>NC_138511.1:37375688-38059230 GCF_964252035.2 Podarcis erhardii
CAATTTGCAGAGTGTTTCAACAATCAGCCCCTATCCCCATGGAACTCTGTGAATTGTAGCTCTGTGAGGGGAATAGGGATGATGATGAAGAAGAGTTTGGATTTGATATCCCACTTTATCACTACCCGAAGGAGTCTCAAAGCGGCTAACAATATCCTTTCCCTTCCTCCCCCATAACAAACACTCTGTGAGGTGAGTGAGGGTGAGAGACTTCAGAGAAGTGTGACTAGCCCAAGGTCACCCAGAAGCTGCATGCGGAGGAGCGGAGACGTGAACCCGGTTCACCAGATTACGAGTCTACCACTCTTAACCACCACACCACAACTCTCCTGACAACTCTCAGCTCCCTTAAAAGACTACAGTTCCATGGTTCTTTGCAGGGACATAATGCCTGCTAAAGTGACATATGGGAGCTTTAAATGAATGATTTGGATGTGGCCATAAGGCTCTTCAGGAGCCTCCGTCAGTTGCTGGAGTGGCTAGAGGTCTCTGTGAAGGCTCCCTTGCCTCAGATGTCCAAGCTGAGGTGCAGAGATATGACCAATGCTGACACAGTTTTCCTCCTTCCTGCAAGCAATGCTTGAAATTTCTAGGAAGTTTCTCCAGAATTTTTTTTTGGGGGGGCGACTCTCAGAGGTTTCCCCCCCTTCTGTCTTGGCTCGAATATGTCCTTAAACTCTGATAATGCTCCTTCCTTTCCTGGATGGAAGACAAAGAAGAGTGTGTAAGTTTGTAGAAACTAACCAACTGTATAAAGTTAAAATTGGCATTCATTGCTCAGCCTGCTTTTGCCTCTGGTCACCTCTGAGGGCTGTCCAGATGGGAATAAGACCCTTGGTCTGGAAGAAGTTCTCCACTCTAGCCATAGAAAAAGAAAATACAGACAAAAGAGGCTGATTTCCTTAGTATGATGGCTGATATTCTCAGGTTTCCCCTCCCCCTCTCAAGGTTCCATGCACAGCCCCTGTGACCCCTGTTTTCTAATCTGAAATGCTGGACAATATGAACCAAGGACACAGACCAATTGGACACACAATGGTCAATGTCTAGAACTCGTGGGAGTTGGCCGTAAATATAGGTACAGATGTTGATCATACATGGAGTCATGAACATAATTAATTTGAATTTGTTCCCTCCCCATATTCAAATACTTTCTCCACATGTGAAGTGCTAGCAGGTAGATCCTTTTCACCTTCATGTGCTAGCTTTCTACTGGCGGAGCCCTGAATAGCATCCAGATAAGCAGCAGCACAAATATTGGGAGGGAGGTTTCTTGTCTCCACCCCACCTCACATGCCAGTACCACCAGCGGCATAAAGTAATGTTTGATGATACAAATTCAACTAAATTCTATTGGTTTATATACTCCCTTTTTTAAGCAGGGAGGGGCAATTTCAGTTGCCTTGGTTCAGTTTGGGGCAAAGGAAGGGAGAGAATCATTGATCCAGCATTAAACCATGCACTTTAATAATGCACTGAGAAATAATCATGCGAAAAGAAAGAGAGAGGGAGGGAGGGAAAAATAAGCTAGAATATTCAGCACTTAAATTTATGAACATCAGCTCCTCATTAATGTGGATAAATATTTTCCAAAGAATAATATTTCATAATTAAATGTGATAATCTCAAGGAAGTGCTCTCTCCAGAAAGAGAATTACAGTTAATTAATGCACACTTAATTTGCATTGACAGCAACTCACTGGGTGAGAATTAACATATCATATTTCCTGCTCTGTCACTTTGTATCGCTCGAGTATAAAAGAGGCAAAGAATAGATCACTCAGGGTATAATTGGGACATGTCCCTGAGAGTTGGCCTCTCCAGAGTCAGGGCAGCTTCCAATGCCCACAGTTCGTGAGACTATAAAGAGAGCTCTGCTGCATCAGATCAGTCCAGGCTTATCCTATCCAGCATCCTTTTCTCTACAGTGGCCTTCTAGGAAGGCCCCAAAGTAGGACATGTAGCCAACAGACCAGGGGTGAGGAACCTAAGACCCAGGTCCCAAATATTGCCCTCCAGTCCTCTCTATCTGTGGGCCTCAGAAAGCTCTCCCAGCCACACCCCTCACAGACCCTCCTCCTTACCCCAGATGTTTCCCCCTGGCTGGAATGCATCCCTGAACACTTGCTTGTCTGAATGGGACATAGAGAGGAATGTATATAGCCTATTGCACAAAGGTAAAATTTGCATTTGTTACTCTGCTTGCTTTTGCCCCTGGTCCCATGCACCATGGGCATACGGACCTCATGAAGTCACACAGAAGGGAATGTGGCCTTCAAACTGCAAAGGATTCCCCACGCTTGCAACAAACGTTTCCTGCTGTTTGCTCCTCTATAGCTGGTATTCAGTGGTTGGACTTTGTATCAGTGCCCAGCTTGGTGGGGCAGGCCCTGAAGCTCACATTCCCTGGTCCTGATGCCAGTCACTACGTAGGGATGAGGGAGACATTCAATTCAGTTTACATATATAGGCGAACTTACCTTATTCACACTTTCCCAAACGAAGTGCAGAAGACAACCATTCTGCGAAATTTGCACTTCTCCTGCTTTTTGCAGTTTCAACCAAGTATTACAACTTAGTAATAAAATAAAAATAAAATGCATATCCTAGTATAAAAATGGACATAAAAGGCATATACAGTGGTACCTCAGGTTACATACGCTTCAGGTTACAGACTCCGCTAACCCAGAAATAGTGCTTCAGGTTAAGAACTTTGCTTCAGGTTGAGAACAGAAATCGTGCTCCAGCAGCGCGGTGGCAGCAGGAGGCCCCATTAGCTAAAGTGGTGCTTCAGGTTAAGAACAGTTTCAGGTTAAGAACGGACCTCCGGAAAGAATTAAGTACTTAACCCGAGGTACCACTGTATTTGTGAAGGAGAACATACAGCAATGCATTTTATTCTGGGAAAGTGCTTTGCAAAATTGCAATAAAAAACACGTATATTGGGAGAAATTTGCACTAAAACGCTGGCAAATTTTCATGAGACTTTTAAAGAAATGAACACTATTGTGGAAATGTGGAGAGCTGAGTTGAAGATGGGGTGGGGACAGATAAAAAAATGAAACTGGCAGATTCACCAATAACTTGTCACCGGCACCCTTTAACAAACAAGAACAGAACAGTTGGCAGGCAATGAATGGGCAGAAGCAAAGTGCCAAGCGAGGTTGCAGCTACTTGCCATCTTCCTTGCTCAAGAATGCTTCTGGCATTCACTTCTGAGTGCACTGCCCCACCACCACAGTTTAAAAAATAAAACATACAATTGCCCAAGCACGGGATACCATACAAAGTGGGGGTTTCTTTGGGGGGGGGGCAGGGGGAACTATGGAGAATTCCTAATGCATCACTAGCTGTGCTTCAGAAACAGAGGGCTCATTCAGAATTCTAAAATCCAGGGATAAATTTAGATGAGGAGAATTAAAGGAGCATTCCTAGTTCTGCACCCCTAAATTTTCTTAAGCTGGAGATGGAAGCT
Source organism: Podarcis erhardii (assembly GCF_964252035.2). Classification (NCBI taxonomy): domain Eukaryota; kingdom Metazoa; phylum Chordata; class Lepidosauria; order Squamata; family Lacertidae; genus Podarcis; species Podarcis erhardii. The sequence continues at coordinate 37,379,164 of NC_138511.1, forward strand.
AGGACCTTTCCCATGCAAAACATGAGCTCTGTCTGGGAGTTACTGCTCCCCCTCCTAGAGATTTCCTTTCAGAAAAAGGTTCCATTCAAACTCTGGGCATTCACTTAGGAGGATTCCCAATGGATTGGTGCCCTTTGTGACCAGCCCCCCAAATCAGGTCACAGAGCAATTACCGAAGTAGCCAAATCGCTCTCAAAGTCACCTTGAAACAGGAGCTCTTCCAAAGGCTTTCAGCCTAATTCCCCACCCCGTTTCCCCAGCGGTGTCACTCTCCTTAACTGTTGGTGTCAAGATGCATTATGGCAAAAAGATGTTCCACTGTAATTTGTTTTTCTTAAAATGTTCAACTTTCAAATGTGTGCCAGCGGTTCGACTCATCTGTCAAACAACTGTCAGATGAGGAGTAAGGAGGGGGCACCTGAAACCAAGGGAATGCTACAAGGGATTTGGCATAATCTTTGCTCGGAAATGCTGGGTCTCTGGGGAAGGGCCGCCCAGGTGCATTTTGAGGTGCAAACGTGAAAATGCAATTGGTACTTTTCATACATGTTCCGTGTGTGCAAAGGCACACCCTCCAATTATCACAGTAAAACATCATTTCTGTCGCTGAAATTCAGGACTTTCAGCCAAAGATCTTTCAGATGTTGCTGCTAATACATGGGGATGGGGATTTCTAATTATCTGTTTCTGGAGTTGGAGACCTGTAGTCCTCTATGTACTACTGAACTCCATCTCCCATCATCCCTGATCAGTGACCAAGATGGCTGGGGCCGATGAGAGTTGGAATCCGACAACACCTGGAAGGCTGCTGCTTCCCTATCCCTGATCTATTTTGTTTCAGTCATTTTCTGCGTTCAGAGCTTACAAGCCCTTTAGGAAAAAACACACACACAAAGCAATCAATTTTAAACAGCAAAAAACAACCCCTCAAATAAATATAGCAACAGGAAGATAACTGATAAAAAACAAACAAACAGCAGTTCAGAGAATTAAAAAAAGTTTCCGCTTGGTGTCTAAATTATAAAATGTAGCCAGGGATAAGGTGCTGATGGCTCACCATATGTAGTTGGACTACAATTCCTATCATTCATGAGCACTGGCCATGCTGGCTGGGGATGAGGGGATATGGAGTCTAGCAACGTCTAAGTTCTCCATCCCTGCCAGAATAAGCCCTATTGAAAATCCATATTTTGTATCTGAGAAGGATGGAGATTTCACACCACTGATTTTGAAACCAGCTTATTCACTTGTTTCCTTCACACACATGCTGAGTACACAGAGAGGGAGGGTTTACCTAAGAAAAGTCTGCTGGATCTGACCAGTGATCCATCTAATCCAGCATCCTGTTCTCACAGTGGTCAACCAGATGGCTGTGTGAAACCAACGAGCAGGATTTGAGCACAAGAGTCCTCTCCTGCAGTTTCCAGTAGCTGGGATGCAGAAGCATTGCTGCCCCCAAATGTGGAAGCAGAATATAGCCATCTTGGCTAGTAGCCAAGCCAGCAATAGCCTTCTCCTCCATGAATTTGTCTAGTCCTTTTTTAAAGCCATTCAAGTTGGTGGCCATCGCTGCCTCCTGTGGGAGTGAGTTCCATAGTTTAACAATGTGCTCTTGCAATTGGTGCCTCATATTTCCCATAATGTGGCCCTGAATTCTCTGTGTCACCTAAGACTTCCTCTGCTGAGGCGCAAGGGATCCTGGGCAACAGCTTCCCAAAAGTTTGAAAGCTGCTGATTTAAGCCTTCCTTTACAATAAAAAAGGAAGAAGAAAAAGAAGGAGAAAGAAAAGAAATCAGAGGCTCTCCCCTCCTGAAAAGCTACGGGAGGCAAACCATTAATTGTCTCTGAACTCTGTTATTTTTGCTAAACTAATCAATCCATATAAAAAGAGCAGATTAAATTGACTGACCCTCATATATTTAATGATTGCTGCTATTTGACCAAGAAACATTTCTCAGGAAGCCGCTTGTCACGGGCTATCAATATTCCTTTAATCCCATGTTCGTTATTGGCGCACTTTGTTACTCTCCGAGATGGCCTGTCTCGAGTGGTCCCTCTGCTTGCGCAGCAAGAAAATGAGATGGTAAATGACTACACAAACAATCTGATTATAGCATTTAATTCCTGTCCTATAGATTTCCAAGCTTGCTGAGCTCCTCTTTTCCTTTTGTGAATATTGTCACAGACGCACATCCTTTTTAAATGACCTTTCTTGCCACCGGGAGTATTTAATTTCATTGTCTTGGATGATCTCTTCAAATATATGAAAAAAAGGGGGGATATTACTATTATTCTTATTACATTTACGCATTGCTTCTTAGAAAGCATCTCAAAGCAATTTCACAATATAATGAAAGCACATCTAGACAATTGCACACAGCCCTACCTTGTGTTGCGTTAGGTTCATGTTGCGTCTTTTCGGTTTGCGAACGCGGCAAACCCTGAAGTGTATACTTTCGGGTTTCGCTGCTCATGCATGCACAGAAGCATTCTGCACACTTCGCACATGTGCAGAAGCCGCGCTCTAGTTACAGATTTTTCGGGATGCGAACGGCACCCCGGAACAGATCAAGTCCGTAACTAGAGGTACCACTGTATATAAAAACAGTTAAAACATATCACAGCACCATGAGATGGTAGAATTGGGAGGGACCCCTAGAGGTCATCTCATCCATCCCCTTCAATGCAGGATTCACAGATACAGATGGATATTCAAACTGTTTATAAACCTTCAGTGAAGTTGAGTCCATCACCTTCTGAAGTAGTCTGTTCCACATATGTAAAGACAATTTGAAACTGATAATATGCAGATATTGACTGAGATACAAATCTCCACTAAGAAGACTTGTTGAGAGGGGGAAGTCTTCAGCAGAAGGCTACCAAAAATACAACAGAGATGGGACCTGCCTGAGGGCTTATCCTCACCTACTTGTACCCCACTGCTTTCCTCTGGGGAAACCCAATCTTTAGCTCTGAACGGGAACAAATGGCAATCGGGACCAAAAAGTTGTGGTGTTTTGGGGGGCTAGACAAATTCATGGAGGAGAAGGATATTGATGGCTTGGCTACTAGCCAAGATGGCTATATTCTGGCACCCAAAAACATGAATGGGGTGGGGCTGTGAGATATATTGGGATGAACTCTTGGGCCATGTTCTTGTGGGGGTAAAGGGGGTGTCCTGGTTTTTTCGGGATGCTTGTGGAAAATGCATGGCGCCCTCCAAGTGTTGCTGGAATCCAAATCATGTAATCCATAGCCAAAATGGCCAATGATCAAGGATGATGGGAGTTTTAGTCCAACAACTTTATGGAGGTTGGCAAAGCCTACTCTAGACATTAGGACCAAGCATGGTCCAATGGAAATGCCTCCACAGCTGGAAACCACAGGAGGGAGAGGGCCCCTCTGCTTGAATCCCACTTGCTGGTTTCCCACAGGCATCTGGTTGGCCACTGCGAGAACAGGATGCTGGACAAAATGGGACATTGGCCTGGTCCAGCCGGCTCTCCTTACGAGTTGTAAAACAACTTATAGGCAGAGTCCTGTGCATAGCACACACTCATAAGAATAGTCAAGGAGTGATCCTTTGTGGAACAGAAGAATCATACAGCTGCCTGCATTCTTCTCTGTAAAGTGATTGGGGTCCTGATAACACAGGAGTGTGGAAGCTGGGGCCCCCCAGATGTTGTTGGACTACAGTTTCCATTGCCGCTGAATATTGCCCATGCTTCCTGCGGCTGATGGGATTCATAATGCTCAACATCTTGAGAACACCAGGTTCAGCAAAGCTGACACAAGCCCACTGTGAGCACTTGATTTCCCAGAATGCCCCTGCGATGCACAGGGTTTCACTGGCAAGATGCAGCGGGATCCCTCAACCCGCAAGCTGACGTGGAAACGATTCCCTGGAAGGAGAAATTTTTGAAAACTACAGTTTCAGTGGAAATGGGGTGTGGTGCTGCATATCAGAGGACAGAAGGGGGAGGGGAAAAATTTAAAACATCACATTTTGAGGTGGGGAGGTACCTTTATTTTTTAAAAAAAGATCTCTACCCCCCCCTTCTTTTTGATGGCACTTTCCCAGCATTGGTTTGGCAGTAGCCGGTCATATTTTTAGTTTAAACAGGCTTTCATTTGTAAAAATATAAGGTTGATGTGCGAGCCAAAGAAAAGGTAACAAGCCATTTCTGTATTTATTATTTCATGGTTTCATGTATCCCTGGCATACCATGTATCATTTGCGTTCTGGTCCTCAAGAGCATTCCTGTTATGAAAGCTTGATGTTTTCTTCAACAGGGGATGTATAGAGATGCCAAGTTTGCTAAGGGCGGCGGGGTGGGGGGGTGGGGGTGGCAGCGTTATGTGTGAGTGAGGGAGTAATAATCATCTTAGCTTGAGCGTTCATACAATGCAACAGCACAGACCAGCTAGGCAACATCTTTGCAGTTGCCCTGGGATATAAAACGGCTCCTAAAATACTCCACTGAGACCAAACAGTAAAGAAGCTTGACTCAAACCATTACAGGTCAAACCCTTCTCTCTCTCTCTCTCTCTCTCTCTCTCTCTCTCTCTCTCTCTCTCTCTCTCTCTCCCTCCCTCCCTCCCTCCCTCCACCCCCTCGGCTTCTGGCAAGCTATATAAAAATATATATACTTGTGGATTTGTGTGTGTGTGTGTGTGTGTGTGTGTATCTGTCCACGGATAAGTTTGTGTGAGACTAGGGACAAGGGAGAATTTTTGTTACGTTTGCATTTAGGTTGACGAACCCCCCTAATTCTCAAGCACTATGAGAACTATGAGAACCGAAATAGGGTCCTCCTTTGGTATCCTTACTTTTCTCAATTTTCCAATGCAGTTCTCCAGCCAAGTAATGAGTACCCAAAAATAAAATTAAAAATGCACATACAAAGTGGTTATAAAAATGTATATGGGCATGAAATTAATGTACAAAACTGTTATATTAGGGGAATGTGAATGTGAAAAAATGAGTGAATTGGGCAAAATTGCCTGCAAACGTGTCTATTAGGAGAAATTTTCACTGAAACTGATGAATTTTCATGATGTCTAAAAATAAAAATAAACCTCTAATTGATACAGAAATGTAGAGAACTAGAGATGGAGAACTTGAGAAGGTGGAGAAACTCAAAGAAGTAGACTGATTTGCCGATCTTTATGTGAGATGCAAACTATTGGACAAAAGCATGGAATCTGTATGAAAGAAGATTCAAGCACATATAAAAGAGTCACATATACAAAAACAGTTAAAACATAGAAGCATAGAATCGTAGAATTGTATAATGGGAAGGGACCCCAGGGTCATCTAGTCCAACTCCCTGCAACGCAGAAATCACAGCTAAGAATCCCTGACAGATGGATATTCAACCTCTGGTTAGAAACCTCCCAAAAGGAGAGTCCATTGCCTTCCAAAGCGGTCTGTTTCACTGTTGAACAGCTCTTACCATCAGAAAGTTATTCCTAATGATTTTTCAAGGCCTCTCCTGACTTCGGTTTAATGGAGAGCTGAGTGCCATCAGCATACTGATGACCAGTGCTTTTTTCAGGAAAAATTTTTTAGGGGTACTCTCATTTTCCTACTCAAATTGAAATACTGCCCCTCAATGAGGCCAAACTTAGATACACAGAATGTTTAGGGGTATGCGTCCCCTTGCGTCCCCCCAGAAAAAAGCACTGCTGATGATACTATCCTTTCTATCTTCATAAGTTTGTATGTTGCATGGTTTCAGATCCAAAGTTTGAAATCATTTGTTTCCTTTGGCAAAGAAGCAACTATAGACTCTCCAATAATTCTGAAGATCTGAAGATGTGCACCACTTTGTGAAATGATTGTCTGAAGAAGTGTATATGTCTTTTAAATGCATGAAATAAACCCCAATAGAGGATGTTTTCATTACCTTCAGGACGCAAAAGGGCTACAGCAGAGGTGGAGTGTCTGTGATTCTCAATTCAACTACTGGCCATAAAGCTAACAAGAGATGGAGTCCAACAGCAGAGCCCTGGGTTCCTCCTGTAGGGTTCCAGTAAGCAACACCTGAGCTACAAAGGTGGCATCTGAACGGTCCCTTGTGCCAACCAGACAGAATGCTCAGTGGGCAGAAAAGAGAAACGGACTCACAATAAATCTCCACTTTAATTATGATCATGTTAAATGGTCATTGTATCGAAATCAGGGCTTGTTGTCCATGCAGGAATGATGAGCATGCTAGATTTGATGGTCAGACTGGCGGACAGACAGACAAGTGGTTGGACTAATTGCGATTTTCTGCAGCACCGCTAATAATAACACATTGTGCTAATGGCACACCATGGCCGCTCAGGGAAAAACGATCCCTTCTGCTACTTTGCTAATGAAAACCTCCTTCATTCAGAAAAGGCCACACATCAATAGGGAGAACTCTTCTGTCTTCTCCTATTAGCTTAGAAATGCACTGGAATAAGACAGCGAAGTCTCAAATTCGAGGCCTGTAAGTCATTTGCTTTTGGATATTCTTAAAAAAAACCCACCCACAACCCAACAAATAAAAAACTTTGTTTTAAAAAGTGGGACTTCCTTTCTAAAGGAACAAAAAAAGTCCAATGCATATCAAAGAGCGAAAATAGACCAGATTGTGGTGGACATGTATTTATTTTCAAGTGATGTTGGCCTGTTTCTTGAGCATTCTGGCTGGTTTGTTGGTGGGAAGGCTCCGCCCACCACTGACATGCAGCCCTTCAGAGCCTGCCAAGAAGGGAATGTGACTGTCCAGATGGAAAGGGTTCTCTACCCTTGGCTAAGAGGTTTCAAAGCAAAGGCTGGATGGCCATTGATGAAGAATATTGCAGCAGTGCTCACCCAGCACTAGCAGGGCATTACATGATCTTCCATCGGCATGATCCTGCAAACTTCTCCCAGTTTGGAAGGATGAACTTTGAAACTGGGTGAAAGATTCCCACACCCTATCCCAGCGGTTCCCATACTTTTTTGGGCCTGCCTTCTTGGTTTCATAAACTCATCTCCAGTGCTCCCTACCCTCTAAAAAGCATTATTCAGAACAGTGGTTTGCATGACCCACTAAGGAAGTTAATAACACAGTGAAATTCAAAACAGTGACCATTAATTTAACATTTATTCAAACTCCTAAGTTTAATTAATTAAACAAAATGGATGAACCTGATCCAGGAATATCAGCTTTTCAAATTCTGATGGTCATTTAACCTTCTCTGCCCCCTTCCCACTCTCTTGCGCTTTAATGCCCCACTAGACACTATGGGAACTACTGCCCTAACCCTTAACCCATGAAGTTCTGGCATGCCTCCAGCTTCTGGTTTTGGTTTGCTTTTGAATCAGCAATTGGCAGTATTAGTGTCATTGTGTTAGGTATCACAGAACCTGGCCAAGGTTTCAGTTCAGTCTATATATAGAGGTGTGTGTGTGTGACGGGGGGGGGGGTCTGTTATGTCTGCAATTTGAGAGTATATATTGATTTGATCATGCACCCCACTTTTGTGCCTCCCTGCTATGACACACCAGGATGAAGCCTGCAGTCATTTACTCCAGAGCAATCCTATTAACATTAATGAAACTGCTCCAGAACAAGCAGGTTGTGGATTGCAGCCTAAATGACTTATCGACCCAATACATACGAAATGCAGAAAACTGAGGGACATAATTATTCAGGATGCTTAATTCCACCCCCCTTCTTCTTCTTTCTAAGCACTAGCTCTTCCCTGGTCTCTCATTTTTTTTAAAAAAATAAATTTATAAATAAATAAAAGTCTATAAAGTTCTTGGAGATGAATGCATCTTCAAACTTTTTTATATAAACTGCTTCCATTCTGCTTACCTGTCCCTTCTGGGGGCTATTAGTCTCTGCAGCCCCTTCTGTCTGGGTAATGTCTTCTATCCATTCTTATTAGGTTAAATCAATCGAGCGTTGGCAAAACAGCATACTGGAAACTGGGCAATCATGTTAACATTTGCTGGCCTGCTCTCTAAAGAGGGGCATATGCTAGGCATGCAAAGGACTGTACCCAGAGCCCAGGACACAAATTTCCATGAAACGTGCCTGTGCTGTTCAAGTTGCAGAGATGGTGGGTAGCCAGAGTCTCACAAGCACTGCACTTTGCAGTGGACTCTGCTGCCCTGGTGGCAAAATGTAAAAAGAAGGAAGGTGTGATAGCTCAGTAGTACAGCAATTGATTTTCATTCAGAAGGTCCCAGGTTCATTCCTTGGCATCTCCTAGCAGTGGCAGGCTTTGCGCTTTCAGATTTCAATGGCGCCCTGTGAGAAGCCAAAATTCAGCATGCACAAAAACATATACCACCTCTCACCTTCCATTCTACATCATAGTTGGGGTGGCCCCTGCGGTGCCCTCTTGGCTCAGTGCCCAGTGAGGGTGAACCCATCATGCTCCCTTAAATCTGCTTTTGCTCTCAGTAGGGCCAGAAAAGACTTTGAGATCTGTGGCTAGTCAGTGTAGGCAATACTGCTCTGTATGGCTCAATGATCTGACTGAGTCTATGGCACCTTCTGATATTCCTAATGTCCCAGGTCCAGTCTCTGTCATCTCCAGGTAAGGCTGGGAAAGACTGTCTGGAACCCTCCCATTAGTGTAAACAGCAGAGGAGCCAATGGTCTAAATCAGTTCTAGGTAATTTCCTATATTCAGTCTTACTGTGGGATGTGAAACATAGAGCAGTCAAGTACAGCAACCCTAAAGTGGACATAAAAAGGGGATGTCTGGACCAGCCAGCCGGAACTTACTGTTTCCTCCTAGGCTGGGACAGACTTCCTCTACATGTGACTGAGGTGGGCGTGGCCTCACCTGTGCAGGTAACAAAAGCATAGGACTGGCTGCCATCTCTCTCTCTCTCTGACTACATTTGTTGAAGAAGCAACATCTGCTTAGCCTAAGATGCTCTCTTGGCTTGCAGCTTCCAGCAAAGAGAGGACAAAGGAACTATCTCCTTATGGGATAGTTTCCAGGTGTATATTACTTTTGTAACTTAAGTCTGCCTTCTGGGATCAATTTCTGAACAGAATGTGTGAGTAAACTCTTTTTATACTTTTATAGAAGACTGTGACGTGTCTATCTTTTTATGAGGGACTAAAGGGGAAATTACCAAGGTAACTTATTTTAGAGGCTTTAGCAAACACATCTGCTGTGCAAGTTTAAAAAGGGGAATGTTATTCTGCTAAATTGTAGAACTTCTTAACAGAAGTTGGAAAGGATACAATCAAACAATATATCCTCTCCTGCATCCCTAAACATTCCCACACTTACAATCCTCAGGCAGTCCACCCACTAAAATTTGTGCATGTTGTCAATCAAGCTATAAATACTATACTGATGACAAAGCTTTGTATCTTCAAATATGCTATAGCTCAGTGGTAGAGCATCTGTTTTGTACGCTCAGGTCCCAGGTTTGACCCCTGGCATCTCCAGGTATCTTTACCCTTTTTCTGAAAACCTGAATAGCCGCTGCCAGACAGTGTTGACAGTACTGAGTTGGATGTGCTAACAATGCCCCAGTTTTCAAAGAATGTTAAAGAAGAGGCCCATGGCCATCTTTTTCGTAACCTGTAGAAAGCTTGAACATTTCACAGGTTATGTGTGGACCCTGGCAGATGCCAAGGATGCCTACTCCTGGCACCAGCCCTATGAGCCCATCTTGGAGGCTCCCCCAAAGTATCCAGTACGGCCATTCAGGGAAACAGAATGGTGGACTAAGATGGGCCCGAGGACCAACCTTTTGCTCTCAGTTACCTTCTTGTTGGTCTTCTCTGGTGTTCCACCACCAGATTCTGCACCGGATCCTGCCAGGATGCATGTTAAAGCTCCCTGTGCCCAGCTGGACTGGACAGGCAGTCCCAGTCCAATGGATCTTCATTCCTTTCCGTGGTTGTGGGTTTCGTGTGTGTGGAGGAGATTGCGGCCCTGCTTATGCATCTGAGCTTTCTGCAGAGATGTATAGTTTTCATCTACAAAGGCTACAGCTCCTCTTCAGAAGGTCAGATGGAATCTAGATATAGAGAAAGATTTATGGGGCAAGACAAACGGCTTACAGTCTGCTAGTGTCCCCAAATCCATAAATCCTCTAAGTGGCTAGGCTAGCAGGAACCAAAACACAACTGAAAAGTTTATGAAGAGGCAATGGATTCAGGGGTTGGAACATGCCCATCTTCTTCATGCACCCCACAGTCATAAACTCCCTCCACCTCCCTTGTGTAAAATACAGCTCCCTTGTTGCCAGGATAATTTAGCCTGGCTCCAGGTTTCAGACGGTCACCTCTCCGGCGGTCTGCTGGATGACGGGGCAAGTTGTAATATGTCACCAGAGGGTCATAGACAACTTGATTTATGGCCCATTGTGGTCCCAGGCGGTAGATTACATGAACCGATGACTGGGGAGAAAGTGCCCAATGATTTCAGATATGATGGAGCAACTAACACGATTGAGGGGGCAGGATGAAGTCTTCCCAAGGACAGAAGGTTAAGGGTTTGAAAAGGAAAGTGAACTTAGAGGCTGTAGGAGAGCAAATGAAGAGTTGACAGTGGAGGGACTGTAGCCCGAAGGGGCCGTAGCTCAGTCATCAGGGGCACACGTAGCATGCAGAAAGGTTCCCAGTTCAATCTCTGGCATTCCCTGTTATAAAGATCAAAGGCAGTAGGTCTGGGAAGGAATTCCATCAGATGACCTAGAGTATGACCGCCAATCAGAGGAGACCACACAGGCTAGATGGACCAATAGTAGCATCCAATCTCAACCTGGAAGCTCGCACAAGGGATGCAAGTCTTGTCACAAAGAGATATCTAAATTGGAAGACTGGCTGATAAGGATCTGGGACATGGCACAAATGGTGAAATTGACTAACACCAACAGGGTAAGCCACACCAGACTTTATTGAACCTCTATATAGCTTACTGGAAGGGCGGGGGGGATGAATGACAGTAAAACCTTATATTATCCTGGATGACATATAATAAGGGAGGGGGGAGCATATAAAGATGCTAAATTATAAACAAGTGTGTATATGCCTTAAAATAGGTCATACTTTAACACACACAACACTGGCCATAACACACCATACATTTAAAGCAGAATGAGACCAATTTAAGCAGTCATGCTTTCCCCCAAAGAATTCTGGGAGCTGTAGTTTGTTAAGGGTGCTGGGAGTTGTTGATTAACCAACACTGAGCAACTCTCTGCTGAATGTGTGAATGGACTCCGTCAGAAAGTATGGTGTTTCAATTATTTATTTATTATTTCATAAAATATATATACCACTTGATTGTTAAAAACAACTACAACCCTCAAAGTTGTTGGCACTGGTTGAAACAAATGTCTTCCCTGTGGCTGTGGTGGCATGTTCACACGTGCCAGAACTAGAAACGCCAATCAGGTGGTGAATATTCACATGTGAACCAGTCCTAGGATTTAATTTAGTAACAAAAGAATATCTTATAGATCACTGGTCTTACACTGGTGGGTAGAGATCTACCACTGGGCCATGGCCTGATCCAAGGTGGGTTGCAACAAGAACCCTAAAGGTAAAGGTAAAGGGACCCCTGACCATTAGGTCCAGTCGTGACCGACTCTGGGGTTGATGCGCTCATGACATGCTTTCGAACTGCTAGGTTAGCAGGAGCTGGACCAAGCAATGGGAGCTCACCCCATCCCGGGGATTCGAACCACCGACCTTTTGATCGGCAAGTCCTAGGCTCTGTGGTTTAACCCACAGTGCCACCTGCGTCCCTAACAAGAGCTCTACCACCATGCAAATACTGTATATTGTAAAAGATTAAGAAATGGGTCCCCAAATGCATGTTTGGGTTAGAAGTGGGTCCTGAGTATGAAAAGGTTGAAGATGCCTGTTATAGATAAAAAAATCAAACACACGCAATTATTGAAATGTAATGAAACACCAGATTGGTAAGCACAAATTGTGGCATCTGGAACAGAAGGATTAATACTTATCAAGGTTGGAGATATTATTACCCAATAAATAGGAAAGCCTTATTGTGCTTTGTCTTTCTTTCTTTCTTTCTTTCTTTCTTTCTTTCTTTCTTTCTTTCTTTCTTTCTTTCTTTCTTTCTTTCTTTCCCCTTTCTTTCTTTCCTGATACAATGTCTTCTCACATCTAAATTCATTCAGATAAAGCCATCATTCTGCAGGATGTCACTGCTGCAGGATTATAGTCACGACTGCATGCAGACTTCCACCTGGCTCTTTTCTCTAGCTCTTTGCCTGGCACCTAAAATAATCAGGGGGTAGGAGGTGAAAGCATGGAATGGAACGGAATGGACCCTGTTAGTGAGTGAACCAACATAGAAGTGAGATCCACATGCAGCTGTTCATTTTGTGTTGATTACACAATCAAGGGGTGACCTGCGTGTATGAACAGCCATCTATCATCGCATAAAGCTTTGATGCCACTCAGTGCCAGGTTTACATCTCAATTCAAACTCGTTCCAAAGACCCCAGCCCAACTATTCACTTTCATTCTGATTTTTAAAAGACTGCTCTCTTTCCAGGAACAAAGTAGAACAAGCAACATCAATTGAGCTTCTCATGCCATTACTACACCAGTTTAGACATAAGCAATTTGAAAGTTCTCCGAAGGAATCCTAAAACATTGGGCCTCTTCACCTGAATGTCTGAACTACATGGGACTTTTTTCAGATTCACAACTTCATGTTTACTGCTGTAGCATCTAAATTAATGCTCCCATTTCCCCCCCTTCACCCATCAGCAGATGCTTGTGTAGGTGTCCGATTAGCGCTGTACAAGTCCCAGCATTGCTCCAGCAGACGGTTTAATTTTTATAACTAGTCAGCAAGCCACAAACTCATCAAATCCCCTTTTTAAAGTACACACTATTTTCCCTGACGGACATTTCTGTTGTCTTATGCCACGCCGAATTGCAATCATCTGTATTTAAAACTAATGGATTTGAAACAACCTACAGGCTCCTGCTTTAATGAGAGTTAGATTAATGAAAAAAGACCTTTTACCTCCGATTGCATGACAACATTTTCAAATTACATTCCTGAAACAGAGAATTCACTTATTCAGAGTAATTGGATGCGGACTAGGGTTAATACGTACAATGTCCTTAAATGAAAATGTTCTATTGTAAGTGGGACTGTATGATACCTGAGGCATTCTCAATAGATTTGGTTGGGCTTGGAGTTAATTATACTTCTTTCTGTTTTTTGAATGAATTCAAGCATGAATTCTACAGAGTAAAGATTGGGATAATTATATTCAATTCTGCTTGGTGCCCCACTGAATGAATTGACCTTTTAGATAAAACTCGTCTCTTGAGCAGGAAATCTGAAGAAATACTTCACAAAGCAACCAGATGCAAAGAGGGTAGGAGAGTCGTATGGTGGGAGAGAGAGAGAAGGAGGGAGAGAGAAGCTTTACATTAAGAAATAAATAGCTTAAGGAACAGTAGCATCAGTAAGATTGATTTTTTTTTTTTTACATAATGGGAACCAAAAAAAAAAAAAAAAAAAAAAAGGCTTCTCCTTTTGAAGGTGGCTTTTGTATAGTCGGGACATAAAGGTTATAATTTAAAGCTATTGATTTTCCTAAGCTGTTTTTGCCTCAGTTGCAGGCATAAACAGTAACCAGGAGAAGGATTTGGAAAGTTCATGGTGCGCCAGTGAGCCACGTTTCAACCCAGTAGTGCAGGCACAAGCTGTGATTTCGACGCAGCCCTGGTAACGCTAACAGGAAAGTGACTTGTCTTGTTGCGATGCAAGTGGGAAGTTAAAATGAGAGCCGACAACCTTATTGTTGGGAGAGCTGGTTTAAAAGGTTAGGATTCAAAGGCTCAGAGGAGGCCGAGCTGAACACACAGAGGCTGGCGGAACAGCTTCCTTTTGAGACCGGCAGAGGACTTTGGTCAATAACTTAGGCTGCAGTCTCAGAGCACTTTTCCTCCCAAGGGCCACGTTGCCTTTTGGGTAACCTTCTGAGGGCCACATGGCGGCAGTGTGCAGGGCCAGAGGCAAAGGTGGGCGGAGTAACAGATGTCAGTGTCACCTTTGGACAGTGGTTCCGACACACACTCACACACTCCTCTCTGTCCTCCAGATAAGGTAGAAGCATTTCTAGCCAGGTTGCAAAAGAGGTCCAGTGAAGGGTGTGGCCTGAGGAGAGTTCCAAGACCACAACATTGCTTCAGGGATGGATCTGGAGTGGGGTGGTACAGGTGCCCTTGGGAGGCACAGGTCAGGTTAGGTGGTCCATGCACAACACTAACGCATACATCTCTCCACCCTCAACTCAGGCAAGGAAGAAATATTACCACATTCCAGCTAGGCAAAAGTACTTGAGAAGAATGCAGAGCAAGACCAGTGAGGGGTGTGTGAAGAGAGGGTATGTTCTAGGGAAAAATCCCAAGACTGGTCGTTTGTCCCTATGTCTGAGGTTTCCCACCCCAGACAAAATCACAAAGGGGAACAAAGTATCTAACCAGGTATAACAAAACCTCCTGTTCAGACATGTGTCATTTTCAATGGATGCAGCAGTGAGGATTGGCTCTGTCTCCTTTGCTTCCACAGTATCATTAATTTGCATCGGTTGTGGAAGACCTGCAAAAGTTACAAAGCCATTTGTGTACACTGCATCCCACCCTGCAAAAAGCAGTTCTGATTGTGCCTGCGGGACCCCTAGTAAAACGACTCTTGACTTTCCAGTAGTAAAAAAAGTATACAACACATACTGGGTTCAAAGCCAAATTCTTAGCAAGCCTGATGCTATGTGAACCCCCATTTTACAGTTTGAAAAATAATAAGGAAGAACCATTAAATCTGCCAAGCAAATGTCTAGATGTTGTACAGCTAAATCCATACATAAATAAAGCGAGGAGGTTTGACAGCCATGAATGATAGCTATTTTGGGTGAATAACCATCACAGTGAAATTGAAAGAACATGTCAGTGATGCAAGTAGATATTGCATGCAACACGAATGCAATAAAAATGCATGTTTGTCTGAAGCTAAGTGGCAGAGTAAGGCTAGAAGAAATTACATTTAAAACTCAGCGATCTCATTGCAAAGAAAAAAGAAAAATGTGTGCCTTTGATGATTATATTTACAATTTTATATCACCCCGTGCTTCTTTATTCAGGATAAATCATAGCTGCCTTCACTGACCCAAATCCCATTTGCAACAATTATCTACTGTAATATAATGATATGTCTGCATGCTACTGCAGTAAACAGAAGGGGGGGGGGAGAGACTCCTTTAGGGCACCCATCATCAATTAAAAAGTGGCATATTAAACTTCTTAAAACCTTTGTAATCTGCAGTATAAAAGCACATTTTATGTAAGGGGATAATTTAGCATCCATAACCTCATTAAGTGAAGTGAATGACAACTGTATTCTTGGCATAAAAGGCATCTTGGCGAGCGGGTAATGTCCCACACTTTAGAGAAGGAACCTTATTGGAAAAGTTGTTATACACGCTTCCCCTGGATCATAAATCCAGCTAACGTTATGAGCTCAATTCTGTTCATAACGCACACATGTGTACTTTCACATGGCATAAATTTTTCCTCTGTTGATTTCAGTGGAAAAACCACTGCCTTCAATCGGTCTGCAATTTCATCCATGGAAGCTATTTGTACAAGGATTTATAGCTAGGGTAAGCAAGTGGTCTGTTTTTATGTTTCCAATTTCCAATCATGTGATGAACAGCTCCTTATGTTCAATTTTTGAAAAGTATACAAGCGGGTTGTCAGGAAATGGCTTATGACACACAGATTACCACTCCTGTGGGCGACAGGGGCAACTTGGGACATTTTGCTGCCAAAGTGAAGGACAGGATCCACCCCACTCCACCACAAAGGGCCTTCCATCAACATAAGCCAGCCAGAACGGCAGCTGAATTTCATTTCAGCACCACAGACAGGAGAACAACCCTTCACGCGGGAGCGGGGAACCTCATGTTCAAGGGCCAGATGTGGCCCCTTTCAGCTCTACACCTGTGTACCTGTTGATGGGCAACTTTACAGCCTCTGATCCCCCCCCCCCCGATGATTCATTACCTTTAAAAACAGCACTTGGTCCAAACATCCTTTCTAAGAGGGGACACTTTCAAATAGAGGACCATGCTCAGTAAAGGAAGATACACAGGGTTGTATCCAGCATTAGTCCTACCCAGAGTAGGCCCATTGAATGGAATAGGCAAGACATACCAAGGCCCATTCATTTCACTCTAATCTGATTTAAGTTGGCTACAACCCGTGGCCCTTCTGTGCCAAATAATCTCCCCCACTTCTTGTGGTGCCCTGACTCTTATCAGGTGAGCCACATGGCTCCTATTTGAAATTTTAAAAGGAGCCACACAATCAGAAAATACACATTTCACACAACATGCCATTTGTCCCCCAATTCCAGCATCAGCCACCTCTGTCTTCACGAAAATAATTCATCTACGATTGGCCTGTATTGGTTTCCTTTTCAGTTTCTCTCCTTTTTTTTCATGCAATGATGCTGAATGTTGGAATATTCAGGACAGATAAAAAGAAGTACTTATTCATGCAGTTAAAGTATGGAACTCATTCCCACAAGAGGCAGTGACGACCACCAACTTGGATGGCTTTAAAAGAGGATCAGACAAATTCATGGATAAGGCAAAAATTACACTGGGGGGACCAAGGTAGATATGAAGTGGGAGCCATGTCTATTATTCTAGTGTCTAAGACATATGAACATGGGTAGTATCATAATATGAAGTCTGGTCCCATCCCACAGACTGGTGACCCTAAGCAACCTAGCCCCTTAGGCATTTTGTACCTGGTGCCTTGACACCTTGAGGACTATCCCCTTATGCAGGTATTTCAGTACAGTACAATGTAAGCTGAAGGTTTGTGGCCTCGGTTTTCACATGGCCCGGCTCTTTTGTTCTGGGGGAGGCGGGGGGAAAGGACTTTCAGCAAACATGGGAAAGGAGAAGAAAAGCAGAAGTGGGGGGAAATGAGATCCCTCTACAATGAGCAGGGAAGGAAAGCATTGTGTTTACGGGGAGGGAGCACATTCTCTCCTTTGGATTATTTAAAAATGTAAAGAACACAAGTGCATTCATGCGGAAATAGGCTGAATAATTTTATATGCCTATTAAACATTCTAAAACAATGAGAAAAGTTTAAGTAAGCACTTGAGAGTTGTGCACAACTAGCAGGGAATCAGTTTCATGACTGAATAAAAGGCTGCCTGGAAATTGCACTTTATACTGTGTGTGTGTGCGTGTGTGTGTGTGTGTACACTCAAGCTGTGCCAACATTTCTCAGAAGACATTTTCCTGGGAAAATTTCTGGGATCTTTATTTCCTTTCCATCACCCCTCCAAAAAAAAAAAAAAAAAAAAAGGCCACATTGCAGAATTTTGTCTATATATTTGCCTTCATTTTCTCCTGTAATGGACACAAATTCCCTGCTTGAAACGATACCAGGACTGAGCCATCCAGGCTGTCAACACAAATCCTGCTGTTGCCACTTGCATTGGCAAACAAACAAAAACTCTTGAGGGGGAAAAAGAAAGATGTAGGTCTTCTGACCCCTCTCATGGTGAACCTCTGTCCTGAGAAACTGTTGAAGCATTTTGTATTACAGGAACATTGGAATCATAGAATCGTAGAATTGTAGAGTGGGAAGGGACAGCAAGGGCTGCCTAGTCCATCTCCTTGAGGTGGATAACTCAATTGGTTAGACCATGGTGTTGATGATGCCAAGGTTGCAAGTTTGATCCCTGTAGGAGACAGCTGCATGTTCGTGCATTGCAGGGGATTGGACTAGAAAAGTTTAAGTAAGCACTTGAGAGTCGTGCACAACTAGCAGGGAATCAGTTTCATGACTGAATAAAAGGCTGCCTGGAAATTGCACTTTATACTGTGTGTGTGTGTGTGTGTGTGTGTGTGTGTGTGTGTGTGTGTGTCAGGGTCCCTTCCAATTCTGATTCTATGAGAATGCAGGGATAGTTTGCCCATGACTCTGATATTAAGATTCTCATGCACTACTGACTAAGCTAGCCTAGCTGTCTTATACTGAGTCAGACCACGATGGACATTTTGTGATCCTTTAGTGTTCACCACACATTGCTGTTGCTGTAATCATCATTACTAAATTTATTATCTATCCTTCACCAACCTGTGGCCCTCTAGGTGTTGTCGACTCCAAGCCCATCAGCCCCAGGCAACATGGTCAATGGTCAAGGATCATGGGAGTTGAATCCTGCAACATCTGGAGGGTCACCAATGCCATACAACAAGAAGAGAAATGGAACTGAAGATATTTATGCACCCCTAATGTCTGCACAACAACTTAGGTGATAAGAGAGGGGGGGAGAGAGAGTGAGCTTTGCTAGGAAATGCTCTAACAACCATTCATTTCAACGAGGGATGGGAAAGCTGCAACCATCCAGATGTCATTAGACTACAACACCCATCATCTCTGAGACCATTAACTGCACTCACTGGGCTGATGGGAGTTGGAGTCCAGCAACATCCGGAGGACCACATGTTCCCCATTCCTGATTGAAACTCAGACCACAGCAGGTTTCTTCAATCAAAACCCAATCTGCTTCATGAGCTGTGAGAGATTTTTAAGCAGAGAGAGGGAAAGCAGGAACTCCTTTCACTTTAAAAGCTTATAAGCTTATAGACCACCAGTTGCAGGGTTCTGAATCTTTGAGATTGGAAACATGAACTTAAATAGATGGTGTTTTCCTTGAATAGCCATATGACCTGAAACTCAGGTACCCAAAGGATTACTTACTGCCACACAGACTAGGGTTAATAAGAAGAGGGTGGCTTTCATTGGCACTGTGATGCTGTGGGAAAGGGTTAACCTGCTCTACCTGTGCATCACAGCCCCATTCCTCACCCCAATGCCAGAGTTGTTATTTAAGGGTTGTTGTTGTTTTTAAATCCATCAGATACATTAAATGCTTATGGACAGAGAAACATAGGAAGCTGCCTTATACTGAGTCAGACCACTGAGAGCCCACCTAGCTTAGTATTGTCTACACTGATCGGCAGCAGCTTTCCAGGATTTCAGACAGGGTGTCTCTCCCAGCCCTACCTGCAAATGCCAGGGACTGAACCTGGGACCTTCTGCATGCAAAACAGGTGCTCAGATACTGAGCTATGGCCCCTTCCCTGCATTGAACATATCATCTATTTTGGCCCTTAGTCAATAGCGGTCAAGGGGCACAGAGCTCAAAGTCCTGAAAGCAGGCTGGCTTATGCAAGAAGATTCCCCACCCCCTGTTTGCGATGATGTAATTCTTTGCAGAGCCAGAGAGTGAGAATGCAAAATATTGGCTGACAAGAATAAAGCTGAGGTCTTAAATCCCCCCCACCCACAAAAAAAATAGAGAGCCAAAAGAGAGAGCGTGCACTATGAATATGCTTGTGAAAACACACACAGAGATTGTGCTATGAATAATAAGCACAAAATATTCCCAAGCAAATGCAGCAAATGTTGTGTGCCAAAGCCACAACTGAAGTGTGTGCCAGTTGTTAATTTGAGAGTAACTTTCTCACACGTTGACACTTAATTTAATTTTAGTTCGCTCTGGGAGGTGAGGTGTGAATTATTTGATGAATGTAAATCAAAGGGAGTTCAAGACTGGGGTGGGATATATATATATATATATATATATATATATATATATATATATCCTGCAGTTGTAGACTAATCTTCTCCAGATCATTTCTGATTCTCTGAAGTAAACCAAACCACTTAAATCTGAATGCAGACGATTGCAACTTAGAGCTTAGATAGGAAGCTGCCTTATACTGAAGCTGCCTACTACAGCGGTAGGAACTCTCAGGCCTGGGGGCCGAATTCTGGCCCATACCCTCTTCCCCAGCAACACACCCTCTTCTCAGGCTGCACCCCTCACCAGCCTTGCCACACCCTCTCCTTGAGAGTTTTTTGCCTAGCTGGAATGTGCCCTTAATAATGCCTGTTGTTTGCTTGGATGGATGGTAGAGGTTGAGTGTGAGTGTAGAAACCAGCTTATTGTGCAAAGGTAAAATTTGCACCCATTGCTCCTGTCATTCAACAGGACCCTAACTCTTTTTTTTTTTAATAAATATTTATTAAGGTTTTTAAATATAAATGCACACATAATAAACAATCTTACTTCTTTCACAACAATTTCATCACTTCTTTGGGCTCCCTCACGTCTCCCGCTCCCATTTACATCGTTAAAAAATTTTTTCCAAACAAATTATCAACTTGTTTACAATCTCATGTCCACTCACACATATAATCTAGCGCTTCTTCCAAAAAGTTTTATATTTTCTTTAGTCTCACTTATCATCAAATTTAAATCTAGTTTAGTGGTGACCAGTTTTTTATAATCTAGCATCCTTCTTAACATTCAACCAAATTACAATGTTTTTGTAAATACATCTTGAATTTCTCCCAGTCTTCCTCCAACTTCTCTTCTCCCAGATCACGGATTCTGCCGGTCATCTCGGCCAGTTGCATATAGTCCATCAGCTGCATCTGCCACTCTTCCAGTGTGGGTAGATCTTGAGTTTTCCAGTTTTTTGCGATGAGAATCCTTGCTGCCATTGTTGCATACATGAAAAATGTTCGATCCTTCTTTAACACCTTCTGGCCGACAATGCCCAGAAGAAAGGCCTCTGGTTTCTTTGTGAAGGTGTACTTAAATACCTTTTTCAGCTCATTATATATCATTTCCCAGAAGACCTTCACCTTAGGGCATGTCCACCAGAGGTGAAAGAATGTTCCTTCATTTTCTTTACATTTCCAACATTTATTATCAGACGAATGGTATATTTTGGCAAGTTTAACTGGGGTCATGTACCATCTATATATCATTTTCATAACATTTTCCTTCAGAGCATTACATGCGGTGAAGTTCAGCCCAGTGGTCCACAACCTTTCCCAGTCCTCAAACATAATGTTATGCCCAATGTCCTGTGCCCATTTTATCATAGCCGATTTAACCATTTCGTCTTGTGTATTCCACTTTAGCAGCAAGTTATACATTCTAGATAATACCTTGGTCTTTGGTTCTAACAATTCTGTTTCTAACTTCGATTTCTCCACCTGGAACCCTAACTTTTTGTCATTTTTAAAAACTTCTTTAATCTGAGCATAATGTAACCAGTCTCGCACCTTATCCTTCATTTTCTCCAAACTCTGCAATTTCCAATTGTCTCCTAACAGGACCCTAACTCTACCCTAGAAAAGAAGAGTGACACACTCTGTCTCTTCCTCTCTCACACATGCAAAGAGTGCATGCCTTGCTTCAAAATCAAAATGTTCTGCCACACCTACAACACAGAATCTTCTAGAAAATTATTTGTTTCATGCACGATAGGTGAAGCTAAATGGTTTCTAACCTGGAAAGGGGGAGGTTATGTGTGCGAGAGAGTGAAAGAAATATTTCCCCTTTATTTTCCTTCCATGATTCAAATTGCTCCATTGAAAAGAATAATTGCTAGTGGCCATTCATAATTTGAGACGTCTGTGATCTTTCCTGCTTAACAATTATGTACAACAGCAGTGCATAGCCTATGGAATGCTTTGAGATTCACTCCTGCCCCCTCCTCCTCAAAACATACCTTTTGCAAACTGCTCCCTTCTGGCCTTCAATCCTTATGAGCTCATAAGGTTACATGAATGGATGGCTTTTTAAAAAGAATTATTTCTGTGAAAAGCATTATATTTAGAGACTTGGGGGGGGTGGACAACAAAACCCTGAAACAACCCCCCAAAACACTTTTAAGAAGCCAGAGTAGGAGATCAGCAGCAGTTTTCTTACATTAGAAGCTGCCCTTTACCAAGTCTCAGACCGATATACAATATACGATATCTTTATTGTCATTGTCCCATGCAGGACACTGATGGACCACTGGTCCATCTATCTCAGTATAGCCTGGACTGACTGGCAGCAGCTCTCCATGGTTTCTGGTGTGTGTGTGTGGGGGGCTCTTTCCTGGCTAGGGATGTCAGAAACCAGAGCAGAAATTGCTGGCGTTTGCTTATGGATCTCATGTCACCTGTGGTGTCCTTCTGGCCCAGAGGGAAAGTAGCTCAAGAAACTGAATCTCAGAGGAGCAGTAGCCAAAACTGTGGGCTCACTCACCAGCCTCTTTCCACTGGGTAGTAACGGGTATTAGATCAGGGCTTGGAACAAATTAGTAGTGTTTAATGATTTTCACTGAATGGGTTTGAAAAACCTCTGATCTAGCCAAACTTATGGTTGGCAAGTTCCTGCAAGGTGTGGTTTGATCTGGCTTTGAATGCACCCCATGACTTATTGCTGACTGCTCCATTGTGCTTCCCTGGAATCAGGATCTTATTATTCACAACATTGTTTTGATCTCTCTGCAATAGCCATTTCTCTGCCCTGCATCGTTTTCGTTCTTAAGCTGTGGACCAGGTAGATGATGTCAAACAGGCAAGCCATTGTTTGTTTCTGTACATCTCAAACATTTGTATTGTTATAGGTAACAAAATAATAATCATCATCACTGATCTACACCTGAAAAAAGTTCCCATAGTTGTTGGATGAACGAAAACTTATTTTGGGGTAGAAATACTGTATTTTTCACTCTATAAGACGCACCAGACCACAAGACTTTTTTGTTTTTGGAGGAGGAAAACAAGAAAAAAAATATTCTGAATCTCAGAAGCCAGAACAGCAAGAGGGATTGCTGCGCAGTGAAAGCAGCAATTCCTCTTGCTATTCTGGCTTGTGGGATAGCTGTGCAGCCTACATTCACTCCATAAGATGCATACACATTTCCCCTTACTTTTTAGGAGGGAAAAAGTGAGACTTATAGAGCAAAAAATACGGTATGCACAATTTCTTGTTCATCTTCAAGTTCCTTCACTTACACGTGGCTTTGTTGTGGTGGTTACTCTTCAGACTCTTTGGGCCATGGAAGACAAGACTATAAACAGCTACTATCATCATTATCATTATCATCATCATCATCATCATCATCATCATCATCATCATCATCCCAATTCACCTTAAGGTCCCAGACACAATGGCTGTGCTCTACCTCCACTGTGTGCTTCTGAATATCAGTTCCTGGGAAGAAGAAGAGTTTGGATTTGATATCCCGCTTTACCACTACCCGAAGGAGTCTCAAAGCGGCTAACGTTCTCCTTTCCCTTCCTCCCCTACAACAAACACTCTGTGGGGTGAGTGGGACTGAGAGACTTCAGAAAAGTGTGACTGGCCCAAGGTCACCCAGCAGCTGCATGTGGAAGAGTGGAGATGCGAGCCCAGTTCACCAGATTATGAGTCCACTGCTCTTAACTACAACACCACACTGGCCCTCACTGGGAATCACACCTGGGCAGAGTACTGTTGTCCTCATGTCCTGCTTGCAGACCACAGTGAGAGCAGGTCCTCATGTCCTGCTTGCAGACCACAGTGAGAACAGGATGCTGGACTAGATGGGACATTGTCCTGACCCAGCAGCTTGTCTTGTGTTCCTTCAGTTTGAACACAACTCCATCTGTGGGATGGAGTTTCACAGATCCAGCATTTGAGAATCACTGAACTAATGGCCAGTAATGGTGAATGAGGATAAGTGAGGGCCATTTAATATGAATACATGAAAAGTTAAGAAGTTAGCTGTGTGATCAATCTATATTTTTCAAAAGAAAAAAAGGGGGGAAATCTGGAAGAAGGTTCTTGTGATTAAAGTTAAGGAACTCTAGAAACAACAACATGGCCACAGTCCTTTCTGAATGAGCTTACAGTTCTTTCAAAGACAAAACTGCAATAAAGCTGTGTCTTCGTGGATGGGTAGGAAGTATAAAATAAAATGCAAAGCCGTATATCATGGCGTGTCACTGCTAACAGAAACCCCCCTAAATACCTTCATTGTCAGCTGTGTAAATCCTCTGGAAGACATTACACCCTTATGATAATATTTTCCCAACCCTTTGGTTCATCTATATAAGGGTGTTATTTTTGGAGTAATTGCATGAATTGAGAAAGCAATTCCAGTTTGTGTGTGTGTGTGTGTGTGTGTGTGTGTGTGTCCCACCCCCCACCCCCCAGCAAAGAGCAAGTGAGTTAAATCAAAGTGGTTTTGGAATTTAGATATCAGTCATAAACTGTTTGGCTCCGATCTCAGCCATTAAAGATTTGGGTTAATGCTTCATTAGACAATTATGAATAATGGGTAATTTACTCCCCCCTTCCCTGAAACTATTCATCAATTTCTCAGTTGTGGGTCACTCTGGAAAACCAAGGAGCTTGGTCCCATTGTTCACAACTAAAAAGCAAAGGGGATTAAGTAATGACATTCTTATTAAAAAGCTGTGATGAATGAAATGAAAAAATTAAGTTTCTTTTCTCTCTCTCTTCCCAGTGGCATTCAGAATTGTTAATCTATAACTGGTTGTATAGATGCATATGCATCCATCATTTTTTAAAAGGGTCGGGGGGAGAAAAATCCTTTCACACCTAAAGTTGAAATAAGGGCTTAGTATTTTGAATCATCTAATATATTAGTTGAGCCTCAGGGTCCCTTCCAACCCTACAATTATGGGATTCTATGATACTGACCAGCTTGGCAATCATGTACTTGGCTGTGGGCAAGATTTACAAATATAACAATTCATAAAGAATATTTTGTCACACTATTTCCAGACTGGAATATTGAGGCTACATTCACACAATACTTTTAAAACAGCATCATGCTACTATAAACAGTCATGGCTTCCCCCCAAAAATACTGGAGCTGTAATTTGCTAGGGGTGCTGAGAGTTGTTAGGAAACCCAGATTCTCCTCCCAGAGCTACAATTCCCAGAGTTCCCTGGCAAGAGGGATTTATGCATTCCTCACAATCTACAGCTCCCAAAATTCTTTGAGGGGGAGCAATAACCAATAGCTGTTATAAGAACACTTTAAATGAATGGTGTGGAGTGCCCTGGACTTAAAAGCACAGCTATGCAGCTAACAAAAGGTGCTAGACCCTTCGTATCATAGGAGCCAACGTCCCTTTGGTCCCCCCAATAAAATATTTAAGGGTACTGCCCCCCAACCAATGATGGGCATTGCCATTCAAATAGTGTGTATGTGACGTGTCATGTGATCAGTTACGCAGGGTGAGGCTTACCTGGTCCCCCCAATAGTTGGCACCCCTGCTTTAAATCTATTGTCATGCAATTCTCAAGGGGCACTTAATGATAGCAATGTCACAGCCTGGCTGCGCCATGACTAGCCAGAACCACATCCACACCTGGAGGTGATGAAGAAGCAGCATGAGGAGGAGACCATCAAAACAGCAGAAGCAGCCAGGAGGGATGCTGAACCTATGCCCCATCTTCTGCTTCCAGGCTAAAACTTCCCCACCTTCCACAAGATTTCAGATCCACATTCCCACGGCAAACACCGGTCTGGAACACAAACATGTCAGACAACAGTTGGAATTTCAAGGTGGGAGGAATGGAAGTGTCAAATGTCCTCCCCACAATTATTTCTCCATTGCAAAATGACTCCTGCCGGTGCTACTTTGCAGCAAAGAATTAAACTAACAGCAGGACAGCCTTCGCTGTGATCACAGTTTCAACCCATAGCTGAACCTATTTCACACATTTTAAGGATGGCCAACAGCCATTTAAAGCACATAACCGCCCCCCAAAAAATCCCGGGAACTGTAGTTTGTTAAGGGTGTTGGGAATTGCAGCTCTGTGAGGGGAAAGCTGCAGTTCCCAGGATTCTTTGGGGGAAGTCATGTGCTTGAAATGTGCATTGGATGTGCTTTAAGTGTCGGATGTGACTCTGTCCAGAGAGTAACAAAAGTTGCTGACAGCATCAGCGTTTTAAAACAGGAGCCTTCTGGTGCTTTAAAGCACAGAGCTTTGTGCATGAACAGCCTCATGCAGTCAACAATGGTCTTCCATAACTTTGTGAGGGTGCATTGGGGTGTGTGCATTTAAAGAACCCTACTGGTTCTGTCTACAAAGCAGCCTTTGCTCGGCTTCTCTCTTTCTCTCCCCATCAGACCTGCCTTGTTTTGTGCGAAGCTTTCGCTGCGAGCCTTCCTAGCCTTCTAAAACCTGGCATCACTCCTTGAACTCTCTCAGCTGAAGCAGCCAGCTGGAGAAAAAACAGCTTTTGGAGTTCAATGGGCCAGTTTTTTAAAGGGGAAGCACCAGGCAGCAGAGGAAGGTAAAATCTTTGCTGCAACGGTACAGAAGAAACGTCTGGTTTTCCACTTAAGGCTTTTGCTTAAAGATCTGCAAGGGTGTTCCTTTAACTTAAAATAAAGCAAACCTTCTGGATTATTTGCTCAGGGGGTTTCTTTGTTTTGTTTTGTTTTCGGACAGGCATCAGTTCATTATTTAGGTGCTTGGCAGCAATGCATGAAAAAAATTGCAAACAATGGCAGCTCCCATGTCTCTGTAGCGCTTTCCTTGTCATCGGGCGTCTTGAAGTGCTCTGCAGAGGGTGTAATTACATGTTAGCACCAAAGACAGTTTATACAGGGCTCACACACTGGCAAAGTAACTGGACGGCGTCCTGGCAGCCGGCAAAGCATAAGCTCTGGAGATCTCTGGAGAGTGCGAACAGATAGGAATGGTTAGGAGCATGTTTTCTTAGCAAAGTGTTAGAGAATTATTGGCACAGGAAGGGAAAGCAGGCTGGAAGTGTGTTCTGGCATCCAAGCAGCCCACCACGTCACGGCCTTATCTGATAGGCTAAACTTCAGTAGCTTTCATAAATAAGGCCTGGTTTCTCAAAGCAGCGGATAAGAGAGCAAGGCCTCCTGTTGTGGGCCGGAGGAACTCGGGATGGAAACAGCAGCCTCAGGCCACATTCCCACCATATACTTAATCCACTATGATACCACTTTAAGCAGCCATGGCTTCCCCTAAAGAATTCTGGGAGTTGTAGTTTGTTAAGGATGCTGAGAGTTGTTAGAGGAAACCCCCTACTCCCCTCATGCAGAAGGCTCCAGGTTCAAACCCCAGCATCTCCTCATAGGGCTGGTAAGGAGCCTTCTCTGAGATGTTGGAGAGCCATTGCCAGTCAATGTTGCCTATGGTGAGCTAGATTGACCAATGAGATTATTCAGTAGAAGGCAGCTTCCTGTGTCAGAAAAGATGAGCATTGCCAGTTCCAAAGCCCTCAAGAGATCCAGGTATTGTTTTTTTTAAAAATTTTTAATAAAGGGAGAGATGGGACCTGTTGATTCAGGTTCTGTTCCCAGCATCTCCAGGTAGGACTCAGAATGAGCCCTGTCTGAAACCCTTCAAAGCCTCTGCAAGTCAACCAGAGGTTGTTGGATGACATTTCCTTTCATCTCTGTGCCCACTGGCTATCTTCATTGTGTGCAACAGAGGCCGGTCCATTACATGGGGTGAATGGGGCACTGCTCCACCACCCTCGGTCTGCCCTCACCAATCTCCACCCACCTGCCTTCTTACATATAGCCAGTCCAGGGATGCCTGTCAGCTTTCTCCTGTAGAGCTCAGCAGGGAGGAGGATGGGGACCAAACCAGAATTAGTTGGCTTTGCCTATCATTGGCTCTCTGGCTCCACCTACTGTTGGCCTCCCTGCCTTCTGCCCTATAAGTCCCAATTGGCACCAGCCATCACTGGCTATGTGCAGACGATATCAAGCTAAACGAACCAATGGTGTAGATTGATCTAGAAGGACAATGATCTGACCATGGCTCGATGTCTCAGTCTTCAGCCCAAGCCCAACTGAAGTAGCAAATAGTCATCCTAAAGATGTTTGAGCAAGCCAAACTTGGAAAGGTCTGTTCAAAACAAACCAGGTCTGCAACCCATCTGGCTACCATGTTGTTCAAAATTAATTATTTTCAAGTTCTCAAACCTTGGATAGCCCAGCACATTTATCAGTTCCAAAAATATATCCAAATCTATTTTATACTATGTGCTTTGGTTAAAAATGCATTTAGGAATTTATTTCTATACTCTAATGCGCAATGGTTGAATGGCAACTCATCAAGAATCATAGAATTGTAGAATTGGAAGAGATCCATAGGATCATCTAGTCCAACCCCCTGCATGAAGTTCAGTGCTTTCACTTGTGAACTGAATAGAGACAAAACATGATAGTCCATTAACTTTTACTCAGAGTAGACCTACTTAAAATTAATAGTCATAACTTAGCTGCTCTTCTTTCTATAAGGCATATTTCTCTGGCTGCTCACTCTCACAGAATGCTAAGGCAGCATCTCTAAAGAGGCAAAATGTCGGAAGAAAATAAGGGAAATGATTTAATAAGGAAAGTATTCCAAAAATAGGGACTGTCCCCAGAAAAAAAAGCGGGGGCAGTCAAAGCATAAGATATGATTGCAGGCTGGGAAATACATGGAAGGGTTACGATGAAGTCAAACAGTTACTCTTCATGTTATGTGTGGTTTGGGATATATTTTTAGCATACTTCAGCCTATAATTATGCCTGCTTTATGGCCTTTCAGAAGCCTATTTCTTGAAGGAAGAGGTTATGATGATATAATACCAGTTATTTTTGATTGGGTGAAATGCACTTTTAGTGCCTTGCTCAGTCTCGCTGCTCGACTGTGGAGAAGCCGACTCATTTACGTTTCATTGGGGATAATGTGCTGTGAAATTATTTGATAAGCATTAATTTGGCAATCGCTTTATCTTGCATAGCTGGGGGAAGAAGCCACAAGAGCTCGGCATTCCAAATCAGCACACCGGGTTAAAACAGCAGCAGTGTTATTTGTAAAACTGTCCTTAGTAGTATGGGCTAGTCAATTAAGGAAAATGGGGCACTGACCCACCAGGCACAGTCTGCCCTCACTCGCCTGCCATCCTACTTAACAATCCTCCCTAGTGTTGCCCTTGTAGAACTCAGCAGAGAGGAAGAGGTGGGGAAACTAGAATTCATCAGCTCTGCCTGTCATTGGCTCTAGTTCTGCCTATCACCAGCTCTGGCTCCACATACTGTTGGGCTCCCTGTCTTCTGCCCTACTAGTGCCAATGGGCACCAGCCACCATTGATCCTTAAGTGCTGCCAAGTATTGATTGATTGATTGATTGATTGATTGATTGATATGGAGTCCTCTGTGCCTTCAGCTTTATGGAGTACAAGAGGAAAGAGTCTTGCTCCAAGTAGCTTTCAGACTACACATGTCAGTGCCAGGAAAGCTCTCTCTGTAGCTCGTGACTAGGGATGGCTGAATCTATTAATGTCTGTTTTTCAGACTTCTTTATTTAATAAACTTGCACCCCACTTTTCATGATACATCTCAAAGCAGCTCTCGGTTCACTCCCTTTCCATGTAAGTTTGTGTGTGTTTTTAGCACTGCACAAAAATATACACATTTATTTGCAAGCGCTATCTCTGATTACGAGGCATTTGTGTGCGCACTGTTTTTGCGAACATACACATTTTTGTCTGCATTCCGCCCCAAATCTATGCTTTTTAAAAAGTTCATTATATTTGACCAGAGAACTGGACTGCAAAATTCAGAGAAGTGCAAATTCAAAGCAGAGTTGCATCCTGGTTCACACATTGGTTTGGAAAGTGGGAATGAGGTGTATTCACATTTAAATGCAAACTGATCAAATTTCCCCTTTATCCATACTCACGATGGAGTGACGGGGGGGGGGGGGGACAGAGGATCGCTAGGAAGATTCGCCGCATAGATCAACGGCTTTCAAACTGTGTTCATAGGAAACCCTGAGGTTTCTTGGAAGCTTACCAGGAAATCAAAGAGAAGATTGCCATCAATATTGGACAGGCTGCTTCAGATCTCTTCCAGTGCTTCAAAATGTAGCAAGCCAGTCTTGTTGCATTGGGGTGGAGGGCTGATTCCTCCTGCTCATTCTGCTGAGTGGAGCTCTAGGCTTCTGCCCTGAACCTTGTACACCACCTTGTGCTCATTGGAGGAAAAGGTGGCATATAAAATTAATAAATAAAATAAAAATAAAGCTGGCCAGACCAACAGAAACTGGAGAGAGTGCCCTAGCAAAGTTATTTGCAGCATTCTATGATTCTATGTCCTGATGCTCAGGAGTTTTCCCAGACAGATCAACAGATCAATGTAGGCAGTAGGAAATCCACTGGGCTAGAGGGTTTAAATGAAAACACAGCATTGTGATATAAAGACTATTTCTGTAAATCAAGGGGCAGCTGGTCACCGCTTGTTCAGCAGCACACAGATTTGTTAAAAATGAAAAACGTCCCGAGCTGCTGTTCCAAAGCACTTTTTGACACATATAGGAAGGAAGCAGTGTGTTTTGCTAAAAGGGGCTTAACACTGTACAGTTCTGTTCTGTATCAAGCATGTTGCCAGATCTGACCAGCTGAGTCAAGTTTTTCATTATGTGACAATATTGACTGAAGAAAACAGCAAACAGCTCTGGCAAAAATCAATGAGCGTCTCTCCAAAGCCCTCACAAAATAAAATACCAACCAGCTGTTAGATCTAAAAGTAAAATAATCAATTCCATTAAAACCCAAGTTTGTTATGATGGCAGAGTTTCAATGGGGTGGGGGCACAAAGCAGGCACAGCTCCCGATTTCTGCTCTGAAGACACAGGGCAGTGCTCTTGCCACAGAATGCAAACAGGCTGGAAGTTGTCTTATATCGAGTCAGATCATTGGTCCATATAGTTCAGCATCAGCAGCACTGACTGGCAGCAGTTTCTCAAGATTTTGTCAGGAGTCTTTCCAAGTCCAAGCTTGAGATGTCAGGGATTGAATATGGCACCTTCTGCAGGGTTTTAGTTATGACAAATAATAATACTCTCTCTCTCTCTCTCTCTCTCTCTCTCTCTATATATATATATATATATATATGCCACAGGGTTCTGTCTTGGGCCCGGTCTTATTCAACATCTTTATCAACGACTTGGATGATGGACTCAAGGGCATCCTGATCAAATTTGCAGATGACACCAAACTGGGAGGGGTGGCTAACACCCCAGAGGACAGGATCACACTTCAAAACGACCTTGACAGATTAGAGAACTGGCCCAAAACAAACAAGATGAATTTTAACAGGGAGAAATGTAAAGTATTGCACTTGGGCAAAAAAAATGAGAGGCACAAATACAAGATGGGTGACATCTGGCTTGAGAGCAGTACATGTGAAAAGGATCTAGGAGTCTTGGTTGACCACAAACTTGACATGAGCCAACAGTGTGACACGGCAGCTAAAAAAGCCAATGCAATTCTGGGCTGCATCAATAGGAGTATAGCATCTAGATCAAGGGAAGTAATAGTGCCACTGTATTCTGCTCTGGTCAGACCTCACCTGGAGTACTGTGTCCAGTTCTGGGCACCACAGTTCAAGAAGGACACTGACAAACTGGAACGTGTCCAGAGGAGGGCAACCAAAATGGTCAAAGGCCTGGAAACGATGCCTTATGAGGAATGGCTAAGGGAGCTGGGCATGTTTAGCCTGGAGAAGAGGAGGTTAAGGGGTGATATGATAGCCATGTTTAAATATATAAAAGGATGTCACATAGAGGAGGGAGAAAGGTTGTTTTCTGCTGCTCCAGAGAAGTGGACACGGAGCAATGGTTCCAAACTACAAGAAAGAAGATTCCACCTAAACATTAGGAAGAACTTCCTGACAGTAAGAGCTGTTCGACAGTGGAATTTGCTGCCAAGGAGTGTGGTGGAGTCTCCTTCTTTGGAGGTCTTTAAGCAGAGGCTTGACAACCATATGTCAGGAGTGCTCTGATGGTGTTTCCTGCTTGGCAGGGGGTTGGACTCGATGGCGCTTGTGGTCTCTTCCAACTCTATGATTCTATGATTCTATGATATACTATACACACACACACACACACACACACACACACACACAGTGGTACCTCGGGTTACATACGCTTCAGGTTACAAACGCTTCAGGTTACAGACTCTGCTAACCCAGAAATATTACCTCAGGTTAAGAACTTTGCTTCAGGATGAGAACAGAAATCGTGCTCTGGCGGCGCTTTGGCAGCAGGAGGCCCCGTAGCTAAAGTGGTGCTTCAGGTTAAGAACAGTTTCAGGTTAAGTATGGACCTCCAGAACGAATTAAGTACTTAACCTGAGGTACCACTGTACTAATATAACATCACAGATGCACCAACAGTGATTCCCAAACTAAGAGCCCAAATGCCCAGAGCTTAAAAGGGAGAGGGTGGATTTTTCATTTCGATGGGCAGGTTTAATATTCAATCATAGTGATTTGTTTTCCCAGGGTGCTGTAACGACTGGGATGGATTACAAACTGGGCTTGTTTGATCCAAAACTTCTCCTATGCAAGTCAATGGGCAGATCTCCATTGTATCCCTAAAAACCTTTGTTGGGGCAGAAGGCTACCCCCAGCAGTGACACTTGGGGGTAACAGAGTCCTTGCTACTTCTTCCCCAACTCATTGTCTCCTGCCCTTTCCTGTATGCAAGGCAACAAAGATATCTCTCTCAGGGAGGGAGACTGTATCCTCAAAAATATGTGTTTGAAAGAAACGCTACAATCATCACCAATGACGCTTGAGGTTAAGGGTGATATTTTCCCCAGACCAGTCTTTCCTTGAGATTTTTCCAATGCCTCCTTCCCCTGAGCAAGTTAAGAGAGAGAGAGAGAGAGAGAGAGAGAGAGAGAGAGAGAGAGAGAGAGAGATCTCCTAGGGGAAGAGGCATCAGCTACAAAAATCCAGAGGAGGAGGGAGAGGCAGAAGCCCACCCACCACCTATTATCCTTGGGGTAATAAATTTATATGAAAGCAGAGAGTGGGACAATGGAGAATTTATATGGCATCCATTCCACTTCAGAAACAGGTCCAGACAGATTTAAATTTCAAAAATCTGGAAAGCAAATGGGAAGAATGCTCCAAGAATTCTCCTATTCTGCAGGAAAGTTGTGATAGTGGGGGTGGGGTTCAGTAGGCGAGTTGCCTGTGGAGTTCTGCTTTGATCACTCCAATGGAGAAAGACAAAGAGGGCATCTCAAACTGGACTGAGGAGCTTCCCCTTGGTTATTCAATGGTCTGGGTGTAAAAATCCCCCTAACTCAAAGTTGCAGAAATGGAACCCCTCTATCCCAATGGACCACTATACTATTTGCTTGGAGTTTTTGCCTTAATTGGTTGGTTGGTATGAGCTGCCTGGGCTAATAGTCTACAAAGTCTAATGCATGGGTGGGAACAGCCTTCATTGGCCATGATCGAAGGGGAGATTAAACAGCTTCACCTCAGTAAACCACTGCAGTAATCCATAGGATGATTAAGGATTAAGCTGTGTCTGTGTGTGTGTGTGTGTGTGTGTGTGTGTGTGTGTGTTGGGGTGTGTGAGAGAGATGAATGATGACTCATACCCAATTGAGCGTCCAAACTTCTGGAAAGCTTTCATCTGTCTGGTTAAAAGAATGTGAAGCTGCACATCATCATAGGCTTTTCAATCTTACAGTAATTGAGATATTATCATGTCAGCTTCATCCTCCAAAATATGGAAACCAAATGTGAATCCCATTACTGGGGCCTAATTGCATCTCCTTGGTCCAACGGTTACTTTAAGAGTTATTGGCATGCTCCTCGTATGCCAACAAACTTCTGGGTGCATATTGGAGTCATGTCATTAGGCAGATGGTGGTTTGTTCTTTCACACACACACACACACACACACACACACACACACACACACACACAGCTGAACTTGGATAGTTTCAAATACTTGGATTTCTTTCAACTAAAAAAAGGAAAGGGAAAGGAAAGAAACTTGTTAAGATAACGAGGGGGATGCATTATGCTTGCATTATTTATACGTCACCAGAATGGTCCATAATGCTGTCATGGAAAGGGTTTAATGGGCATGTTGTACACACGGCAGTCAGAAGGACTGAACGTTTTTTGCAACATTACCTCCCTGCTCATTTGTTAAGAAAATCAAAGACAATGGATATTACATGCTTTTAAGGAGTGAAAACAAAATTGCATATTTGAAACGGGGAGAGGGGGAGTGAAAAAGGGTTATTGATTGAGGCATTCGAGTGGCTCAGGTTTTAAAAGGCATTCAAACCGGGACACGATGCTGAGGATCAATACAGGATTTTTATGCCTTTGTCTCCCCTCCCCCTCCATTTTTAAAGGAGCCATATATTTAAAAACCAGACGAATCCTTGCACACCTTAGCTGTTGACGTTTAGCTGTTGAAGTTTTCCGTACATATCCTTAAGAGGCAACTAGAAGATGCTGCCGCTCATAAAATCAGGCACATGTGTTCAAGCCTTAACATTGACACAGTCTAATTTCCCATGTTTCAAATGCCATCTTAACCCAGGACGACTGGTTCTGTCCATCAGTAATCAGTGAAAAGGGAGGCTTTTAAAAAAGGTTTCGAATGAGATCAATACGTGATGTGGAAGTTGCATGTTCTGCTATCGCACCACTGTCTTTACTTAGCTTTGAATTCATTGGGATGAAAGGGTTGCGTTTCCTGATTCCTGAAACTGGGTTGTGTGAAAACTAAATTTCTTTTCCCAGCAACCAAAGTGAGGGAGGCAGATGGGCTGGCTAGGTTCCAGTTGAGTTTAGCTGGTTGACTCTTGCATATAAACTTCCCGTTGCTCGTTGGCCCAAAAGCATCTCTCTCGCCCCCTCCTCCTTTATCCTCACCACTTTTTGTCTTTGCTATTAAAAGGGAATGCATTTGCTTGGTGTCTGACACAACAGAGAGAGCCCCTGCACTTTTATGATCGCTTTGTTTACAAGTGTATGTTGCACAAAAGCTCGGCTTTTAATTTTATGGCATGGCACAACAGCTAATCTGTTTTGACATGCTATCTAAAAAGGCACTCCAACAAGTATACGAACTAACTCATCCATAAGTCATTTCTTTTATACACATGTACTGGTGTGTCCAGGAAAAAAAGAGTTATATCGGCGGTGCGAGTTTGAATAATAATGGTCATTAATATGGCGAATTGAGGGTCAAGATATTCATCCCACATATCAAATCCCCCTTTCAATGGGAACCATCCCATCAGCTGTCAGATTCCATTAAATATATCCTCCAGACCTACTGACCAGCTGACAGTAGAGAAACTCCAAACCGTACACCCACTATTAGCATTATAAAATGTGAAATCAGCTGGAAGGAATGATAGCAGAGCGGAAAGCAGAAGCAGGAGGGGGGGAATAATCGGTAATGCTCCTTGTGTCTTTTGAAACAGAAACCCAAAGAGTTAAAATACACCCCTATAAAATACCGGGAAGAAAAACATCCCAATACAAAGGTTGTTTTCTGCATAACCTACCCCCCAAATCTCTCTCTCTCTCTCTCTCTCTCTCTCTCTCTCTCTCTACCTTCTGTTAATGTGAGATTTGCATAAATGTTTCATGAGGTTAATGCAATGCATAAACCAAACAGTTTATTAAGCAACATCTGTGCTGTTTCGTTCAGATAATGCAGTGTTGTTTCCAAGTCACTGAAATATAACCCTATCATAAGGTTTGGGTTGTTAAAATACTTGTTTTGCAAAGACTGTGATCACATCTGACATTTTTAGCAGATGCCACAGCAAAAAACAAAAACAAAACAAAAAACGAAGAAGAATTCCTTAATGCAACTTGTATGCGTTAGCACCTCGGAAGAAATGGAGAAGGCAGCAGTAGAAGCTTAATGCAGTTCCTACCACCCTCGGATAGATGCTTCACTTCGCTGCAATGTGCAACGCTGTTGGGTGGCATACGTGATGATATAAGAGTGATACTTTCTTGAATTTCATCCACCTTGTCCTCATCGTAAAGATTTTCATGGGCTTTGTTTCTTCAGTTTTCTTGCAGTGATCTTTCTCTCTTTCTTTTTTGGATGTGGGGTTCGGATGAGGAATGACAATCACTCTTTATGGTATATAGAGCAAAATATGGAGATCTCCAGACTGGTATGAATTCGGCATACTGTTGCCTCCATATGGGACTGCTTTAAAACAAAAAGCAACCCCCGAAAAGTTATGAGGCCTATAATTTTTAATGAAACTTGGCTTAGCTCTTCAAGCAGGTCAAGCAGATAAAAAAAGATGCCCGTGTAGTCTATAACAAGCCTTTATATCTCATATATATATATATATATATATATATATATATATATATATTCCTGGCAGGGATTAAAGAAAATGTAGTTCCAATTAAATCAGGGCTTAATGGAGATATGTTTTATATTATTGAGTCCGCAAAGCCAAATATGTGGCTCAGGCAGGCTCTAACCTAAAATATACTTACTTGGAAACAGGTCCAACTCGAAACGAGCGAAACTTTCTTTCCCACGACTCTGTGAGTTGTTGTTGTTGTTGTTTTTCATGGAAATGCAGGCAATTCTCATAACAGAAGCATGAAATTGTACCTGTGAGAGCAATAGTCCATGTTTAATTTTTTTATTTTTTTTAAAATCATTTCTGAAGTGGAAATCCAGCAGCAGGTTCCACAAGTGGGTGGTGTGAGCTATGAAAGCCCCTGGTGAGAGGACATAAAGAAGGCAGCAGATCAGAATGGCTGGAACACATAGTAGGGGTAATATAAAGGTGTTTTTTTTTAGTTATTTATGAACATTTAATTGATATTTAATCAGTATTTATTAAAGAAAGCAATATTTTAATGGATGATGATGATGATTACTGGACTGTTTTTCATAAGAATGTAAGAAGAACCTGCTGGATCAGGCCAGTGGTCCATCTAGTCCAGCATCCTGCTCTCACTGTGGCCAACCAGATGCCTGTAGGAAACCTGCAAGTGGGACCCGAGCACAAGAGCCTCCTATGGCTTCCAGCAACTGGTATTCAGTGGGTGGCAATGTGATCTAAACCACTGAGCCTCTTGGGCTTGCTGATCGGAAGGTCGGTGGTTCGAATCCGCACGATGGTGGTGAGCTTCTGTTGCTCTGCCCCTCTTCTGCCAACCTAGCAGTTTGAAAGCACACCAGTGGAAATAGGGGGGAAAGCGTTTTAGACATGCTGACCACATGACCCAGAAAGCTGTCTGTAGACAAACACCGGCTCCCTCGGCCTGAAGCAAGATGAACACCACACCTCATGGTTGCCTCTGACTGGATTTAACTGTCCAGGGGTTCTTTACCTTTTGACCAATTTGGAAGTACAGTGGTACCTCAGGTTAAGTATTTAATTCGTTCCGGAGGTCTGTTCTTAACCTGAAACTGTTCTTAACCTGAAGCAGCACTTTAGCTAATGGGGCCTCTTGCTGCTGCTGCACCACTGGAGCCCAATTTCTGTTCTTATCCTGAAGCAAAGTTCTTAACCTGAAGCACTATTTCTGGGTTAGCAGAGTGTGTAACCTGAAGCGTATGTAACCTGAGGTACCACTGTACTGCTGCATCTCAGACCCAGGACCAAATGGGGCCATTCTGGCCTCTCCATCTAGCACTTGGGGATCTCCCCAGGCCATACCCCCTCCTCAGCCACACCCCTCTCCAGCCCTCTTGCAGGGATACTGGGATTGTGCATGTGAAGTCTTCTGAATGAGCTAAGAAAAAAGCAAAGTACAGTGGTACCTTGAGTTAAGAACTTAATTCGTTCTGGAGGTCCGTTCTTAACCTGAAACTGTTCTTAACCTGAGGTACCACTTTAGCTAATGGAGCCTCCCATTGCCGCCGCGCCGCTGCTGCACGATTTCTGTTCTCATCCTGAAGCAAAGTTCTTAACCTGAGGTACTACTTCTGGGTTAACGGAGTTTGTAACCTGAAGCGTCTGTAACTCGAGGTACCACTGTAATCTGACTCTTTTCTTTCGTATGGTCAATGACTTGTTAAAGTAATCTTGAATTTCAGTTCAGAGGTTTGACTTTAAGAAACCCAGGTTTTTCATCACCTCTCCATTCACCCATCACTTACACACTGGTAACTTCAATATTAGACCACTTTACCGTACTCTTTGTAGGGCTGCCCTCAAAGCTGTTCTGGAAGCTGCAGCTAGCATGCAGTG
The DNA here is from genome assembly GCF_964252035.2 of Podarcis erhardii. NCBI lineage: Eukaryota > Metazoa > Chordata > Lepidosauria > Squamata > Lacertidae > Podarcis > Podarcis erhardii. The sequence goes on from NC_138511.1 coordinate 37,417,117, forward strand.
CCTCTTATCATGCACATATAGCATTGGTTTCACTGGCTACCAATAAGCGCCCAGGCTGCGTTTGGGTTTTGACCTACAAAGCACTAAGCAACTTAGGACCAGGATGCTTGAAAAAGGACCCCCTTAGAGCTCTTCAAGATCATTTGGATGAGCTGATTTGATGAAATATTTGCATGCTATTTTGCCAATGACAAAAAAGGCAGCTCAAAATAATGAAGCACTTAAAATTAGCAAACTATGTTTCTGTCAACACAGAGATATATGATGAAATACAACACCGTATGAATAAAGCAAAAGCAAACTGTTCAATATGGAAGGAAATGCTGTTCAAAACAAATTCATCACAATTCATCAGAAATGGCTGCTGACCACCAGCCTGTGCCAGTTGATATGGGCCACTAATACCATATTTCTGATACTGTATTAGGCCCTTTCCAATACTCCTAATGCATAACTTTTGGTGCCCCCCTTTCCTGGGTCTTTCTATAGGTAGGGAGTCTTGGAGGCACACTGTTGGCAAGAACTTCGCTGGAGGCATCAACTTGACGCACACCTTCCATTGAGCAATTGGGTGGGGGGTACACAGAGGACTCTGGGTGACAGCATGCACATCAATTGTTATACACCCAGATCGATCGAACCAACACAACCTGAGTGCTCAAACTTTTTGAGCTGCTTCTCCTTAAAACAACATTTCTGAATTTGGAAGTTCAGCTCTCCAACATAATAATTATGACTATTCAGTCTATTTTGCGACACGCAAGTGGTAAATCATCATTTGTAAGACATGTGCTCAATCAAGGAAGAAAAAGGCATGTAATTATGTTGTTTATTACAAATCCCAAAAGAAACAAAGACTCTTAAGATGGAAAACTTGGGTGGGTAGAAGGAAAGAAATAAAGAAACGCTGTGGCTGCAATCCTAAACACACTTGCTAGGGGGCAAGTTCCATTGAACTTGGTGGGGTTTACTTCCGAGAAGAGATGGGCAAATCAGTCCTTTTCAAGTTTGCTCAGTTCCTCATTTTAACTCCAGTTTGTTTGTTTGTTTGTTTGCTTGCTTGCTTGTTATGCTTGTTATGCTTGTTATGCTTGACTTTAATGTTTGCATCATTTCCCCCCCAGTCGCTTCAGGTCCCCTTTTGTGCAAAATGGGACTAATCAATCAAACAACAACAACAACAACAGAGAGGCCAGGGAGCTGTGGAGTGGCTCTACCACCTCATCTGAAGCCCTGAAACTCAGGCAGGTTGAGGATCCAAGGACCGCAAGCCTCTGGTGCCATGCCCAACCCCTCAGTTCCTCATTCTGATGCAACCTTCCATTGGTGGGAAACTTCCAGTGGCAGCTTTCCACGTTCTAGGGATAAGCTGGGGTCTCCATCATGGCAGAGGCCCTTTCAGCAGTACTCTTCTCTGATGATGAAGGCTCCCGGGATTGTGCACATCCGTCCATTTTTGGTTTTTCTCAACTCCTCATTTTTCTAATCTTAACTTCCGTTCTCAACAATTCCATATCAGGTTTTTTTTTAAGTTCTCAAGAAAAAATCATCTACATTTCAGAGTAAATTTATCCTAATATTGCATGGGCTTATGCCTAAGATGCCCATTTTTGCAAATAAATTTCCCCAAGTAGAATGCATTTTTTAATGTTGTTTTCACAAATATATACATTGTTTCTGTGCACACTTTACCTTAGTATATGCATTTTTAAACACGTTCTATAGCTGGAGATCTGCACTGCAAAATTCAGAAGAGAGCAAATTTCAAATGTTGGCTATCTTTCGCTTCATGTATTGTTTCAGAAAGTGTGAATTAGATAGGTTTGCCTTTCAATGCGAACTAAATCACATTTCTCGCCCCATCCTTATTTTGAAGTAAAACTGGTGAGGGTTGCACTACGCACCTATCTGCTCCTACAAAGAAACAGAACCAGTGAAATCTTTACAAGTGTGATCTGAACTTAATCTTGGCACGTATTAAATCTGCCAGGGACTAGCCAAAACACACAAATGTATTCACAAAACAGGGCTTGCCGTTTATTAGGTAAAATAAAATGAAATAAGCCTTTTGTACTTCCAACAATGTCAATAATATCAACTTTTTCTGACAAATACTAATCTCCGGGGTTTCAGCTCAGCGGGCCTCTCCCAATTCTCAGCCTTTGAAGTGTCAAAGGGATTAAAGTCATGTGTCGATAACCGTGACCTCTGACCTTAATGTGGAAGTTGTCACTGTCTGTCTCCCTCTTTCTCTTTTTGCTACACCCAAGTGGGTGGCTTGAGAGTATGCACAAATGCTTAAAGATCACACATTTTACATGAATCGATAAGCACAGAGTTGCTGGCCAACTTGCTGCGGGAGGAAGGAAATGTTCAGGCAGTGATCCTAAGTGCATTTATTGGGGAGTAGGTCCCATTGAACTTGTGGAGTTCACTGTGGAATAACCAATGTTATAGGAGGAGCCTAATGGACATGTGGCCAATCCTAAATGCATTTTCTCAGAAGTAAATCTCTCTTAGTTCAGTTGTGCTTCATCACCTCTCAAAAACACAGAAAACTTCATCACACCAACTCCAACCATTGATTCACTTAGCTCTCTGTTGTCAATATTTGACTGGTAGTGGCTTTCCAGGGTTTCAGAATTCTGACCTGTACAAGACAGGGATTGAATTCGGGATACCTTCATGCAAAAGGAGTTCTCTTCTACTGAGCTGTAGCCCATCCTCATAGAGAAGGAAGGATGCTCTCTTGCTATAGGATAGTCTCAGAGAATTAGACACAAATTGTTCTTCTGTCCCAGTTCAGTCTCCCAAGCTGCACAAACTGCAGAGCTACATATTAAATACAGGAGGAGCAAAGATAGAAACCATATTGGTTCTCTATTGGAATTTCTGTCCAGTGTTGAGATTTATTGGGAAGAGAATTACTTTCACTGCAGGCAGCCTCACTAAGTATACAAATTGATCTCCATCCTCCTTGTCTGAGAAAGAAATACCTTGTACAGAAAAGAAGGATCAGATTTTTTCCACCTCTCTCTCTATACTAGGGTGGACAAAATATCAAGTCATCTTTGGATAATAGTAATTTTGCACCCAATGCAAAATTGCTAACTAGTCAGGGAGGAAAGCAAAAATAAAAATATATATTTTTTTTTAAATGGCCCCTTTTGTTTCTTTTATAAATTTTTATAAAATTTATACACCACTTGATTATATAAGAAAACACACGCACACCTGAAAGCGGCTTACAAAAAAGGTAAAGCCAGTGTGTGTGTTTTCTGGGGGGACGCAGGGGTATGCATACCCCTAAACATTTTGTGAATCTAAGTTTGGCCTCACTGAGAGGCAGTATTTCAATATGAGTAGGAAAATGAGAGTACCCCTAAACATTTTTTTTTAGAAAAAAAGAGCACTGGATAAAGCAATAATATTATCACTATGAAAACTTAACAATTTTTTCATGTATGAGAAGTTAAGATAACAACAAACTAAAACCAAATCAAGGCTCACATCAGCTCTGGGTAGGCTTGTCTATCCAAAATTGTTTTTAGCAGGTGCCAAAAAAAATACAGAGGTGGTGCCTGCTTGATATCAATAGGCAGGGAGTTCCAAAGTGCAGGTGCTGCCACACTAAAAGACTGGGGCACCATCAGAAGACCAGATCCCATATAACTACTGAGGCTGTTCATGGACCCCTGATCTGCCCTCTGACTCCAGTCTACACACCCTGTGATTGGACCAATTTTCCATTTTGCCACCCAGGGGGAATCCACAAAGCAGGGGGCGGGGCTAAGGGTTCTCCAAGGCTTTCAAGGAAGCGATAGGCAAACCTATCAGTTTCAATTTCTCTCAGTTCCTGTTTCCCCCCAATCACAACTCCCCAATCTCCACATTAAAAAAAGAAGAAAATCACGAAAATTCACCAGCATTTTAGTGTGAATGCCTTATATACACATTTTAGGTGCAAATTCACCTAATATACACATCCCCCCCAAACCTCTAATATTTATATTTTCTTTAACACAATGCATTTGTTTGCACATGTTGTACCTTAGCGTATGCAATCTTTTAAAAAATCTCATTACTTGTCTGGAGAACTACATGGCATAAAGCAGAGAAGCATGGATTTTAAAGGACGGCTAAGATTCGGTTCCCATATTGAATTAGCCTTTGAAGACGAACTGAACTGAATTTCTCCCCCAACCCCTTATTGTGAATATGGGTTGGCCAAGGCTTGGTGACCGGCTGGCCAGGAGACCATTCTTTCTCCTTCTGTGAAAAGAACAATGTTGGAAAGCAGGGTGGGGAGGGGGGCTTCCCTTGACATCTGGCTGCTGGCTAGCTAACGTGGATATCACAGCTTTTTCCCAAGCTGCGGAGCAGGCGGTGTGCAGCTGTGTGCAGGTCGGTCAGTGCTCAAGTATCTGTGGCGCATGCCAAGTGGAAGAAAGCATTTGTCCTTATGGGACGCATTAATGGAGTAGGTCCTGCGAGAAGGAGCTAAATGCTCTTTGGGTAGCGGTGACTAAATTACTTTGTGCTTTATGCCTAAAGGCAGCCCCCCCCCCACACACACATAGGAACCTGACTTATACCCAGTCGGAACATAGCCCTATCTAGCACAGCATTGTCTACACCAGAGTTTCCTAAACTTGGGCCTCCGGCTGTGTTTGGACTACAACTTCCATCATTCCTAGCTAGCAGGGATGAGGGGAGTTGTAGTCTAAAAACAGTTGGAGGCCCAAGTTTGGGAAACCCTGGTCGACACTGAGTGGCGGCAGCTCTCCAACGTTTCAGTCAAAGCATCTCTCCCGCCCAATCTGGAGATACCGGGGATTGAACTTGGGACCTTCTGAGTGCAAAGCAGGTGCTCTCCCTCTGAAGTACAACACTCTCCCCCCTCTCACAGCAAGCACTCGTCTCCCAACAAAGTCTAACCATGAACACACCTTTGGAAATGTGACCCTCCGCATGTTTGTTCAGCAAGTAAGGCTGCATTCACAATGTAGAAAACATAGGAAGAGGCTGCTGGGTCAGACCAATGGCCCATCTAGTCCAGCATCATGTTCTCAGAGTGGCCAACGAGCTGCTCATGGGAAACTGCATGGGGAACCCAAAGAACTTGAGGACACAAGCACCTTTTCATCACATGGCTTCCCCCAACAGATATTCAGAAGCATTTCTGCCTTCGACCGTGGTGCCCAGTAGCCCCTGACAGCCTTCTCCTCTGTGAACTTGTCCAGTTCTCTTTTAAAGCCTTCCAAGTTGTCAGCCATCACTGCCTCTTGTGGAAACAAGTTGTGTATTTTGACTATGCACTATGTGAAGAGGAAATATAGGGTGGGCTGAGTCCATCTCTAACAGGTAGGGAACGAATGAACTTTTTAGGCAAAGGAGTTTCATGCAGTGGAACACTCATACACAATTTGAGGGATTAATTTTATTCTTAGTACCCCCCCCCCCTCTTACCTTCCCCCACTCTCTTTCAGTAGTTAAAAGAGAACAGTTGACTGGCTTGGAAACAGCTGCTACTTTTCTGACCAAAGAAAGAGGAAGGGGATGAAACATGTTAATAGGGGGGACAAATAGTCAGACTGGGATTTATTGTTGCTCTAGATCAGAACTGCTGGAAGCAAATCCATTTGCCTGTATCCAGACATTTTCTCTCCTCTCTTCCATTCACGGTACGCCCTCTCCTCCAGCCTTTCACCCACAAGAAAGGTAGCTCTTTGCCATGCAAGGTTCATTCCTGCCAGGATGATGTTACCTTTCCCCCAACAAAAAGCCAATTGTGTTGCAATTAATTCATGTAAAACCATCTTGGATGCTCAGGTGGTTGAGGGGGACCAAGGCCATTTAGAAAGAATAGTAAAGAATTCAAAGGCTATTTTTGAATATGTCTCCCTTCTTCAGCAGCTGCAAAAGTTCTACATCTCTGGTGAGGCAGAAAGGGGAAGATATTGTTTGTGTACAGGGTCCCGTTTCAACATTTTTATCACAAGCAAACTAATGTGCTACCCCAAACATGATATATTTCCACTTTTGTACTGCTGACTTCAGCTGACTAATTGCCTGACAGCATTTTCTTTGTTAAGCTTTAACTGTGATCATCACACTTTTTGTTGTACTGACAGTAGAAATATTCAGTAACAGACGACCTAAATACATCATAAGCACCACTGTACTGATCTTTCATAATGAAAAGAGAGCTTTGGGTATTTCATGAAACATGCACACATTGTCAGGAATGATGGTTATTCAAGCCAGAACAACAACCACACACACCCTTCTAAAAGATAGACGAAAAGCATTTTTTTTTTCTGACAAAGCAATCAGATTCTGACTAGGCAAGAATAGCACAGCACCTAACATAAAATATTTGATTTGGGGAGGGGGAGGGGACAAATTAGGACAAAATAGTGTTGCAAAATAGTGGATCTCTCTGGTTATATCTTTTCAACCCAAGAGCCCTGATTTGCTGATCCAGCATGGACTCCAGTCCCTCAGAATCGGGCTCTATAGCAAGTCCCTGATGTTAGGAGTTCGAGGTTTTCTGAACACTTCATATTTGTGTACTGATCCAGAGCTCTGCATGTACAATTTTAAGGAAACTTAAAATTCTAGAACCATAAAATTGTAGAGTTGGAAGGGATCCGCAAGGGTCATCTAGTCCAACTCCCCGAAGTGCAGGAATCACAGCTAAATAATTATTGGCAGATGGCCATCCAACCTTTGCTTTAAAATCCTCAGTGAAAAACAGCCCACCACCTTCCCAAGGGAGTCCGTTCTATTGTCAAATAGCTCCTACTGTCAGAAAGTTCTTCCTAATGTTTAGCCGGAATCTCCTTTCCTGAAATTTTAATCCCTTGGTTTGAGTCCTACCCTCTGGAATACCAGAACACAAGCTTGCTCCATCATTGAGAGCCAGTGTGGTGTAATGGTTCAGAGCTGTGGACTCGGGTTCGCTTCCCCGCTCCTCCACATGCAGCTGCTGGGTGACCTTGGGCTAGTCACACTTCTCTGAAGTCTCTCAGCCCCACTCACCTCACAGAGTGTTTATTGTGGGGGAGGAAGGGAAAGGAGAATGTTAGCTGCTTTGAGACTCCTTATGGTAGTGATAAAGCGAGATATCAAATCCAAACTCCTCCTTCTCCTCCTCCTTCTCCTCCTCCTCCTCCTCCTCCTCTTCTTCTTCTTCTTCTTCTTCTTCTTCTTCTTCTTCATACATGTGACAGCCCTTCAGATATTTCAAGATAGCTATCATATCACCTCTCAATCTTCTCTTCACCAGGCTAAACACACCCAACTCCATCAACCATTTCTCATAAGGTTTGGTTTCCAGACCCTTTACCATCTGGGTCTCCCTCCCCTGCACACCTCCCAGCTTGTCCATATCTTTCTTGAACTGTGGTGCCCAGAACTGGACACAAGACTCCAGGTGGGATCCAGGCAGAGTGGAGCTGTGATCTTACTTCCCTGGATCTGGATGCTACACTTCTCTAGGTATGTGAATTAGACAGTAGCACACAACATCCTTGGGTAGGCTTCAGGGCCCAGCATCCTGAAGGTTCCCAGTTGATACTCCCCCTGTCCCTTCTATGAAGAAGGAGTGAATAAAGTACTTCTTCACACAATGCACACTTAAGCTATGGAATTTGCTCCCACAGGAGGCAGCGATGGCTCAGGGTCCTGCATGATGCTGGAAGTTGTAGACCAAAATTGCTGGAGGGCACCAGGTTGGGAAAAGGATGGCGTGCAGACTCTCTCGAGGCAGTTTTGTTTCATCTTCCTTCCCCAAAGGGCTCCCAAGGCCTGGTACGCAAATTAAGATCTTTCATTTTTTTAAGAGGCTCAACGATTCCATAATGAGTCAGGCCTGTTTACAGTCGATGTTAATAAAGCTTGTCTCTCTGAATATACAGAGGCCGTAAAGCTTGCAGGTTGCAGCCATAATCTTGTTTAGTGGCCTCGCTTGATAAAAGTGGAAATGCTTGCATGTTTCAGATTATGATCCATTTAGAAGAGGAAGCAAGTGAACGAACTCCTGGGTTATGAAGCTTGACATTGTTATGCCTCCTGGGAAGACGTACTTCAAAGTCGCACAGACTGAAACATGCCCCATTGCCCCCATGAGCCTGGCAAGGGGTGTCTTTGCAATGCAGCCTCTCCCCAGAATTGCCCAAAATGGCCCATTGCAAACCAGCATCCTCATGCAGTTATAAAGCTTAAAGCCACAACTTTGCTCTCTTGCTGTAGATGGGCGACTCAGTCGAATTATGGTTTGCATTCATTTTGCACAAGTTCATTTGTAAGCCCTTTCTATCCTCTTTCTGTATTAACTTCTGGGTTGTTGTTGCTGGTTTTTTAATCCTTACAAATATTATATTGTGTGTGTGTGTGTAAAATCACAAAATGTGTATTTAAATACATGTTTTATCTTAGCGCACACATTTCTTTTTTCTTTTTTACCTTAGAGTCATAGAATTATAGGACTTGTTGGAAGGAACCACAAAAGGTCATTTAGTCCACACACCCCAAATGCAGGAATCACAGCTAAAGAATCCCCGACAGATGGCCAGCCAACCTCGATTTATAAACCTCCAATGAAGCAGAGTCCACAACCTTCTGAGGTACTCCATTTCACAGTCAAACCGCTCTTAATTGTCAGGAAGTCTGTGAGTTTCTCATGTTTTCCAATCTTAAATTTAGTTCTCCACATTTTGAAAGCAACTTTCATATATATATATATATATATATATATTTAAAAATCTTCATAATTTTAGTGCAAATTTCTCATAATGAATACATTTTTATATGCAGTTTTCACTAATACATACATTTTTGCAAGTCATCACCCCAACAGAGTGCATTTTGTATGTTATTTTCACTAATATCTTCATTTTCACACACACTGTTCCCCAGTAAATGCATTTTTGTAAACATTGTTTGGTTGTAGAACTGCATTGCAAACTGAGGCTAAGTGCAAATTTCAGTTGTGTTTCAGATTGCCTTTTTTAAAAAAACGGAAGTCTAAATCTGATCGTTTCAGCTTTTAGTAAGTACTGAATTGACTTTCTCCTCCATCCCTAACTGTTGCTTCCCCATATAGCTCAAATTTTAATTGTTGACATATACCTTGGGTGCCTCCAGACCACCACTATTTTTAGGAAGGTTTTAAGTGTGCCAGAATTTACAGCTGGTACATTTAAAGTGGATTTAAGTGCTCTGTTAGTAAAACAAATTCACTAAAAAAAAAAAAGATTTTTATTTTTTGGGGGGGCATTTTGGAAAGTGAAGAGGGGATGCATCAAAAAATTTTGGATGGACACCTCACAAGTAGATCAGGATGAATGCTGCCATATAACCTCCCTGTAAACAGATCTGCCCAAATGTTCAATAAAGACCAGACATAGTCTAACCACTGCCTTAGCTTTACATACGAAAATCGGGAGGAATGTTGTATTCTTCCTTTAGATACCTCAGTTGTTCAACCAACCCAATACAACAGGTTGTAACCAGCTGGCTTTCAAGGGGCCAATTTTGTTCATTAGAGAACTAGAATTTCAGACAAGAAGGAAGGAGACTGAACTGTTCTCAATTTCAGTTTGAAAAAGAGTGCTTTGCAGCTCTAAAACTGGCTCCAATGCCCGGCAAAAGAGCTCAGATACAGGATTCTAGATGTTTGATTGTTATTTTTTTAATATGTGCTTTTAATTTGGGAGTTGGGGGAGGGACGGCACTGATCATCGAAGGGGTCAAAAAGGTGATAACAAGTTGTAAAATGACCTTACCGATGGCTGCTTAGGCATAAGTAATGTTCTGAAATTGCCTGAAGCCCAAACTGCCAATTCTGAACTGATTGTAATAAATTAGGTTCTTCTATACGAAATAATGTGATCAATTTCTCATTTCGCTGAATAAATAAGCTGGAAGATAGGGAACTGTCTCTGACCCTCGGTTAACCCCTTGCCTCATTATTCATATCAAATCTATGACACGCATGTACGGAACCTCTGGTTCAATTTTGGCTAATTATTCGTTAGGACTGAAGGCTCTCTGAAGTGTTACTGATTGTACAACTACCCAGGGACCCCATGTCATCAAATGAAAACAGTCCCCCAGAAAGCTTCCCAGCCTGCGAGGTTTTGACACAGAAGACAAGAGCAGACAATTATCTCAAAACAAAACACTCGGCAAGGAACAGCTGGATGCTTGTCCCATTTATTTAGCAAGAGGAGGCATTGCTTATCATCAGCAGAACCTTTCTCCATCCAAAAAGCAAAAATAAAACAATAAAAACAGAGACCTGCTAAGACCTTTCCAAATAACATTACTGAGTTGCACACACAAATGGTGGATGCACACACAGCTCCCAGTGGCTGGTTCACCACATGTCAACTGAACAGTCCAGGTTATGTGAGTGAAATCATGAGCAGAACATCTACTGCATGACTGGAGAAGCTGCACTCACTGATAACCCTTCTTCTGTATAACTACTGAAACAACAAGGAGCCTTGTCTTCCTTTGCACCTTAGCCATGTTCATACCATACATTTAAAACACTATGATACCATTTTCAATTGTCACAGCCTCCCCCAGGGAATTCTGAGAACTGAAGTTCATTAAAGGGGCTGAGAGTTGTTAGGAGAACTCCTATTCCCCTCACAGGGCAACAATTCCAAGAGTTCACATTGAAGAATTGAGAACTGTAGCTCTGTGAGGTGATATAGGGTCTCCTAGAACCTACCAGATTTTTTGGGGGGGGGATCCATAGCTGTTTAAAGTGATATCATAATGCATATGGTGTTGATGCTGAACTTAGTGTGGACATCCAATTGGCAGAGCCCACAGCAGCCTCTATGGTGGAGCAAAAGATCTTGAACTCAGTCTCTACCACCTCCAAGTCCTGTTAGTAATCCTGGAAAAACATTGAGACTCAGGGTAGACTAGCATTCCCCAACCTGGCGCCTTCCAGATATTTTTTGACTAAAATTCCCACGAACTGCAGCCAACAGCATGATGGGAGCTGTAGTCCAATCACCTGGTATAGGCAATACTGAGCTTGATGGGACAATGCTAAGAGGGGTTCCTACATGCATCTCCTGGGCTTCACATCTCAGTTTGCACATTATTTGAGTGGTGCGCCTCTAAATATTTTCACAGTTCTGCAAGGACAGCACTGTACTTCTGCAAGGACACCACTGTGCATAAGTGGTTAGCCCTCTCTTGGCTTGTGTCCTTGGGGGGGCTGCTGCCAAGACTGGAGTTTACAAGCCAATGACCTGGCTCACATGTCTGATCTACTTGCAGCCGGCTCAGCCTTGTGTTCCATTTCTCTCCATCCTGATAGTCTCTAGCAAAATGAGCACCAGCTATTGATTGGGTCTCCCACTTCCCACGGTACCTACACATATCTCTCCTGTCAGCCATTTCCTCCTCTGTCCTGGGAAATAGAACAGGCATTTAACCCTTATGGAACCTGACTTCCTTCTGGTGGCTCTCTGGGATGAGAGCTTGGCTCTGCTGCAAGACACAACTTCCGGCATTATGCTTTCCGCTCTGGCAACCGACTTTGTGTCTCTGGAACATGCACACCACACATTGACTGCCTGTCATTTTCTTCTGGCATATATTTACTAAATATAGGGTAAAAAAGATAGGATGCAGGAGCGGTGAGAGGTGTGGCCTGGGGGAAGAGTCCCAAGGGCTGGATAAAGAAGCCTGGAGGGTCATATCTGGCCACTGGGCCTGAGGTTCCCATCCCTGCTCTAATCACTACACAACACTGTCAATTGTTACTCATACATCTGAGCTCACTAATAAACATCTGCTCAGGAGAATTGGTTTGAGGGCAGTTCAGATGTGCACTGAGCAACAGAAGGCTTCCCGACAACTGAACTGGTTTTTTGTTTTGTTTTTTTTGGAGGGAAGTCTTCTGGTTCTGCATCTTATCAGTTTCTGATAAGAAGTCTTCTAGAGTGAGTGACTCACCAATAGAAATATTAGAGGAGGGGGCACCAGGGAGAGGGGTGGATATAGGTGCTTCCTTTTTCCTTTGACTCTTTTTATTTCTCATGTGGAATAGCTGCTTTCCCTTAAATCCTTTGTTGCACTCCAGTGTGAAGCAGGAAGTTAGAAAGGAGATAGAGCCAGAGAGGAATACAGGGGAAATGCTGCTCCTTGCCTCTGTCCAACAATATCAACAATGGCCCAAGCCAAGGACCAGATTGGAAGTCAATTTGGAGAAGCCACAAACACCAGGAGTGCTTGAGGAATTGAATCTTCCAATGCAATCCAGCCTGATCCATGCTTCCTAAACAAACATATGTGTGGATCAGAACACAGGCCATGTTCAGACCATACACTGAAAGCATTATGGTACCATTGTATAGAGTCATGGTTTCCCCCAAATGGAAGCTGTAGTTTGCTAAGGGTGTGGAGAGTTGCTAGGAGACCACCTATCCCCCCTCACAGAGCTACAATTCCCAGGTTTCTTTGTGAAGATTCAGGACAGATAAAAGAAAGTACTTCTTCACTCAGCGCATAGTTAAGCCATAGTTTAGAGAAAAGGCAAGTAAGAGGGTGATATGATAACAGTTTATAAAATTATGCATGGCATGGAGAAAGCAGGTAGAGAAATGTTTTCCTCCTCTCACAGACACTGAATGAAGCTGAATGTTGGAAGATTCAGAACAGATAAAAGAAAATACTTCAGCTCACAGTGTATACTTAAACTGTGGAACTTGCTCCCACAGGAGGCAGTGATGGCCACCAACCTAGGGTAAATCAAATGGAATGGATACAGGCTGATCCATCCATCACTAACCACCTCCATCATTACTCCCTTCTGCCACCAGGAGGCATTACTAGGTCCTTTAAAAAGATTCAGGGCACAGGAAAACAGTGCAAATTTGCATAAAATTTACCTACGCTTGCACATTTCCTCTGATCTCTACAGGGAAAGCATCCCTTAAGTAATATTGTAAAAAAAAGTGTAAAAAGAGAGAGAAGGGGCAGCCTGGTGTAAAAAGCCCAGGGGTCAGGGTCACCCCTAAGAATGCCCCTATCTGCCACTTAATCTGGTTTTAAGTTCCATAGGCTCATAGGAAGCTGCCTTATACCAAATCAGACCATTGGTCCATCTAGAGCCCGTGTGGTGTAGTGGTTACAGCGGGGAACTGGGAGACCATTGTTCAAATCCCCACTCAGTCTTGAAGCTCACCGGGTGACCTTGGGCCAGCCCCTTACTCTCAGCCTAGCTAGCTTACCTCACAGGGTTGCCGGGAGGAGGAGAACTATGTGGGCCACCTTGTGCTTCTTGGAGGAAAGGTGGGAAATAAATGCAGTAAGTAAATTAATAAATAGCTCAGTACTGTCTACACTGACTGGCAGCAGTTCTCCAGGATTACAGGAAGGATGTCTCTCCCAGTCCTACCTGGAGATGGCTGGAATTGAGTCTGGGACTTTGTGCATGCAAGGCAGATGGTCTGCATCACTTCTCCAAATCTTAATACTCGAATCTTAAAGGCAGGCCAGCAGGCAGGCAGGCAGGCAGGCAAACACTCTCTCTCTCTCTCTCTCTCTCTCTCTCTCTCTCTCTCTCACACACACACACACACACACACACACACACACACACACACCATCAAGAATCTGGAAGGATTCCTTGCATGAAGGAAGACTATCAGAAGTGCCAAGGCTTACAGCAAAACCACTTCCATGATGTGTGTGTGATGCTTTCATCTTTACAAAATTGGCATCATGGTCTCAATACGAAATCACACTCCTTGTGTGGCACATATTACTTTAAAAGCAGAGGGAACTCATCCCCAAATATTTAGGTCTAACTTCCTTTACCCATTTGTGTGTGGGCAATTACTAGCTGACTTATGGCAGCCTCCTGGCACCCTGCCGCCTTTCGCAGAGGCGCGTTGCCAAGGATTGGTGAGATTCAAAAGCGCAGCATGCTGAACAGTGTGATCCACACCCCACATATGCCAGCTTCATTCCATCAATGGAAGCAGGGAAGAGGGGGTGGGGGGCAAGCTGGCTTAATTGGTAGCATCAGGGAGTTTTGAATCACCAGCTTAACAGAGCTAATTTGCACTTGTGTGTGTGTGTGCACGCAAGAGAAGATGCGGGTGTATGGCACAGCCCTCTCAGGATCGTGCCATTCAGAATATATCAAGCGACATCAGGTTGCTTATTTGAATATCCCCAGACATCAAAACCACCCTGCAGGTGGAAGGCTAGCACATCAGGGAGAAGGCCATGCTAGAAGTCCTGATCCACATTGCAGATTCTTACATTCAGAAAGCTAGCATGCCGTGAAGGAAAGCCCAACCTTAGCTTTCTTTCTGAGTACTCTCTTTCATGCGAAGCAATGCAATCCACACATGCTATGTCCTGAATGCAACAGTCCTGTTTTCGTTTATACTTCTGCCCTGCTTCCTGACCAGACCTGGTGCCTTTCTCAAACCATGTGATAAAAGCACATACACAGAAACATAGGGAGCAGATTCACCCATTCAGAACAAGTGGTATAGTCCTGCTCATTGTTTCTCTTGTTGCCTCCTGTGAGTTTTTACTGGTTGTTTCAAACATTCTTGTTAAATCCAAAACATCAGATAAAAAGCTTTAACGTTTTGGCTTAAATATATATATATATATATATTAAATAACATTTAAAACAACCAGTAAAAACTCACGGGAGAATGAGTAAGACAATGTCCCGAATGGTTGAATCTGTCTTGTATGTGTTTTTATGATTTGTAACTGGCTGACTGACCGAACCCAAAGGGTGCTCATCAATGGTTCCTCTTCATCCTGGAGAAGAGTGACTAGTGGGGTGCCACAGGGTTCTGTCTTGGGCCCGGTCTTATTCAACATCTTTATCAACGACTTGGATGATGGACTCAAGGGCATCCTGATCAAATTTGCAGATGACACCAAACTGGGAGGGGTGGCTAACACCCCAGAGGACAGGATCACACTTCAAAACGACCTTGACAGATTAGAGAACTGGGCCAAAACAAACAAACAAGATGAATTTTAACAGGGAGAAATGTAAAGTATTGCACTTGGGCAAAAAAAATGAGAGGCACAAATACAAGATGGGTCACACCTGGCTTGAGAGCAGTACATGTGAAAAGGATCTAGGAGTCTTGGTTGACCACAAACTTGACATGAGCCAACAGTGTGACTCAGCAGCTAAAAAGCCAATGCAATTCTGGGCTGCATCAATAGGAGTATAGCATCTAGATCAAGGGAAGTAATAGTGCCACTATATTCTGCTCTGGTCAGACCTCACCTGGAGTACTGTGTCCAGTTCTGGGCACCACAGTTCAAGAAGGACACTGACAAACTGGAACGTGTCCAGAGGAGGGCAACCAAAATGGTCAAAGGCCTGGAAACGATGCCTTATGAGGAACGGCTAAGGGAGCTGGGCATGTTTAGCCTGGAGAAGAGGAGGTTAAGGGGTGATATGATAGCCATGTTCAAATATATAAAAGGATGTCACATAGAGGAGGGAGAAAGGTTGTTTTCTGCTGCTCCAGAGAAGTGGACACAGAGCAATGGTTCCAAACTACAAGAAAGAAGATTCCACCTAAACATTAGGAAGAACTTCCTGACAGTAAGAGCTGTTCGACAGTGGAATTTGCTGCCAAGGAGTGTGGTGGAGTCTCCTTCTTTGGAGGTCTTTAAGCAGAGGCTTGACAACCATATGTCAGGAGTGTTCTGATGGTGTTTCCTGCTTGGCAGGGGGTTGGACTCGATGGCCCTTGTGGTCTCTTCCAATTCTATGATTCTATGATTCTTCTATGATTCTATGACTTTAAGCTGCTTATAGGAAGCAAGAGCAGACAGGACCACATGCCTACCCCCCCACTCCATATGTTTGAATGTATTATTTGTTCTTTTCTCTCTGCAGCCCACAGCAGCTCACCATAAGGGGGATGCACCACACAGATTAAGAGTTTCCTGGTTCAAGGACCAACTCAATGATGGAGAGTTTGTGGCCTGCCAAATGTTGTTGGACTCCAGTTCCCATCAACCCCAGCCAATGTGACCAGTGGTTCAAAGATAATAAAGCTGTAGTCTGACAACATCTGGAGAGCCACAAGTTCCTCATCCCTGCCCTAACTGATGCTAACAAACCCTTGGTCCCCTTTCCCAGAAGGGAAAATTCACCTTGGAACTCTCATCTTGCATTGAGACATACAGTTGTGATGGAGAAACTGGAGAATCGTAAGTGGCCACCCTAGAGGTCTTGCCTCTAGCCAATCCCCTGAGCTCACACAGTGCCATCCTCCCACCCAGATGCCCATGCATTGGGCATGGCCTGTGTGGACATTTGCAAAGGGAGACCTCCATGCATAGGCACGTGCAAAGGAGGCTCTGCTCTTAGTCCTGTGTTCCTTCTCGTCACCTGGTAAATTCCAGTCCTCCAGCAGCTCTGGCTCCAGGATATTGTCAGAGGCAGCCGTGCAACATCCCTTAAGCATGCCAGTTTTCTCAATGGTTGCTTGATATAGCCAGAAAATAAACAAAACCTAAATAATGTTTAATTGACAGAACAGATTGTTTATTCTCAAATAATAGCACTAAATTGCAGCGCTTAAAAAGTAGTTAGTTGCTATCAGCCCATTATGGCAGCTGGAGTCTCATATATTTTTCCCCCTTCTCCAAGACCAGGCAGATGTAAAAACAAACTGTAGCCTAGTAGCCTGAAACTACTTGCGTAAAATGTTTGGCTCCCTGCCTCCAGATGTTTTTGCACTAATCTCTGTTACAGCTGTCAGCCTCTGCCTGGCATTGGGATAGAAAGTGTGCTCTGGGCTGAATCCCTATTGGAACAAGTTTCTCAGGGTTTGGCATCGTTTTCTTGCAAAGAACACAGCCCCATAAAGCTTCAGTGTTGAATGAATGGACTTGAACCAAGCAAAACCGAGGTTTTAGTGGCAAAAGAGAAATCCTGAAGATAAAATGGTGTGTGCATGTATCTCTTCCTGTATAAGGAAAAATGCAAGGCTGTTGTCATGCTGTCGTTCACACTGCTCCCAATAGGTGGCCCGGGCAACCCCAGAATGTGGACAGGGTGGTTGGTAGCCCAGGCAATCTGTTTAGTTGGGAGGTGCTTCATAAAGAAGCCAAACCACTCCCTGAATGCCAAACCACTCCCTGAAACATTTACTCTCTCCTTTAAAAGAGGTTGGGGCAAGTTCTGAGGGGAAGGGGCTTGGATTCAGAAAAACTGGGAGAGGGACTTTGGGGAAACTGTGGGGAAAGAACGGGAGAGCAAACTATGAGGAGATTGCTGAGGTAGTGGTAAGTGTAAAGGGAGGGGGATTTGTTCAAAAGTAAAGGGAGGGGGGTTGGGGCTGGTATGGGGGAAGGATCTAGGGTTTCTTCCCCTCATGAACTCTGATCCAGAGCCTCATATGTGCTCCAACAGTCGCCTGAAGCACCACCAGCACATGGAGCTTCAGAAATTTGCTCCCAATGACATTGCTCCCAAGCGTTGCTAAATTGGAGGCGGAAATCTGGAACTCCAAATTCAGAAAGCTGGAGAGGGGAAAATTTTACATTTACAGGCTGGAACATGTCCTGTTTTCCCCACTTTTGGAGAATTTTCTGGTTTAATAGGCACCTTTCTAGTTTTGAATCAAAAGGCATGTGTGTAGCAGGAGCAGATTGTCTACAGGGGCAAAGCTGTAATAATAATGTTCCAGTAGGGTGCCAGTGGTGCTCACTGGGATACAGAGGGGTGAGGTGAGGCTGGCATTATGTGGGCATCTATACATTTAAATTCGCACAAACACATTTTATGGATTTTTTTTAAAAAAAATCTGGACGTTCTTTTTAGTTCCTTTTCTTGGGCAATACATAAGTGACCACGATGGATCGGCAGATATGTCAATTTCAGTTTGTCTGTTTCTCATTCTTCCAATCTTAAATACAGTTCTTTACATTTCCACATCAGTTTGCTGCTGTATTTTCAGTAAGTTTCTTGGGATTTTTTTAACCCCTCCCATGTTTTATTTTTCTACTTTTACATTTATCTTTATTCGCCGTGTCCATCATTTTATTGTATTCTGTATGTGTTTATGCCAATAAGCTTTTAAGAAATAAATAAAAATCAGTTTGCAAAGCCTGTTTTTAAAGTCTTTCCTGAAAATTCATCCGCGTCTTAAAGCACATTTCTGTTAATAGGCACCTTTTTAAAATATGCAGTTGTGCCTAATAGACACACCATTGCCAAGAAATTTTCCCTAATATAACATGTCTTCTCATGCTCTTCATGTGGCTGTATGCACATTTTACCCTAGTATGCGCATTCTCTAGCCTTAGCTAGAGAACTGCACTGTAAATTTCCATTCATGCATTGTTTTTTTGGAAAGAGTAAATCTGGTAGCTTCACCTTTAAATGTGATCTGAATCAAATTTCTCCCTCATTCTTAGTGGCCACCTTAAACTGCCCCACCTTAAACTGCAAAGGAATCTTGGTATTATTGCTTCACCTACACCTCCTCTCCCTGCAACACTCACTACATCACAAATAGTTCCATCTATTCAGGGGCGGGCAGTTTTCCTAAAACGCACACCTCCATCTTGGCTCAGCCCTCGAAACATTTCCTCCCAATCTTGTCTTCTCTTCTTAAGATGAAAAGCCTATAAATTGTACCAGACTGAACAAAGATCCCAGATTTCTTTAATGAGTTCCGCTGGATCCTTCAAATTCGAGGGGTAGAAATAATTCAGATCTTAAATGAAATAAAGTTTAAAAATGCAATGAAATGAAACAAACAACAGGGTGACTGAAGCATCTGCACAACGTGCGATACCTCAGTTTGCATAAAAAAGAAAAGGCAAATGACCAGGTTCTAAATATAGCCATTTGTGGGAGACTCTTGGCAAGGAGTCGAATGCATTTGGTTTGCCGGTTTGGTTGAGCTTGAAAAACAGTCAAGCCCCACAGTGTAAACAAAAAGCAGCTGCTTGAGCTGAGCTTCTGCCCCTGGTTACTCCTTGCAGTAGTTCTCCTCTGCTTCAACCCCATCCAAAAACTGTAAAGTGAAACTGGGATCAAACTCTATGGAATAGGACTCACATCTTACTCACTCACCATGAAGCAATTGCTCAGTGTTAAGCTTGCTGTGCACGGCGGTGAAGTCCTGTACTTTGCTGAAGGCTTCCCTCTGTTTGAAGTATTATCAGAAGCAGTGGAGGCTGTCCTATCAGAGCAAATGGGGCATTGCAAGTTTGCCCACTTGACTGCTTCGATCTGCAGAACTGGCATCATCACAACAGCAGCCACTGTTGTGAATAGCCACTTCGCTAAACCTAAGTTTTACACAGGTGGCTTTTTTGAATTTTATGGCCATTGAGCCCCACTAAGCATGAAGTCCACTTCTGCAATAGATGCTAGATGCCATCCAGCCTCTTCTTTGAGATCTCTAGTGCAGTGGTGGGTGCTGCCCATTGAGACTGGTAGGGACTTTTTAGTTTGGAGAAAAGGCAAGTAAGAGGTGATTTGATAGAAGTTTATAATATTAGGCATGGCATGGAGAAAGGAGAGGGAGAGAGAAGTTTTTTTCCTCTCATAATGAACTACTGGACATGCCTTGAAGCTGCATGTTGGAGGCTTCAGAAGAAAGAAAATTCTTCTCCACATAGTGCATAGTTAAACTGTGGAACTCTCTCCCACAGGAGGCAGCTAAGGCCAACTTAGAAATGCATAAGCCAAATGGAATGTATACAGAATGATTGATTGATTGATCCATCCATCACTAACCAAGCAAGCAGGCAAGCAAACAAACAAACAAACAAACAAACAAACAAACAAACAAACAGAATGATGCAGGGACAGGTCCAGTACATTCATTTGAATGTTTTATTTATACATTGTGTACGGTATACAACCACCAATAACACACTTTTATTGCATCAATGACACCGGTACAAAAATAGAGTCTGGAAGAGCGCCCATTCACAACAGAATTGGAGAGGGGGAACCCAGCTGGCGTGGCAATCCGGGGACATTTACAAATAAAATAACCCATTGAGAATGGGGAACATACAGGTCTTCAAGAATCAGTGGAGAAAGCAAGTCAAGCTTAAAGCAATTTGGCCTAATTAGAAAACAAAGTATTTAAATTTTTGTGGGTTGACTTTACAAGCCCAGATTTCTGCTTCTTCACACTTTCAAGATGTTCTGCATTTGGGGAAAAGAAATCCAGGACTTTTGGCCTTCGCTAGTTGCCAGCTGTCTCCATCCACCCTGGCTCAGCAGCCCCGTCTACAAAGGACTTTATTAGTCTTTTCTCACTTTTAGTCTAGCAGTTTTACTCCAAGCCTTGTCCAAGCTTCTTCTTGGTACTGATGCCGGATATAAGATGCCTTGTGATTAAAACTGTTTAATTGTAGACCATTTTACTTGTTCATCTCTCAGAAAATATTTTTGGGGAGCAACTCATAAATACAATAAACAATGCTTACCTTTCCACCAGGAATGTTCTGACTGAGTGCTTCATAAATGCCTTCTCTTAATTTAAGCCTCACAATAGCCCTGTAAGGTAGGTCAGCATCATTGTCCCCATATTGCCAATGGGAGGACTGAGGCTGAGAGAGAGACTTGCCCAATGACATCCAAAGAACGTATGGCAGAGATAAGATGAGATTTCCTGCTTCATATCTTAGGCTGCAATCCAAAACCAGCTTACCTGGGAGTAAGCTCCACTGAACTCAATGGAGCTTACTTCTGGTTTAGCAATGCATAGGATTGCTCTGTTGGCTGCTTGGCAGTTAATACTCACCCAGATCTCGAAATGGGATAGCTCAAGGCTACCCTCCAAAACCATCAGAAGCAGCTGAAGAATGTACAGTAGCTGAGGTTTTGGTCCTTTCTATGTGGGTGGTGAGTCAAAAGCACAGAAAAATGGGAGAGGGAGGTGGTTGTGTAATAGAGGCTTAGTGCTGAAATGAGAATTGTTGGCATAGCACAGGCTCAGAAGGCTCTTCAGAACACTCTGCAAAGTTGCTTAGGGATGTCGGGAGGGGGGGTAACTGTAACAAGATCCAGCGAGTGAGGTCAGCTGCTTTGCAAGCAGGAAGAAAAATCCCCCCATGTTAGATTCTCAATAATTTTCACAAATTGCTTTTATCGCTTAAAATGCAGAGTGGTGATCCTTCCACCCACCACCTGTTCCTAGACTCCAAAGCCCACCACCCCTGACCATTGGGCATGCTGGCCGGGGACTGTTGGGCACTGTGGCCCTCCAGATGTTGTGGAACTCCAGCTCCCATCAGACCCGTCCAGTATGACATGTGGTGAGGAGAGTTGAGAGTCCCACAGCATCCAGAGAGTGACCGTTGATTTAAATCTAAGGTTTAAATCAGACCAACAAATGTCATGGATTGTTCATTTCTCTGCAGAGCTGGAAACTCAGATTAGGATGCCTCTAACAGCGATGGTAGAGAGTAGCCATCACAGCTGCTATCCTCTGTGAAATTGTCCAATCCTCTTTCAGGCCATCCACGTTGGTGGCTCCTGTGGAAATGAGTTCCATAGTTTCTATGCACTGTGTAAATCTGTCGCCTATTGTGTGCAGACCTTGGAGTGATTTGCAATACACTGGAAAGAGGTTTTGACTGCCAACAGATTAATTTCAGTAGGTCTACTCTGAGGAGAAATTAACAGGAGACATGCCTGTGTTGTTTTTCTGTGTCTTGATCCCTCTCCTCAGGCCGTCAACTTTCAAAACAGCTGCAGAAATCATGTCCTCAGCCATGTTTGTTTTGAGTGATGGCTGGGTGGGGTTGGGGGGAGCGGAGAGAAATCAACATACACAGTAGTTTAGTGGTTAGAGTGTTGGATTAGAACCTGGGAGACCAGGGTTTGAATCCCCGCTTGGCCACGATGCTCACTGGGTTACCTTGGGTCAGTCACTGTTTCTCAGCCTAACCTACCTCACAGGATTGTTGTGAAGATTTAAATGAGGAGAACCATGTACACCAACTTGAGCTCCTTGAAGCAAAAAGTAGATACAAATGCAATAACTAAATAAATAAATTACAGACAGAGACTATTGCGTGGATAAATGGGCCTTTTTCTTTTCTTTTTCTTTTCTTTTAAAAAGCCATTTATGTTACAAATTACCCCTCACTTTTGAACAGTAAATTATTTTTATTATTAGCTAGGGCATGGCGCTGCAATTATTACCTGCCCTGTGTCGAAAGGTTTTTTGCAATTAGGAGTCTGGGGTGGCAGAACTATGATATAGAGAGATAATATATGTCCGGCTTGAGACAAAGGGATGGTCTCAAGATGCGTTTTTAGTATGTATCCCAGGGAGTCGGGAAAAGTGGGTGGGTTGCTCTTAAACATTTCAATTAGCCTTGACATGGCCTCTGTGAGCCCACCGATTATTCCTGCCTCACCGTTAAGTTTTTACGAGGCTTTTCGCGTAGATTACCCCTCCCTACAATGATCTATAAATCTCCCTTAGCAGCCTATGATTAGGCCTTCCTGCACACAAGTCTTAAATTAATAAAAGAGGTGCTATAAGTAAAGATGAGCATCCTTCAACCATTATTTTACAACAACAACAACAACAATAATCTCTGTCTAAATACATTTTGCAGGAAGGAGACGAGTTGTTCTTTTTAAGAGGTGTTTGGGCATGCACCCCCCCTTTTCTTTTCTTCAGTGGGTTGCAAGAACAAATCCCAAAGGAGATGTTGCCTTTTAAATAAGAATTGTCCAAGACTTGGGAATCTGTGGCACCATCAGGGTCAGCTTCTGATGTTTCTATGACTGGGGCAGATGTCTGGAGCCCTGCAGAAAGAACCAGAGGGTCTCTAAATGCAGCAAGATGGACCAGGGTGTCCACCTGTGCATTGCTAAAAACTGTGTCCCTGCACAATCTGCTGTTCTGGTGCAAGCTACTGATGGGCAACTTCAAGGCTTCTCTCTTAGGGTCCTTTATCTTTAAGCTAAACTTGCATCGCAGAGCCCCTCAAATAGAAAACTGCTGTAAAGTGGGACACACGGCAACCTTAGGGATGTAGCATCCCACATTTTAATACAGAATCATCAAATGGGAAGGGGCCCCAAATACCATCTAGTCCAAGCCATTAAGGATGCAGTTGCAGATTCCTGCTGAGACCGTTCAGTCCAAAGTCTAGAGTTACCTAACGGCATCATTCTCATGTTATCATTTATTATTGGATTTATATCCTCCCTTTCCTTCAAAGAGCTTAATGCATAGTGCTTCACGCACAGCCTGTTTGATCCACATGAGAACCCTGGCAGGTAGGCTAGTCCCTGTTTCTCAGTCCAGAGAATGGGCATTTGAACACAGGAGTCTTCCCAGTCTTAGCCTGTAAATACAGTACTACACTGAGGGCTTATTCACACTTACCTTTCCTCTGCTCTTTCCAGGCATGGTCCTCAATTTAAATCTCCAGGTGTGAGCACCCTCTCCCTTTTCGTTGTTCCAAAACTCGCTCTCTAAAGCTCACAGCAATTTGCAGAAACCTGAATTGACATTTGCTCTTGTTGTTGTTTAGTCGTGTCTGACTCTTCGTGACCCCATGGACCAGAGCATGCCAGGCACTCCTGTCTTCCACTGCCTCCCACAGTTTGGTCAAACTCATGCTGGTAGCTTCGAGAACACTGTCCAACCATCTCGTCCTTTGTTGTCCCCTTCTCCTTGTGCCCTCCATCTTTCCCAACATCAGGGTCTTTTCCAGGGAGTCTTCTCTTCTCATGAGGTGGCCAAAGTATTGGAGCCTCAGCTTCAGAATCTGTCCTTCCAGTGAGCACTCAGGGCTGATTTCCTTAAGAATGGAGAGGTTTGATCTTCTTGCAGTCCATGGGACTCTCAAGAGTCTCCTCCAGCACCATAATTCAAAAGCATCAATTCTTCAGCGATCAGCTTTCTTTATGGTCCAGCTCTCACTTCCATACATCACTACTGGGAAAACCATAGCTTTAACTATACGGACCTTTGTTGGCAGACGTTTGCTCTTATTGAGTGCTAAAGAGTGGGTTTTTGCAGGGAAAGCTCTGGGGTAAAACAAACAAAGACACACACACTTGGACACAGAGCTTTTAAGCACGGACCTGCAGGGCAAAAGGAAAGTGTGGCTAAACCCTGACTCTCCATATATGACCTTAGCAGTACATGGTGTCACAAAGTCACATCTTGCTGAGGTGAGGTACATCTGGGACTGGTCACTGCGCAGATGGGAAATGGCTTGGCAGCCCTATGCACTGCACTGAGTACAGTTCAGGTGGGATGGAAACAAAGGGATGGCAGAAGGGGGAAGGGGCCATAACTCAGCGGCAGGGCATCTGATTGAAGGTCCGAGGCTCAACCCTCAGCATCGGCAGGGAGGGCTGGGAATGTCCCCATGTCTGAAACCCCAAACAGCTGCTGCCAGTCAGTGGAGATAATACTGAGCTGGATGGAGCAATGGTCTGACTCTGTATATGGCAGCTTTCCTCTATTCCTAGGTTCCAGAATCTCAGAACGTTTAGTCAATGAAAGTAACGTTTAGTCATTCTTGCTTTTCACCAGCGCCATTTCACCCACCCATTCTTAACATATTTGTACATTGCCTGCTCTGTGAGCATCTCAGGGCAGTGTGTGGCAAAATACAATTAAAAAAAAATACAGTTGGATGAGTGACTGCATGTTAAGATTCCTGCAGTTCTACAAGCCCATGATTCTATGGATGTCAACAATGTTGAAAGCCAACCCACCTCCCTTACACCAGGCAGGAGGGGCCTGCTTGAATTGAGCAGAAACGTCCCTCCACTTGTTTCTGGCAGCTCCTATTGAGCTTGTGGAAGGGCCTTCATTGCCTTCTCTCTCCCTCTGCTGCAGTACTGTGGAATGACCATTGCTGGAGCCAGTTCTGCAAGGGAAGGAGCCAAACGGCAGCTGTTTCCAGCTGAGCTGACACAAGGGGCCTTTCTGCCTCACCTCTCCCTCTGCTGCAGCCCAGTGGCCACTGATGGAAGCAGTTCCAGGAGGAGAGGTCTCACCTGAGGCGATGCTGAGGACCACACTGTCTCACCTCTCTGCTGCTGCCATATGTGGATTACACATGTACATGATGTCTGTGAATGCTGAGCTATCGTTTTTCAAACACACTTAACAGAAGGCTGTATTCCTGTCAGGCATAACAATCAAAAGGGCCATTTCCCCCACAGACAGATATAAAAAGGGGCACTCCACTCAGAACTCAAATACAGCTAGCCCAGTCTCAGCACGACATGTGAGAGGACAAGAATCTATAACATATGTAATGTGCAGATTTGGGGGTGGATGGGGAGAGAAACCACAGCAAAGGTTTGTGGGTTGTTGAACACAGAAAAGAATATTTCAAAATTGTCACACACTGCCACTTATATAGCCAGACAGATAAAATAAACCCCAGGAGGTTCCTCTGTGGTTTGTGGTGCTACATTCCTCTTCTGCTCCACAGCTCATAAAAAAATTACTATTTTGCATTGTCATAAAATCAGAGGGTGGGAACGTACAGCTCCTGTAGCCCCTGATGCTAATCAGGGCTTTGTGCAGAGGAAGTACGTTTTGGACGGAGCAAGGGGTGAACCACAAGGTGGGGTTATTTTGTTAGTACTTTTTTGATACAAAAGACTTGAGAATGCCAAAATGATAAAGGGGCTGGAACAACTACCTGATGAGGAAAGTTTCAACATTTGAGACTTTTTAAGTTAGAAAAATGGCGAGTGAGGCAGGAGGGGGACAAGACGGAGGTGTATAAGATGATGCACAACTATGCTATTGGCTACCCCTGCGGGAAGTAATGTTATGCCTATATAAGCAGCTTGGCCATCTTCTTAGTTGTGCTCTAGCTTCCTTGAAGCTACAGAGCACAGAACTGGGTGAACCCTCAAGCAGGAACCAAGCACAAGAGCCCTCTCCCCTCCTGAGCTTTCCAGCAACTGCTGTTCACAATCACTACTACCTCCAACTGTAGTATGGAGGTATACTAGCAACATAATGGCTAGTAGTCATCGGTAGCTATCTCCTCCATGAATTTGTCCAAGCCTCTTTTAAAGCCAGCTGAGTTGGTGGCCATCACCGTGGCAGCGAGTTCCATAGTTTACCTACCAGCAGCTTGAAGAAGTCCTTTCTTTGATGTGTCCTGAATCTTCGAACATTCAGCATGTCTACAAGTTCCAATGATATGAGAGAAGGGAAGAGAACTTGTCTCTGTCTACTTTATCCAGGACATGCATGATTTTATAAACTTCTGTCCTGCCAGCTCTTACCTTTCCTTTTCCGTAAACTAAAAAGTCTCAAATGGTGCAGCCTTTCTTCATAGGGGTTCAACACAAGGGATGAAGTAGAATGGAATGGAACATGACAGAGCAGAAGCACTCTGTGCTGCAAGCGTTTTTTTTGCAAGTCCCACTTTGTTGCTCTTTGTTAATTCCCCCCTTCCCCTCCTTTCCCCTTCTTTCCTTATGCCCCCCCACCCACTCCTTCCTCTACCAGCTGGCTGCTTCAGCTGTTCAATTGATCTCTCCTCCAGCCTGGCTCTGCTGATCTCAAGCACAGTGGGAGGCAAAGAGAGGCTCAGAGGAATCAGCAGAGCGGCTGGCAGACCAAATTCAGGCATGAATCCTGTAGAAAATGCAAGGGAAGCACAATTGTTTATTTATTTTGCTGGGGGAAAGCCCTTTTGGAAAAGGAAGAGCTTCTCTTCTTCTTCAACTTTTTTATTGTAGAATTTGCAATATCGACACAGCTTGTTCTTTGTGGCCCTCATTTTTTTTTCCAGCTGAAAAAAGAAAATAATTAAAGTGGACAAACAATCATGGCCATAATCTTAATTCAGTGTATAAAGATTCCTAACAGCAAGTGTATTTTGGTTTGAATCACCTAAAGATATTTCTGATCTCAAAATTAGCTGCCTGTCTCTCAAAGGAAACTTCCATTACTTTTTATTCCAGTACAGTAAAAATGTACACATATTTTCACAATGATTCTTGATCCTATCAGTCAGTTCCAACATCACCAGACACACAACACCCTTCAGCAGCCATCAGTGACCTAACACTGGCAGGGCCCACAGCTGATGGGGAAACCCCTTTAACCAAGGCTCAGTTGCATGCTTAGTTAGGGAGACACCTCTATAAATTAAAATAGCATTGCTCCAGAGAATTATGGGAAATTTTAATGGTTGGCTCCAGTGGTGTATTGAGAGCCAGCATTTTAATTTCCAAGAATGCTTCAGGAGAAATCAAAATGGTGGAAAGTTAAACAATGGTCAAGGTCCCCCTCACATTTGGAACTAGCCCTGCCATTAAGCTTCCCTACAGCCATTTTCAGTTATTCATATTCTGAGTTGAATAACTCATTTTCTTTGCACACAAGAGCAAAGAGCACTGATGTGCACACCAACTCCACCCTTGTTGCCATCTCTGGTCTACTGTGAGTGGATGAGGTTCAGACTAAAGACTTCATGGGAACCACTATCATTCTCAGACTGAGCCTTAAGTAGAAACTTTAGCTCTGGCTTAGTAGCTAGCTCCGCCTTTGTTGGGAGGAGCCTCATCATTTAAAGGGACCCAGCATGCATTAGCAACCATGAACTCTAATAGAGCAGGGAAGACTTCGGCTGCCCTAAGACAGGGGTGGGGAACCCTTGGCTCATGAGATAATCTTGACCTGCCCGGGTGTCCAAGTTGGGTCACAGGGCCGCCTTTCCCAAACCATGCCCATCTTCTCATCATCTGATGACAGTTGTGACATCATCCGATGGACCGACCAGAGAGTCTGGTTACATCCTGCATCGGCTATGCATGCCCACTAGGCAACTGCCAAAGCAGTGGAATTTAAGCCCACTCCCAACCCTGCTCATCAGCTGACGAGCAGGGGTTAAATCCCACTCAGCTCAGTAAGATTCTGAAAGGGCTTTGAATGGAAACCACTGGTAAAATGAAGACTCTGATTCAGGATGAGGCCTGCACTGGAATCACCTGCTAAATGAAAGGGGGGAATCGTTGCTCTAGCAGCACTTTGCAAAGTGCTTTGAGGTCTTGACTTTGGGACTTGACAGCACCTTGCACCTGGTGGCTCTGTGATGTAAGCTGATTGACAGGTGGGCTGCCCAAGTGTCCAATTTGATCCATAAAGCTGATCCTGAGAAGGATAGCATCCACGGAACCCAAAAGGTTCCCCACTCCTGTACTAGGGCTCCAGAATGGAGCCCTTCAAGTCAGAGGAGGGCAGCATGATGCCATTGGGCCAGAGGGACACTGCTACTATATGCTCTTTTAGCAGAAGGACTTCCAATTTCCTTGATGTTTCTGGGGCAATTCCCTCTCCTACTCTGGATTCCCAACCTCATTCCTTTGAAGAAGGGAAATCTGGCCTCTGGGCCATCCTCCCTAAGCTGGAGGGTGACTGACTGCAGCAGAAAGCCTGCTCCTACAAACATAGGCTCCCTGCATCATGAAGAACCATGGGAAATGAGTAGCAAAGGTATGGCATGTAATTGTCCAATATATCCTGAACTGGAGAGACCACAGCAAATCCCTTTCTTCTTCTTTTGCTTTGTTAGCCAAGGTTTGATGCTGCAGGTAAGGCTTTGCTCTGGAACACACCAGCTCTCTCGTTTTGACAGCTGTCTCCCGCTGCTGCTGAATTTCTTCGTACATTTTGATTTTAATGTAAAGTGCCAAGACAGTCATACCAACAGTGAGTCTCTGTTTAATATAAGCAGCAGAAAAACAGGCCCTTGAGGCTTGGCATCCACTGGGGACAGAAGTTGTTATCAGAATTCATATGATGACAAGACTGTTAAAAAAAGAAAAAAGGAGAGAGAAAAACTTCAGCAGAATGTGCACTATCCTTTTCACTTCTTAATATTAACTAAAAAGTTAATATTAGCAGTAATAGCAAACTAAAAAGCAATGGAGGCCTAGAGTCAAATGTGGCTCCTTAGGCCCTTCTGTCCAGCCCTCATCCCACAGCCTGGACACCTCAGTTGGTTAGAGCATGGTGCTGAGAATGGCAAGGTGGCAAGTTCAATCCCTGTATGGGAGAGCTGCATATTCCTGCATTGCAGGGGGTTGGACAAGATGATCCTCAGGGTCCCTTCCAACTCTACAATTCTATGTTTCTCTTGAAGGCATTGTTTTGCCTCCTCCTCCTCCTCCTCCAATGCTTGTCTCTTGCTGTGCTATGCCCTTATCAGGCCTCTTGCTTACCTGAACAATACGGAGATGTTTGTGGGGTGTAGATTTTTGTCTGGGTGAGATGTAGTCTCATATACAGCCCAAGAGTCACATCTGTGTTGCTCTGCCCATGGTTGCCACTGGTTTATCCACCATTTCCCATGAGACAAGGTGACCTTTGGGCAGAATCTGACATACATGTATGGGGCTTCTACTCAGTATTGTGGCCTCCAGATTCTGTGGTTGGACTCCTTGACTACTGGCCATGCTATCTGAGGCTAATGGGAGTTGGAATTCATCAACATCTAGGGGGCCCCATATTCATCATATGTCAGACAGTGGGTCCACTTAGCTTGAGAGTCTCTGCTGCCACTGCTGGTGTAGTGGTAAGTTTTGAAATCTAAGAGATCATCATGATGGCCTCCAAAGCCACACTCTCAAAGAGACTCCATAGTCACACATCTCAATGAAAGATGTGTTGGAGGCTATCATGATGATCTCTTGACCCCCAGATGTGTTGACCCCCTTATGCCTGAAAGAGCAGCGGTTGAGAACAATGAATGCAAATTGTTTCTACAGAAACACGCTCTGATCATCCTCTCATCACCATCCAGACATGCAAGAAGAGCCTGCTTGATCAGGCCAATGGCCCATCTAGACCTGCTTCCTGTTTTTATAGTGGTCAACCAGGTATTATCAAGGACACATTCCCGCCAGACTAAAACATTAAAGGAATGGTGTAAAGAAAGGGTGGCCCAGAGATAGCTGGTGTGGGTGAGGAGAGGGTGGCCAAGGGCCACACAGGAAGGTTTGATGGACCATATTTCCCCACCCCCCACTCCTGATACAGTAGTGGTTAGCATGTTGGGGAGTTATGGGGAGACCAGGCTTCCCATCCTTAGGAAGACTTTGGGCCAGGCTGCAACACAAGAAGTTGCCTTATACTCGGTCCATCTAGCTCAGTATTGTCTACATTGACTGGCAGCATCTTTCCAGGGTTTCAGACAAGAAGTCTCTCCCATCCCAATCTGGAGATGCTGGGGAGTGAACTTGGGACCTATGGCATGCACAGCAGGTACTCTTCCACTAAGCCACGGCGCTTCTCTTCTGCCACTGTCTGAGCTAAACTAAGGGATCATGCACCAGACCAGACCTGTCCTCCTAACTGTCCCTCCAAGCACTGGTAAATACCGCTCCAGAAGATGATGTCCTTGCTCCTGCTGTGAAGAAAGTACACAAGTTGCACTCCCTGAGGTTCCTGCTTCACTGTTTGCAAAGTTTTGGTGCTCCACAGCACCTGAACTCATGTTCGGTCCCTCCTGCAGCTGGTTAGCCAATGCCGGGAGTTGCTTTTCAGTCAACTTGCCCAGACGGATAAGCAAAAGTGACAATTTCATATGATGCATCCAGACAGAAGGGTTTCTTTCCCCCCGCTGCCCTCGAGTGATGAAGCTTGTCATATTCCCTTCCTGGGGAAGGCACAAGGTTAGCAATCGATGCCTTCAGCATGAGCAGCTCTGGGCCATCCAGATATATCACGTGCCCAAACAGGCTTCTAATTACATTTAAGAAATACATATCATACATATATAAACTGACATCAATATCGGAGTGGCGTTGCGAGCTGTCAAAAGGGATAAGGGCAATTCCCTCCGCGGCCCTTGACGGGCTGCAGTACCTGGTAAGGAGGTGCTATGAGCAGCATTATACGGCTGATTGAGTTATGACAGCCCTAACCCAACAGGGAAGCCAGCCGGCGAGGAATAACCAGGCCAGCATACAAATGATGATAAAGTGATCCCTTTAAAGAACAATCTCCATAATATTTCATGCCCATTGCGTGGCGTAAAGGCAGGCTTGTCTGCGGGGCTAACTGCTCTATCAATTGATGTGATTCACTGCTGCAGCTACTCCCCGTCATAATATTTCAAATAAATGGCACCATGGATGGATATAATATCTGCATCAATATTAACCCTGAAAGGGCTAATGGACATGGACGATAATTTCCTGGACACCCTTAATAATGCATTTTGACTTCACTTGGCATGGGGAAATTTTTCTTTCTTTCCCGTTCCTCCCTTTTCTATTCATTCATTCATTTATTTGCTGTGCCTTGCTTACAGAAAGCCTCTCTCCTCTTCTGTGTGAGATGTAACAGGGCAGGCCTGCGCAGGAGGGATGTCGTAGACCTTGGGGAAGGCCAAGGATTCCTGGGTGTCTGAGAAGAGCAAGGTTCAGTGACATCCTGAGGATTACACTTTGTTATACTCCAAGTTAAACTGTGGGATGCAGTGGGGAAGTAGTTATGCTATTGCTAATGTAGTCAAAACAGCACCACACAGAGAGACAAACAAAGAAGGAGGTGTCAGCGGGTTTGGGGGAGTCACAAGGTTTGAGATACAAAAAGGACTGAGAAAGGACTGACAAGGGCAGGGTGTCCCAAAGAGGGTTGAGCATGCTCAGAAGCCACAAAAAGGTGATTTCTTGTGCCTGTTATCATTATTAGTAGTAGACGGGAAAGATTGGAGTGCATGGAACGCTGAGCAGCATGCTGAACCACAACATTCTGTTGCAGATATGACTTGTTCAAAAGGACCTGGTGACTCGGTCCCCACCACCACCTGCAATGTGAATAGAAGCCTCCAACTGCCTGCAGCAGCCACTGGTGCTCTAGCATTAAGGGAGTCTCAGTGCTGACTTTGTAGAGTTCAGCAGAGAGAAGGATGGGGGCAAAACCAGAATTGGTTAGCTCTGGTTATCACTGGCTCCAGCTCTGCCTTCATTTAGGTTCCCTGCCTTCTGCCCTACAAGTCCCACCAGTACCAGCCTCCAATGGAGAAGTAGGGAGGAACAAAAAACCCTTTATTCCTTTGGCCCTTCTGTTTCTCCTGCACACATGCAACTCATTCTGCAGTTCCTCTTCCCTTGGGGTCCCTCAGCAGCAAAAAGGCATCCCTCTAGGGTGGCCATGACGGTCCTGCTGTACACAGGGCAGCTCTTTCAGGTCCAAGTCCAACTGGAAGATAAAGAAGGAGGGACATTGAAGCTGCCCATCAGCAGTGAGCTCCTGGACTACAGACTGAGCAGGCACACCCAGGTCACCTGACCAAAGTCTTCAACCAGAGGGTGAGATGCAGCAAATGTCTGCTTAAATTATAGCCATTGGGTTGCATCCAGTGTCAGTCCTAGAGTAGAGCTGCTGAAACTGATACACAGGACTAACTTAATTTTGATAGACAGGACCATTAATTTTGATGGGCTTGAAGCAGAACTTAGTTGGACACCAGCCATGATTTCTAAATTGGCAGCTATGCACATAAATTAACAGATGTGAATTTTATGCAGAGCTGTCCCCCCCCCTTCCCTCTTCTGAACACCCTACATTTTCTTTCTTGACTACCAATAAGATGGTCATTTTCAGGGAATTCAGACCCAATGATGTGAAAATTAAACAACTCCACCACCTTTCTGGTGGGAAAGGGTCAATCACGCACACCCCACCACACAGTGGCCACGGTCAGGCCCTTGACCTTGAGAGCTCACGTTCCCCCTCCCTTTGCCATCCTTTCATTCTCCGACACACAAGAGGATCCAGAGTCGCTCCATCTTGGCATCTCCTTGGGTTGGGTCAGCAAGGAGCAACCCCTGGTTTCCTTTTGCCTTGTTCTTCTATTTCCTTGTTTCATGGCTGCATATTTACTTGTTTTTAACTTAAGGTGCCCCTTTGGAGCTCTGTGGGCCAGGAAAGCATCTTAAGCACCAACCTAAATACATAACCGGGGAGCGGGTGGTGCTGTGGGTTAAACCACAGAGCCTAGGACTTGCCGATCAGAAGGTTGGAGGTTCGAATCCCTACAACAGGGTGAGCTCCCATTGCTCGGTCCCTGCTCCTGCCAACCTAGCAGTTTGAAAGCACGTCAAGTGCAAGTAGATAAATAGGTACCGCTCCGGCGGGAAGGTAAACGGCATTTCCGTGCGCTGCTCTGGTTCACCAGAAGTGGCTTAGTCATGCTGGCCACATGACCCGGAAGCTGTACGCCAGCTCCCTCAGCCAGTAAAGCGAAATGAGTGCCACAACCCCAGAGTCGGCCACAACTGGACCTAATGGTCAGGGTTCCCTTTACCTTTACCTAAATACATAACCACGATAATTGCTACACCACCGTAGCTAAGCCTACGTCATGGATCTGTGCGCAGAATGACCATCCAAGACAACCCCCCTTTTCAATTCCATGCTTCTGCATGGTCGGGTGAAGCACACGTCTCCTTCATTGGACTCAGCAGCGGGAGCCTTTTCTGACCCCTCGATGATGTACGACCCCATTCATTTTTCAGCTTAAACATGGCCAGAGCCACATAAGCAGATGACTGTTTAAGTGAGAGCTTCTCCTCGGGATAATGCCCTCCCCGGCGAAAGGGTGGGTGCAAATGGATGGCTGCCTCGACGCCGGCGAGGGCCAAAGAGGGACATCTCCAAAGATTAATTCCTTGCGTCTCCTTTTAAAGTAAGATTAAATTAGCTTGTGTGAGCGGCTGTTAGCAGATGTGTTCCTCCATTATGCATGATCCTCGACTGCTCCCAGCATGGACGCGGCACTCTGTATGTTCCATTAGTGATTTTCAATGCTGCGCTAAGCTTTAAGTCACACAGACAAGGCGCGGTATTGGGTTTACTTTGTGGATGTGTTTTCCTGGCAATTTCACAACCTTACCTGATCACTGCTATCGACTGGCTGTGTTTGGAATGGATAAAAGAATTAACCTGTGCAAGGGCTGCACAGTGGGATGTGGGCAGTATCCTATTTGTTTAGGAAAATCAATAGTACTCTGATGCCACAGCAAAGAAAAGGGGGGGAGGTTACATGTGTGTCAGCTTTCCCTGTCTCACTGTCCATGCATCCATTATTTTTATTTTTTTCACAGTCCCTGTTGCCTGAGCCATGTGGAGTTCTACACAACTTTTGCACATGGTCTGGCTTCCTTAAGGAGCCTTCAATAAACTGCTATTTTGCTTGTCATCTTCTGATTTACATATATACGGTTTCAGCAACAGACCAGGCTACAGAAGCCACAAAGGCTGCAATCCTATCCAGACCTACCAAGAAGTCAGACCCTCCAAGTGTCCCTGTCTTCCAGAGACAGTCCCAATTTTACAGAGGTCAACCCGGTTTCTTTAGGATTCCCCTATTTTTATTGTAGAACTATTGGAAGGAACTGAGTTATGCGACACCCAAGCCAAGGAAATAGGTTTTTAGAAATGTTTAATGTTTTATTATGTTTTTATGTATGTTGGAAACCACTTAGAGTGGCTGGGGCAACCCAAGTCAGATGGGCGGGGTATTATTATTATTATTATTATTATTATTATTATTATTATTATTAAATAGAATTTCATCAGAAAAATGTTGGAGGGCATGAGAAGTAAGTCCCATTTAATTCATGTTAACTTTCCAGTCTTTCCTCCCCAAAGGGAGTCCAGTTTGGCTTAATGGCAGAACTCCAGTAAGAAGAGAAGAGAAGAGAAGAGAAGAGAAGAGAAGAGAAGAGAAGAGAAGAGAAGAGAAGAGAAGAGAAGAGAAGAGAAGACCATTGCCTATGACCCATTTCCTATATCTGGATGGCTTTTTTTTTTTTTTTGCAGCATTAGGTGGAAGTACCCCTGACCAGCACAGACCATAGAATCATAGAGTTGGAAAGGGACCCCAGGATATTTTAGTCTAACCCCTCTGCAATGCAGGAACATGCAGCTGTCCCTTACTGGGATCAAACCTGCAACCTTGGCATTATCAGTCCTACATTCCTTGTTATTAGCTGTTGAGACAGGCAGGCACCTCCATTGTGTTCTTTTTGTCACCTGCTAAAAACATTTTTGTTAATACAAGCCAACTCAGACATGTAGAACGCTGTTGTATGTTTTGATCTGTTTGTGGACATTGCTGATTTTATCTTTTGAATGTTTTAAAGAGTTGTTTCTACTAATAATTTTATTGCTTTAATCTCTTTGTAAACCACTCTGAGGGGTTTTTTTCCAGTCAAGTAGTATAATTTTTTTATTATTAAATTAAATTAAATGTATGATGATGAATAATTCTATTCTTTTCTGTGAGATAATGATGCCCACTTCCTTCAACTGTTCATGGGACTTCCTCCCTGCTCCTCTGCAAACACCCCCTGGCCTTGTAGAACTTGTTTTCCACAACCTCTGACTAATCATGAATCACCACATTTTTAATTGGCTATGAATGAATTTATTGATTCATCGCTCTGATTACCTGATGAGTGCCTCTTAGGGGGGTTCTTTTCTTTTAGGAAAACATGTCATGGTCTGATTCTCTCCAGTTCCAAGCGCAAATGAAATGAGACTTGCCAAAATGAATCCCCCCCCCCTTTTTTTTTTTTTGCTTTCTGCAGGAGCCAAACCTCTCGCCGCAGCAGGAGCAGCCTGGGTGGCGGGGTCAGTGGGGTAAGAGATGTGGCAAAACATATCATTCTGTCACTGACACAGACAGTCCAGACTCAAGCAAAGGCCCTGCCAAACCCCAGGTTGGTGGCAGGAACACAGTGGAGGAGCAGCAATGAAGAGAGGAAGTGTTAGCTCCCCGCTGATATTCCAAAAGAGAGACGTATCGTGTGCTCTTTATTTTTTACAAGGCATGCATGGGGACCCTTCAGATTCCCAGAATAAGCGAAGCCTCGAGTGGCATCTCAGCAATCACACAACTGATACAGAATCGAAGACCAATGCAGCTCTTTATTGCTAAAAGTCCAAATGCTGCTTAGCAAGTTACTGCTTGCCTAGGGGCTCTCTCGCCAGTTGACACGATCACTGGTCAGCAGATCGGTCACATTATCGGTTGGTAAATTTGAGAGCACAGAATTATTTATTGGAAAATTAGAGATGGCAGAATTATTGGGTGGGAAGGAGAGGATGGTAGCGATTGGTTAGCAAATTAGAGAGGCCTGTTTTTGTCAGTGGATAAATCAAGGCTGGTCAGCTGTTATTGGAGGCCAAATTAGTGGTGGGCATGTTATTTATGGTTGCGCTAAAGTGTTGCTGCCCAGGTTTCTAGACAAGGACATATTGGGAGATTTGGAAGGTGGTTTTCCTTCCCCTCTAGCTTACGTCCGTTAAGTGCACAGCAATTATGTTTGCTGCCACCTCAAAGAGAAAGCAATGGCAATGTGGTGTAGTGGTTAAAACACTGGCATTATACTCTGCAGTGCAGCAAGGCAAGGTCAGACAAGTTCACCACACAAACTGTGGCAAGGCAGAGTTAAGGCAGTATGTGAGGTGAGGTGAGGAGAGTGTCTCACCCAAAGACCCTTCAAAACCTAGAGCAAACACTGTGGTTGACAACTCTGTGGTGAGACTAGATGGGTCATATTTCAGAAAGTGCAAATTTGGTAGGTACCTATTCCTTAGTTCATTTTTATGCCATCCCTCTAAGCTCAACATCCCCAGATTTGCCAGCATTTCCTCAATAACTGCATTTTTTTAGACCCCGGTGTCACGCCAGACCATCCAAGTGTCCCTATTTTCCAAGGACATCCCTGATTTAGAGAAGCCATCCCAGTTTCTGATTTGCTCCCAGAGTGTCCCACTTTTCCTTAGGATGTCCCTATATTCACTGGATAAATGTTGGAGGGTATGGAGTTATCCAACCCCTGAGCCACCTGAAGGCAATCCTGTATAAGGAAGGGCTTTTTAATGTTTCATGTTTCATTATATTTTTATATATTTTGGAAGCTGCCCAGAGTGGCTGGAGCAACCCAGTATGATGTGTGGGGTATAAACAGTAAAATTATAATTATGGAATGGGATGTTCCTATTTTCATCGGAGAAATGTTGAAGGGTATGTCATGCTCCTCCTGGCCCTCAGCTGAAACCATTTCCAACCTGTCAACTTCCACAATCCATGTGGCCTGGGACGGAATGGAGCCGTGGTGATTTTGTGGCATCGTGCTGGCATGACTTTCGGCACTCCTTGTCCTGAGCACTTAATGTGCTGCCACAGCAAATCATAGGGTTGAACTAGACATTTCTGGGGGGCAGGGAGGGGAGAGAAATAGTCTGGCTTTTCTACATGTTGCGTCTTCAACATGGCACTCTCTGTGTGTGAGAGGGGAGAGAGGGAGGGAGGAAGGAAGTGAGAAGCAAAACCTTTTCAGGAGAGTGTAGAAATTGCAGTAGCTCAGTGGAAGAGCATCAGCTTTGAATGCAGATGGTCCAAAGTTCAATCTCTGGCATCTCCAAGTAGAGCTGAGAAAGAGTCCTGTTTGAAATCTTGAGCTGCTGGTAGTCTGTGGACATAATCATAGAAGTGAACAGTTGGAAGAGGCCCAGAGAGTCCTCTATTCAAGCCCCTTGCAATGCAGGAATCACAACTAAAGAATCCCTGACAGGTGGCCATCCAACCTCTGCTTATTGTCCCTCTGTTAGGTGATACTGAGCTACCTGGACCTATGGTCTGGCTCAGTATAAGGAAGCTTCCTATCTCCCCTTTGCCCTGGCCCACCAGATTCTCAGACTGCTCCAAGCCAAATGAATGACATTCCCATAGTTCTAGCAATGGCATAAAAGGATTTGCCTTGACTCTATGTTTAAGATGATCTTCTGATCAAAAGCTGACCATCTTCTCAGGACGAGCACTCTCCACATGTGCCCAGACACTAGGGATGGAGGACCTGAGGTCCTCCAGAAGATGTTGGACTCCAGCTCCCATCATCCCTGATCATTAACCATATATATTGCATGCCATTATGTATAATAATGTGGGACGCGGGTGGCGCTGTGGGTTAAACTACAGAGCCTAGGACTTGCAGATCAGAAGGTCAGTGGTTCGAATCCCCATGACGGGGTGAGCTCCCATTGCTCAGTCCCTGCTCCTGCCAACCTAGCAGTTTGAAAGCACGTCATGTGCAAGTAGATAAATAGGTACTGCTCTGGTGGGAAGGTAAACGCCGTTTCCGTGTGCTGCTCTGGTTTGCCAGAAGCTGCTTAGTCATGCTGGCCACATGACCAGGAAGCTGTCTGCGGACAAACGCCAGCTCCCTTGGCCTATAGAGTGAGATGAGTGCACAACCCCAGAGTCGGTCACAACTAGACCTAATGGTCAGAGGTCCCTTTACCTTTACCTTTATGTATAATAATAATAATAATAATAATAATAATAATAATAATAATACACAAAATATGTTCTAAACAGTGCAATATAATTCATGTTTGACCCTATTTGTAAGTCATCTCAAGGCTCTCTTTTTTAAAACATGTCAAACAGCAAGCTATAAATCTCTTAAAAATTTAAGATGT
The DNA here is from genome assembly GCF_964252035.2 of Podarcis erhardii. Lineage (NCBI taxonomy): Eukaryota > Metazoa > Chordata > Lepidosauria > Squamata > Lacertidae > Podarcis > Podarcis erhardii. The sequence goes on from NC_138511.1 coordinate 37,455,651, forward strand.
AAAAACATAAAATAAAATAAATGTTTCTTGAGATTGTGTTTTTACTTGAAAGTAAATAGTCTGGGGTTTTCCTTTCCCCTTCCTTACCTCCTCCCCACACTCTACTCCACTTCTCATTTTTGCAAAGTTCATCTCTGGGCTTTAAAACTGTCAAAAATGGTTTACTATTTCCAAACAAGGGATATCGGTTTTGGCAGAATTAAGAGATGTGGAAGGCAGGGGCAGTGTTGTTTCAGGACTCCATGTAAAAGAGCAAAATTTTAATGTTTCAGAGACTTAAAGACCTTCCTCATGTTTTGAAATATATGCTCTCCCGACTGAGCACGTGATGTTATCAAAAGCTTTATGAAGTCTCCCCTTGGAAAAGTAAAGGTGATTGATGGGGCAGAGCAGAGCCCGATTGAAGGAGGTGGACAGCAGCTATCCAAACATTCATGGCACTTTCAATAAAGATGGTTCAAAATGTCGTTTTATATGGCATTAGAGGTTGGCATGGTTTGCCTGCACTCAAACTGCTAATGGTACTACTGAGTGTTCCAAGTGGAAGGCTGAGAAGCTAAGAGCTCAACATGAGGAGGAGGATGCTGCATCAGTCCACAGAATACAGAACCCTCTATAGGAACACGATGAGTCAGATTATCACTTCGTGCAGTTCAGTATTATTGACACCAGAGAAGCCAGTGTGATGCTCTCTTGATCTTGAGGACTACAACTCCAAAGACCCCTGACCATTGGCTATGCTAGCTAGGGCTGATGGGAACTGTAGCCCACAACATCTGGGTGGCGCCACATTGTCTACCCCTGACCAACAGTGGTTCTCTGAGGTTTCAGACAAGCGTTCCATTCCCACCCCTACCTGAAGATGACAGGGATTGTACCTGGGATCTTCCCCATGCAAAGCGTGAACAGAGCTCAGCTATCTATTTATCTATTTATCCAAGATCCATCCTCGCCAAAAAAGTAGGCATCCATTTCCTAAACCTCATGACACTGTAACTTCTGAAAAGAAAGGTAATTTTTTTAAACAAACAAACAAAAACCCCACAAACATGATCTTTGGATGCACCAACTCATGGACAATATTTTCTTTTCTTTTCTGTTTGGACTGGGCTGTCCTGCGAAAGAATTTCCTTTCACCCAAATCCTTCCCAGGATTCCGCTTACAATATTTTCCCCCCATCTCTACTGTGGAGGGTGTTTGTCTGTCTTCTTCTTTTTAGCATTATTATTTAAGAATGAAAAGCTTTGCCTTTCAGTCTCATTTAGGGGAGATTCTGTTGTGAAAGCATTGGGAGACTCTTCTCCATTCATCCATCACCACCACCCAAGCAACTCTGCAGCTCCCGGCTTGGATAACTTGGTGAACAATTGACTGAGAAAAGAATAAAAAGACAAAGAAGACAGCAGAAGACACTGATAATTGAAAGAAGCACTGCAGGAATCTGTGTTTTTAAAAAATAAATCAGGGCATTTGTTGAAACAGTTGTGCAAACAGCATGGAGCCTGTGGAAGTGGTTCAAGTTGAATGCCCCCTTAAAAAGGGTCGGGGGGGGGGAGAAATCAAGAGACCTATTGGTCTCCCATGCTTTTAGGCAGAATTCACACAACCATTTCAAGTGTGTTTTTCTCTGGGTTGGGAGAGGTCAAAGAAAGTTGCCTTCTTCGGTGGACGTTAATGAAGTTATCAAACTGATTGTATGAACAGTTCAACACAGGTCCAAATGGTGACAAAGGTTTGACCAACTTTCACAAAGATCCCCCCACCCCGAATATCCTGGAGAAGGAAGATACAAAGATATTTCATTCTGAATACAGAATGCTAAAGGGTTTTTGAGGGGCATGAACTTTCATTCCTGTTTTTAGAAAATAATTTATTTTTAATTTCTTAATTTTTTTTTTTAATTTTTAATTTTAATTTTAATTTCTGAGCCCGGCCTTGGCTGGGGAGGGCGGGGTATAAATAAAAAATTATTATTATTATTATTATTATTATTATTATTATTATTATTATTTAACAAAAGCAATAAAACAACAATATAAAACAGCAGTTGAGGGCAGTGAGATTTGGGTTCTTCTGGGTATACGTTCTGAGCTACCAAAGAGTCATTTCAGAGATGAATGTGGCTCAAAGGAAGGTGAAATTTCTGTTTAAGAGTAGTTCCATAATGCATGGAAATAAAGCAAGTGTGTGTTGAGAATTTCTGTCTCTTAATCAATTTCTCCATAACAGCAAGTGCCACATGAGTTCATATCAGCCTTTCATCAAGTTCAGTTCCAAGGATCGACAACTTTTTGCAAGACTCAATTTTGTGCCTGCTAGTAAACATGAAATGAAATTCCTGTGTATTAGTGTCCAGGTTGAATCATGAATTTAGGATCAAGGGTAACCTCTTGATTGTTATTTGACCAATTTCTATGAAAAGCTTTATCCAAAAAGAATGAACTTTAGGACATGACCATCATACATGGAACTCAGTTCCCACTCAGCCACAATTTCACCCACATTTATTATCAACAGATTTAGTGATTTTACTTAATTATGATTTTTCTATTCTTGAATTGCACTAATGATTATAAAATGGCAGGTTCAGATTGGAGCCAGGGTATCGGATGGACTGCCATATTTGTTTCTCCTATATTGTTTTTCATAAGATTTTATTAAAGCTTTTTTATAATAAACAATAAGATAAAAGAAACTAAAGAAAAACAAAAGCAGAGAAAGAAAGATAAAAGAAGATGCAGATTCCTCTCTCAAAGAAGAAGAAGAGTTTGGATTTGATATCCCGCTTTATCACTACCCTAAGGAGTCTCAAAGCAGCTAACAATCTCCTTTCCCTTCCTCCCCCACAACAAACACTCTGTGAGGTGAGTGTGGCTAAGAGACTTCAGACAAGTGTGACTAGCCCAAGGTCACCCAGCAGCTGCATGTGGAGGAGCGGAGACACGAACCTGGTCCCCCAGATTACGAGTCCACCGCTCTTAACCACTACACCACACTGGCTCTTGGAAACCTTGGAACCCAGAGAAAGTGGTGGACTCTCCTAGTTTTTACCTGGGATGGTTTTTTTCTTCTTCTCTCAGTCTCTTACCCTGGGAGATCTTCCCTTCCCTGCCTCTCACACAGGGTTCTTCCACCAACCATCCACCACTTTCATGTGTGTGTAATCCTTGGACCCCAATAAAGGCTTCTTGTGATTTAGGATTATTGCTGTGGTTTCTCCAATTGTCTGGACTGGTTTAAATCAGGAGTGTGGAATCATACCTGGATTACAGCTGCCATCATCCCTGTCCACTTGCTATGATGTTTGGGACTGATGGGCGTTGTAGACTAACATCTGGAGCGACACCCCTGTTTTAAACGGATTCACTTTTATTTATTTTTTAATTTTATATTTTCTTCTTTGGATTGCACATGTTGATGTTTAAAGTATACAGATGTACACTTTATACCCCCTTGATGTTTCCTTGCAGGATGATGGTTTAGAAAGTGCACCCTAGGCACTTATATTCAGAGTAAACCCGCTTAAATTAATAAACCTAGGTTAATCATTTCCATTAATGTTCAATGGGTCTACTCTGGGTAAGACAACAACTGGCTACAATCCTATATAAACAAGTACATATTGGGCAGGTATGTGCAAAGGGAGGAGGTGAATGACTTTCTATTAAAAAATAAAACAAGATTCTGACCTGCCTCAAAAATAATCTCCGGAATGATATTTGTTTGGCTTGAAAATGATGCCATTCTTTTTATTTCAAATTTTATTTTTTGTTGCCTTCTGTCTTCCATTCCTTGACACCCTCTTTAATTTCTTGCAGCGGGGACAGAGAATGTGATCTGCGGGGAAAAGACAAGGGTGCCAGGAGAGCTGCACCCCAGGTGGGTCTTCCGGACGCCCAGAGTCCTAATTACCGTTGCATGATAAATTAGCTAGTAACATGGGCGGAAGATTTTTCTCATACAGTAGGAGCTGGGAAATATTCAATGGCAGTCAACGGAACAATTATATACCACAATATCTGCTCTCTTCTTCATTCAGCTCTTTGACAAAAGGAGCACCTATTATTAGCCAGGCAATAATCAATTGCTTAAAATAGGCATGCAAAAGGGAAGATTTGGGGTGGGGAGGGGATCATCATATACACCACCACTTAATAAGCATTTCACTCCTTCAAGAGAGATGAGGAAGAGTACACACTCTGGTTTTATCAGCATACTCTGGAGTCGACAAAGTGGCTAGGGGGAAGGGAAGGCATAGACTTAACTCGCCATGTGCATTTTGCATAACATGGCATTCCTCATCTAAGGGGTGCCATCCAATCAAAGGCTAGCAGGTCTGGTCCTGCAGGAGACAGACATTTATCTCAATCTCAACCTCTCAGGGAAGGGGCTGTAGCTCAGTAGTAGAGCATATGCTCTGCATGCCCAAGGCCCAGGGTTCAATCCCCAGACGGAGCTGGGGGAAAAACCCCTTGCCTGAAACCCTGGAGAGCTGCTGCCTGTCAGTGCAGGCAATGCTGAGGTAGATGGACCAGTGGTCTGTCTTGGTATAAGACGACTTTGTATGCTCCTGAAATCAATGGTACTTTAAAAATGATTTATTTGGGCTGCCTTGAGTTAATTACATTTAACTTAAAAGCCTCCTGCTGCTGATGGGCAGGAATGGGCTAAGACTGTGTCTAAGTCTCTGAGAATTACTAAAGGGCATTCATGGAACTCCAATTCCAATCTGCTCCAACCAGCATGGACAATGGTCAGGGGTGACAGAAGCTGTGGTTAATTAATATTATTTATTTATTATTACTGCATTTATAGCCTCACTTTCTTCTCCAAGGAGTGTATATGGTTTCCCCCCTCCTTGTTTAATCACCACAACAACCCTGTGAGGTGGGTTAGGCTGAGAGCATTGACCACCACCCCCATGGGTGGTGTACGTTTCCGAGCACAATTCAAAGTGCTGGTGTTGACCTTTAAAGCCCTAAACGGCCTCGGCCCAGTATACCTGAAGGAGCGTCTCCACCCCCATCGTTCTGCCCGGACGCTGAGGTCCAGCGCCGAGGGCCTTCTGGCGGTTCCCTCATTACGAGAAGCAAAGCTACAGGGAACCAGGCAGAGGGCCTTCTCGGTAGTGGCACCCGCCTTGTGGAACGCCCTCCCATCAGATGTCAAAGCGATAAATAACTACCTGACATTCAGAAGACATCTTAAGGCAGCCCTGTTCAGGGAAGTTTTTAATCTGTGATATTTTAATGTATTTCTGGTTTTTATGGAAGCCGCCCAGAGTGGCTGGGGAAACCCAGCCAGATGGGCGGGGTACAAATAATAAATTATTATTATTATTATTATTATTATTATTATTATTATTATTATGGACACCCAGCAAGCTTGATGGCTTAGTGGGGATTTGAACCCTGGTCTATTCAGGTCCTAGTCCGACTCTGAACTACTGCACCACACAGCCTCTCAATATCTGGAGAACTCCCCAGATTGAGAAGGCTTCTCTGAAGCAATTCCAGTTACAAGATCTGAAAACCAAACTAACTAAATAAATAAACCGAGGTTCCTTAAATTTGCAAAGCTCTGTCTTGTGCATATTGATGAACAGCAAGTCGTTAGTGAAGTACCTGTCAAATCCAAGGCTAGGAATCCAGAGCTAACAAGAATTAAAAACATTTTGGAGAACAACTTGGAATGATTCTTAGTTCAAGTTCATTCTCTTGCATGTGGTAGCCATCTTCAAAATCCCTGAAGGGCTGTCACATGGGAAATGGACCAAGCTTGTTTTATGATGCTCTAGAGCAGTGGTTTTCAGTCAGTGTGCCGTGGCACCCTGGGGTGCCTTGAATGATGCTCCGCAGTGCCACAGGCAACACTGGTCTCTGTCCCTCTGCCCTAGACGAGGATAGGACCTGAACCAATGGATTCAAATGGCAAGGAAGGAGATTCTGACTAAACATTAGGAATAACTTTCAGATGGTATGAGCTGTTCAGCAGTGGAATGGACTGTCTTGGAAGGTGGTGGTGTTGGAGGTTTTTAAACAGAGGTTAGATGGCCATTGGTCAGGGATTATTTAGCTGTGATTGCTGCACTGCAGAGGGTTGGACTAGATGATCCTTGAGGTTTCTTCCACCCCTACAGTTCTATGATTCTATGTGCTTTTTACACTTTAGAATAGGGTTACCAGATGTCCCCGGATTCGCAAATCTGTTCCCGGACAAATTCCGTCCCCAGAATGTCCTCAGATTTGCAAATCTGTTCTCGGGAAATGTGGCAATAGCAGCCTCAGCAGCCCAGAGCCAGCCTGGTAGTGCAGTTGGCTCTGGCTGGCTTTAGGAGCTGCTTGCTGCCATGGCACTTGCCATATTTCCTCGCCAGAAGTCCCCATATGATGTGTCTTGTGCGATTTGTTGCCCCCTTCTCCCTTTTCCCTTTGTTTTGACTGATCGGGGGAGGCTCAGGAGTTGCGGGCAGGCGGCCATTGCCCAGTTTTTTAAAAACTCTGTGCATTTATGTTTCACAGGGTGCGAAAGAAGGGCTTTGCACCTTTATATAATATGCATGTATGCTTCGGCCCAGGGTCTTTTGCCTCACCATCACCACTACTGACTCCCTGTTGCTACTCAGCTTCAAAACAAAAAAAAAAATTTTTAAGTGTCCCCAGATTCATTGAAAAAAATCTGGTAACCATACTTTAGAATCTTTGGGCCTTTAAGCTTAAATATCACAATTGTTGGGGGAAATAAACTGAACCATGCACATTCCACCATGTGAGTGTCTTGATGTTTTCTTAGTCTTCTTAACTATATGTTATACTTCAGCAGAGTAGATTGTAACATTCTGAACACTGGAGTGGGGCAGGATTGTCGAGGATCAGTTGGATGAATTTTAACTCAACTGTGAGCTGACCAGTGAACAGAACCAGTCCATTTTGCAAAGGGACAAATGTGAAATTGGATTCGTTCCTTTTGAGGCCCGTTGAACTTGAATGAGAACTTGATCCTTTCGAAAACAAACTTTCAAAACTTTGCATCGCGTTCACAACTCATTAGGAACAGTCTTCAGAAATGTGAGATATCATCTGCACCTATTCTCTGATGCCTTTTCTGTGTGATAAATGCAGGATGAAGCAAAAAGAGAGGGGGAAATGGGGCAGGAAAAACAGTGTTGACTTTAAGACCTTCTCAGCCTGCTGGCTTTCTCGCTGGCATCTTTGGAGACCTCTCCTGTATGCTGCAGTTTAAGCATCTGACTCAAGAGCTATAAATAAATCAGCAGAATACATAATTTAGCAATCAGTGTAAAAACAAAGGCCTTGTCAAAGAGGCCACTTGACTAATGAATATTCTTTGTTTACCAACCCGGCAAGCAAAGTGGCATTAAAGATATACTGTGTGTGATAGCCAAGTGTGTTGTTGGTGGTCGGTGTTCCCTCTTATGAAGTGCATTTCCATCCTCCTCATCTGGAAAAAAAAGAGGGGAGAAGGGGCTTCTACGTAGGGTTGCTTCAGGAATTCAAAATTTTGTGAATCTCTGCCCGAAAATGATATACAGATACAGAGTGAGATTTTGCACTTCTCCAACTGTTGTGATGCAGTCCTGAACAATGAAAACATATCAAAATGCATATTGAAATAGGTATTTTGAGAGAACAATTTAAATACACTTGAAGGAAGAGGAGAAAGAGGAAGAAGAGGAAGAAAAGGAAGAAGAAGAAGAAGAAGAGGAGGAGGAGGCCTGCTCAGATTGCTTTGGAAAGTACAGATCAGGCAAACTGACTTTTGAATGCAACATGAATCGGATTTTTCTCCCATTCCAATTGATGGTTTACTGGGGATCCGAACCCAGATCTCTGCACTCCAAGCCCAACATTCTAACTGCCTCACCATATGGGCTATCAAGTGTCCAAGTGAAACATTCCATCCATTGCTATTTAAACTATCCTTCATTTCATCTCCCCAGCTTGATAGATTTCAGCTAAATTAGTTTTTCCCTGAGCAAGAATTTTTTTCATGAGGACAATGCATAACATAGAAATTACATTTGTGAAATCTTAGACAGTTAAAGACTGCCCTTCAAAGCATCAAAAATATTTACTCTTTGGGTACTTTCTTTCTTTTTATTAAAAAAAAAGAACAGAAAAAGCAGTCGCTCTACAGAATTGCTGGAATAAATGCATTGACAATCTTCCTTCCATTATATCTACTTAATCAGGCCCTTGCTACTGAATATGCATTGCTTGAAGTTTTCTCCACCTGTACATTTATCAGTCTCCCTACTTTGGTTTAATTGCTTGCCTTAAAAAAAAAGTGATTAATTTGTATTGCTGTAGCGTTGATAGACCCCCAGTTCTACTTAAAATCATTGAAGAATGGAACCTTAACATTCCTGCCATGTACTCTTTGTTAATTTATAGCTGAATAACCAGACAGCTCCTGAATCTTATGGTTTCCAAACAAATCAAACAAAAGTCGCTCAGAGAAATATAGCTCAGTATAGCTTTTGAATATGTTTGTCAATGTAAAGTTAGCATTTGGTCCAAGGGCTCTGCATTCTAGCTTCGGGAAGATGCGGGGAACACTTCTAATCTTTAATGGCTCAAAGCCAGAAAAGGGTGGTGGTTTTTCGGCTGACAGGATCTTGCTTCTGAAGGAAGGGGCATCACAGAATGGCTGGGTTGGAAGGTATCCCCCAAGGGTCATCTAGTCCAACCCCCTGAAGTGCTGGAATCACAGCTAAATAATCCCTAATGGATTTTAAAACCTCCAATGAAGGTGATTCTGTTCCATCTGGAAGCAGCTTAAAGAGGAGGAGGAGGGATCCTTGCCTTTGGTGGCCATGTGTCCTACTTTACAGAGGGTATTCCTCTATATTCAGGTAAGTCCTGTTTGAAACACTTTCCAGTCCAACATAAATGTAAAGAACCCTAAGAAGATAGACCTTCCTGGTTCCTCCTCCTCCTCCTTTTCTCTCTTTCTCTCATAAGACGTATAGATGAAATGTATCATGGCATATATTTCTTCATTCCTTCTCCATCTTACTGTTTCCACACAGTGACAATAGTGCAGTTGATATCCCACACTTCATTGTGACATGTTTATGGGGGAGAAGAGGAGAAACTAGACATGGGCCCATAACTTTCAGAGGGAACCTCAAGTTGGATCCAGAGAGTTAGCTACATGAGTGGAAGCCCCTTCCCCATAACCTAGTGCTTTAAATTACACAGTGCAGGTGGGGCCTCACACCTTAACAAAGGACCCACTGACATAAGCATGGTGGACCTGTTTCTCTTTACCACTGCAACCTGCTTCCTTGTTCTCCCACGTTTCTCTCTCTGGCCCAGGAGTGGTGGTGAGAAGCAGCAGCAACACATGCCACTGCCTGCCCAGCAAGAAAACACGTGACTGTAAGGAGGACAATACAAGGTGGTGTTTCTTGAAGAAGCCTTTGGATGGGTGAGGGTGGTGCTGGAGGAGCAAAGGTATCAAGCAAATGTGGTCTTTCAGCAGGGCAGGCCCTACCATTTGGAAGAGGGAGGAGGCAGATATGTATCTGTTCTTTTTCAGCTCCCCCCCCTCGCCCCCTGCCATTCCTCTTGGAGGAGATAGCTCTTGATGCCCCCTTAAGGAGCTTCATTGTTCAGGTGTGATGTAGGGTGCCATTTCATTGCCACTACCGACATATGATTCAGTTTCCAACCTCACTGACTTCTTTATGTGGAAAGGGGAGAGGATGCCATCTTGGAGAAGGCTCAGTGGTAGAGCATCTGCTTTGCATGCAGAAAGTCGCAGGTTCAATCCTAGGCATTTCCAGGAAGGACTGGGAATGTGCCCTGGAGTGCCCTGAAGAGTGCAGGTAATGGACCCTTGGGCTGACTCAGTATAAGGCAGTTTCCTAGCTCATCCTTTGCCAGAGAGAACAAGATGTCAGCCTTGTCTCCCATCATGAGCCCTCTGTACCCAAGTTTGTTTGCTTCTTTGTTTGTTTAATAGATTTTTTCTGATCATTTTTCACAGAGCAGATTACAGCATACTTTAAATATACAGAATGGGTCATCAAACCATTAAAAACAATACACAACATTCAATTAAAAGCTTCAAAATAAATAAAAGGGCAGCAGCAGTAGAGGGACCCTCAGTAAAAATAAAAAAAGTGCAATTCCCTAAGAATGACTAAATACAGGCTGCAATAAATCAGTCTGTAAGATCTTCCTAAATACATGCCTCCACTGAGGGCTTGGCTAAATTTGGAACAACCATTAAGTTTGAGTGTGCAAATGTATACGTTGCCGAAGCAGAAAAGGTATCAGCTCCCAACAATTTGCCCTGGAGTTCTAACTTATTTCTCCATTTTCAGCTTTAGACTACACCACAGGATATAAGCAGAGTCCTGCTGGAGCAGGCCAGTGGTCTGTCTCCTCCAGCATCCTGTTCTCACAGTGGCCAAACAGATGATGGTTGGGACCCTGGGAGAAGACAAGGATCCTGAGAACACGTTAAGGGTAGCCAAATTCTGTGCGATTGCCATAAAACCTAGGGAACAAGCTGTGCTATCATAATGAATAAGGCCTTAAATGATATTTTTAGATTATATTTTAGTGACTAAGTTTTAATTTATATATATTTTTAACTGTTGCTGTATCTGTATTGTCTCTGTTATACCCAATTGCAAATTTAAATGTAGCCCTATCATGTTTTATGACTTCCTTGATATTGTATGTGGGCTGGAACTGGTCTGTGACAGAAATAATAAATTCATTCATTCATGATGGTGGGAAGCACACAAGCAAGAGTTGAGAGCAACAGCTCTCTCCCCTCCTGAGCTTTCCAGAAACTGGCATTCAGAGACATCCTGCCTCTGACCGCAGAGACAGAACATAGCCCACAGGGCTAGTAGCCATTACTACAAATACTTTCCTCCTACAGTATATGGTAAGGTTTGTAAAATACAACCAGAAGAGAGATAGAGTTTGAATTTGTTTGAATGAACTGGTCCTGATGCTGGGGGCGGGGGCGGGGCGTGTTTCCGAGTGTGAATTTGGCTTTAGCTTCATAGTGTAAGGCTGCTGGGGTTGCTGTACTGACTTTCTATGTCTGCACTCAGGGGAGTAACTGGGGAAGAGTGTGTCTGTGTGCACATGTTAGTGAATGTGTGCAGATGTAGATTGAAAGAACTGTGGTTGTATTCATGTACGTATGTGGATTTTCTGTGAGCAACTGAGTAGGATCTCATTTTATGGTTCTTGATGTCCTATATATTGTTTTATTTATTTTTGTTTGCAAACTTTTTAAAGAGTAAAAAAAAAAAATTGCATTGCTATTACAATTATCAGATTACTACAACTGGCCCCTGCATTAAATTAAATGTATGCTGTCAAATGAATATGCTCATTATGAAATGAATATGAAGATCGACCTTTGGTCTGATCCAGTGAGGGTCCTTTTTATGGTCTGTTAACTGTGACTATATCCTTTGCGACCTTGAGTTACTTCCCTGTTTCCCCTCCACTCTTTTTGATGTGGACTGAAAAAGCAGTGTCCCTCCGATTAGCCATATTTTTCCATCCCCAACAAACAAGAGCCCTATTTCTAGATCTTCAGAGGCACGATGATGACATTGCTAAATAAATCCCCCGAGTCAAAACAAGGCCTCGCTTATGCTCTGCCTGGAAAACGGTGCGTCCCAAATGTCAGAAACGAAAAGCAAATCAATGGCAAGCCATTGGGGAATGGGGAACGCAGTGTAACATAACCCCCTCGTGTGCGATAAGCATCGCCGGGGCAAATCCTGTCTCCCTGAAGATGTACAAATGACTTGCACATTGGAAAACTAGGACGGGAAGAGTACTATGCTATCCAGCGTGAGGTTTCCATTACGTCTCCCGTGGTTGGAGTGACACACACTTGCCAGTTGGCCTCTTTTAAACTAGCCAGACTGGTTTCACTTGCCTTGATTCTTGTGGATATTCGGGTCGGAAGCAGTGCTAGCTGATGAGGAAAAGGTGCTTAATATGTCACGGTAGGCAAACAGGAGATCAGGACCTTCTGCTAGACCTCTGGGTGCTTTGCAGTAGATCAATGGTGGTTTTCGATTCCCAGGAGTTACCGTTAGCAAGTAAAATCATAGGTAAAAGAAGCTGTAATCATAGGATAGGAAGCTATTCAACTAAGGTCCCATCTGCACATTCGGAACAATATCATGCCACTTTAAAGAGTCATGGCTTCTCCCAAAGAACCCTGGGAAGGTGAGTTTGTTACGCATGCTGGGCAACAACAAACCTGCTACACCTGGAACTGAATGTAGAGAGTGCAGCTGTATGGGACACAGCTGTGGGCAGCCAGAGGAAGCACAGTCCCATTCACCTTGGGCCTGCCCATAAAAAGCAAATCTGGCATGAGAGACGAGGGTGATGCCCGCTGTTTCCAGGATCTCTTCTCTGTTATGTACTGAGTTGAATAGGATCCAAAATGCAGCAGTCTGATTGGTCCACAGGAGCCACCCAATCCAGCTCCAGATGGAAGTGAATCCACAACCTGATTGGCCTACAGGAGAATCCCAGAATTAGCCAATCATGTGCAGCCCATTGTGTAAATAATGTATATAAAGCGGATACTTTGGGGGAACTTTCATTTCCTCCTCACCACTATGAGCTGAATAAAGAGCATGAAATCCACTCTCGACTCCGAGGATATTTCATTCTCGTTGTGAGACTTTTGTGGGTGAGCTAAGTTTGGACCCTAGGTGAGAACTCAAAGGCTGAGAAGGAGAGTGTGTCAGAAAGAAAATGAATCGATACTGATTTACTTATACGTATCAGTAACTTTGTGTTAATGTGACATTGTTATATGTAACTGTGCATTTTTGAAACATTTTGCTTAAATTGTCTGTTGCTGCTTCTTTTTTGCATACTGCTTAGAGAGATTCTCAGTACATACTAAATGCTATAGAATTCATATAATCCAATGTTAGGAAGAGACCCCTTTTCCCCACCCCCAAATCTGCAATTCCCAGGGTTCCCTGGGAAGAGGGATTGATTGTGAAACCACTCTGGGAACTGTCGTTCTTTGAGGGGAGATGAAACAAGATGGAATATGAATGGTGGACTAAATAGGGTGAATCCCAAAAAATGAAAAGTTCATTAAGAAATTCGGCAAACTTACTGAACTCATAACCAGGGTTGGAAATGGTTAAAGGAAAGGGTCCAGTAACTCTTTATACTCCTTATTATTTAATGGACAGTCATAGGCAGATAGGAAGTTGCCTTACGCCTTTCGCTATGTAAAAATATTGGTCCATCTAGCTCAGTATTGTCTATGTTTACTGCTGGTCGTTTCTTATGATTTAAGAAAGGAGCCTTTTCCAACACTTCCTGGAAATGATGGAGACTGAACTTGGGACTGCCAACATGCTGCAGAGACCATTTCCCCTTATAATGACAGGAATGACATCAGATTAACTTCCCATTTTAAGGCAAACCCACCTCATTTGCAGTTTCCAGACACACACCCCCACCAGGTACTGAAATGCAGCTGCCCTTCAAAATTTGCAATGCAATTCTCCAGCCAAAAAAGAAAGTGCACCAAAACTCTACATATTCAGTGAAAGTGTGCATAAAAATCAAATATTAGGGGAAACTGCATACAATTCCCTAATGCATGGCACTAGGGAAATGTAAAATGTGTGCAGTAGGCAAAATTGCATACCAAAATTGTATATTAGGAGAAAAGTGCAGAAAATTTCTTATTATTTTTTAAAAATTATTATTTTCTCATATTACAAACTGACAAAAAACAAAGCACACCCTCCCATCATTTCTGAAGACGGTAATTCAGATTACATTGGAGCTTGCATCCCTTAAATTGTCATATTCCATTCGTGTGGCAGTTCCACTGACCACATGCCATCACAGCAACCAAAAAGTTTTATAATGTGGAGGAGATCCCACGTTCTCCTGTTTTGCACTGTATATCATAAATGTATCCCCATTCATCCAAAATGTGTCTTTTTATTTCCTTCCCCTTGCTATTTTTGGTTTACCAGTTAAATTTTCTATCAGCAGCAATTTCTAGACTTTTTTAATACCATGTGGTCAACGCTGCACCCTCTAAGAATTTCCAATATCTAGCTGTTACTAGCCTGGTTGCTAATAAATTCTGGTTGATAAGATGCTTAAAATGCTGTCAAATTCTTATGATGCCTTTTAATATTCAAATATATATATCAAACCATGCAGGAAAACTGAACTTAAAAATGTGCAGCCAGGGCATGTTCTTTGCTATTTGGCTCCCATTCTGATTTAACAAAAGAAAACCAGTAATACAAAAGTAATACATTCACGCCAGAGTATGGGGATGGGGGAACAGCAGGGATGGGGGGGCTATAATGAGGGCATCAGTGGATACTGTCGAAAGAACCCAAAATAGGCTTCTACGTTTCAACCCAACAATTAGAGCATATGCTGTCCCCATTTACAGTATGCAGGATATAATTTTGGAATGAACTACCGTTTGTGGGACCGGTTCAGTTATGAATAGCTTGCAGGCTGGTGTTTCTGAGCACCCATCCCTCCCCCCGCTCCCCCCGGGACTGCATATGGTTAAAAGAGGCCTGCCATGGTTAAAAAGGATCTTGTAAAATAAGAACATTCTATATGGACAACAACAAAAACAGAGGGGGGATTTGTGCAGCAAAAGTACTAGTTGTTTTTAAATCACATATTGAAGCAAAATTATGCTACGTGCAGCAAAGAAGAGGCAGAAGACAGAGCCTGTGGTCCAAAGCTCTACCTCTTTCTTCCAGTAACAGGAAAATGAGGTGTGGTGAGTTTCCCCAGCCCCTAGAAATGTCAGCCAAACAATGGAAAGGAACAGGGGCAAGGGGACCTGTGACACAGTGGTATGAGTGTTGCATTAGTCAATGCAGTGCAGGAGGAAAGAGGTGAGATGCAAGATTAGAGCATTTGGTGACTGGGACAACTCAACCACTATGTGGAGATCCTGATGCTACTAGAAGATGATGATGATGATGATGACAATAATGATGGTGATGATGATGATGATGATTTGTACCCTTCAAGAAGCTCAAGGTGGTTACACAGGTCTTCCCCTGCACATTACATCCTCACACCAACCCTGCAAAGTAGGTTAGGTTGAGAGGCTGTGGACTCATCCACATTTAAAGAAGTATCATGTCACTTTAAACAGTCATTGCTTTCTCTGAAGAATCCTGTGAAATGTAGTCATGGGTGCTCAGAATTGTTAGGAAACCCCTATTCCCCTCACAGAGCTACAATTCCCAGAGCTCCTTGTAATGAATTCACCATACCACACCCACAAAAGCCCTGACTGTTGTACTGTTTTACTATTCATGGAGACATAGGAAGCTGCCTTATTTGGAGTCAGACTACTGGTCCCTCTAGCTCAGTATTGTCTACACTGACTGGCAGCAGCTCTTCAGGAACTCAGACAGAAGTCTCTCCCTGCTGGGGATTGAACCTGGGACCTTCTGTATGCAAAACAAAAGCTACGGCCCTTCCCTCCATCCTCCCATCTTCAGTAGCCACCCACCCAAGCCTGCAGTCTAAACCAGAAGTAAGTCTCACTGGATTAAATGAGGCTAACTCTCAGGTAAGTGGGGGAGCTGCAGACAGAGAGAGTGCTCTCGTTTCCCAGATTCCTGCAGGTATCTAGTTGGCCAATGTGAAAATAGGGAGCTGGACCATATGGGCCATTGGCCTGATCCAGCAGGCAATTCTTATGAAGCCTAAGAAAGAAAGACCTCTGGTGAGAACAACAATGAACAACAAAAATCAATGCTGCAATTCCATTATCCCTGTGAAGATATAGCAGAGTCCCTAGAACTTTGCAGATATCACTCTCCTTCGATGAAGGAGGTCTGCCCCTCAGAATCCCACCCCGGGGGGTGGGCACACAAATGACTTTCATTGGTGCTACGACACCAAAGATAGGGAAACAGTGGCGTAGGGAGAGCTCTAGATCAGATGGAGCCAAAGTCTCCCAGCACCCTGAAACGCCCCAGTGATGGGAGGGGAGAGAACACACCAGCCCTGTGGCCTTTGTGTCTTCATGACATGGAATGGAGTATCTATCTACACACACACACACACACACACACACACACACACGGAAAGGAATAACACTGCTTCTAAATTTTCTCCTCCTTCTGAGCCATCACTGGCTTGCCTTCCCAGCTGGTTCTATGATGCCATATTTAACCTGAGTGCCAAGTGACATTTCCTCATTAATCCTTAATTTTATTTTATTGGTGCATGTAAGCATGTATATGTTCGCTGATGGCCCCTCCTACTCCCTCCCATGCTTATATTCAGATGTAATTCAGAGAGAAGGCTAGGGGGTGTAAAAACAGAAGAAATAAGCAAAGGAAGGAGGGAGGGAGAGCCAGGAGTGAAGAAAGAAAAGAGCCCATTTCAAATTATATCTGCAGCCCTGGAAACATTAGTATTACTTTTCCTCAGTGGGACAAGTGATGTTTCAACAATCTATACATATTGATTTAGGCTGATAATAAACAATTTGATTAGCCTCTATCTATAAGGCTGTCATTTCAATCACTGTCATTGGGCCAATAGAGTGGAAGGCAACGAACAGACGCATATGGCCACAGTTCTCAAAATAAGAAACTCAGGCCTGATTAGAGACTTGGGTTCAGTGAATTGGACAAGACAGCTCAGCTGCCAAGTTATTAACTCCCTCAGAAAATACTCTGCCTGCTCCCTCTGGGCCAGCCTGAATATTCTGATCTGGATCGATAAGCAATCTCCGGTGTGTACAAAATGCCAGCCAGAATCATTTGTCTCAGAGCGGCTTCCTTACAAAAGGATGAAACACCTGCAGTCTGCAGTATAAGGCCTGCCTTTCTGCTCCTCGTTCTTTCTCTCCCTCTCTCTGTCTTTTCCTTTCCCTCTTTTTAACTAATGACCCATAGAGGAAGCAAGGAAAAAAACAGGGAAAGTCTATTTCATCATCCAAGAAAGCTCTCTTTTGGCTTCTTTTAATGATTGCAACGGGCTGCCTTTCAATCTTCCAGAAATTATATCCATCATGGGTTCCCTGTGGCATGTTTAGGTAAGTAATGTGAATTGCAACATTAATGACAAGTGTTTAGATGTCATCACAAGAGGGCCCTTGGCAAATCTGAAACAGCAGAACAAGTGCTTTGCTTGTTCCTGGTATTCTTAGTGGTTCTTTTTGCTCACTCCCCCCATTTTAAAAAAAACAAAAACTGGGGAGGGATAGAGAAATAGTTCCTTTATTGCCCATTGCCATCTGTGCTGCTCATGTGCCTGAGTGCAGGATAAAACACTGTCCCCTCCAAAAAAAAGAAAAAAAAAGAAAGAGTGCAGTCTTGAGTCACTTCCAGGTAACCTGTTCCTAGAGCATTTGTTCTGATTTGTTTGCACAAAAGCAGCTATTTATTGAGCATTCATTCTTATTTGTTTTCAGGGAGGTTAGATGGCGTTGCATCAAGCAAACATTAGCCCACACTTCCCAGTGCATTTCCACATCACTTTCCTTACCGCAACTGCTTGAGGGGAAATGGTCTCTTCTTGTTCCCCTCATTACAATAGTCTTCTTGAACGGCTCGGCATTCAGGAATCTGAAACTTACAGCCCTTTATAATGAACATCAACAGACAAGGAAGTTATAATGCTGCAGAATGTATAACTCATTTTTAAATTTCAAGGGAGCCTCACCTCTGACCTGTTTTGTAGGGTGCAGAGCCTTCATAGAAAGGAGACAGCAAGCACCATCCCAACCAGAACATAGCTCAGTGGTAGAATATCTGGTCTTACACTCAGAAGAACCCTGGTTCTGTTCCTGGCAATGATCTCAACCAAGCTTGATGGCTTTAAACGAGAACTGGACAAATTCATGGAGGAGAAGACTATGATTGTGGCTACTAGCCACAACAGCTATGTTCTAATTGCACTGTGAGAGGCATTATGCCTCTGAATACAAGTTGCTGGGAATCTCAGGTGGGCAGAGGGCTCAGAGGACCTGAGAACAAGACATAGATTGGATGGGCCATTGGCCTGATCCAGCGGGGCTCTTCTTATATTCTTACGTTTAGTAAATACAAAGCATCCCCTTCAGTATCAAAATAAACATCACACATAAAGATCAACTCGAAAAATACACAAAAATTCACATTAAACATCTAAACAAAATATCTTCTAAGCATCAGGGTGAAAAAAATTATTTCACAGAAAGCCAGCTAAAAGGCTCAAATTCCACATTTTTGAATAACACGATTGACAGTTTGACAAAAGAAATTCAACCCACTCTTCCCAACTGCCACACACCAACCAATCATCCAATTAGACCAACAAATCCAATCCAATTCCCAGCCCCCTATAACTAAGGATAAAAAATACATTCCATTCAGTTCCACTCAAGCACACAATCAACATACTCACCTCCATCAAATACATCAATACTCTGAAATTATAATCTTGCTAGTTTAGAACAAGCTCACATCACACTCTCTACACCCTGCAGTCACTCCCACAATTCATTTGACAATCAGGGATGTAAGGAGGCAGCAGTTTCCATGCTGACCTGTATTTACACTCTGCTCTGTTTCCATTCCACTGCAGTTTGCTTTCCACCAATTGCTATGTTATTTGTCCTGCTGCCTGCTATTTAAGTTACATAACTATTTGCATAATTTTACATAACTCCAAGGTAACTCAGAGCAGGGTTTTTAGTGTGGTTGCCCTTGTTCTGTGGAATGGCATCCCTGCCAAGATTGGACAGGTGCCCTCTATTGGCACATTCTGGAAAGACTTGAAGATATTTTTGTTCCAACAGACTTCTTCAGCTGGCTAAATGCATCTTTGACAGGAGTTTCTATTTTGTGTGTTTTTATTTTGCTGTTGTTTTTAATGTTTTTCCTGGGGGTTTTTTGGTACATTGCCATGAGGCATCTGTACAGAGGGTGATTAAGAGATGATGATGATGATGATGATGATGATGATGATGATGATGAATATGCAAACCAAACAAAATTTCTCCCCCATCCCTCCTCCTTCCACATTGGCCAGGTGCTGCATGAAGTACCAACACCAATCTTCTTCTAGCCATTGAGTGGGCTGGGGATTGCAGGTGGACTCTGCAATCTCCAGGCCTCCATTGTGGATGGGGAGAGCTGACAGCTGGACCAATTCTGTCATCTCTCCCAGACTCATTTTCCATTCCCTGCCTTGATGTGCTCTCTCTCTCTCTCTCTCTCTCTCTCTCCCCCCACTGTCAAAATTTTGATTCTAAGTCCCCCTTCAGAGGGGGACTCTTCTCGCATTTATGCTTACGTACAAAAGTTCCATGTACAAAGAAAAGCTATGTATGCCCGCACACAGTACCCTTAAAGCACATCCTGTCCCCTGAAAAATGAATTATGGGCACTGTTTGTTACTGGGTTGTTGGGAACTGTGACTCCGTGAAAGGCAAACTACAATGCCCAGAATTCATCGAGGGAAATAATATACTTCAAATGTGCTTTAAAGGTATATTGCGTACACAGCCCTGAGCTGCCATTAGATGTGTTTATGGGTCTACCTCTTGCTTTACAAATTCCAGCAGAAGAGGGAACACCAGAAATCGCACAAAGTGGAGAAAATAGCAGACAAAGTTTGGGAGCCTTTGTCCTTTCTCCTGGGAATCGGTCCCCCCCCCCCAAAGTACCCCATAATGATCAGCAGCAAGGAAAAGACTCCCCCAATGCACATGTAAAGGTTGTTGTGGAATCAGCAGTCAGGGGTCAGGGACCTGAAGCTCTCCAGAGGGTGCTGGACTACAATTCCCATCATCCCTCATGATGGGCCATGCTAGCTAGGGATGATGGGAGTTGGAGTCCAACAGTATCCAAATGGCCACAGGTTGTTCATTTTTGAGAAGACTAATCCTTCTCCCTTTTTGTGTGTTTATACATTCTGAAGAAAGTTCACAGGAAGAGGTTTTCTGGCCACACCAGAAAAAAGAGACTTTCAGCTACCATTATGTACACATGATGCATTAAGCAGTTGCAATGGGGGATTGAAACTAAGCAACAATGTTAAACAGAGTGCGTGTTTCTTATACAGTGGTTCTAAGAAATGACTTCCAAAAAAGAAAGGTTTTTAAAACATCCATCTCTGAATGTGTGATTTCCACTATCAAAAAGGTTTTCTTAAAAAGGTTTTAAATGAAGACACCCTAAAATAAAATAATAGAAGCCCTCACAATATAGGGGAATAAGAGCATTAACAGATTAATTTGCCCATGTAAGGAGCACATCTTCCTATCCAGAGACTTATTAGAATGATAACACACAGTTTACAAGAAAAGCTGCTGTTATGCTAATTTTCATTATTATACATGGATAATATTGGGGGTGATGAGGCAAAGTGCATTTAAACCAAAGCTTATCACATTTTCCCCCTCATTTGCTACACTTTTATTGTAGTGAAATATGCTCATTTTAGCAGTGGGAAATCACCCTAAACAGACAGCGGAACAGCAGAGAGCTGTCACAATGCTAAGCTCAATTTCCGAATGATATGCTCCAGAAGTAAAGCCGTTAGACATGTTGGTTTATGTATTCAAACTCCCTCCAAATTTGATTGAAAATGGGCCTCTGATGGATATTTGCAGCGGTTATGCTGCATTAGACGCAATTTATCCATTGCCTCTCATTGTGGCTATTGATTGATTTTTAAATTAGATGAAGGCAATCAGTAAATACCACCCAATCAAGTCCTAAAAACATACAGGAGATTAGACAATTTAGGGTAATCAATGAAAATATTCTGTGATTTGCTACCACTCAATCCCCGCCATAAATTACAACCATAACTCGCAACTTGTGAAACCATAAAACAAGGGGAATGTGACAAGAAAAACTATAAGAAATGAATTAAGGAGATGAAGAGGAACCACTCGCGTTGTTGGCTAATGAGACAAAATTACACTTTATACATATCTTGCATTTCTGGCTTGTCAACAGTAATGTACTAGAGGGGGTCGTTGCAATTCACTCTTTTGTGGGAGGGAGGAGGAGATGAGGTAGGAGAAAGCCGAAAAGCATTCCTCCTCAGCAGCAGTGCAGTTAGGTAATTTTAGACACTGGATTTCAACATCTTATGGGGTGACCTCCTCTTTAGATGGTAATGTGTATAATGCTACTCACTCAAAAATGTGGTAAACCAGTCCTGCTGTGTCTCTTCCTCCTCCCTCTTCTGTGAGGGTCCTAAAGCCCTGACATGATGGTGCCACCACTTCTGGAAACTCAGAAGGTTGTTTTCAGCTAAGTTCTACTCAGACTAGACCCACTGAAATTAATGTGCCTAAGTATGTATGCCATGTAAGTTACATAATTTCAGCACAGTGGACAGTGGAATGAATAATGTAGCTCTGGGCAGGAGGTGAACTGCAGAGGAGCAGAAACAGCACTGCATGCGATGAAAAGAGTCTAGACTGGAAAATGAAGCCTTCTCACATCCCTAGTTGAAGGTCTACAGAGGGCTGGTAGCAACTATCCAGGGATCCAGGTTGAGATCTTTCCCAGCCTCACCATGTGTACTCCTTGTGAGAGGACAGTCCTGTATTTGAAGGATTCTCAAAAGACCGTCTGCTGTTCGAAGGAGTCTTCAGCATCCAACTAGCAAGAGGCCATTCTCATTCTCTCTCTCTCTCTCTCTCTCTCTCTCTCTCTCTCTCTCTCTCACACACACACACACACACACACACACACACACACCCTATATCCTGCCACATAATCATATGACCTTAAGGTGTCTTATCAACAAAAAAGTTTAAAACCATAGAAGCCCAAAAATAAAGGATAACAAGGTCATAAAAGCAGCAGACCAAACCATAAAAATGGCCCAGGTTATTATGAAATTATTGATGCAGGAGAAGGAAATGGGGCTGGGGCTGGGGCTGAACTGTCTTGTCTTCTTATCTACAAACAGCTTGGGGCAGGGTGGCCCTGAGTACTGCGTCCATTTTGCCCTGTAGCACTCAGCAAGAGGCTGCAGTCAAAACTAGAATTAGTTGGCTCTGCCTGTGATTGGGTCTGGCGCCACCTACTATTGACCTCCCTGCCTTCCACCTTGCCCATCCCAATGGACACCAGCCACCACTACTACTGAAGTAGCCCACAGCCCACTCCCTGCATTATGGAAACAATGCCTTGGAATTCAAACACATTAATGGAAGAATAAGAGATCCAAACAGAAGGCACTACCTAAGGAAAATGTGACGCTTGGGTAGTAATAAATCCAGAAAGGAGATAATTTCTGACTTTTATCAAAAGAAAGAACATCCTTAGATCTTCCTGACATCACAGAATGCTACCAGCTCATCCAGAGGAAGTTTTAGAATAATTGCCCAGGAGGTAACTCGAAGGAGTGTGTTTTACTTTATCATGGTATATAAATAAAAAGGGCAGGCCAATTAATCATATAACTTACTAAAAGTGCTTTTTATTTTGCCATTTAGTATGCCAAAAAGATCATTTTCTTTAATGTATATCCCCAGTATTCACATGATTTAATCCATCATGTTCTGTATTATGAAATTACTTTGTTTCCCTTCCCAGTGCAGCTGAAGATCATTAACCCATGCTATTATCTAAGTCGTACATCATCCCAGGGTATTACCTCATATGGGGATGGGGAGTGCAGGGGGGAGAGGACTGGGTAGAAAGCTACTCTCCACAGCTACACACTCCAATGAAGAAATAATTTTTCCTGGATGGTGCTGACAGCCGGGGCTGCTTTCATTACAAAGCAGATGGCTTTGCCCATTCGGAGTAACAGCCATACCTTCACGGTCACCAGAGTTCTAAGTGCTCCAATCACCCGCTCTTGCTTTTAACATTTAAATCTGATATTACGATGCTGCCCTTACAGTATCTAGGAAACACATATCAGTGGGAGCCACCTGCTCCAAACCTTAAGCAGAAAGGTTGTATGAGATAACCTGCAGGTCTTAAGTCTTTAAAAGCCTCTATGTTGGGTTCCCCTTCCCTCGTTTTTGTTAAGAGAGTGGAAAATGTAATGTAATTCCTGGAGGAATCCAAAGTGAAAGGATCCATCTTCTGCCAAATCAGACTAATGGCCCATCCAAGCCAGCACTGTCAGCTCTGACTGGCAGCCATTCTTCAAGGGCACAAGCAAAAGCCTGACCCAGCAATTTTCAAACCATGTACTGTGGAATTCAGGGGCTCTCCTGGGGCTTCTTGGGGGTCCTTCATTGAAAGAGGCAGAGTGTGGTAGTGGTTAGAGCAGGCATAGGCAAACTCGGCCCTCCAGATGTTTTGGGACTACAATTCCCATCATTTCTGATCACTGGTCCTATTAGGTAGGGATCATGGGAGTGGTAGTCCTAAAACATCTGGAGGGCCGAGTGTGCCTATGCCTGGATTGGGGTGCCAGCCTAGGGCCTGGGAGACTAGGGTCCAAACTCCCACTTAGTCATGAAGCTCACTCAGTGACCAATCTTTCTCTGTAAGACTTATGGTTCATTCTTTGTTTTTCAAGCTTTGATTTAAAAAATAACTTTAAAAAAACATAGAACTACAGGTCCAGATAGATTCCTATTGGAAGAGGCATGTCAGGAGATATTGATTAAGCCAGAACTGGGTATTTTGCTGCCCGAAGCAATCCTCCAACACTTTGAAGCCAAAATTCAGGAATCCATCTTTCTGGGTGCCATCTTCCAATTTTTTTATCACGAGGGCATGGTGGCCATTTTGGTTGCCATGGTATCACATGATTTTGCACCACAGCCCTTCCCCAAAAAAACAAATTGGGAGGGGGGAATGGCACCCAAAAAAATGTGTTTTAGGGCACCATGTGAGATAGTGGCCCCGAAAAGTGCTTTTGGGGGGGAATGCATTGTGAAATCATGAGATCATGGCAACCAAAATGGCCGCCGTTCTCTTGTGATAAAGAATGGGATGTCCTGGTTTTCCCAGGACACTTGCAGGGTATGCAAATGGTGCCCAAAAGTTAAAGTGCAAACTCTCCAAGGCCAGTCAAGTTGATTTAGCATCTTGTCACAAACACCTCTCCCATTCCCTGGCAGTGTACAACTAACAATAATGAACAAGACCTCTCATCAATTGCTACTCTTTCATGACACTCAAAGCCATCCACCTGAGGTGGCTACCTCACTCTGCCTGTTAGTAAGGCTGGCCAAGGATCTAGCTGAAGATCCATACTGAAGATCCTTTAAAGGAATGGGATCAAATCTGAGACTCTTTTTATGAAGAGCATGTGCTCTGCCACTTGGAGAAGTTTTAAAAGAGTTGTTTCCTGAGTTAGGATTATTGTAAATGGATAGTTTTTCTTTATTTTCATTTCTTTGGTGGTGGTTGGGAATCTGATGGCCTACATTTCAACTTTAACCCTTTCTGAGACAGCTGACAATTAATGCAAAGCAATAACATGAACCTGGAATAACAGAAAAAAGAGAGAGAAGCAAAGGGAAAGATAAATGCTGGGGCATCGTTAATAGGAACTACAAAGGCTAGCCTATCAATAAAAGAAGAAGAAATAAAATGGCAGTGGTAATAAAAGCACAGAAAGCACAGTGAGCAATAAAAGCCATTTGTTGAAAGCATGGGAGAATAATATTATTTTTACCTGGGGCCTAAATGTTAAAAGAGTAAACCGGGTTTGGGAAGCACAGATCCAAGGACCAGATGCTGTTCCCTCCAGGTCACTCTGGTTTTTGGGAGGATTCTCACTAGACCACACCCACTCTCTCCAGGCCACTCCCCCTTGCCAAGCCCTCTCCATGCCTTGCTCAAGTTCTTTTGTGTGTCTAGAATGTTTCCTTGAACTGTGATTTTGAATCTTGAAGAAAAAATGTTATATTAAGTTATGTTTAGATACCACAAAGTACCCAACAAAGGTGCTTCCTTATCTCCAGCTACTTTTTCTCCTTGTAAAGAACTGTGAGCACCTTTAATGAGACAACCTCCTGCTATGAAAGTGATGGAAGCCGGCAGCCCCATGTCGGCAGTGCCTTTTTTGCCATTTCCCCTCAAAAACAGCAGAATATTGTCCAGTTTCTTTGCGATTTTGCAAAGAAATGTGGCAACCTTAAAGCACAGAGAATAATAAAATATTTAATGAGAATTAGAAGACCCCGACCACCTCAAAACATAAGATTAGAGAGAAATGGGGGTGGAGTTTAAGTAATAGCTTCAAAACTAATGGGCATTATTAATTAATTTCTCAATGGGCCCTTTTTGGCAGCAGTCCTGTTGGCACTCACTAGATGAGCTCCTTATTAAAGGGAAATTGTCCCCTTTTTTGCCGTGGGCAGAAAATGCATGCATGTTCATATTTGTATAGCACAATGTTGTGATTATGCAATGTGTATGATCGCTATGTAACTTAATTTTCAGTGATGATAACAATTTGACATGGAATGTCCAAAGTGACTGCCTCCTTTTCCTTCATCTCCCACATGGTACTTGGTAATTACATTGATACTTGGGTACATAAATAATCAGTGGCTCAAACACCCATGAAAAGCTGGACAAACTCATTCAAAGCCATGAGCATTATGACTCTCATCCGCCAGCCGTTAATGAACATCGGGAAATTACACGCGCTTATTAGCAGCAATTTTTGCAGCGCTGAAGCATTGTTGTGCCGTTTGTGGTCCACAAATTACAATTTACATTTTAGTATCCTTTGATGGCTTTGCATTTCACTCTTTGGCCTTTTTGAGAACGTCTGGATTCGTTTTTGCCTTATTTGCCTTGATTTGTTTCCTGATAAATTGCAGCATAACTATACATGAGTTGACCTGACTGTTCTATTAAACTATCAAGAATCTGAGGTTGCTGTTGTTTTTGAGAAACTCATCTTCTCAATGCAGATTGTTTGCTTTGCTCATTCAGGCTGGCACACAGGTCTAGCCTTGCCTTGAGAGAATCTAAAGTGGCAGCCCCAGGCAGTCCATTTTGGCTGCCATTAAAGGGGAGGAAACAACAAGTTATTTTATTTAATTTAATCCACAAGCCTGCAGTTCTGCACCAAGGTCATCTTTTCAGCACTGGCAAAGGCAACTGAGCGTTGGCGAATTCTGCTGGGACTCATTCACAAGTTTGCCAGTGGATGTTTGCATTCGCAGTCACTTTTTAAGAATGAGATAACCATGGTTGCCTTCACTCCTTTAGAAAGCGTAACACTCTACCTGAAGCCACTGCTCAGGAGATCTACCTGCTGAGGACTGTAATCTGCTTTCCCTT
Source organism: Podarcis erhardii (assembly GCF_964252035.2). Lineage (NCBI taxonomy): Eukaryota > Metazoa > Chordata > Lepidosauria > Squamata > Lacertidae > Podarcis > Podarcis erhardii. The sequence continues at coordinate 37,481,939 of NC_138511.1, forward strand.
TACTTCTGGCTGCTCAATAATGAAAGGTCAAGCAGTGTATAAATTTTATGAAAATAGTAAAACTGATAATACTAAAAATACTGATAATGGTGATGATGCAATAACTGAAGTGGAATACACACTGTAAAGATATCTAAGAAAATAATAGTAGCATTGCTCACAGCTGTGAAAACCTTATCTGGACATTTTGTTTAACACAGTTAAGCCGTTCAACACAGCAGTGATGACAGAATATCACTTGCAAGAATGTGTGAGGAGGGAACGTTTCAGATTAACATAAAATGAGATTAACATGTTCAAGGCTTGCTTTTCTATGCTGTCGAAATTTTGGTGAATGGAAGGTCTGAACAGAGAGTACAGACCTTAAAACAGCCAAACACTGAGCTGGGATCCAAATACCCTCATTGCAATGAACGCCAAGGAATATATTTACTTATTCTTTAATTATTCAAAGGACAAATGGTTCCCTAAACACACTAGGGAAAATACCACAAAGCAGCAATATTAACCAAACCTTAGGCCAAAGGTCGCCATCAACACTCACTGCCCCCTCTTGCAGTTAAGGGTGGTTGTTTTTCTTTAAGTGATGACTTGGTACTTAAGCCTTTGAGCTTTGTAACACAAACATGGTAGTAATCATTTCAGATATTATTTTGAAGTGGTTTTCAAATTTTCTTCTTTCAATGCTTTCAGCATGAGTTTTTCTCCTGTAGGACCCCTGTGGGTTACATTAGATCATAAGAAGTGCCTGCTGGATCAGGCCAGGGGCCCCTCTAGCCCAGCATCCTGCTCTCTTGTGCTTGGCTACTGTGAAAACAGGATGCTGGACTGGATGAGGCACTTGCTTGACCCACCAGGCTCATTTTACATCTGTATGTTCTTACAAGGGCCAGCCAGATGGCTCTGGGAAACCTACAAGCAGGTCATGGGTGCAACAGCATTCTCCCCTCCTGGAGTTGCTCCATTTCCACTGTTTTCAGAACAAAGATACTGCAGTAGTCAACCTGGTGCCCTCCAAATGTTGTAGACTACAAGTCCCATCACTCCTGACCACTGGCCATGGCTTGCTGGGGCTGATGGGAGCTGAAGTCTAACAGCATATTTCCTACTCTAAGCAGGACTAGCACTGAACACCACTCGGACTCTCTTGTAGAAAGCCATCTTCTTTGTTCCTCTCCATTTGCCAGTGTTAGTGCTCCCTGTTGCTTCCAATACTTTGTCACTAGTGTTTGTGCCACAATTAACATGGCAATATTCAGAAATAATTATACTTTTAAGTAACTGGCATGATTACCTGATGCAATCCTCCTGACAACCATCCCACTATCTGGAAGATGCTAGTATTGCTCACTAGGCTAGAAGATGAGCTAATAAAGCCATGATCGCAGGTTCAATCCCCGTGTGTGGCAGCTGCATATACTATCAACAACAACAACATTTGTATCCCCCTTTCCCTCCAAGTTGCTCAAGGTGGTTTACAAAGTTCTCCTCCCCATTTTGTCCTCATGACAGCCCTGTGAGATAGGTTAGGCTGAGAGGCAGTGACTGGCCCAAGGTGAGCTCCATGGCTGGGTGGAGATTTGAACCTTGGTCTCCCAGTCCTAGTCCAAAACTCTATCCACCATGCCATGCTGGCTGTCATGAAACAGCCAACATAAGCTATTGTGGATTCTTCCCCCACTTGGCTATCATTCACCAAGTCTCTCCCCTGTTCTTGGAGAAGCTTTCCCCTCCATTCTATAAACTTGCTTCTGCCGAATTCACACAATGTTAAGGTGTTTCTTCCCAATCTGTTAACTTCAAGTTCAGGTTCATTCTTGTGATTCTCACCAGAGGCTGTTGATGGTGTTCTTTCACCCTGCACTATCTCTCAATATATAAAATATATGCTTTGTTTTAATTACTCAAGATACATCTGATGAAACAGAAATATTGCTTCAGCGTTTTCTTTTAATTTTGAGCCTTTGCCATACAAATGGAATCAGGCAAAAGCTAAGCTTTACAGCCAAGTTGAATGGGCGGGAGAGAGTAGCAAAGTTCTCAATACTCTATTTTGGAGCAATTGTAACAGGAGCAAAGTCATTTCAATATGAAATTGAGAAGGTTTAGGGGAGGTGATGTTGTTTCTGCACTGTAACATGTCAGGCTACAGGCTGATCAAATGCACCTCAGTTTAAAACAAAAACAAAACAAAACAAAACAAACCCTGTGCAGACTAGGGATGGGGGAGACATTCAGTTCAGTTCAGATTTAAAGATGAACTTACCTAATTTGCATTTTTTGAAACAACGTGGAACTGGAAACACAGCCATCATTTGAAATTCTCCAAAATTTGCAGTGAAGTTTTCCAGTCAAGAAATATGTACAAAAACACAAATACTACATGAGCATTAAAATGAACATACATTAGTGAAAATAAAATGTGCATTAAAATGAACTTATATTGGCAAAAACAACATACAAAGATGCTTTGTGTTAGGGGGGATTGCTCTGCAAATATGTGTATATTAGGCAAAATTTCAAACCGCCCTGAGATCATTTGAGGAAGGGAAGTATATGAATCTAATAAATAAAAATAAATATTAGGAAAAATACCAAGAAAGCCCCCCCCCCCAAGATCTTAGCACCCAAGAAAACAGGAAGGAACATAGAGAGACAGTCTACTGGTCTGTCTAATTCCCATAAGCCACTATGAGAACAGGATAGTCTACCACTGAGCCATCACTATAGCTGGAGTTGCATCAGACTCTTCGAGGAGTCCTAATTTTAGACCATAGCATCTTCCTGGGTCACTGTCACCAAAACATATTGCGCTTCTTGATTTGCCACATCGTTGGGTTGTACCTGGCCAATCCTAACTTTAGCAAGTTATTTAAGGGTTCAAATAAATCTTCTGAATGCCACCCAGTGCATTCCAATTTCCACTCGTGCCTTGCAAAATATAATTTAAAGAGCTGGTCACCACTTCCAATTAAGTATGGAGAAAATAGATCATCCCCATAATTTATGTCTTCAAAAGGTTGGGCTGGTTTCCTAATTAATGTTTGCTCCTTTTAATGAAATACTCCAAAGGTCTACAGTTCTGTCGTTCTTGGGGGTAATTTTTCAATTGATTAGTAAAATAATACTTGGAAAAGTAAACGGACCTTCTTTGACAACGAAATGTCTTACTCAAGTGGAAACAGTGACTGGAACACTAACGAAATAGCATTCTAATACGGTGGGGGCTGAAGTTTTACTCCACTGGAATTCACAACTCCTGCTAAAGGGGAAAAGGCAAGAGGTAATTAAGCTTCTTTGATGCGCTTTTATTAAATTTAATTCTAGGGTGACTTTCAGAATATCTAAATAGCTTCAGAGTTAAATGTCTAAATGGTTCATTCTAGCTAGTGCAGAGCTTATGGAAGTGATGTGTGGGAAATTTAATTAATCAACAGCGCAATACTATGCCTGTTTACTCAGAAGTAAGTCCTCTTGTTCTCTGTGGGGTTCATTCCCAGGCAAGTGTGCCAAGGACTGTGGCTTAAGACATGCATAATATTATTTTACAGTGAATATCTAAGATTTGATGAATGTTGACATTTGAAAATGAACATTGACACTCCCTGATGAGTTTTGTCACTGCCAGCCACCAGCATTCATTGGTACTCATATCCTTTTTCACTCACATACACTGAGGAGCTCTGGTCCCTGCACTTAAATATCCACCAACAATTGCCACAATATCCCTCAGATTATTATTTAAGACCAGGGATTAGCCTCACCTGGCCCTGCTTTTATTGTTATGATGTGTCCTTAAACTCTGTTCATTCTTATTTCTTGCTTGGGGAGGGAAGTTTACAAAGGCAAAACTAATGTACTTGGTCCAGTCACTTTGCTTCTGAACTCACTCACCACTGCAGGGGCAGCCCGTTCAGTTTCATCACCTGAAGCGAAACAGGAATGTGCCCCCACCACTTCTGCCACTGCTGGAATGCCCCCCTCCTCCACCCCAGGGGCAGGGAAGACAAGCAGAAACACCACACCAGAATTCCTCTCTCTCACTGGCAAGAGGGTGGCATTCTGATGGCCAAGGAAGTGGTAGGGTAGGCAGGGTGCTGCCACCATCTGAGGTGGGTGCTTCAGCTCACCTCATGGGCAGGCCAGCTCTGCACCACTGGCATGTGGACTCCCCAGAAAACTGCTTAGAAGCGAATGTGACCCGCCACCTCAGAAAGGTGCTCCACCCCAGACAATGCATCTGGGAGTTTCAGCATTCAGATGTGAATGTTGATGTCCATCAGCTTCAGTCATTCATGGCTGCAGTTGCCATGTTCTAGTCATCCCTTTTATGTATCCTCTTGCGATATTTCTGGGGATTCATGCAAAGTTGGAAGCTCATGGATCTCTCCTAAAGGTGGCATGGAAGTAGTGGAGGCTGGTCCATTAGGGCAAATGAGGCACTGCCCCACCAACCTGCCAGTTTCCATCCACCTGCCTTCTTACTTACAACCAGTCCAGGAGGTAGCCTTGGTTGTCAGCTTCCTCCTCCGTAGTCTCAGTTTTGCCCCTGTAGAACTCAGCTGGGAGGAGGGTGGGGTCAAAACTAAGGGTGAGTTGGCTCCGCCTGCCATTGGCTCTTGCTCTGCCTGTCATGGGTTCTGGCTCCACCTACTGTTGGCCTCCCTACCTTCCACCTTTAAAGTCCCTTTAGGCACAGAATCATAGGCACATATCATTTTCTGCCCCTTTCTTAACACTGCAGCCCACATTTTAGGGGTTGTAGTGCACTGAAATGGCCATTCCCATGCAAATCTGCATCTATGATCATGACGGAGAGATGATTTACATAACCATTGCCTTTACCATATTTCATCCGAAGCTCCTTTTTAAATTGGGCTGGTGGTTGCAATTTTTCCTTGGGTTTGACGTTGAGAATAGAGCTAATTTTTGCCTGGCATAAAACTGATTTAGCTCCTACCCTGGAAAAGCAGACAGCCTTTATTTTAAATTTTTTCCCTCCCAAACATTGCATATTCTCTATCTGTTCAGCATTTAATTGGGAGGACACATATTTAAAGCACAGCCGAGTTTTCATTAGCTAGCACAATTAGTTGTCAGACAGAAGAAGGAAAAGCCAATACAATGGCTTGCAAAGCATGGGGTGCCCGGGCCCAGATGTTTCTGTATGGGAACATCCATCAGTTCCCACCAGCATGAGCATCCTGGCTGGGGCTGATAGAAGGAGTCATCCGAAACATCTGGAGGGCACCAGGTTGGGAAAGGATGCCCTAGAGCATGCATGCTGCAGATGCTGATTTGTACCTCCCATTCAATGGAATTAATGCCATACACACCACATGGTGGAAAATTCTGTAATTGATTTTTTTCAAAATTATTCCAAGAAAAAAGGGGGAAATCAGACCTGGATTAGGACATTGCTATTAAGTGCAATAAGAGTGATTGCTTTGCTTTAAACCTACTGCATAAAGGTATGAAAACATAAGAAGAGCCCCGCTGGATTAGGCCAATGACCCATCTAATCCAGCATCCTGTTCTTACAGCACCCAACCAGATGCCTGTGGGAAACCAGCAAGCAGGATTCAAGCTCATGAGCACTTTCCTCTTCCTGTGGTTTCCAGCAACTGGTATGCAGGAGCACTTCTGCCTCCTTGTAACCTAGGGAAGATAATTCACACACAAAAGCAAGGCACTCCTTTGCCACTGCCCCTAACACTTTGACACCTGATTAAAGAAATCTGAACCAATTCCTTATGTGAATTTTAATGGATTGATTAATAGCTGGTTGTGCAAGCTGCACCTGCTGAAATGGCCTCCTCTACACAACTATTAAAGGTGAAAGAGTCTCATCCAGTTTTGCATCAGGTCACTCTATTCCAGTTACGGTGAATCCTCCCAAAGTAGTTCACATCAAAACAGAACATAGAAGCAATGCTACAAGGTTCATCTAAGGGGGATAAAAATCCACAATCAAAACCGTAAACATCACTACAACCCTATACCCACAAAAGGGACAATACTAATCCTACTTACCCGGGAGTAAGCCCCATTGAATTAAATAGCACTTGCTTCTGAGTACATCTGGTTAGGTTTCTGCTCTACACTGGGAGTAGGCTGACCATGGTTTGTATCCAAAGTTATTCCAACAGAGTGGACCTGCTGGAATGGATGGTCACTTGACTGGCACCAAAGAGCACAATCCTGGATATCTCTACTCAAGTAATTCTCCCTTGAATTTAGTGGTATTTTACTTATTGGTAAGTGTGCATAAGCGTGCAGCTTATGACTCACCACTTAATGAAGCTTACCTCTTGAGGAAGCAGGCACTGGATTGCACAGTAATGTGTAGTAGGAGTAGGAGTAGCAACAACAACAACATTTATACCCTTCACATCTGGCTGGGTTTCCCCAGCCACTCTGGGTGGCTTCCAGCACATATAAAAACATAATAAAGCATCAGACATTAAAAACGTCCTGATACAGGGCTGCCTTCAGATGTCTTCTAAAAGTTTTGTAGTTCTTTATCTTCTTGACTTCTGATGAGAGGGCATTCCACAGGGAGGGCCCCACTGCTGAGAAGGTCCTCTGCCTGGTTCCCTGTAGCTATAGTGTAAGGATATTCATAGTGCTGGATGAAAGAACAGGAACATCAAGAGTAACTCTTTAAAGCCTGGTATTAACCAATCTAAGATCAGAAACAGGGGGAGCTCTCCAACTTCCCCATTTTATCACAAACCATTCTTGAGCCATAAAAACACATTTTCTCCCTGACTGAATGCAGGGCAAATTTTCCTTAAAGAGGTGCTTTGCAAACAGGCTATTAAAATACTAAAGAAAACATTGATTAGTTTTAAACAGCCACTACAATTCAGGCAGCTACAAAGGAGTGGATGTGTGTTATAGGTGAAGCCTTTTGTGTTTTAACAATTCAAGGAAAAATACAATAAGTAGGTTTGGAGGAAGCTTGTGGAAAACCTGCTGCTTTCACTCAAGGGTGGGCAGAAAGTAGATGTGGATCTATTGGTACAACTTGTGGCAATCTGCAGCCGGTTGATCAGGGTTTCTTATTTGCAACTGTTTAGCAATAGAAACACCAAAAAGACTCCCAGTTCCAGTTGTGCTATTAAAAAGCCTGATTTGGAGTCACATCGGTCCCATTTGCGCTATGTATTTAAAAAAGCAGCAACAAGCAGTCATGGCTTCCCTCAAAGAATCCTGGGAGCTGTAGTTTGTTAAGGGTGCTGAGAGTTGGTCGAAGACCCCCTCCCCATTCCCCCCACAGAGCTACAGTTCCAAGAGTGGTGTCTCAATCAACCTTTCTTCAAAGGGAGCTCTGCTAATTGTAGTTCTATGAAGCAAAAAGGGAGCCTCCTAATGATGCTAAGCACCCTTAACAAACTACAGTTCCCAAAATGCCTTGGGATAAGCTAGGAATATTTAAAGCAGCTTCACAGTGCTTTAAATCCATGGTGTGGATGTGGCCCAAGGAAAGTTTTACCACTCGATTCTTCTGAACATTTAGCTGACCCAGATAAACGTGTCATCTTCAACATATAATTTAAGATGAAACTATCAAGGGGTTAACTTTTACAGCACAAAGAAACCATCCAGCAGGCTCCTTGTCAATGTAAGGCCCACAGATAAAGATTGGTGGCAAGCTTGTTCCCTTATTATCCACAGCCCGGTTTCCCTATGATGACTTCTTCCCCCAACCCTTGAAATCCAATTTTCCAGTTATTGTAGCACTTATTAAAAGCTTGACTGTAAAATCTTTGCGTATCCAGCGACCTATTTTTTATCATAACTGTTTATAATGCTTAACCCTCCCCGACAACTTAAACACTTTCCGCAAAATAATGTATTTTCAATAAACTGAAATATTAACCAATCATATGTAATGGTGCGCGGCCCTTAACAACAGATTTGCCGGAAGTCCTTAGGGTTTCATATCAATCGAAAGCACCATCGACTGCCCGGGCTTGCATTCGAATTACATTGCCTTTGGATCAAAAAGCAGAGTTGGGGGGGAGGGGAGGGAGGCGGGAGAAAGTTCTCATTATGCTTCCCTGTCATTAATTTGAGCATTTTTATATGTGTGTCCTATTAAGTACTTTAAGTGCTTTTTGATAATTGTGCTTTGTAGTTTTTTTTACAGCACTTCAGCCTATTCCCAGTTCAATTTTCTCTTTTATCCGATGTTTGAAATATTGATTTCTGACAGATAAAAGCAAACCTTATAATCTCAGCAACACGCAGGGAGCAGGAGAGATGGAGCTCTGGAATGCATTGGGGAATCACCATATTTGAAGCCCGTCTTTGTTTTATTACATTTTATCAGCCAAATTTACTTACTGCTTGCTGGTATTTATGTTTAAGAAAAGAAGAAGAGAAGAAAAGCAAAAGGCAGTCAGCCGGCAAAATTACCAGTTCCTGGCACACTTTTTTTGTGTGTGTGCATTTAGTAAGATAAAAGAAGAAACTCCCTCGGTGGCTGATGATTGCAGTAGCTTAAAGTCCTGTCAGCTGGCTCAGGGTAACTGTGATTTATCTACTGCAGATTGTGGGGAAGGCTTGCTTCCCTTCCCTTTTTTTCCCCCAGGCTGCTTGGGAAATTGACAGATCAGAATAGGGGGGACTCTCACAGGGCGCCAGTGAGATGTGGTGGAGAGCATGGCTGGGCTTGGAGCAAGAAGATCCAGGCTCAGACCCATAGGCTGCCACCTTTGGCCACTTCCCACAGGCATCTGCTGAGACCTGTGCTCTGGCAAGAGCTCCACAATCAATTTATTTTTCTTGGCTCTTCTGGTTCTCCCGCTTAGAGTTGCTGCTACCTGTTCACCTGTCCTCTCTGAGCAAGCTACGAGGTAGGGAGGTTCTGCAAACTCCACATGCCTTGTTTTCATAGAATCATAGAGTTGGAAGAGACCACAAGGGCCATCGAGTCCAACCCCCTTTCTTTCTCCTGTCCCTCTCTCTGTGGCTGCCTGCATACTACGCACTTTAAAGCACTATAAGGTAAAGGGACCCCTGACCATTAGGTCCATTCATGGCCAACCCAGGGGTTGCGGCGCTCATCTTGCTTTATTGGCCGAGGGAACTGGCGTACAGCTTCCGGGTCATGTGGCCAGCATGACTAAGCCGCTTCTGGCGAACCAGAGCAGCGCACGGATACGCTGTTTACCTTCCCATAGGAGCGGTACCTATTTATCTACTTGCACTTTGACGTGCTTTGGAACTGCTAGGTTGGCAGGAGCTGGGACTGAGCAACAGGAGCTCACCCTGTCGCAGGGATTCGAACCGCCAAACTTCTGATCGGCAAGTCTTAGGCTCTGTGGTTTAACCCACAGTGCCAAATACCATTTTAAACAGTAATGGTTTCCCCCAAAGCATCCTGAGAGATGTACTTCATTAAGAGTAGGATTGCCAAGAGCAAAAAAGAGAACAGCCAGAGCCACTGTGCTCGCATGCCTTTCCCCCCAGCTTGGGCTGGCAGCGGCCACGGCCTGCAGAGTGCCCATGCACCCCATGCTGGTAGCAACTGCGGTGCGCAGAGCTGCCTGAACCTGAGCCTGAGCTGCCTGAGCCCAAGCCCAACCCCCCAAACCCGGACATTTTCTTTAAAATGTAAGAAATCTGCCCAGATCGGGATGTTAGTCCCCCAAAAGAGAACATGTCTGGGTTTTCCCCAACATATAGCAACCTAGTTAAGAGGGCTGAGTGTTGTTAAGAGGCCCCTCCTCACAGAGCTACAATTCCCAGAGTTCCCTGGGAAGAGAACTTGATAGTTAAACCCACCCCTTTCCAGAGCAATAGCTGGAGGTGGAGCTGTGCAATCCCCACCAATTTGCCCCATGGCTCCAATCTGGCGACCCCTCATTAGGTTGACCAGTTCTGGACCAATCCAGTGACCGCCTTCCCACTTTTCATCCAGTCCAAATTAGACTGGGTTGGGGCTAATATTTATTAGGGTTAACAAATTTAATTAAATGTACAGCCTAGAAGGGACAGTGGAAGGTGGTTTTGCTGCCTTGCTGCTTCAAGTATTCAGTTGAATCCAGCCCATAAAATAAAAATTCACCTTCCACTTACAGCTTCTGGATCAGCAAATTCTGCCTAAAATGGGAAGGTGGCGTTGCAATATGTTCAGAGCTGATATCTTTACAGAGCTTGAAAAAAGCTGACTTTGGGGACTCTCTGCTACAAGGCAATTGCTTGTGGCAAAGAAATGGGCAATTTTCCAAAAGGGTTTAGATATCAGTAGAAAGAGGTGTCAGTGGTTTCCAGCTGATGAAGCCAAACCTTGCCTCCTTCTGCCACCATGACTGGTTCTGCTGCTGCACTACCTATTTTGTGATTGGTAGGTGTCAGAATTTTCAGCCATCTTATGTAGGCCCTAGGGGTATAAAATTTGAGGACCCCTGGGGTAGGCAAAAGAGATATAAAAAGAGCCTGCTGGATTAGGGCAATGGCCCATCTAGTCCAGCATCCTGTTCTCACAGCGGCCAATCATGTAGCTATTATTCCAGCACGTTTCAGACCTTTGGGGGAGATTCAAAGAAATAAAGGCTCAACATTTAGATATGTTGCCCATTCTTTAGTTGTGATCAGGGACCCACAGTGAGCAGTGATAAGAAATACGTGTCTTGCCTACCCCACTACTTTCCTAGTCCTGCCTCAGCTAGAACCTGCGACCATCTATGAGCAAAAGCAGGAGCTTTAGTACTGAGCCACAACCTTTTCAGAGTTCTTTTGGAATGGTTTCCTTCTGCAATCTTCAAGAACCTCAAAACGCCTTTCCCGCTATAAGTCTCCACACTCTGGTGTGTGGATAATGTTGAGTAAAGGGCATTTTTTCTCCTTAAAAAGAAAAAGAAAAAAGAAAATCTTTGTTGTTATGGACTGGCATTCTGCCAGCCACTTAGCAATTAAAGGTTTAATTTCCCAGCAATTAAAGTTTTCATTACTAAGCAATTAGCACTTAAGGTTTTACATGATAAGCATTTAGCTGAATTCTAGGGAAGCCAGAAGTTGGAACTGGGCATGGGATATGGTAGCTATGACTCAGGGAAGGGGTGGGAGAATGATGAACTGGGAAGCGTGGATGTAGTGTGACAGCTGAGGAATCATCCAGATTAAAAGACTGGAGTAAGATCACTTTCAATGAGAACAAACAATATGCCTATCAACAGCAGGACAGCCCAACATACTGATAGTCAATGTGGTTTATCCTTGAGGTCAGTGACTGGAAAACTCAGAGACAAATCCAGAGCATTGAGGAATACCAGCTAATCTCCTTTTTGCCAACCTATAGACAAAAAGGAGGGGCAAAGGGGGCAGGTAGAATATGATGATGAGATGGGGAGGTGCAAGGGCGACCACATATACATCAACCAAAAAACAAAAACCAAAAACCGCAAAAATTCTGGGAGATCCATTTCGCTGTTTTTCTGCACCTCGTGTAGCTTAATTTGATTTATTCGATTTAGTGCATTTTTATGCCGCTTTTCACTGAAACGAATCCCCAAATGGCTTACAAACAACAAATAACAATAATGCAATAAAACATAATACATCATATAAATCATTTAAAATAACTAACAAATCATCAATAAAAACAATTACAACCTATAAAATGCTATTAAACAAAAACGCACGCGCGCGCACACAAGATTATTAGCAACAACAAAAAATAAGCTAAGCACTGTTAAATTCATACACACACTTTCCATGACCCCATGACTCATAATCTTCCGCTCTGTTCAGGTCATTAAGATACACATAATCCCCAGTGTTAAGCCAGCTCAGCCGGATGCTGTGCTGGCTGGGGTCCTCAGGTAGTGGGCCATGCTGGAGACAGTGGGGCTTTCGAGCCTACCACCAGTAGTTAAGTGGATGCTGACCCTGCTAACCTGCCTAGGCACCACTGACGAGGAACTTGTCCATGCCACTCTCAATAATCAAGACCTCCATTCCCACCTGACGAAGTCCGAGACAAGCCTGTCCCTCTGCAGCTGTGAGAAGCTTGGCGTGGGTTGCAGATATTTCATGAAACTTACTGGGTGGCCTTGGACAAGTGACTGTCAGTTTAAATTTGATGAGTGCTCTATTGTTTCCCAAATTTCTGGTTTCCTGAATTTTGAGGCTTTCACATAATTCCTCCCCCAACTGTATGCTGAACAAAAGCATGGGAAAGGAGGGCAGTGGTGGGGGGAACCCCAAAGATCTCAATTTAATCCATTGTGGAATGTTGAACTGGATGGGTTAAGCTTTTAGAAACTTCCTTGCAGAAACCCAAGTACCTCCTAACAATGCCTCGGCTGTTTAAAGCAAGGCTGGGCAACTGCTCCATGGAATTCTTGAGTAACAAGAGAGGATGTGACCTGAACAAAACACACACAAAAAGTTACCTGGTTCCTTAATTATTATTATTATTTTAAAATGTGCACGAGATAATGCATTGCAAAATTGTTTTATTTTCTGCATGGGGCAATTGAGATGAAAGGTCTCGAGTTACTAGCTATGGGAGATATTTTATTTTAAATCATTTTTTTTTTAAAGGAGACTTATTTACCAAAACACAACCTGAGCCGTCCAGAGGATATAAATGAAATGCTATAATTATACGCGAAAAGAGGGTTACTGACCTTTGGATTGCAATATCTTGTCTCCTTTCTCCTCCCTTTATACGATCCGGCCTAAAGGATGAAATTGCATCTTTTTCTTCAGCTGTTGCAAGAATGAGGTGGTATTGGGAGCTAGTGAGGCGTGGCACGATATAGCTGTTCATAGCTTGCAACAATTTGCCCATTTTCCATTTTGTTTGATTTTATTAACACCCGAGTCCCTGGGGAGCGGAGGAAGGGGAGGAAAGAGGTTGAGCTGTCATCGAATGATGACAACTCCCACCCTCACCACACTGTCAGCGCTTCAACTGCTATCATCCGTCTGCTCCAGAACTTTTATTCAGAGGCAAGGGTGAAGAAATAAACACCTTTGAGAATGTACAGTGCCTCTCTGAAAATGTGCAAAGCACCTTCCTTCCTCAGTTGGTCCCCAGGGATGCACTGAATTCAGGGAAATGAAATCCAGCTCACCACAGCTAGAATTGTGGTTGTTGTTTATATCTCACTTATTTAATTTGTGGGGGTTTTTTTAAGCATAGGAAGCTGCCTTGCACTGAGTCAGGGTATTCATCTATCTGGCTCAGTATCCTCTGCACTGACTGCCATCAATACTTGTCAAGAAAGCTGGATGTTTAAATATTTGGAACAGTTAAGAGAAAGGACTTTTTCATGCGCAGTTAAACTATGGAACTTGCTCCCACAGGAAGCCACCAAGCCAGATTGCTTTAAAACAGGATTGGACAAATTCATGGAGGGTCTGGTTATCTATAGCTGCTAGCCGTGAGGGCTACGGTCTACCTTAATGGATGGAGGCAATAATGATACTGAATACCAGTTGCTGGACACCACAGCAGGGCAGAGTGCTCTTTGTCAAGGGCAACACATCCCGAACTGTCACTGACAGCAGCTGCAACTTTTATTAAAAAAAAAACAACAACTTGTGCTTAAACTTGCTTTACCCTCCTCCTTCCCAAATGTTTTTTCTTGTGTCTTATGACTTTTCAGATTGTGAGCTGAAAGGCAGGACCCATCTTAGAACTGCTTTTTGTAAGCCACTCTGAGAGCCTTTTTTTTTTTTTTTTTTGCTAAAGAACAGTGTATAAATGAGAGAGGAAGGAAGGAAGGAAGGAAGGAAGGAAGGAAGGAAGGAAGGAAGGAAGGAAGGAAGGAAGCTCATTTGCTTCTGAAAGAATAACGTTTACACCAAGTATTTCAAGGAAAGACGAAACAGAACCAAATTCCTCTGTTGAGGAAGAAAACTTACTAAGCTGGACACTTTGCTTCTGCCCCCCCCCCCACCTCTTTGAAGAGATGCACAAATCTGTCAGTTTTTCTCTCTCTCTGTTTCTCATTTTTTCAAGCTTAAATTCAGTTCAGCAGTTTTCCACATGGGTTAGCAATTTTTTATTTTAAAAAAACTTTTCTCACAAAAATTCAGCAGCATTTTAGCATGTTTGTCTCCTAACAAGATTTTAATGTGGCAACAATCTACTGTACATCTAGCACAGAGAAAGACACACTTGTTTATAAACAATATCCCCCTGATGCAATGCATTTTTCAACATTTCTTTTCACATTTTTTTGCATTTATATGCAGACATTACCCTAATATGTGCCCTTTTCTACAAAGCTTTGGCTGGATAACCGAATCACAATATTTCCAAAGTACAAATTTCAAAGGATAGATGTATTTCAGTTTGCATATTGTTTCAGGAAAAGCAGATTAGGTAAGTTCACATTAAAATGCGAACCAAAGCAAATTCCTCCACCATCACTGTCCTTCTGCCATACAGACAAAGAGCAGGACAAGATTAGTTTGTGGTTAATTAATCCAATTAATTATTTGGATTAATTAATCCAAGCTCACAGTTCTGCCCTCATAACCTTTAGCATGCATTAGAATCTCTCCCCCCATATTATCAAGACTGGTGACAAATACCCCTTCCTCTCTTACCGCTAGTAGGAAGGCTATTGAAAGTTAAGTGGTGAGCTCTTTGTTGTACAGAGATAGGAAGCCTGTTTCTCTCCTGATGTTGTATTACTCCAACTTCCATCATCCCAAGACACCATGCTCAGTGGTCAAGCATGATCAGAGTTGCATTGGTTCCCCAACCCTGCTTTGAAGTGATCCTAGTATGTTACAGGCATCCCCCTGACTTAGCACATGATCAATTTGCACCAACCACGTATATATGCAGTGCTGGGAAATAACAAAATAATTAAATTCAAACCTGAAATGGTGGGAGAGAGCTGGAGATGGACCCTCCCCACAGCCTAAAGAGGACATCAATGAGCCCAAAGTCCAGAAATAAAGTTTTAAAGGGCTTTTTAAAAAGACTCCAGTGGTTCCAAAATAGTGTGCAGAAGCTCTTGCTCCCACCACACTACCCTGCCCATTGGGAGGGAAGCTATGTTGTAGTGGACTCCCCACTTACACGCATTTTGCTGGTCCATAACCCCTGTGTAAGTGGCGAGTTGCCTGTATAAGCAAGCCTGAAGAAACAAGAGCCATGGATCTAAAACTAAGGGCTTTGCATGCTATTTGAGTGTAGCAAGAGCAGCAATATCCTGCCATGGGAAGGGCAGTAGCACAGTGGTATAGCATCTGCCTTGCATACCAAGAGTCCCAACTTCATTCCCCAACATCTCAGGGTAGGGCTGGGAATGTCCCTTGTGTGGAACCTTGGAGAGCTACTACTGGTCAGTATAGGCCATACTGTGCTAGATGTGACTAGGTATAAGGCAGCTTCCTATATTCCTCTCCCCAAACTTGGATTGTTTGAATGGTTTACTAATCAACTGCAAACTGCAATAAAGGATGTTCCATTTCATGCCAAAGTTAAGCACTTCCAAGTCCTACTATTATCACTTGGAGAGATTTCAGCCCCATCTAAGTCAATGGGGTGTAAGAATGCTTCCCTTACTCTGGATTGTGTCTTAAATGTTACCCTATTAATCCCATCCTCGCTTCTTTCCTCCTGCCCTTGCAACCTCCTCTGTTTATCCCAAGATCTTTCTTTCTGTGACATTGATGTCCAGCCTCAGTAGGTTAAAAGATAAGAGTCCAATTGATGCTGAGTGACACGCCAAACTAAATTTGACCTCTGACCTTCCCCCCCACCTGCACTTTCTATGGACCCAGTGATGAGCTGCCAATATTGTAACAAAAAAACCACATCCCTTATCTTGTGGTTTTTGTTTTTTTTGTTTTTTAAAAAAATATTTCCTGTATGATGTAGATATTGACGGAAGGGAAGGGAAGGATACGAAATGGCAAAATTAAAACCATGGGTCTTCAGCTGCTAGACCCAGGACCTAATTCAGCCACCTGAAGTTGGGGCTTCCCATCTAGCATCCTCCTAGGGAATTTGATTCACTGCACAATCACACCAAAATGCTAATGTATTTGCACAATGACTTTTTAAGGGGGGGGGGATCACAAACTGATGAGGGAATGTGGAGAGCTGATCTGAAAACTGCAAAAATGAGAAATGGATAAAAACCCAAAATACCCTAATGTGTACATTCCTGTATGCAGTTTCGCTTAATACATACACTTTTGCAAACCTCTTTTCACAGATACAATGCATGTTTGCATTTTCACAAATATATCGCATAGCATGCTGCTGATGGGAGGTCAGGTAAGTACTTCCAGCCTCTGGCACTGACCACTATTGGGAGAACCATAGGCAAATGACCTGTACACAATCAAAGAAGGCAGAAAAGAAATTTCTAATGCTGTTTTCTTAAAGGCGTGCCTTTTGTGATTTGGTCCATATACCTATCTTTGATTTTCCTGCACCAAAATTTAAGAACAGCTATTGAGCAATAGAAAAATACTCAGACTTGCTCAGACATCCCAGGGCATGGTCTGATTCCCACACGTTTTGCTAAAGCTTAATAAATCTGGGTCTGGTCAGTGCCTGTAAAGCCTTGAGTTCTATTATGGAAAAAAAAGTCTGGATAGAAATGTCATGATTTATTTTTTTTAAAAAAAAACTAAAAAATATTCCTACCTGTCACTGACTGCCCCTTCCAGATATGTTGCCTGTCGGTTTTTCCAAATAACTTAATAATCAGATGGTGTTTCCAAGCTCAATGCACCTAACAGGATTCTTTCTAAGATTGCTATTATTACAAGAGGCGGAACAAAGAGCGCTCAGTTTTACTGACAGTTGTGATTATAATGTATGTGATGTGCACATAGCTTCCTTTTATGAATTTCTGTGTCTTCATGAGGCACAGTCATGTGGATTGCATAGGAAGCAATGGAAACCAACACAACACAATGAAGATGTTGTTTTTTTGATAGCAGGTTACAATATCTAACTATATATGCAAACCCCAGCTGATGTGCACTTCTATTCATTGACTAGCTGGATCCCCATTGGATAGTGGAATCCACCACTTGCTGAGCACTTGATGCTATGTAATGTGAGTACCAAGCAATAAAGAAGGGTATTTCCATTGCTCTTAGCTTATCTGTGATCCCTGAGCTACGGTTTACGGTACCTTCTCTCCGTAAGGAAGGTTTGATACGGACCTCACAGTTTGAATATAGTAGAGACCGTCCACACCTCTTCTGAAAACAGCAGATTCATAGTGCATTGATTCTGTTTGGTGGCCAATGTTTGTAAGTAGAGGAAGCAGATCCTTCATGTACTTGACTTCATATGCTAAATTTGGCTTCTCTTTTCTGGTATCACATCATGCGCCATGCGCCAGTGGAGTGATAATCACCAGGTACTGATGCTTAAGCAGTTACATTGTACTTTAGAGGAAGGGTAATCAACACAGTGCCCTTCAGATGTCGTTGGACAACAACTCCCATCATCCCATGCTGGATGACACCAGTGGAAGTTATAGTCCAACAGCATCCAGAAGCATCACACTGGCTGCCTCTAGAGTAACCCAGGTGCTTTGCATACATTATCCCAGGGGTAGCTAACATAGTACCTCCAGATGTTGCTAGACTACAGCTCCCATCATCCCTAGTCATAGACCACACTGACTTGGACTGGTGGGAGTTGGAGTCCAACAACATCCAGAGGGCACCATGTAGACTATCCCTACATTATCCTTTTGTAAGCCTTACAGCAACTCTGTGAGTTGGGTCAGCATTATTAAAGGCATGCCACAGTGCATCTGTTGGAGTTAGGTCATCAGCAAAAATAGTGACTTGCCTATGACTACCTAGCAAGTTCATGGTAGGGATGAGATTTGAGACAGGGACTCCTAGAACTTTTGACCACTTTCTTCATTAAACAAGTAACACTACACAATACTACTTCGCACTTTTGAATTAGATGCCTCCTTCAACATGAATGGAACAATCTCATGTGGTTTGGGTATCTATGTGTACGCCTCATGAAGTCCCTGTGCTTTTAAGCATTTGAAATTTCAGGCCATCATCCTAAGTATGATTACTTGGCTATATGTTCTACTGCAAGTAAATTTCATTGATTTCAATTAGAGTGTAATTCTTTACCAAAGTAGCTGAAACAGAGTCTTGGGTTTTCACGGTCTGTTTAACAAAGCAAAACACTTCTTCCTGCCAGCGAAAAAAGATTTAGGCTGAGTACGTACCATCCATTTAAATCCCATTTCCCTACTTCATACAAGAATCCTGGGAATTGAAGTTTACCGTCACAGGACTACAATTCCCAACACTCTTGACAAATGACAATTCCTGGGATTCTTTGTAGGAGTGTGTGCTTTAAATGTATGGTGTGCATGCAGCCACAATATTTCTGCTGTAATTTGATGCTGAGTAGAAGAATTCCCATTGTATTGGGCTGAGTTTCATTGCAGCCTATCAACATAATGACATGAAACTGACCCTTAAGACTGAAGTCAATTTTTTAAAAACACCACCATTCAAACCACCCTTTTTCGGTGGGGTGGGAAAACATGTTCTGCTGAGAAATCAGAGGCACAAGTCTTCCAGCACTTGCTACATTTGTAAGTTACAATTGCCGGGTTTCCAAATTGCAGTTTGAAAACATATCCATGGGCAATTTTGATTCCACTCAGTCCCTTGTCTTCTGTCATGTAAAGATGTCAAAGCTGTCTCCTCGAAATAAACGGTGCTCAAGCAAACCGTGATTCTTAACAAGTTACCAAGGAACACGGTGAAATCTCTTCTTTTTGTTTACTACAGCATGTCTTGATTACATCAGCAACATAAAGGAAGATGCAATGGCAAAGCAAATGAGGATGACTTAATTGCAACAGTGTCTTGTGGCCACTTTGTAACAGCAACAGCACTCCTAGACCTCCTGGTTTATTCCCCAGATGTGGGGAATATTGTGTTGTTTGCCTGATTATAATGCTAGAGCTTTTGTCCTGTTTTCTAATGTTCCTTTTGCACTGCAATACCTGTTATGGACTGGTGGCTTTTTGATCAATATACCACCATCTTGCACTAAATTTCATTCTCACCAGTGAGCAACAACAACAACAACAACAACAACAACAACAACAACAACAATAACAACAATTTTTAAAACAAAACAAATTCCTTCCAGTAGCACCTTAAAGACCAACTAAGTCAGTTCTTGGTATGAGCTTTCGTGTGCATGCACACTTCTTCAGATACCTGAATCTGAAGAAGTGTGCATGCACACGAAAGCTCATACCAAGAACTGACTTAGTTGGTCTTTAAGGTGCTACTGGAAGGAATTTGTTTTGTTTTGACTATGGCAGACCAACACGGCTACCTATCTGTAACTGGAACAATTTTTAAATTTATATCCCACCCATCTTGCTGGGTTTCCCCAGCCACTCTGTGTGGCTTACAACATATATAAAAACACAACAAAGCATCAAACATTTAAAAACAAAATATCCTATATCCTATGTTGTGACACATCAATGAACATCATTGGACAGTGTCGCTATTCCTAGGGTTGCCCTATGTCTGGATTTTCCCTGATATGTCTGGGATTCAAATGACGAAAATAGCATCCGGGGGAGGGGGAATTTTTTTTTAAAGCCAATATGTCCAGAGGTTTTTTTTAAAGCCAATATGTCCAGAGGTTTTAAAGCCAATATGTCCAGAGCACAAAAAGCTGTGCCCTGGAAGGGGAAGCAAGCGGTCACTTCCTCTCCTGCCAAGAGCAAGGCCTTTTCTAGCTGTGCAGTGGAGAACTTCGAAAGAGGAGGGGGAGTGTAGACACAACTACTGCCTGCCCAAGCCTGGCACTGCCTCTCCAGGTGCATAGCACTGAGCTGTGTCATCGCAAGAGCCCTTAGGCCGCCTTCTCAAAATAAGGCAGGCTTTGGGAAGGTGGAAGGGAACATGCTCCTAGTCCACAGGTGTCTGCACAGAAGGGGCATAGAGCAAGGCTTGGGTGGCTTAAGGTGGCTCTGGGTGGGGATTGTGCAAAAAATACATAAGTATCTCAATAATTTTGGTGGTTTTCTTTAAAAAGGCTCAACAATTTTGGGGTCTTCCTGGTGTTCACTTTTTGGAATATGGCAACCCTAAACATTAAGTTTATTTTATTTTTTATAAAAAACAAACAAACCAAGGCAGGTAAAAGGAACGCCTCTTCCCATCTGTGTGAAGGAAATGTGAACTTGCCATTGCTATTCCTTCTACAGAATGCTGGGGACTTACTCTGCGGTTGGGTTGAAATGCTCCACATCTGTTGGAAAAGGAATTCTGAGCAGGGAGAGGTGGGTGTGGGTGGGTGTGCATTAAGCACTCTCTCTCTCTCTCTCTCTCTCTCTCTCTCTCTCTCGCTCTCGCTCAGGATAGCTCAGCATGAGGCTCTTAATCTCAGGGTTGTGGGTTTGAGTCCAATGTGTTGGGTGAAAGATTCCTGCATTGCAGGGGGTTGGAAGAGATGATCCTAAGGGTCCCTTCCAACTCTGAAAATCTAAATCTAAATTTAAATCTAAAATCGCACCCTTTGAAAAGGAGCCCATAACAGCCCAACTGTGCAGAACTGAAATATGCTAGCCGTCTAGTGCCTAGCCAACCCCTAAAGATAAAACGTAACTTATTCAATTATTTAATAATAAAACCCTTAACAACTTGGGTTTTTGAAATATGGCAAACCTAAGAATTCTCCCACCCAAAACATAATTTCCCCAAAACACCCAACCCAAAACTTTGGTCAAGCCATGGCTTGGTAACATTAGGCTAGGCCTTAATGCTTAATATAATGAGGCTGGTGTTCTGCAAAGCTTAAAACACACAATAATGTGTCTTTTGTTGTGAACCCTCAGGGTACATTTTTTTCTTCCCTGCCAGTTGAGCTTATTTTGATCAGCTGATAACATAACTCACAAATATGCCCCTTGTTTTTACTGTATGTGTGAAAATTCACCGCTATGGACTTTAAGGCAAAGCATTCAGCTTGTAACAGGCATGGAGGCAACTCCTTTGCATATCAAATGGACATTAAACGCCTCTGTTTTATCGATGCAATGTGTTAATTGATGGATAGGAGAGAGAGCTGGCAAAATGGACGTGAAATTTGGCATATGTCAATTGTAGGTCTTCACTCTGCAGAAAAAAAATCTGACTCCATTTCAACACATGCTTTTGACTCAATTTTTTTAAAGATGGATTCTATTCGTCATTGTGGTGATTTTTTAATTTATTTTTTTTAAAAAACCATGCTTTTTGCTGAAGTGGCTTTAGAATTTTATAGCCCCCCTCCAACCTCAGTAAAATAAATAGCAAAACATCAGAGCCTCTGGTATCAAAAAGTCATTGCCGCATTTCCAAGGGTCATAAAATAATATTCATTTGATTGATGGCTGTCAAGATGACAATTGCACCTCCAGTTGGGAATCTAATAGCCTCCAACTCTATTCTTGGCCATGATTTATTTCAGGATTGTTATCTGTGCTTGCCTCCCACATTTCCACAACCATATGTTGACGCAGATGTTGGCATGCTTCCTTTGTAGAGAGGTGTTGCTGGGATCTGTTCTGTGGAATAAACAGCTTTATATTTATTTACTAGCAAATGAAACTTGCATTCTGCATGCACAGATACAGACTCTTGGCTGCAACTGAAATTCCCTCCTCCCCTGAGTTAAGTCTGAAGAGGCAAGAGAACTTTGACGGTCCACCGTCTGGACTGGAATGCTGGTCATTGGCTGCCAGTTTACTAGTGGGTAAAGTTCAACGTGCTGGTTTGGGCATATGAAGACCGATACAGCTGGGGAGCAGGATAGCTGAAAGATAATCTCACGTCTTATATACGCAATTGATCACTGTGCTCCACAAGAGAGGGCTTCCTGAGGATACTATCGTTATGAGGAAGTCTGTTCCACACAGTACAAGAATCAGGTCTTAGTGTTGTAGCACCCACCCTTTGAAATTCCTTCCCATTAAAATATTGCATAGGCACCACCTCTGTTGTCTTCTCAGCACCTACAGAAGATCTTCCTCTTCTAACAAACCTTTCAAGTAGAAATCATTCCCAGTCTGCTGTGGAATTGTTTTCCAGATGTTTCCATAGTTTTATTGTTAATAATAATAATAATTATAATAATATTTTTTTTATTTATACCCCACCCTCCCCAGCCAAGGCCGGGCTCAGAGCGGCTTACAAGCAATAATAAAAACAAGATGAATGATTACAACTTAAAAACAAAAATAAAATACAACATTAAAATAATGGAACATTAAAATATTAAAATGTAGCCTCATCGCAGGAGGAGAAGGAAAAGAAAAAAGAAAGAGAGGGAGGGAGGGAATCAAATTGGCTCCAAGCCAAAGGCCAGGCGGAACAACTCTGTCTTACAGGCCCTGCGGAAAGAAATCAGATCCTGCAGGGCCCTGGTCTCATGAAGCAGAGTGTTCCACCAGGCCGGAGCCAGAGTTGAAAAGGCCCTGGCTCTGGTTGAAGCCAATCTAACTTCCTTAGGGCCTGGGACCACTAGGGTGTTGTTATTTATGGACCTTGAGGCTCTCCGTGGGGCATACCAGGAGAGGCGGTCCCGTAGGTATGAGGGTCCTAGGCCGTGAAGGGCTTTAAAGGTCAAAAGCAGCACCTTAAATCTGACCCTGTACTCCACCGGGAGCCAGTGCAGCTTGAAAAGCACTGGGTGAATATGCTCCCATGGCAGAGACCCCGTGAGGAGCCTCACTGCAGCATTCTGTACCCACTGGAGTTTCTGGGACAGCTTCAAGGGCAGCCCCACGTAGAGCGAATTACAGTAGTCAAGCCTGGAGATGACCGTCACATGGATCACTGTGGCCAGGTCGGGGCGTGAAAGGTAAGGGACCAACTGCTTGATGCGGCGAAGGTGGAAAAATGTCGCCTTGGCTGTTGCTGTAACTTGCGCCTCCATGGAAAGGGAGGCGTCAAGGATTACACCCAAACTCTTAACGGAAGGCAGTGGCACTAATTGGGCCCCCGCAAGAGAAGGGAGTTGGTCCCTCATCCCCATGCCATCCCAACCCAGCCATAGGACCTCTGTCTTCGAAGGATTTAGTTTCAATCGGCTCCCATGAAACCATCCAGCCACAGCTTCCAAGCATCTGGTCAGTGTGTTCGGGGCCGAGTCGGTGTGACCATCCATCAGCAGATAGAGCTGAGTGTCATCAGCATACTGGTGACAGCCCAGCCCAAAGCTCTGGATAATCTGGGCAAGGGGGTGCATAAAGATGTTAAAAAGCATCAGGGAGAGAATTGCGCCCTGCGGCACTCCACACACCAAGGAGTGGCGCGACAACATTTCCCTCCCTAGTGCCACCCTCTGTCCCCGACCAGAGATAAAAGAGTACAACCAGTTACGGGCTATGCCCTGTATCCCCACGTCTGCGAGGCGGTGGTCCAGAAGATCATGATCGACCAAAGGCTGCTGACAAATCTAAAAGGATCAGCAGTCCTGACCCGCCTCTATCCAGTTGTCTACGGAGATCATCTGTTAGGGCAACCAGAGCCGTCTCCGTCCCAAAACCAGAACGGAAACTGGACTGAAATGGATCTAATGCCGATGTTTCCTCCAGAAACCTACCAAGCTGTTCAGCAACCGCTCTCTCAATTACCTTACCCAGATATGGAAGATTTGAAACTGGGTGGTAACTGGATAGGTCTAAGGGATCTAATGAAGTTTTCTTTAAGAGTGGACACACCACTGCTTCCTTCAGTTCCCCTGGGAATGTCCCCGTGTCAAGGGACAAATTGATAATTTCAACCAGGGGGGTCCGCACAACATCTAGACACTCCCTAATCAGCCAAGACGGGCACAGATCAAGGAGGCAGGTGGTGGGCCTACCAATTTGGAGGAATCTATCCACATCAGTAGGGAGTATCTGATCAAAATGGTCCAACACTGGACCTGAAGTCAGTCGAGGGGCCTCCAGTTCAGTCACTGTATCTAAATTGGCAGGGAGGTCACGGCGGAGCAACAGGACTTTCTCCGTAAAAAAGTTCGCGAATGCCTCACAGCTGTGGGTCGAATTTGTGCTTAAATTTGGTTGTCCTCCTAAGGATGTTATTGACCTAATTATTCTAAAAAGTTGTGCCGGGCGAGAGCTAGCGGATGCAATGGAAGCTGCAAAATAAGATTTCTTAGCAGCTTTCATAGCCATCTCATAGGCTTTCATAAGCGTCCTATAAGATGTTCTTGAGGCTCTGTCACGAGTCCGTCGCCATACTCGCTCTAGCCGTCTGAGATCCCGCTTCATTTTCCGGAGCTCCTCAGTAAACCAAGGGGCCCGGTTTCGACGGGGTCGCAGAGGGCGCTTAGGCGCGATCGCATCAATGGCTGCCAAGAGCCGGTTATTCCAGTCCTCAACAAGGTCATCTAATGAGTCGCCAGGAGGAGCAGGGTTCCGCAAGGCTTGTCGGAATCTATCAGGATCGATCAGTTTTCGCGGACGAGCCCAAATAGGTTCGCCACCTGAGCCGGGGAGGAGCGGGAAGTCAATCTTGGCTTTCAGAGCGTAGTGATCAGACCATGGCACTTCCACAGCGGGGAGCATGATCACATCTATGCAAGCCCCAAAGATCAGATCCAGAGTGTGGCCTGCTTGATGAGTGGGGCCCAAAACAAACTGGGAGAGCCCTAGTGTTGCCATGGAAGTCACTAGGTCCAGAGCCTGTGAGGAGGGAGCGGCATCAACATGGACGTTGAAGTCTCCCAAAACCAGTAGGTTTGGGAACTTCAAGGCCCAGCCCGCCACCACCTCCAGCAGGTCTGACAGGGTGGCTGCAGGTGTGCTGGGTGGTCAGTACACCAGCCAGAAAGCCAAGCTCTCCTTGGTGCCCCACACGAGACCAACACATTCAATTCCAGAGATCGCTGGTGATGGCAGAGCTCTGAAAGAGCAATCCTCCCGGTATAACAACGCTACTCCTCCCCCCCGACTCACAGTCCACGATTGATGGAGGACAGAGAAACCTGGGGGTGTTATCTCATGTAGGGAGACTACTTCGCCTTCCCGTACCCTGGTCTCCGTCACGCAAGCCAGGTCAATCCCCTGCGAGACAAAAAAGTCATGCATGGTGGCTGTTTTGTTGCCTATGGACCTGGCATTGCACAGCACCAATGACGGAGGTGTGTAATCCTTGCTCTCCCTACCCTCATCCCTTGGGATGGGACGTAGATTGGAAGGGGTTTGAGGATCACTGCATCTCGAAACCCTTCACCGATAGAGATATCTAGCCCCACCTCCATTCCTCCCTAGCCCTTCAATTGTGGAAATCCCAGATCCCATACTAGCCTCCCCAATAGATGGGTAACATCCCCTCAATAACAAGTCATCCTTGGGCCAGGACTCCTGGGTCAAAATGGTATGGGAAAGAGGTGGAGGTCTGATAGGGTAAGTATCCCTAGAAGATAAAACCCAACCAACCGCACCCCAAGCGGGGGGGACAGTCCCCTGGTGTTTGTGTGTTTGCCACCCTGGACTTCTTTGGAAGGAAAGTTATGATTAATAATAATAATAATAATAATAATAATAATAATAATAATAACTGTGTCCCAAATTTGAGATGCTAATGTAATGAGGTGCTCTATTTTCAAACATTTCTAGTAATCAGAGTGCCTGGGGCTGAACTAGAACAGGGGTTACCAACCTGTTGTTGGACTCCAACTCCCATCAGCCCTGACAACTGGCTAAGCTGGCAGGGACTGATGGGAGTTGGAATCCAACAATAGCTGGAGACCACCACATTAGCTACCACTAGAGTAAAGAAACCAAAGTCCTATCTTGCCCAGTGCTGTGTTTTTCGCAGAAGCTAAACAGATACCTCTGGGAAACCCACAAGTATGAGGACAAAAGCCTGGTGTTGCTATCCGGCAAATGGCATTCAGACGTGTGGTATCTCTGATCCAACAGGTAGCATATAGTCATTGCGGACAGTAGCTATTGATCTGCATCATGACTAGTAGCCTTATCCACCATGAATAAAGTCCTGTCTGCACTGTACATTTAAAGCAGCACTTTAATCAGACATGGCTTTCCCAAAGGATCCTGGGAACTGTAGTCTGTTGAGGATGTCAAGAGTAGTTATTAGGAGACCCCTGTTCCCTTCACAGACCTACAATTCCCAGAGTAGTCTAACATTTAATCTGTCTTCCCAGTAATCTCAGATATAGTTTCCAGGTTGGGAAAGGCTAGCATTAAATAATAATAATAATAATAATAATAATAATAATAATAATAATGATGATGATGATGATGATGATGTACTGTAATCAGCTGAAAGTTTTCTGCTGCTTCCTTTCAACTTCTCTAAAGGTGGCCTGACGAAAAACATTTTGAGGATAAAATACTTGATTAGCCTCTCCCTGGTTTGTCTATTTGAGAAAGATAATTGAAAACACAATGGATTTTGAGGGGAGAGAGGGGAGATGGTGCAAACACATGCTATTTAAAATCTATAGCACATCACCTATATCAGCTGTGTGCTTTAATTACAAAAACACGATCCTTCAGCTATTGCAAGCACAGGGCAGAGCAACATGGCTAGTGATGAGATTCTACCAGACAACCAAATACCACGTTTTTGTTTGTGTGTGTTTAAAGAAAACACATATCATAGTAACATAGGAAGCTGAGTCAGACCTTTGGTCTGATTATGTCAGTATCTACACAGAATGGCAGAGAATCTCCAGGGTTTCAGACCGGGCTTCCTTCATTGTCCTTTGTGGAGGTGCTGAGGATTGAACTGGGGACCTTCTGCATGCAAACCAGATGCTCTACTGCTGAACTATAGCCCTCACCCAACCTGCACCTCCAAATCTTATTAAACAATACCCCCCTTAGATTTGCTAGCTTTCACTTACGCATCTGCTATTAAGAGGGGCCCCATTTTCCAAAGCTAAATGCTTTGGAGAGTATAAAAGGAGGATCCAGATTTACCATATTAATACTCGGCTGGGATGGGCAAATGAGTCCATTTTGGTTTCTCATTCTTCCCATTTTTTCTCCGCATTTGCACGCCAGTTTGCCATTTTTATTTTATATTATAAAAAACCCTCATCAAAGCCCATCAGCATTTTAGTGCAAATTTCTCCTAATATGTACATTTTTGCATGCATTTTTGCTTATTTTTTATTTTATATTTGCAAAACAAATTCTCCTAATACAATTTATCTTCGTATGCTGTTTTCCCTATTAGATGCACCTACAGGCACTCTTCTATGCAACCTAGTTCTATGCACACATCACTTGGCTGGAGAACTGCATTGCAAAGTTCAGAGAAGTGTGCATTTCAAGGATTGCTGTGCTTCAGTTTGTATCTTGTTCTGCAAAGTGCAAGTGAGATCGGTTTGCCTGTAAATGAAAACTGAATTGAATTTCTATACAGCCGTTTTATATCAGGACCAACACAGTTGATGGGGATGGTTTTTTGGTCTACCGAATCCTAATGCTGCTAATCTTAGCAGCTATAGCAGTGCCTGGGGTTCTTGTAAAACAATCAGCTGCCAACGTATTAACCTTCTGTTATTTTGTTTGCCACAAAGCGGGGGCCACCCTGCGAAACACTTTGCAGGCATTTTATTTGCTATGTTGATTCCTATTAGATATCATTAGGTACACAATAATTATTATAATTACGTGCATTGCTTAGGCTACCCTGCTAAATAACAACCACGTTTATTCAGAAGTCATAATTGCTGCATCTAGACTTTAAAATGAAATCTAATTAGATGTCAGTTTATCCTTCTAACCCCCCTCCAACACGCACAACCCCTCCATAGTAATCAAACTGAATATAGATAATGAAATCCTGTCCAGCAACCGGTTTATATTTCAAACACATTGCTACGTCTTATAGAAGTAGTATGTGCATTATTAGCAAAGAAATGTGGATGTAAGCTTTACTGCATGAACTAGAAATGTAAGAAGAGCCCTGCTGGAAGACACCAAAGGTCCATCTTGTTTTGGATCTGGCTTCTTATAGTGGCCAATGAGGCTCAAGCCCTCCCCTGCTATGGCATAAGGAAACAAGAAGAGTTATTGGCCGATGCAGTCCAGCATCCTGGGAAACCAGCAAGCAGGACCTGAGCACAAGAGCTCTCTCCCTCCTGTGGGTTCCAGCAACTGGTATTCAGAAGCACTACTGCTTCCAACCTTGGAGGTAGAACATAGCCATCATAGCTAGTAGCTATCAACAGCCTTCTCCTCTATGAATTTGGCCAAGCCTCTTTCAAAGCCCTCCAATTGGTGACCACCACTGCCTCTTGCGGGAGCAAGTTTCAAAGTTTAACTATGCACTATATGGCTTCCAACTCTCTTTTAGACCCATAACTGTTTAAGCATCCGGACAGACACATTTAACATTTAGCAGGACCAGATTAACTATGCCCCTAAATACACTCTTCCATAGGTTCACCTTGTATAGCTTGCAGCCATGCAACCTCATAGCTCCTGAGACTTGCAAGTGACCTGCTTCTATTTTCTGAGGTAGTCCACTGCTTTAAAACTCTCTGCAGTTTCTGCGCGTATTTAACATATAGAATAAGAGAACAAGAAGAACACACGTTTAAAGAAGACTGGAAAATGTTTACTGAATATATGGGTGGAAATTGTGTTCATTTAAAAAGGCTGGTAGAATTAAGATAAATTCAGCAGTGTAAATAAGTTTTGGTGGATGTAACAATGGATTACTGAACAGTTTAGTTCCTGTAAAATATGCAGGGATGTATGGTACGCAAGGGACGCTGGTGGTGCTGTGGGTTAAACCACAGAGCCTAGAACTTGCCGATCAGAAGGTCGGTGGTTTGAATCCCCGCGACGGGGTGAGCTCCCGTTGCTCGGTCCCAGCTCCTGCCAACCTAGCAGTTTGAAAGCACCTCAAAGTGCAAGTAGATAAATAGGTACCGCTCCGGCGGGAAGGTAAACAGCGTTTCTGTGCGCTGCTCTGGTTTGCCAGAAGCGGCTTAGTCATGCTGGCCACATGACCCGGAAGCTGTACGCCGGTTTCCTTGGCCAATAAAGTGAGATGAGCGCTGCAACCCCAGAGTCGGTCACGACTGGACCTAATGGTCAGGGGTTCCCTTTGCCTTTATGGTATGCAAAATGAACCACAGAAAGAGAAGAAGGGAAGACATTGATTTAAGGTTGTCTAAATGAATTTTTTGAAAGGAGGAGAGAGAGGACAGATTTGAGACAAAAAACAGCACGATCTGCTGGAGTGCCAAGGCAAAAGGTGGACCCTCTTTGATTTATCAGGCATGTGGGAAGGTAAAGAGGCATTCAGATTTGTGACATAGAGGCAAGTTGAGAAAAATCAGGCTGGATACTTCTTTCCTTTGATGGGGTTCCTACTTCATTCTAGCAGTTTGTGTTTCTTATTAAAATGAGTCTCAGTGTGGTGTAGTGGTTAAGAGTGGTAGATTTGTAATCTGGGGAACCGGGTTCGCGTCTCCGCTCCTCCACATGCAGCTGCGGGTGACCTTGGGCTAGTCACACTTCTCTGAAGTCTCTCAGCCCCACTCACCTCACAGAGTGTTTGTTGTGGGGGAGGAAGGGAAAGGAGAATGTTAGCCGTTTTGAGACTCCTTCAGGTAGTGAGAAAGCGGGATATCAAATCCAAACTCCTCCTCCTCCTCCTCTTCTTCTTCTTCTTCTTCTTCTTCATCTCTTTGTTACTTGCAGGTAGAAGGCAATCATGTTGAAAAACAGAGAGTGGCTGGAGCCAAGCATTTTTCCCCAGTCCCAAAGTTGCACAACTACTCCTGTCTCACTGCTGGTGTCGTCCTGCTCAGGATCATGTCTGAAGAGGGGAAGCTCCCCAGGCAATCTAGAACTGTGAGCAATTGGGATGTAGCAATGTTCCAGAAGTATTGGGGGGGGGACAGAGATGGGAGGTATCGTTCCCTAATTGTCGCTGGAAGGAGAGGGGTGCAGAAATCACTTACCTCGCTCTATAACACGCACCCGACCATAACACGCACGTAGTTTTTAGAGGAGGAAAATCCATAGGCATGCCACCCGTAGGCATTCCCTCCATAACACGCACAGACATTTCCCCTTACTTTCTAGGAGGAAAAAAGTGAGTGTTGTGGTGCAAAAAATATGGTATTTGTCTGCCCTCCTGGATCCTGTACTGAAAGGACTAATACTTTCCTGTACTGAAAGGAAGCCCTCCCCCCAATACCAATGGAACATTGAGATTTGTTAGGTGTTTAAAAGAGAAATTATCATTTGAAATAATTCGCGCACATTTTTACGCAATTAAATTAATGCTTTGGATGTAGCCCTATTTTAATTTCCAGTTTACAATTCAGATAAAATTTGCATGTGGGAAAGTGCCTTTCTTCAAAGTGAGTACTGTACAGAAGATGGAGGGGGTGCAGAGTTATTCTGTCAGCTGAAAGACCAGAAACTTTGGGCTCCTCTTATCCTTGAAATCTTCCCAATCCAGCAGGTCTATGCAAGAACCCCATAATTTACAAATAGTGCCTGAGTTTGCTCCACCCCCCCCATCCTCTTTTTCTTCTTTTCCATTTGTAAGCCAGAGGGTGGGAACTCTCTCACTGATGATATGTGTAAGTTGCTCTTGGAACCATTGCAGGGGGCAAAGAGTGAGATAAAAATGCTATGAAATAAACTTGGAGCATGATAATAAGAACAGTCCTGCTGGATCAGTCCTACATTGCACCCCAAACCATGTCTACTAAAAAGTAAGTTCCATTGAATTCAGTAGGGCTTACTCCAGGGATGTTTCTGCCCTTTAATGCATCAGCATCATTTGCTTCAGGGGCACTTACCCATGCAAAATGAATGTCACCATTCTGTAATCATGCAAACAGTGCACATCATTGTTTCATATTACATACACATCCTTGTTATCTGCAATTGCATATCATGTTTCCCATTCAGAATAGCACATGCAGAACTGCAGTGCAGATCAGAGAGTCACAGTTGCTCATTGGATGTGTAATTGGTCTAATTGTGCAGCAGCTTGCACAATTAAGCTGCTGCTGCTTTTCAAAGAATCTGACAGAAATATCACAACCTTGCTGCCTGTCATGGATGCTTATCCACAACAGCAAATGTGTGGGCTTTGCTCCAAGAATTGACAACTCCCAATATTTTGCAGCCTCTCTGACAGAGGAAGGATTCCCTGAGCTGACTGCAGACCTGTGATTGTGACTACACTCCAAATCAGATGAGAAGCATACTGCGAGTTTCAAGTGCTGCAAAAATGTTTGTTGAAATTTGGAGCTTGTGAACACTGGCTAAAAGAGCATCTATCTGCAGAAATATCTGGTTATTTCATGCATCACAATGGGGCATTGAGCATCTGGAAATCAAAGCAAGCTGCCCACTTCTGATTCAAAAGAACCCAACAGCCCCAAACCCCACACATCCTTGTCTCTTGCAGGTACACATACTTGATCCATCAAAACTGCCTTTCATACAGAAAGGTTTGCTCAGTTCTCCCACCAATGTGCATCAGGACTACAGTCCTAGCATGCAGAAGCTTGCTCTCTGTTAAGTGGACCATGCTGCCACATAGTGGAAGTCCAGCGCATCCTGTCTTGGTTGCACATTGCAATGTGTCCCACATACGTAAAGATGAAATAATGAGGCTTGTTCGTTCCTGTAATAATTAACAGTGCATTTGCACTCCACGTGGATCACTGTTGATGTTTACTGTTTCATCAAGTATGATGGATGCCTTGTGTTTGCAAATTCAGATTAGCATAATTTCTTAACCAAGGGACCCATGAAAAGGTTCAATTATGAAGCAATCTCATTAATACCAGGGCTTGTTAAACTAATAGAAAGAGACAAGCCCAGCAGCTCTGATATGGATACGTGTGCCTCGAATATAATTAATGGAGAAGTATTCTAGGCCTGAAACAAGCTAGTATTCTATGAAATATGACATGCTGGAATAACCATGTTAATAGATGCCATGACGCCTGAAATCCAGTGTTTCTTAGACATTTTTATAACCTCTTATTTCCCATTAAAACACAGAGCCATGACAAAATTTACAACTCACCTAGAAAACTCTGGCCAAGCCTGAGCCAACTGCTATCATATCATATCGTCCCCCACCCCAACAAATTAGTGTTTTGTGAACTAATTTCCATGAGGAGATTTTTTTTCATCGAAACAAGAATGGGCCAATCTGTCAATTTCTGATTCTCTCGGTTTCTCATTTTTCCACTCTTCTGTTCCATTCTTCACTTCTCCACATCAGCCTGCATTTTTTAAAAAAAGTTCTCATGAGTACTCATCTACATTTTAGTGCAAATTTCTCCTTAATAGGCATACTTTCTGTGCAATGTTGCCTAATATACACATTTTGGCAAAGCAAGTTCCCCTAATATAATTCACTTTTGTATGTCATTTTTGCACATATACATTTCCACACACATTTTACTCTAGTGTATGCATTTTCACCCCAGCTTCCCAGTACATCAGGGGGACACAACACTTGCCCCACCCCAGGCACCAGCAAACCATGCTACGTCACTGCCTAATTCCAAATGTCCGAAACCAGAGTAACCACTCTATTTTAATCAGCTGTATCTTCAGCTGTCTTTGCATTGAACCTACTGGACTCTGGGAGCTCCTGTAATAGGGTGGGGGAGCTGAGGCCTTCCACATGTTGCTGGACTACAACTCCCATCATCCAGTGCTACTGGTTCTACTGGATGTGGTTGATGCAAGGTGGAGCTAGAGAACATCTGGAGGGCTGTGGGTTCTCCATGCCTGATGTAAACAAAACTGCTTTTGCTTTTTTTTTTTTTTTTTGGAAAGGGAGTCTTCTTGCTTCTCCCACATTCTTCCTTGATTTTCACATGGTCTAAAGCATTACCAGACCAACCCAACTTGTAGCCACTCCAGAGAGATGATTTGATGTCCTCTGTAGGCATTAATCATGCAGAAAGCATATATCAAGATGTTAATCAGATGTTAGCTGAGCGTGGGTGATTGCTCCACATTTTTCCACACCTGTTCACGCCCAGCCATCATCTTGCTACATCTTTGCCACACGATTGATCGACACATGTGCACAGCTTGAAATTATTTGGCAGACCTTGGTATTTAGAGGTGGTTCTCCTGGCTATGCAAAAGCAATCCCTTGTAGCCAGTAATATCCACAGCAATCCCCCTATTTAGATTCATTTCAAACTGCAGAGCTATGTATCTATGAGGTACTTTATACCAAGTCTGATTATTTGTCCTTCCAGTCTGGTGTCATCTACAGCTGGGGTGAGGAACCTCAGGCCCAAGGGCCAAATGCAGGGCACTCTTCCCTATCCTCCATTCAGATAATGAAGGGACAGTCTCAGACTTTAAGGGGTCATTCCGGCATGACAAAAAGGTTGAGGTATGAAGCAGCAGCACTGGGAGGTGTGGCCTGGGGAGAATTCTGAGGGCCAGATGGTGAGGCCTGGGGTCATTTTTGGCTAATGGGCCTGAGGTACCCTCATGATTGAGACCATAGTGAGCTTCAGGGCCTTTAGTCCCTGGGGAAGATCTTTATGACTAGCACACTCTATGCTTATACTGTTTTGCTGAGTAAGTGTAGCTGCCAGCCAACAAGCAACCACTTAAATAGATAAACAGCCTGCCTCTGCAATCAATTTTCCATCAAAAATATAAAATCCATACAACAATAACATCAACAGCTGAAAAAACCCAAACAATTACAACGTTAAATCAGCCATAAACTTAACCTGGAGAAGTATGGGGAAATGAAACGGTGCCTGAACTTGAATAGTGTATACCAGGAGTTGGAAATCTTAGGCACAAATCTGGCCCTCCAGACCTTTCTTTCTGGCCCTTCAAACTCTCCAGAAGCCACACCACACACCTTCCCAGCTCCATACCCTTCTTTAGTGTTTTCTCTTGCGTAGAACATGTCCTTCAATTACGATGATGCTGCTTGTTTGCCTGGCTGGAGGATGGAGAGGAGTGTCTGCCTGTGCATAGAAACCCCTGACTTTGGCATGGTTGGTATCTATCCAACTAACTGTACAAAGGAAATATTCCCTTCCATTGCCCTTTCCCCTTGGGCCCCATCCACCCCAGGCATGTGGTACCTAGATTGCCCAGAATTGAATTTACAGAGTTGCTTAAACAAGGGTTCTGTGCCTTCTGCTGTAGACAATATGGAGCTAGATGGACCTATGAAGCGTCTCCAGAATAGCAGGGAAGTGTGGGTACCTTTGCAATCCTGCTAGGTTTTCCCAGCTGGACATAAGGTTTTCAGGAAAGGGCTGGGGTTCAGAGAGCACTTTGTATGTCGAAGACCACAGATTCAATCCCCGGGATCTCCATGAAGGGCTGGGATAGATCCTTGTCCGAAACCCACCCAGACAATACCAGGTTTGATCAACAAATAGACGGAGCAGAAGGCAGCAGAGGACAGTGTCTGGTGTGACTTTGTAGGATTACATGGAAATTCTGAGTGAAGCAGAAGATGGTGTCATTGGTGGAGATGGTCTGCAGAGAGATGGAAGATCAGACCCCAAACTGAGCCACTAAACAGCCTTGCCTTGATTATGTGGCACTTCAGAAATGAAGAAGAAAAAGCCCCACAATGTCCTATGGAATCTATAAGTATTATAAGCATGCAGGGAGAAATAAAGATTTTTTTGGCAGCTTCTGATCGTTTCCAGTGAAATGGGTCACGTGCATAAGACAATACATCCCTAACAATTCATTGTTGCGCCTTGTACCCACTTCCTCACACTAATTTTTGGACTGATTATCTCCATGCTATTGTGCTCTCATGCTCTTATCCAGTCATTGGGTGTGTTTTTTTAAAAAAATATTTATTTATTATTCTTTTTATAATCTACAACACCGAGATTTTGAAAATCAGTTCGGGTCTTCCTGCATTATTTTTTTAAGGCCCAGTTACCAAAAATACTTTGGAAGGGATGAATGACTCATATTGTAGATCACTGAATTCTATAAAATATTCAGTGACTCACAGTGTCCTAGCAGAAACCACAGAAGAACCTCCCCCTTAAAAAAAAGAGGGGAGCCTATTGTTCATAGGATAAAGGTTTTAAAAAAAATCTAAAAGAACTCAAAGCATTAAAAACCATGTTGTCAAATTTCCAGTAACCCCCTCTGTGTGTGTCTCTTTTAAAAAAAAAAAAGCAATGTAATGAAACCTAATAAGAGAAAGCCTGTTTGCTAGATTAATTTCAATTTGTAAATGTTGATTAGTTCCGTGCAAGGGTGTAATGATCCAGAGGGGAGGGGGGAAATATGACACTGGAAAAGGGTTTCAAAGAATATAGCAGCTGTGTGCAAAAGCCTCGCTGCTTAGAGTTACAAAGGAGGCACAGTTTGCTTTGGGAATGATTCAGCTCTTATTTATATGAAAAAGAAAAAGAAGAAGAAGAGAAAAAAGGCCAATGTTTCTTTTCATCTTAAAGCAGAACATCTAAGGGTGCAATGTCCGCTCTCGCTGCCTTGGTACAATATGTCCCACTGCTGAAAATGAATCAACTGCATTTGTTAGGACACAAGTAAAAACTTTCACAGCAGCAACAGCAGCTGATCCCCTGCTTTTGGGAGGGGTCTTCAATGAGGCAATGTTCTCACATAGTCCTAATCTCTCTGTCTCCCCACCCCCACCCCAGTCATATTTATTTTAATCAGTCCAGCACTGAGCCACAGGGTACAGGGAGCATGCCAAGTGAGGTTTCAAAACTTAAATTTGGTCTCCGGGGGCTGCTTCTCTCTAGACATTTTTGAAGCCACTTCAGTGCAGAAGATTTTTGCTGCTGCAACTTCCTTCTCATTTGCCTTTCATTTTCGCCGCTGCTGTAAGGTGTTTGGGGGGGGGGTCTTAAACTGGGACTCTGGCATGACAGACTGTGTGGATTTGCTCCCTGAACCAGTGCCAGAGTGATTTTGCAAGGTGAGAAAATGGGTGGTCTGAGCGCAACTGTGCTGCAGCACCACCGCTGCAGGTGGCCAGAAGATGGTACTGCAGCTCCTAGACCAACTGACAGAAGGAGCCCATAGAGTTCCATTGGGCTCTATAAAGTAGCCTAGCTCTCCAGTCCAATCCACTCACACAATCTACTTTTCCAAACCTGCTTGTCTGTCTCCCAGTCACCCTGACATCTGTCTAGAATTCTGCTGTGAAGTTTTCATTGCTCAGACCTGGTGACACTTCTCAAACCCATTTGCAGACTTTCTATCTCTTTCTTCACCCAGGAGAAACTACTTCTCCTTGTTTCCAAAGCTTTCTACTCAATCCCCCCCTCTTTCTGTGATTGCTTCCAATTGACCTGTTTAATGAGCATTCATCTTATCCACTTGTTTGATTTCATAGAATTCAAAGAGAAATTCAGTTTTGTTTGCATTTTAACAGTGGCGTAGCGTGGGTTGTCAGCACCTGGGGCAAGGCAAGTAATTTGCACCCCCCTAACCCGTGGATTTGCGCCCCCTAACCCGTGGATTTGCGCCCCCTAACCCTAACCCCCAGATGTTGCACCCGATGCGGCCGGGCCTCCCTGCACCCCCCATGCTACTCCACTGCATTTTAATGAGAAACTGCCTAATTTGCACTTCTCCAACCAATACACAAACCAAAATGAAAATACGTATCTGTTGAAACTTGTACTTCTCCCATTTTTGCAATGCAAGGCAAACAATCAGTACACAATTGCATAAATTAAGGGGAAGTGTTCTTAAAAATGCAAATATTTTTTAAAAATAACATGCAAAACATGCATTATATTGGGGAAAATTTCTTCCAAAAATGTGTTTATTACATGCAAAAATGACCTTATTAGGAGAAATTCACACTAAAATGCTGACATAAGGAGAGGCTGCTGGATCAGGCCAATGACCATCTAGTTCAGCATTCTATTCTCACGGCAGCCAATCAGAAGCCTCATTTGGGAAACCCACAAGAAGGATTTGACCACAAGAGCACCCTCCCCTCCTGTAGTTTCCAGCAACTGGTATTTAGAATTAGTGCTGCCTCCCATTGTGGAGGCAGAACATAGCCATCGTGGGTAGTAGCAATCAATAGCTTGTTGTGTCATCTGCTCCTGACAAACTGTAGTAAATCTTAACCGTGGTTAAGATTAACTATGGTGGACTCTCCTTCACTGTAGGCTTTTAAGTGGCCATCTGTCACGAATCCTTTAGTTGAGATTCCTGCATTGCAGGGGGTTGGACCAGATGACTCTGGGAGCCCCTTCCAACTCTACAGTTCTATGATTCTATGTACCAATCTGGATTCAAACCACTGTTTATGAAACATCTCACATCACAGCAAACCGTAGTTAATGATTTCCTGTGAAACATAATTTTCTGGGCCGCGCATGCTGGGCGGAAATAAGTCACAGTCCTTGGCTTGGCATTGTGTCTGAACTGGGATTGGGGCTTATGTCACTCCAAAAAAACAACAACCCACAATCAAATAAGGCTGCCTGCAGAACATGCTTACAGATCCTGAGTGAAACTAACCATGCTCCCTGGTTCAGATCTCATAGGCCTGTTGGGAAGATAAAAGGGCAGGTGCTTGTGATAGTGCCCTCTCCAATTGGAGCAAGAGCGGAATAAAAATGTCATAGGATTGCAAGTGCCAAGAAAGCTAATAGGACTGTACTTAAGTAGTGATATTAGAAGAGGCAAACAGGAATTTACCTGGAATACTTTAGCCACTTGTTGCTTCTTGAAACATGAATGATAGCTTGACTACTTTAAAGAGTCGTGGTTTCCCCTACAGAATTATGGGAGCTGTCGTTTGTTATGGGAGCTGTCGTTTGTTAAGAGAGTTGTTAGGAAGGAGGTCCCTGAGAGAGCTACAGTTCCCATAGTTCCCTGGGGAGAGGGATTGGTTGTTAAACCATTTTGGAAACTATAACTCTGTGAGGGTAATAGAGGTTTCCTAAGAACTCTCAGCACCCTTAACAAACTATTTTTCAGTGTTCTTGTGGGTAAGCAATGACTAAACAGTGGCATCATAGTGTGAAGGATGTGAACGTGGTCTTAAATTATATAGGCATAGGTACCCCCCCCTCTCTCACACACACTCATAAAAGGGGGTTCTTGCTTATATCCCGATTTCAAATACACATAGAGAAGTCAGCACCTGAATTCATGAACAGTGATGGATTTCCTTCCAAGGTGCAAGATCATTGAACACATCAGGGCTTTCATTGTTATTAAAGCTGCAACAACATTTGTATTAACAAGTCACCTTTGTGTCTCCAAAAGGCAAGAGGTTGATAGGCATTTACTGAGTGGGCGGGGGGGGGGGTGGAAACCGAAGCAGCCAAGAGAGGCTGAAATCCCACCAAGTATTGGAGAACACAATGGTGTCAGTGGGAGGTAGAATTGTTCCTGCTGTGACAACTGAAGAAGAAAAATGAAGGATTTCCCCCTCCTCACAGACCAGCCCTCCCCTACCTCACTGTTTACTCCCTCCTAAGTCCAGGCTAAGGGCCAAAAAGAAAAGGGGGGTGGTTGAATTTTGGCCATGGTGACAGTGTAAACAAATGGGGGGAGGGGTGTAGTGGGTGTAAATATGGCAGAAGGGGGTGTAAACTTCTCCCTGGTTATTTACAAGGCATTTATTTTAGATAAGTGCAGTTTGAGTGGGTGACCTCATAAGTGCCTTCTACCCTACACTGTTGTTAATTGTCTGCTTCTTGAGAGAAGAGATTAGGTTCCACTAATGGTGTCGCAGCATGAAAGAGAGATGGAAGGCACTGACTTAGGAGCTGAGATGGAGGGAGAAAAGGAGGGAGGGAGGAGACAGAAGAGGATGAAAAAGAAGAAGAAGAGGAAGGAAAAGGAAAATAATGTATTTGTTGCTTTCTTTCCCCCAGATCCGACAAAGCGACAACAGCAAAGGGATGCAAGCGGCAGGCCAATCCTAAGGACCACCCTAGAATCATACAATTGTACAGCTGGGACCCAAAAGGTCCTCTAGTCCAACCCCTACACAAAATCTCTTCCCCCCCCCCCCTCTGTGTATTCTGAAATAGCAGACAATCAGGACCATGACATGTAATGGAGTGGTGTTATTTATTTATTTATTTATTTATTTATTTATTTATTCATTCATTGCCATTTATATCCCACCTTTTTCTCCAAGGAGCTCAAGGTGGCATGCATGGCTCTCCCCACCCCCCATATTTCCCTCACAACAACCCTGCAGGCTAGGGTGAGAGCTGGTGACTTGCCCAGGGTCACTTTGTAGCAAAGTGGGGGGGGGTGTTGAATCCTGGTCTCCCTGGTCTCCCT
Source organism: Podarcis erhardii (assembly GCF_964252035.2). NCBI lineage: Eukaryota > Metazoa > Chordata > Lepidosauria > Squamata > Lacertidae > Podarcis > Podarcis erhardii. Next base: position 37,521,244 of record NC_138511.1, read on the forward strand.
AACCCAGGCATCCCCAAACTTGGCCCTCCAGATGTTTTGGCATTATAGTGGTACCTCTGGTTACAGATGCTTCAGGTGACAGACGCTTCAGGTTACAGACTCCGCTAACCCAGAAATAGTAGCTTGCATTAAGAAATTTACCTCAGGATGAGAACAGAAATTGCATTGCGGCAGCACAGCAGCAGCGGGAGGCCCCATTAGCTAAAGTGGTACCTCTGGATAAGAACAGTTTCAGGTTAAGAACGGACCTCCAGAATGAATTAAGTTCTTAACCCGAAGTACCACTGTACAACTCTCATCATCTCTAGCTAACAGGACAAGTGGTCAGGGATGATGTAGTCCCAAAACATCTGGAGGGCTGAGTTTGAGGATGCCTGCCCTAACCACTATGCCATGATGACTCTCATCGCCTCGCACATAAACGCTGCTGCTGCAGCAACAACATACCTCCCCACCAAAGAGTCACCAACATGCCGTTCCTCCCAGAACGACATCTACCATTGGCCCTGGCCAACTGCTTCCTGTGGAGGAGAATGAAAATAGTAGCTTTGAGAAAGGGCTGGTTTTCATCAAGCCCATGGCACAAATGGAAGAGGTTAACTAACCCACCAACCTCATCCTGATCCTGGTACAGAAATCCTGTTAATGAAACAGACAAGGAAGGTGCACGGTTGTATAAACTTTTCATGTGCACAGATACAGATCTAAAAATGATTACCATAAAGGGGGGAAATGCATCTCACCACACTGGGAACGGCAGCAACCTGGTGACATCTCTGTCTCCTCAGGTGCTGATAACTGCTAGGGGACCCCTCCAGGTCTCCATTCTTAGAGTCGGAGGCAGCAAGCTTCTGAACGCCAAGTGATGGAAACTGCAGGAGCAGGTGTGCTTCTTTGCATTGAGGTTCTGTTTCTCGACTTCCCAAAGGCATCTGGTTTGCTGCTGTGAGAACAGGGTCCTGGACCAGATGAGCCTTTGGCCTGGTCCAGGAGGGTTCTTTTTGTGTTCTTAAGCAGGAACAGACCCGCCACATATGACAATGATGACACCAAGAGTCATCAACATTTTCATTCTTCATTTGTATGCCACCTTCTCAATAGTTGAAACCATGCTCAAGGGAGCTTACAACATGAAAAGATTTACATAATTACTTGTTTCTTCTTTTTTGTGTCTTGCTCTGTGCACTTGTAATTTTGTACTTTTTAAATTTTTCAGTAAAGAGTATAAAATAAAAAAGATTCACGTAATTTCAGAAAATATAGCAAAAGTGGTCATAAGCAATAAATAGAAACGTAGCAAAATGTATAAAACAACATTAAATGATCCCCCACAATAGTCATAATCAGATCAAAAATAAAGATGCACAAATTTGATATCAGTTAAGCCAAGACAATATACAACCTCTGGAGTATGTAGGTATCCTGAGAAGCAGGTCTTGAAGGATTCACAGTGAAGATGAGCAGAGGAAGGCAGGAACTGGAGTCTCAGTGGTGCAGTAGGAGTTCCTAGTGAGAAGAGGGTGCCATTTGGGCGCTAGGGAGCAAAATGTTTTGAGCCAGAATGGGCCCTGAGTCAAGCAGAAGGGAGATACATTCCACTGAATCTTGTGCCTGTTTCACTGCAGGCTTGTGCCAACGTCCTCCATTCATTTCTGGAGGAAGCCCTTGTTTTGCCTTTCATCACAGCCACCCTCTGCTCCCCAGAGCTGTTTCGAACATGCTCCTGCCTCTGACCTCCCCTCTCGTCACCTCTGTTCCTTGGCCTGCTGCAAATTTGCCCTAACATTCTCTCTGGGAGTGCCTGGAGCCTGAAGAGGCTGGACGTGACCTTGGCTTTGATCTCGGTGCCCTCCCTTCTGGCCCCAATCAGTTTTGCTACAATTCTCATGATACCCACAGGGCTTCCAGACAGAAAGAAAGTGTTTCGGGAGGCAGGTAGGAACTGTGATTGGCACACTCCAAATGGACGGAGAGACCAGCTTGCTTCATGCTAATTGCAGTTTGATTTGGTAGAAATGCCCAGTGGTTATTCTTTCTTTCTTTCTTTCTTTCTTTCTTTCTTTCTTTCTTTCTTTCTTTCTTTCTTTTTGCAATATGTAATTCGGATGTTTACCATATATGTTAATTTAGATTTATACTTTCCCTTTGAGTGGCTTCCAAAAGAATATGAAAATATGTCATAAAATAAACTAATATGTTAGTATTAGCAAAGGATAGCAACTGAGGGTCACATCCCCATCTGAACAACCTTCCGCAGGAGACTTAAAGTCTCCAAACAACTCTTGACAAACTGGAGTTCCCAGGATTCTTTGGGAGATACCATGACTCTTTAAAATGGTACGATGCTGCTTTAAATGTATAGGGCCTTAGTTAGGTTCACATAAAAAGTGAACCCAACAGAATTCCTTCTCTATCCCCATTGCAATCTACACATGTACAGAGGAATTAAGAATACAGGCCTCATGGAGGGATTGTCTCATTGAATTGAATTGTATTTTTGCTTTAAAATGGGTACAGTGGTACCTCGGGTTAAGTACTTAATTCATTCCGGAGGTCCGTACTTAACCTGAAACTGTTCTTAACCTGAAGGACCACTTTAGCTAATGGGGCCTCCTGCTGCTGCCGCGCTGCCGGAGCACAATTTCTGTTCTTATCCTGAAGCAAAGTTCTTAACCTGAAGCACTATTTTTGGGTTAGCGGAGTCTGTTATCTGAAGCATATGTAACCCGAGGTAAACTGTATTTGTATTGTAGATTATTCACTCCCCTTCATTCCCCACCCCATTCATAAAGAGATGCCTGTAATATTCTGGAAAAACTAATTAAAAGAAGATAATAAACAAACAAACATGTATAACAATCCAGCAAACAATTCAACTACCTTGTCTTCAGAGGGCTGGGATTCTTTCACTCTTTGTATCCAACAAAGTGTGATGGGACACAGGTAAAACATTACCTGAGAGCCATAAAAATATCACATTAAAAGTCAGATAGCTTTTATGACACATATTAGCTAAGCACATATTTTCCACTCTCCCCGACTCAACGAAAACATATGATGCCATCTTTTCATTTAGTGAGAATAAGACAGTTGTATGCCTTCGTAACCCACCATTTGCCCTCCTTTTGCACCAGGAAATCTCACCTCTCTGACACATTAAGCAAAGACAGAGAGCACAGTGGTGGTTAATGTCCTTTGGGACTGGTGGAGCAGAAGGCAAGGAGGCCAGAGGTAGGTGGCACGAGAGACAACAATAAGCAGAGTCAGCTAGCTCAAGTTTTGTCACCCTCCTCTTTCATGCTGAGTCACTGGAAACATGAAAAGTCCTAATTTCAGAACTGAGAGGGGAGTTTGCAGGGGAGGTCAGATCTAAACAATTCTCCAACTTGTCCTGGAAAATGATTAGGTTTGTCAAGATCTGTTCCACAAGAACCCATGTTAAGAGACACTGCCTACAAAGACACTTAAAATGTTGGTGAATTTCAAAAGTTCACAAACTGATGTGGAAACATGCAGAACAGGGTTTAAGAATGGGGGGGGGGGTAAGAAACTGAGATAAACCTAAAAGGGCAAATTTGCCCATCCCTAGTGAGTGAGCCCTCTGCTGCATTTATGTCCTAGGCAGATACCTAAACATGCTGGTCCTTGCTTCTAACCCTAAGCTAAGTAAACAATCCCACAAAAGACTCCTCTGACAATTTCCAGTGTAGCTCACTTGATGTGAAAATCCATGTGAAGAAAAAAACAACAACCAAATAACTAAATTACTGTACCAGATTAAGGGGTGGAACTGCAGGGGCCAGGGGAGAGAGACCAAGAAATAAAAGTGAATAGTGTGTTGAATGACACAGCGTTAACGTCATCTTTTCACCCCATTCCTCTTCCTCCATATTATTATTATTATTCTTTTTTAATAAGAGGCAGGCATTTTTACAGCCAGATCCATGCTGAGCTTTTGACAACATTTATATGACACGCATTGGCCAACGAGATTAATCACAGATCTGGAGCTTTAAAGATCCCCGTGAGGATAGGATTCGGTGCCTGCTTTCAATATGAAGATAGTTTTCCGAATGGCAACTTGGAGTGCAGCATGTTCTTGCAAATCTTCCACTTATAACATGCCTGCTTAATAAGAAAACACACTTGCCTTTGACAGTGAAAAATTGGACCCATCAGTGTGTTAGCAGACGCGGTTTGTATCATTTCCCCCACCTCCTTTACTGGTTCCACCTAGACCTCAGAGAGCCCCGACATCCCGCAAAAGCAATGACGCTATTACAACCTGACAAGGGCATATGGAGCCGCATTCCAAACACGTGTCGCCCAACCCTCTCTCTCTCTCTCTCATAATTTCAGCTTTAACAACGAGTCCAGCTGTAGAAAGTAATTAAAATAGAAAGGTGAAGGTGACATGATGGGACTCACTCAATGAGTGCAGCAACTACAAGCAAAAGGGGGGGTCTATAGAGAAGTTGGGAACCTCCATTAGTGGTAAAGAGAAGTTGCAAGCAAACCCAACTTGCTGATCTCCACAACAGATACAGATTGCTCAAAGAATTATGCCCTCACCCCTGAGGGCTCTGGGAACAGTGACCGACATGGACAAGGGAACTTTAACAGCTTAGAGTTTTGTCTAAATATACGTAAGCAGTATCTTAATTGTCCAAAACAAAAAGAAATTGCCCGGGTCTTCTATGGGAAGCCATGAGTGTTCAACTGGTATAGAACCCATAATAGTGTGGACATGTCCTTGAACAGTTTGTTTCTCGCACAAGATACCATGCACTGGCTGTGGAGAAATCCAGGTGTCTTCCCCTCAAGGATGCATTCCTTGGTCTCATCCAAGAAACGTGAAACCCTGGAGAGTTGCTGCCAATCAGTATACTGAGCCAGATGGACCAATGGTCTGTCTCGATATGGCAGCTTGTTATGATGTATAGTTGCCCCAGAGCATTGTGGGAAATCTAAATGTTGGCCACCCAGCAATGCTTAGAGCCACAGGTTGAGGGAGGGGAAATTAAATGACAGCCTATGGGAAGGGTTGATGGTGGCCCTCTAGCAGCTGCCCCCAAATGGTGGGTGCTAACACCTCCCATCTCCAAGGGTCTTTTCCTCTCCAACGCAAGCCTGCATTTTATTTTTTTCCAAATCCCATCGCATCACAGGCGAACAAGCATTGATCTCGCAGCGCATCAAAGAGCTGCCGTTAAAGCCACGGCATTAGAACAGGATTCTATCGATCTTGCTTTGAGGTTCTTGATATTGATAGAAATAATGTTTTGACTCAGACGTGGTTGGCGTCACCAGAGAAAGAGAGGGAGAGAAGGGGTAGCTAATGCCCGCGTCTTCTGGGTATCAATTACAGCGTTTTCATCAAATACTTTATTACAGAGACTGGCAAACAAGGAGAGAACATCTAGTGTCATATGCCATGTCTCAAACCCCTCTGTGGCAGAGATAACAATGGATCCATTCTGTAAGCTGACATATTTTTTGTTTTCTAATGTATTCCACCCTTTTGTGTCTGCGTATGCTTAAATAACAGGCACAGATGTACCGTTTTCCAAAGGTCTTTGACTTGCCATGAGGCTACTGTCCCTACCAGTGAAATAAATTGATTACTAGCGACAATGTTAACTATTATACAAAGAGCACAGCTCGGGGGGCCCTTTGTTTCATTTTAAAGCAAGGGGGGAGAGGAAAAGCGATTATTTGTTCCTTATGACAGTTTGCAAGATTTGCCTGGTAGCGGAAGAAAAGATTTTTTAAAAAAGGAAAATAGCGGGGGGGGGGGAGAGAGATTGCTGATGAATATGGAAGGGGATGGCACCAGGCCTCCCAGACAGATCTTCAAACTGGCCCTCCATTATGATTTATTCAAGAGATAAACACAAGAGGTATTTAAATGGCATGGGGCATGATCACTAAAAGGAGGACATCCGTAATGAAAAAGTATGCTGTACTTGGTACTTAGAGGTAGACAGCCATTTGGGATCTGCTTTAGGGTCAGTCTGCACAAATAGCAGCAGATCACATGAGAAACTTGTTCCAGGACTGTACCATACCCGGGTGCAGTAATGGACCAGATGAGACCAGTAGGTTGTGTCTTAATCCAAAATTGAGGTACAGTTAGCTAGGGGTTTGTCTGCCCAGCTGAGGGATGTCCAGCTTGTTTTGGAGGGATCTGCACTCCCCCTTAGAACAGGGATGAAGAACTTGTTGTGACCCTCCAGAAGTTGTTGGACCACAACTCCCATCAGCCACAAGCAGCATGTCCATTGCTGAGGGGTAATGGAAGCTGCCCTCCAACAATATCTGGAAGGCCACAGGTTCTCCATCATTGCCATAGAGCTGTACAGTTTGGCCCATGAGGCCATTTCTCCCAAACACACCCACCTACTTATCAGCTGACATCACTGGGGACATCAATTGATGGGCAGGAGGGCAGGGTTTAACCCTGCATTGGCTGCACATCCTGTTTCCAGGAGGGAAGAGGATTGCACAACTAATGGAGCAGGATTTAATCCACACTCATCAGCTGATGGGCAGGGGCTAAAGCCCTCTGCAAAATTTCCCTTTGAAGAAGCTCTGCACTTCCCCTTTGAGGTGAGCAAGCCAGCAAGAGGACTGAGCAGCCTCTACACACACCCTCCTCAGCCACACACCAGACTTCACACCCTCTTTGAGTGATTTTAGCTGACAGGACTGTGTCCTTGAATTTTGATAATGCCTCTTGCTTGTCTGGATGAAGGACACAAAGGGGAGGTGTGAGTATGCATAGAACCTAGCCTACATTATGGCAGACTTCACATTCATTGCTCTTCCAGGATAACCAGCCTCATATATTCAATATACTTAAGACTAATTAATGTGTGAAGGGGTTAATACCATAGAGTAAGCTGTCCTGCCAAGCTTAGCTAAGTCCACTTCCCCTCATCTTGGGAGGAACTAGGTAATAAAGTATTTGTTCCCTCCCTCAGTCCACCTGAGAAGTTCAGCATGCAAAGAGGTTTGAGCTGGTTGCTCCAGCTCAGACCACATGGCTCTTACAACCCTCTATTGAGTTCCTATGCTTTCAACCACTTTGGAACTTTCATCATTTTGGAACTAAACTAAGTTTTACTGCATGTGCAACAGTTCTGACTGTATAGAAACACACATGAATCTGACCTTTGGAGAGTTTGCAAGTAAACCATTTTTAACTTGCTAAATGTGTGGTCTTTTCCTTTGGAAAAGGGGACTATTTTGGAGAAATGAGGGTTTCCTAACAACTCTCAGCACTTTTAACAAGCTACAGCTCCCAGGATTCTTTGGGGGAAGACATGACTGTTTAAAGTGGCATCATAGGCCTTTAAACATATAGTGTGGCTGAGCCCTTGTTTACAAAGGGACATCAGTGAGTTATGTAGGCAGTTTCTTTTAATCCTCCTTGCTGCATTTGTTTTAGCTCTGACCCTAGCAAGATAGGACAGAAATTGTCAATATGGTGCCCTCGAGATGATATTAGATTACAACTTCCAGTGGCCAGGGATGATGGCAGCAGTAATCCATCAATATCTGGAGGGCAGCACATTGGCTATCTCTAGAGCATGTTGATGGTCCAGGTCCTCAGAATATCAGTTGGCCATCACGACTCACTAACTCAAGTATTTAAACCTATGCAAAAGCTTAGGGAGCTGGTTGTTCTTCACTTTGCCTGGCAGCTGAGCGCTGCTTTAACAACAGGTATGTGTCATATGCTAAATGAGGCATGGAACAATTGCCTTAGGTTCGTGTTAATATCCACAAGCACAGATGTGGAGCTCAATAAACATGACAAGCTATACAAAAGTGTAGGGGGGAGAGATTTCATAAGCAGGCAAGATTGAAATACAGTAACTGTATTTCTCCTCCTCCCCTCTGCTCTGCTCCCCACTTATAAGTAGCAAAATAAACTGACTGCAAAAGTGGGGCAAGCAAATCTAGAGCAAAGCAAGTGTTTCTGCAAAGGAAGGTTCTGAAGACATTCAAAGAGTGCACAGCCTGAATTGTGAGTGAAACAAATCTCCTGCTAAAACCTTAGTGGGGTTGCCCTGTGACCTTGCTTGATTCTCTTTCCCTGTCCCTCTTCCATGGCTGCTAGCCATGATGGCTATGCTCTGCCTCCATGGTTGAAGGCAGCAACCCTTCTGAACACCAGCTGCTGGAAGCCACAGGAGGGGAGAATGCTAGGGTCCTGTCTGTGGGTTTCCACAGGCACCTGGTTGGCCACTGTGAGAGCAGGATGTCGGACTAGCCTGATCCAGCAGAGTTCCTCTTGTGTTCCAAAGGATTTATTTGTGGGGTGGGTGTGACATGACATGGGGTAGGTGTGGTCTGCATTGGGCTTGCTATGTAGGCAGGGTTGTCTGGAAGCCCTGACTTCATCAATCTGCATTATCCCCACTCTGTGTTGTTGCTCCTGCATATGCCCTTGACACCTCCAAGTGCTAGGATCATGCCTTATCAATCAATACTTGGAATCAAGTCAAGTGGGGGCAGGAAGGCAGGCAGGTCTGGGGCTGGTATGGGTGGGCAAATGTGTTCTCTCCATTTCTTCTCTTTCCACTCTTTACATTTCACCAGTTCTTCATATTTCCACATCAGGTTTTTTTTTTTAAGTCTTCATGAAAATTCATCAACATTTTAATGCAGATCTCTCCCAACAAACACTTATTTAAATGCAATGCTGTCCAATATGCTTGTATTTTGCAAAACCTGTTTCCCTAATATTTTGCATATTTTATACTGTTTTCACTAAGACAGGCATTTTCATGCCACTTCTCCCTAGTTTCTGCACTTTTGTGCACATTATTTGTCCAGAGAACTACATTGCAAAATTCAGAGAACTGTGAATTTCGAATGACAGCTGTGTTTCAGTTTGTGCATTGTTTCTGTACGGGTGTGATATAATTTGTCAAATACCTACCTTAGGGGTAGCTAACATGGTGCACTCCAGATGTCATTGGACTCCAACTTCCATCAGCCACAACCATCATGAGCAATGATCAGGGATGATAGGATTTGTGGTCCAACAACATCTGGAGGGCATAACGTCACCTGTCCCTGAGTCGCCTGTAGCCTTTTTGGGGTGGGGGATTACATCTCCCGACAGCTTCTTTGACTGGAGAGAAGAGGAGGGAGGGAACAGTTCTCTGTGGCTTGCACATGCCATTGGTAGGTAGGGTTGAATGGGAAAGGGCTCAGTGGGTGAGTTGGAAGGGAGAAGAGTGAAGCAAAAGATCAGTGGAGGGGCATTTCCCCACAGCTTTGATGAAAATCTGAGCCAGGGAAGAAATGGGTGAAGAGGGGAGCATTAATACCTGCTTAATACTGTAGTTAGGACAAGTATTACAAGCTCTACAAAACTCAGTGTTTCTGAGCCAGAAGTATAACTGTGGAGACATCACTACATAGTTTCAGATGAGGCTTTCCTGTTTCTTCCCAGAAGTCATTGCAGCTGCATAAACCAAGCCAGTGAATGTTGTGTCTAGGGGGGATCTGAAACTATGTTTACCAGCAGGCCAACAATCAGCCATGACTCTCAGGAACAAGGGTTAAGGGTTGGCATGGTTAGGAATGGGCCAAAGCCCATGGTCAGCAAGAGGCCCACTGCCAGGGCCACCTAGACCTACTGCAATGAGGAGGTAGGCTCACTGAGGTGGGGGACGACGACCATGGAAGGTGCTTTGCTAAGGGGCCTTCCAAGCTCTGGAGGAAAGTTCCAAGTGCCAGATGGAGAGGCCTTTGGCTCTGAGCCCTAATATTCCCTTCCTCTGGGCTCCATGGGCTTCTGCTTGAGGTTTTCTTTCTGCACGTTCTGTCCATCAGCTTCACATGGTGACATACTTTGTGCTTTTACAGCTCAGGCTACAACTCAGGGCCAGTTTAACCAGGGCTACTGCAATGACAGGAAGAGCAAGCATGAAAATAAACCATCTTTAACAGCAAGGATTGATACAAAACCATAAAACTTCCCCATTCCCAACCACTGGGCCTAAAAGCTTCCAAGAGAAAGTAAATGAAAATTCATGATACTCTATTGTGCCCAAGAGCCAGCTTAACTACCGGCGCTACACAATTATTTATAGCTGGAAACTATCAAAGGGAATTGCTCGCCAGCCTCCTTGCTCCACGCGGTAATTGATGTGAAGTGAGGCATCGCATCCCCCGCTGACCCTGGCGTAGTGAAAGTCAGATGGATTACATCAAACCCAATTATGATTGATATGATCAAAATCCATGATGCACGACATGCCATAACAGGTTTCCTAAGTGTACCTATTGATTGATTCGGCAAAGACAGGAAGAGAGGGCTGGGAGGAGCATGCGGATGCTCTCCAGCATATCACAGTGGAGTGGCCTATGGAAAAGGGAGGAAGAACAACCTTCTGACAGCTTCTCAGAGTAAATATTATATATGCACATATGTTTTGATGTGTGTTCCTTTCTCAAAGAGTTGCCTCCCCGATGCCTCTAGTTCAGAGGATGCTCACAAAAGGTCTCAGTAAAGATCCTGTCAAAAGTTTGTTAAAATCAGCCACATCCACCTATGTACCTACCAGCACTCTGACCTATGACACATGCGAACTGTCTCAGGAAATACCCCCTGAAAAAATAAACAATGTGCAAGAGGCTGCTTGCCCTTCCTGCTCAGTTCCAGTTTGCACTGGTTCCACCTCTCCTACATAAGCATGCCCCCTTAAACACACCCATGTGCCACAGGATGCCGTGATTAGACACCCACCCTCACATCCCATACTGAGCAGTGGAGAGGTACAAACATCTCCATGAGTGTGGCAGTGGCTGATGTACATAGGTGCCTTCCCCACCCTCACCCCACTGATGGGACTGCTGATGGCAGGCATGCCTGTACCATGTTGTGCTCCTGTCTGCTTTTCTGCTCCAGACAGCAACAGATGATGGGAGTTGCAATCCAGGAGTATATGGCATTCCAACGGGGAAGGTAGCAGTTGATATTATTTTTGTGACAAGGCAAGAACAAGAAGTCTGTGTACTAAATGCATTCCCAGGAGGTTGCTGTAGAAAGCCAGAGGTTTTATGGACACTAGTCATGGAACCATCAGAACATCAACATTATAAGAGCTGAATAAGTTTTAAAGTTACTGGATCACATTACTGCTTACCGAGCAGTTGGGTAGAATACTGCCTGTGCACTTTTCTTCCTTTCAACCCAAGTAAAAAGGCTAGATTAGTGTTTGCCAACCTGGTGCTCTCCAGTCTTGGACTACAACTCCCATCAGCCTCAGCCAGCGGCTGGAGTTATCCTGGCAAGTTCACAGATGTGGAAAAGTCATCCCAGGTTCTCTGGCCTCAGGATTCCCCAGTGTTGGATTTCAGTAAGTCGAGCTTCCCTGTGGCAAAGATGCACTCGACAAGCACAAGGGCCAGTGACCGACCCAAGTGTCGTAACACTGATGGAAAACGGTCTTTGAAATTCATAAATTCAAGGCAAACCTGTTTTACCGGGGCTGATAGTGCTGTATTAGTTGTGGGAAGTTAATGAGGTCCTGTGTTTGAGTACAACCAGATTAAAATGAAAAACGAACCACATTACATTCTGTTTCAACAATTATTATCAGTTGGCTGTAATATAAATATGCAAATTTACCCAGCTTGAACTTTCACATTCTCTGTAGAGACCATTCATCTCTTTAAAGTATTAATTTAAGTTGTAAAAGGATCCATACATCACCGCCGTGTCATTTTGAAAACAAATATTAATCAATTTTGGGAGGCTCGGGGTTGCCGCGGCGCAAGCGTGGCGTCCACTTACGTCGGAAGCAAGGCAGTGGCAAGGGGAAGGGAATTTACATATTCATCCTTGACTTAAGGAAATCGTATGATAAATACAAGCACGAACACAAGAAACTCAGCAGACTTAAGACCTTATCGTCATCTAGGCTACGACGAAAAGGACTGTGTTTGCATCCTCAATGCAACAGTATGCAGATTAGGAGTAAACGCCTTATTCCTATCTGTATAACCTTGAAAACCAGGGACAGCTGATGTGCAGGTATAGGTTCCTCTTACTCACTCAAAAAAGGAAAAATGGAAAACATTGCAGAAAAGAAATTGTAGAGAAGGGTGGTTTTTAAATAAGTTCCCTGAAAACACTAAAAGGATATAATCATAATTCCAGTGTATAAGAGTTAGCTTTTTCATTATGAGGTTGCTTGGGGAGATGTTTCTGACTAGGTAACCAAAAATATAGAGCCCCTTCTCTTCCCCCCAAAGTTATTTCCAAATGATAAGTGTTCTATCCAGCTGAGTGGCCCTCCAAGGTTTAGGCCAGCACTGGGAAACCTGCAGCTCTCTAGAGATATTGTTGGCTGTTGGGCCATGCCAACTGAGGCTGATGGGAGTTGGAGTCCAACAACACCAGGAGGGACACAGGTTCTTCACCCCTGCTTTTCGACCTTTTCTTCCTCTTCCCCTTCTTACCTAAAGGACTGTTTTCTCTGCATGAACTTGCTGGTGTATTGATCTCATCTGCAGGCATCTGTCTGCAAGCCTGGCATTGGCACTCAGTATCTTGGGGCAGCTGCCAGGGCACCTGTGTTCTGGAAGGGTCCATCACCACTGTCAGGCTATTTTCAGGCTATTTTCTCTGGGACGGTTGCATCTCAGAGCAGAGGTGGAGTTAGCTGCTCCAGCACCTGGAATGGCACACATGCTGTGCACCTGGGGTGGGGCAAGCATGGGGGCGCCGCCACCCTTCAGGGATGACACCCGGGGCAACCCCCTTTCTCTGCCACTGTCTCAGAGCCGCCATTCTAATTTCACACAAAAATTCCTTCAGAGTATGGAGCACTCTGTGCATTTTAGATATGGATCATAAAAACACCGGCCGTATGTTATGAAACCTATTCTCTGAAGTTTAGGGCATGAAACAGGAGCACAGGAAGCTGACTTAGGCTGAGTCGAACCATTGGTCCACTTACCTCAGAAACTGTCTACACTGACTAGTAGTGTCATGTTTTGGTCTGATTGTGGAAAGAGGCAGGGCTGGAGACCCTGCTGATGAACCATGGACAGCTCCAAGTGAGCAACTTGCTACAACCAGGTTGGGATCAGACTGAGGCCTTTTCTCCTGCAGGCTCTGCCACTTGAGAGAACCTCGGAGTCTTAATGGGCCAACCCACTGGCCTGAAGAAGATCGCTCCTCCTTCATTTCATCGCCTCCCTTGCTGGTGTACTCCCGCTGCTGCCAGACTGGTGATGTGCAGTGGGAGGCAGCTGGTTCTTCCAGCTCAGGGGGAGGTTCCTGTGAGGCTCCATACTCTGGCCCTGTAGGCTCTGGTGGTCTGGGATGTTCCTCTTGGAGTTTTTAGCCAACCACCTCAGGAACAAGGGTCTCCCTATCTTCCGCAGTCAACTCTGAGTCCTCTTCCAAATCTCGTGCCCCTGCGGCTTCTGGCTTTATGTCCGGATCACAAGAAGCAGCTCCCCAGAGTTTCAGATAGACCACACCCCCAGCCCCAGCTGGAAGGTACCCTGGAACCTTCTTCATGCAAAGCAGATGTTCTGCCCATGAGCTATGGCCCTTGCCTAGGAAAGCACAGCAAGGTACCTTACACTGAGTCAGACCACTGGTCCATCTAGCTCAGCCTTGACTGGGAGCAGCTCTCTGGGGTTTCAAATGGGGCACATCCCAAGCCCCACCTGGAAATTGGCTGTGATTGGAGAGGGGAGATGGGCACGGAAAGTGCTTTGCCAGCATGCGTGGACACTCTTTGCATCTCTTCTTCCCAGAAGCAGAGTTTCTTACATTTTGTACCACAACTGAACCCGAAGTATGAAACTGCCCCCCTCTTTCCCCCACCCTCCCCCTCATCAATTTTAAATTGTTTGCACGTAAAGCCGGGATAAGGCCCTAAATCTGCTTCAGTACTGGCACTAAAAAGTGAATGCAAAGCCAACTAACTAGATGTGGAAAATGAAAGTTTGACTGGTGATTATGTTCCTCGTAAGGTGAACTCTCTTCTTGTCTCTTCTTTGATTAGCACACAGCCATGCCAAGCATTGCCACCAAGTTTTTATTGCACTTTAAATCTTCATTTGGAGATGCAAAGGGGCTCTGAATGAAGATTTAGGACTCCATAAAACTGCCTGGCAGTCTCTGGCTATCTTTGCTGCAAAAAAGGGGGGGCTTAAAAAAGCATATTATTCTATGCCGCTTGAAAGCATCTATCAGCCTCAGTGTTAAATTTTGGGTCCAATATCTACTGGTTCTAGCCATGTATGCAAGTGTGCTTGGTGTAACACAATGGTAGAGGTTCAATCCTCAATGGCATCTCCAGATAGGCTTTGGAGAGACCCTTGCCTGAAGCCCTAGAGAGCTCTTGCCTGTCAGGGCAGACAATACAAATCTAGATGAACCAATGATCTGACTCAGTATAAAGCAGGTGCCAGCGTTCCGAATGAAAATCTTGAATACACCACACACACTGTAGCTGCTATACTTCCATCGATGCTATTGGGGCAAGCAAGTTTGGGCAATGTGGTCGCATTTACCTGGGGAAACCCAGCCAGATGGGTGGGGTAGTAGTAATAGTAATAGTCAAAACAAAACAAATTCCTTCCAGTAGTACCTTAAAGACCAACTAAGTCAGTTCTTGGTATGAGCTTTCGTGTGCATGCACACTTCTTCAGAAGTGTATCTGAAGAAGTGTGCATGCACACGAAAGCTCATACCAAGAACTGACTTAGTTGGTCTTTAAGGTGCTACTGGAAGGAATTTGTTTTGTTTTGACTATGGCAGACCAACACGGCTACCTATCTGTAACCAGTAATAGTAATAGTAATAGTAATTAGTCTACACATATACTAGTGAAAGGAGTCTGATTGTAACCATAAGGTAAAGGTAAAGGGACCCCTGACCATTAGGTCCAGTCGTGACCGACTCTGGGGTTGTGTGCTCATCTCGCTCTATAGGCCGAACCAGAACAGCGCACGGAAACACCGTTTACCTTCCCGCCAGAGCGGTATCTATTTATCTACTTGCACTTTGACGTGCTTCGAACTGCTAGGTTGGCAGGAGCAGGGACTGAACAACGGGAGCTCACCCCGTCGGAGGGATTTGAACCGCCGACCTTCTGATCGGCAAGTCCCAGGCTCTGTGGTTTAACCCACAGCGCCACCCCCGTCCTGATTGTAACCATACTGAGCATTTATTTCTCAGGGTGTTTGCTGTTGCTTCCTTCAAGGCTTTGGGGTAAAGCAGTGTGTCCATAACCCCCCCCCAAAAAAATGTTATCAGAATCAGTGTCCTCCATACTGGGGAGAATGTCAGGGCCAAATAGATAGGGTCTTTGGCCTCTGAGTCTGAGGTCCCCCACCATGGTGGAGGGGGAAAGTTGCATGTACCC
Source organism: Podarcis erhardii (assembly GCF_964252035.2). Lineage (NCBI taxonomy): Eukaryota > Metazoa > Chordata > Lepidosauria > Squamata > Lacertidae > Podarcis > Podarcis erhardii. The sequence goes on from NC_138511.1 coordinate 37,536,657, forward strand.
ATTCCTTCAGTGACACTCAGACCAGGCAAGCTCAGGAAGCTGCCCCCAAGACCCATGTTCAATGAACTTCAGTCCCCCTAGCCACCTCTACTCCAAAGCTCCTCACTTCCCACCTCTAGACACCCAATCCCTGCTGGCAATCTCCTTCCATGAATATGGGGATCCAGTCACAAAGTATGTCTTTATTGTGGGTTTCCCTTCAGACCGTAACCTTAATTTAATAGGGGTGTTTTTTTAATGCATCATCTGTCTGCAAAAGTTCCCCCACCCCCTTCAAACAGTTCCCTGAAAAGAGGATTCTGTGCAGACCAATATAATTTTTATATATTTTTAAAGCTCTCTCCATTCAGGGCTGTCTCCTGATATACTCCTTTTGGCTACAGTGGCACATTATACAGCATCCTTTAAAAAATAAAGATTATAAATGGCAAAGGTGTCTCGGGGTAAAGCTGCTAACAACATGGCATGTGGACTCCATTGTATGCAGTCTCCAGCTGTTTTCACATGGGATGAATTGTGACTGGGGAGGAATGTCATAATCTGGTTTTTACGGTAAGTGATGCTGCAGTAGGCCTGGGGATGGTTTGTGTGAGCGGGAAATCACAGTGTTCCTTTGACACTGAGAAACCTGGGCTTGGCTGGGCCATGGGAAGCAGACTGAAGCATGGCGGGAACTAAGTAAAGAAGGGCCCTGGTGGATCAGGAGAAGACCCCATCTAGTTCAGCACTTTGTTCTCACTGTAGTCAAACAAATGCCCAATGGAAGCCCACAAGCAGGACCCAAGTACAACAGCACTCTCCCCACTTGTGATCCACTTGGCTTTCAAATGCCTCTTACAACATAGGCAGTATGCTGCCACCATGGCTGGTAGCTATTGATAGCCTTCTCCTCCATGGGTTTACCCAGTCCTCTTTCAAAGCCATCAAAACTGACAGCTATCACTACCTCCTGCAGAAAGAGGCTCCATAGTTTAAGCTATGTGTTGTGGAACAAGCCAGAAATGTAGGTGTCACTCCCAGCTTTTCTCTATTTCTTTCTTCGATTTCTTTTAAATGCAGATTCAACAGAAAGAAAGAACAGCAGCTGGCATGAAGAATAAGAGTAACCCATCAACCCTAATGTTAAACATCTTTATTGATATATAAGCAGTCCATACGTCCAAATGGACATCCAAACAAGACTGGCAATTGCAAGACACAGGTTCATACATAGACAGCTCAGTGCTCAGAGACAACATTGTTGACCCTAACTGGCCACGGTTCTCCTGGATCCAGCCTTGACCTTTGGCTTTTGCATTAACAAGGAACAAACAGATGGGCAACAGGAATGAGGCTTAACTTCCCAGCTTCCAAGTGCTTCTATTTGGCCACTTCCCCACCCCACAAACCCCAGCCAGGATCTGAGATTCTGGGAAGCCCAACAGGTGGAAAACAGCTAGGGATGAGAAAATCTGTCCCTTTTGGTTCCCCCCATTTCCATTCTTTCAAATTTGAGTTCAGTTCTCCACATTTCCACATCGTGCAAATTTCTTCCAAGACACTTATTTTTGTGCGCAATTTTGCTAACACGTATATTTTTTTGCAACACAATCCCTCCTAATAGAATGCAATTTTTTTTGCATGTTGTTTTCACACATAGGTGCATTTCTGTGCACACTTTACCATAGGATACACATATTTGTCCACGTTATCTGTCTGGAGAACAGAAGTGTGTGAATTTCAAGGGATGCCTGCGTTTCAGTTTACCTAATTCACATTTTCTGAAACAATAAGCAATTTTACCTTTAAGTGAGGACAGAATCGATTTTCTCTCCCACCCCTAACTGAGCAACCCAGGAAGAGATATTGCAGGTAATGAAGCAACAGGTGGGGAAGGCGTTAAGCAGTGGTGACTGATCCATCAGGATGGATGGGGCACAGCCCCACCCACCTCAGCCTGCAGCAACCTGCCTGCCTTCTTACCTCCATCCAGTCCAGGAGGAGGCAGCACTGCCTCTCTGTTGCCCTTGAGGATCTCAGCAGGGACAGGGGGTGGGAACTAGAATCTGTTAACTTTGCCTCCCACAACTGCTAGTCTCCCTGCCTTTCACCCTATCCATTCCACTGGGCCCCAGCCACCATGGGCATTAAGCAACCCTCTGCTGCCCACAGATTCTCCCTTGCAAAAGCGCTGCCCCCTTGCCTCTGCCTCCGTGTTAGGCAGGAAAGCTTGAGATGCACGAAGCGAAGAGGTCTGCATACCCCTCCCCTCCGTGCACTTCCATGTCAGCAGCTTTCCGCATAGCATAACAAATATTAAAAGGCGAATGAAGTCTATTAGGCAATTACCGAGGGGGCTCGTGAAATAGGACTCGCCCCTATAAAGCCAATGAAGTTATGACAGCTGCGGCCCGAGAGGAATCAAGGCAGAATAAAAGAGCGTCTCTGTGGCAGACAAATGATGATAAAGTGAGCCTTTTAGTCAACAGTCAATGGAAATTGACAAGGCCAAACCCCACAACTAATGAACAGCCAAACCTTTGCTACTACCGGCAAAGCGCTACTGAAAGTTTCATCTGAATAAAAGGGACGGAGATTGAATTTAACTGATCTTTGTCATTTTGCTTTGCTTAGAACACACACACATATTTTTTCCAAGAACTGCATGCATTTTTTCTGTGCCCGTCTGGATTGCAAAATTGGGGTGTAGAGAAGATGCAGTTTTGCCTGCCACATCACAGGTGCACCAAAATGGACTTGAAAATAGCATGGACTTCAGATGGCTCCCACGTCACATGTCTCAAATAATACCAAAAGAGCCATTTTGTCGTCAGATGCTCTAGTCGGACCAGCTCTCTGTTTCTTAGAGACGAATCTCAGCTATAGAGCTGTGTTTGCCTGATGGACACAACGCACCACATCCGATGGGTGTGGAGGGTGTAACAATCGCACACAACAATGGGACAGCTGCACATTAATAAATATGTAATGTTCGATTAAAAAATATGGATAGTATTTCTTCCTCCTCCCCCACTTCAATCCCCCCCCCAAAAAAAACAGCAACCCAATTGTAGACTACCCCCAAGGCAGAAGATGCGATCTGGCACGCATATTTCTTGCTGGCTTTGGAAATCTAAAACTCAAACGCTTCCCTGTCCCAGCTGTTTCCCATTGTTCCTGTTTATCAGCTCAAAGGGCGAAGAGAGGAACAAAGAGGGGGAAAAATTTCGCTTGCATTTCAAATGTGCCAGTCAGTCACTGCATTGTTAAAAGAAGAAAGCTTAATTGTCTCTGCTGCCAAACTTTCTGGTGAATGTCCAGTTTTTAAGAAAAGCTATTCAGCTGTGCAATTTGTTTAATACATGCAGGGAGGAGGGAAACTGCACATAAAAATCACATGCTTTCCAGAAGGGAGGGGAGAGGAGAGGAGAAAAAAACCCATATCCATACATTGCAGATCTGCGATAGCTCCATCGTGGCATTTGAATTCATAAACGGATCTGCTAAAACGATGGTGTTTGATGCAGCACTGTCCATGTGCGCGGTGCTTTTAGAGCAACAACCAAAAATGTACACATCCCTGCCCAAGGAGTCTGCAATTTGCAGTTGCAGAGAGCTGCTTGGGGCACATTCCTGCACAGCCAATGAGAACATGAGAAGAGCCTGCCAGATCAAGCCAATGGCCCCTCTAGTCCAGCATCCTCTTCTCATAGTGGCCAACCAGATGCCTGTGGGAAACCCACAAGCAGGACATGAATGCAAGAGCACTCCCTCTTCCTGGATGGCTTCCAGCCAGTGGTATTCAGAAGCATGACTGCCTTGGGCTCTGGAGGAAGAGCATAGCCATCATGGCTAATAGCCAATGATAGCATTATTCTCCCTGAATGTCCAGTTCCCTTTTAAAACTATCCATGTTAGCAGCCATCCCTGGCTCCTGTGGGAGTGAGCTCTGGTGGTTAGATGTCAGTCCTACTTCACCCACCATTCTTTCTATTTCCAAAAGTGTCTTTTGGAACACTAAAAATTATCAACTGATTTTATCTTCACAATGGCCTTGTGAGGCAGCGCTAGGCCAAAGGACAGCATCTTACACAGAAACACCCAGTAAGCAACATAGAGGAAGGGAGTTTTGCTTTCTTTTAAAATAGAACAACACATATTTATTCTGATCTTAAAGCTGCCTTTCCCTTTGCCTTAGTTTCTCTCCCCTTATTGTTGTCTTCGACTCTAAACGGATTCATTTACCGTATTTTTCGTTCCATAGGACGCTCCGTCCCATAGGACGCACCTAGTTTTTTTGGGGGGAAATAAAGGAATTTTCCCCCCTTTATTTCCCCCCCAAAAGCAGGTCGGGGAAACCGAACCAGGTCGAGGAACAGCGGGATGGCGGCGCTGCGCCTCCCTGCTGTCCCCCGAGCTTGTGGGGCTGGCCGATGTCTGCCCGGCACGAGGGGTGCTCTGCTTCAGGGTGCCCCGCGTACCTGGCGGCAGGCTGCTATCCGCAGCGTGGGGAGCCCTGTGGGGACCTCCCGCAGGGCTGCCTAGGCTGCGGATGTGTTCCCGAAGCGCCGGGCGCTCTGCTTTCAGCGCGCCCGGTGCTCCGGGAACCAAACTACTATCCGCAGCCTAGACAGCCCTGCGGGAACTCCCACAGGGCTGCCTAGGCTGCGGATGTCTTCCTGAAGCCTGGAGAGCGAGAGGGGTCGGTGCGCACCGACCCCTCTCGCTCTCCAAGCTTCAGCGAAAGCCTGCATTCACCCCATAGGACGCACCCAGATTTCCCCTTCATTTTTGGAGGGGAAAAAGTGCGTCCTATAGGGCGAAAAATACGGTACTTAGCACGGCCCCTTTTTATTGTGGGGCAAGTCTTTGTCTCTTGAGCCATAAAGTATAATTGGCAGGCCTTGGCAGAGCCAATGGTATTATTGAACCTGTAATTGTCTTGTGTCTTTGTTTACAAGTTGGAGAGTCAATACCATATGATTGACACAAGGCCCAGCTGCATTAATGTCACATGCAGAAGAAAAGAAAAAAAGAAATGGGGGCTGAGAGTGCACCTCTTTTAAAAGATTTGGAATCTTTGACTTTGGATTGGCTAAGGATGCCAGCGAGGAACACCAGCCATTATCCCTAATGATGAGAAGAAGAAATGTCCTCTCTGCTGCAGAGAGGTACATACATACGAACTCTCCCTCTCGTCATCTTTCAGGATTAGTCTGAAACTTAAAGAGGACAGGCCAAATTCATGGAACAGAAGGCTATGATGAAAGCTATCCTATGCCTCTGAATACCACTTGCTGGAAAACTCAGGAAGGGAGAGGGCTCTTGTGCCTGGGTCCTGCTTATGTGTTTCCTACAGGCATCTGATCAGCCATTGTGAGAACAGGATGCTGGACTAGATGGGCCATTGGCCTGATTTAGTAGAATCTTCTTATGTTCTTATAGACTCGCTGATGTTTTGCTGCATTAATTCACAGCACCTTCCTGCCATCAGGAAGTCTGTAATCTAAAAGTCTAAAACCAGCTTCTTCTTTTTTAGGTGCATAAGAGAAAATGGCAAAACAGCGGCATTTATGATCAGTAATCCCAATTAAAACAAGCCTTTTCTTCTTCTTTTTTAAAGTCACAATCCATCATCCCAGCATGGAGAAATGAAACCCACCCTCCGGACATGAGAGTGTCATAAACAATTGATTTGACATCAGGATAATTGATATCAAGCAAGCTGTTTTTAAAGACATTCAGATGCACAAAGATGCAGGAGGCATCAAAATAGAGGCAAATCTCAGTGACGTTACTAATGCACCAGCTCAGTAATTCAAATCCTCTTGCCCCCCCCCCTATTTTTATTACTCTTATTATTTTTATTCTTTCCATCTTGGCTTCCAAAATTAATTCTCTCCATAATTTCTAACAGAATGGCTCTGATATTTCCAAAGACAATATTACCTCTAATGAAATAAAGCAAAACACCTGTGCACAGATGGAATGAGTTCCATCCTCAGCCATGGAGTCATTTTACCTCTAGTTCCTTGGTCAATGAAGGCTCTGAGAAAGAGCGTCTTCTCTGCCTCTTCCTGCGGCCCACCTGTTCTTTTCATGTTTTCCTGATGACACATCTCCAGCCCCAGCGACATTTTCTTTTTAAGTCTAACCACCTTCGTCAGAAAGAATAGATCAGGATCCCAGGAAACAAATTCACTTGGAAACAGCCTTTGAAGTTCTTTCAAGCACATAAATGGAATAGAGAGCCTGCTTTAGACCAGGAGCAGCAAAGTAGAAGATGCTGGACTACAACTCCTATCATCCCCGGCCATTGGCCATGCTGGCAGGGGCTGAGGGAGGTTGGATCCCAACATCTGAAAGGCCACAGGCTTCCCCACCCTGGCTTTAGATAAGGAGAGGGAAACTGGAATGTAAAACACACAGAGAGAGAAAAGCTGTAGTGGCATTAGCTTCAGAATTACCTAAAAATGTTAGTTCTCTTTTCTATTAAAATGGTAAGCTCCTAGTCCTTATGATTGCAGAGATGTACTTGGAAGTATGTGGTTAATGCCTGCTAATGGCAATATGAACTGATCAAAGGGCAGGGATTCAGAGATGGATATAGCTTCTTACCAATCTTCTTGACTAGCACAATTAGTAAAAAACAGTGCAGCTTAATCAAAACTGGAGTATAAGTTGTGCAAAATGAGAGAGAGAGAAAAGTTAGAGGCAGATATCCTTCGTTTGCATGATGTATACAAGGTAAAAGGATGTGGGCTACCCAGACACAACTTTGTGGTTTTGCAGCATAGGGCAGCATAAAGAAATGTGCATTGTTTTTGAACCATGTGGCTCTTTAGATTTACAGAGATGAGGGAAATTTTAAAAAAAACAACAGGAAGTTATCATCTCTTGTGAAAAAGGCCCTTAACTGCTAGCAATCTGGTATCTCTTGGCAAAGCCCACTGGCTAATTCAATCATGCTGTCAATATAATTAATAAGGGTGGGGGGAGGGGGAGGCGGGATCTACAGGAGGCCGAGAAAAACAAAGAGAGCTAGACGGACCTATGATAGTAATAAAAGATGACTGCGGAAAAGAATTGCATTATTCAGTCTCTTCTATTGATGTCATAAGCACAGCCATATGCTGTGCAAGCTGCGGTGCACACCCCAGGTGATCTCAGGTAGAACAAGATGCACTCTGCACTGTCTATCAGTCGAGCAGATGTTTGGGAGAAGGAGACAGGGCTGCGTGTTGCTTTGGTTTTTAAAACTGCCCTAGATCAAGGTGGCCCTAATGGACTTTACATAAACTAACCTACGTGATCAGAGTAGAGCAGCTATAGATTCTGGACACCCATAAATCATGTGAATAAGTTGCCAGTTGTGCATAAATGACACATCTCAAGTTGACAAGCACTACCAGAGTATTTCACTGCGGGTGACAAGAGCAGACCTGGTCCCTCACTCAAGTTCACCTGCAAGATCAGCTTACTCTACTCAACCACTTCAATCTGTGAAACAGAGATGGGTGCCACATATAATATCCATCCCACATTCATAAGACATCAGTCTTTTAGTATGGCAGCATCTACACTTTGGAACTCCCTGCCTATTGAAATCAGACAAGTGCACCTTTAGACAAGCCTACCCAGACATATAGAAGGTTGGTGTGTATTTCATCTGTTTTTGGTTTATTGCTGGGTTACCCCCCCCCCCATTTTTTTTAAAAAATGTTTTTCCCCCCAATGCTTTATTGAACCTATAAAGACAAACACAAAATCAAATAACATAAATAATGTAAAAGTTTGTCAGTTGTCTAATACATTTTAAGCTAGGTCTTCTAAGCATCAAATCAATTTCCCATCTTCTCCATACATGGTTTAAACAAGTATTTACATAGTGCACATCAGAGTTAAAATATTATTAATAGTTTATCTTCATCACTTAATCCATATAATGCGGAAGCTATTCAAAAGCTGTCACGGATTTCATACTGTTACTGTATCTCTTAAATACATCCCATTTTATAGTAAAGGTTTGATTCGACCCGTCCCTCATTCTTTCTGTTAATTTGTCTAATTCTGCATATTCCATTAGTTATTGCACCCACTCCGACCAGCGGCGCAAAAAATGTTTTAAATAGTTGTTTTAAACTGGGTTTTTTGTTTGTTTGTTTTACTGATAATTGAATTGTTTCATTCTCTTTGCAAGCCATTTCAAGATTTTTTTGTTTACAATCAAGCTGTGCGTAACTTTTATGAAATAAATAAACAACTCCACAATATCTAAAAGGGCTGTCGCGTTGAAGACGAAGCAAGCTTCTATTCTCCTGCAATGGAAGGTAGGACCTGAACCAATGGATTCAAGTTACTAGACAAGAAGATTCCTACTAAACATCTGTTTGACCATGAAACGGACGCCCTCAAAAAGTGGTGGATTCTCCTTCACTGGAGGTTTCTAACCAGAGGTTGGATGGCCACCTGTCATGGATGTTTTAGTTGACATTCCTGCATTGCAGGGGGTTGGAATAGATGACCCTCAGGGTCCCTTTCAACTCCACTGTAATTCTATGATCCATTGCATTGACACTTGTGGCTTCTTGTTTGTGGACAGATCTTCAGGTAAGTTAATGAAACAACCATTGCAGATCCAACTCTGGCTGGCTCCAACTCTTGGAGTCCAACTTCCATCATCCTTGACTATTGGCCCTGCTGGCTGGGGACTGATGGGTGTTTTGAGTCCAATAACATCTGGAGGGCCACAGGATGCCTCAGCCCTGATCTACAACCTGGTAGATAAATGTTTGCTGCCCCACAGAAAATAATTCCGGTACCTTGGATTTAGCTGTAGCTGTAGCTGATCGGGGAGTAAAGGTGGGGGGGAGGAGTAGCACATCATCCCAAACACAAGAGGGTGGCAGCAGAGGTTCATTACCTTTACAACTCAGTTTCTAATTCCATGCAAAAATAAATAAGTTGTGCCACTTCTATATTGAATTTATAAACATTTTAAAAATTACACTTACCATCATGAACAAAAATCACCATTAATGCATAATAAAATGGACATCTGGGGGGGTGGGGCATACACTTAGCCTGCAATTGTAATTCTACCTACCTGGTAATAAACCCAATTTAATTCAATGAGACTTACTTCTGAGTAGACTTGGTTAGGATTGTAATTTTAGGAGGACTTGACTGGCCTGTTTGTGCAGATGGGGGAGCAGGGGCACAAATGGTCTGGGAACTGTCTGTTGAATTTGGTTCTCTGAACAAAAGTTTGCTTTCCCTTTACCCGGAGGAAAATTGCTACTCTCCACTGCTTTTCAAAACGTATTAACTTTACCTGCACGTCAGTGACTCAGACCCTGGCTGGTCCCTGAATTATTACCGTGAGATGAAACATTTCTTTAACAAAACCGAGGCCTTTAATATCTCCCCATCTCTGTTATTAGATGGACAAATGAATTTCGCTTTGAACATAACATGCGGCATTGTCTGAAAATTGCCGGTATGAACTGAAGTTGGCAGGTATTTTCTTGCTCCCCTCGTCAGTGATTGTCATTTATTATATGTTGCACCTTTCTCTGTCAAACGTTGCGGGCGCGTGATATTGATTTGTGTCTGCTTGCCAAGCAAAGGTCACTTTGATCAACATACTACAAAACCAGAAAAAGTAGGGTTCTGACATTTCATTACCTGGGAGAGGGAGAAAAAAACAAGAGGCCTAAAATAAATAAGAATATGTTTGAGAATCGAACACTTTAATATCGTGGTGGGGAGTTACTATAATTAACACAAGGACCACTCTAGTAAGGTTAAAGTAGGGGTGGATTGACATGCAAGACTGTTGTGTATGAGACCAGTACTGTAATAATGTATCTGTGATCTTGAAGAGGAGAGGCATTTGTGTGTGTTTTTTAAAAAAATACATCAGTTTCTGGAACGTGAGGTGTTTGACTTATGATAGATACAACTTGAGCAACACTTTTGATGAGTTTGGTGGATTCTTTGCAGGTTGGGTTGTGGGGATTAAAGGGGCTGCAGGGGTTCAGAAAGACACAGACATTTTAAAGAAGTTAAAGCCATTGCAGGAAGTTTCAATGTAAAAGAGGCTAGCACCAGGGTATTTTCAAGATCACCTTGTACTGGGCTCAGTTCAAGGTTCTGGTATTGGTGTACAAAGCTCAACACAGTTTGGGACCAGGATACCTAACAGAGTTCCACATCGCCTAGATAAAGCAACTAATCGCAGGAGAGGGCAACCTGCAATTCCCATATTTTCAGGAAGTCCATTCCACACAATTTGAGAAAGGTCACACGGCCTGCCTTTCACCCCTTAAAGTAGTCTGCTGCCCTCAAGTATGGTGGAGGACCTTGGCCCATTAACAGTGTTGATGTTACGTTCAACTGCCCGTCTACTCAGCTTCTATGCATGGATAAAAGGGAGGTGCACCTCTTCCTCCGCCATAGGTGCCAACTCCTAAGGGCTGAGGTTCTTTTGTGCCCCCGCCATGCTGGCCCCCTCAATGTTCAGAGGGCATTTGGCTCTACCTCCTGGTTCCTCATGACATTGCGTGCACAACATCAGGATGCCGCGTTGGGCCCCCTCAATCATCCAGAGAAGATGGCGCCTCTGTCCTTCACCTCCAGTGGCACAATGTCTTTGGCTGGCCCTTAGAGAAGCTTTGCCACCTTCCCCACTTAAGAAGAGCCATGGCTCAATGGTGGAGCATCTGCTTTGCATGCAGAAGGTCCCAGGTTCAACCCCTGGCATCTCCAGATAGGGCCAGGTATCTGAAATCCTGGAGAGCCACTGCTGGTCAGCATAGACAATACTGAGCTAGATGGAGCAATGGTCTGGCTCAGCATAAGGCAGCTTCCTATGCTCTGATACCTGCTGGGTTCTCACACCATGGAAGGCCACAGTTGATGACATGGTACTCAGGTTTGCCTTATTCTGCTGCTTATTGGCTTGGGAAATATATTTCAGGAAAATAGATTCCGGAGTCCGGGGCTTTGCTCTACAAAAACAAAACAAAACCCCTGTGTGTTTTAAATTTCTCTTGAGTAAAGTTTGAGCAAGGGGTGGGTCATAACACATCATCCGTTTGCTACAAGGACTATCAACCTTCCCAACTGGCAAATGGTTAACGGTAAGCAACAGATTTATAACCTGACATAATTAATTGCCGAGATAGTGACATTTCCCATATTATAGACAATTGTGAATTATGAGCCCAGCTGTTAGCCTTCTCATTCGCTGAAATCGGTTGATATATATGTTTATTCGAGGTCAGCTCGGCCTCATCCATTAGAAATATTGTTTTTTCTAAACATTACATTGATTTAATTTAACTCTAATCAATTTAAAATGGTTCTGACAATTAACAAAAGCTTCAAATATGACCTTAAAGTAATAGGATTCATTAGCTATGTTTAGGATTAAACTTATCCTAATAGGGCCATTTTTCTTCCAGAGACTGACCGGTGGTCAGTCAAAATGAAATCAATTATTATAAATTATACAGTTTAAGTTGATTATGTAGTGCCTGCTAATTTGTATAAATAAGGACGTCAAACAATAGGAGCCATTTATTAATAACTCTTTCTGTCTGTCCTGGGGGCCCCTATCATACATGCTGGTACAGCTGCAGGGTCATCTGTTAACTATGAAGTGTTATATTCGCTGCTGCCAGACATGCATGCTAATTAAACCCATAATTAATTGTAACAGTTATAGTTAAAGTCAAAATGCTGACAGCATTTCTTGCCCTATTATTCATGGTAATCAACTGAATCAAAGAGAATCTAATCAACAATTCATATGCTAGCCAGGGGATCAGAATACGGGAACAGCCCCAAAGGCAGCTGGTACCCACAGGTCTTGGGACACAATAAGAAACATAAACCTCTCAAATTGCAACACGCCAACATGAACTCGTCTCCATTGTCTTGCAGTGCAAACGCAAGTGTAAGTCATATTTAAGGATTCAAAGGCTTGGCCCACATGTAGAAAGAGCATCACATCTTGACATGCCAATAGATGCAGATAAATAAGTAAAGTAACAAATGGCTGGTTGGCTGCAAGGCCTGCAACTGAGAACTCTAGGGCTTAAAGAAGGAAAAGCATGCCGCTAGCAGCAAGCACATCACTAGTAGCGATGTTTAGAAAACTAAGGGCACTTTCAGACTGTTACTTTTTTGCAGGTGGAATCCAATGCCCAGCTGGGAAATTCAGGGCAACAAAACCCACTTCCAAAAATAATCTGAGATTTGGCAGTCACAAAAGTGATGACGAAATGCACTGGGCAATGTGGGATGGCAATTGATAGTTGCAAAGTTGTGTAATCTTTTCACAAGCAAATCAGGGTAAGTGCTAAATAGTCATTTGGAAATAACTTAAGTCATTTGTTTCAAAACTGGTATCTTTACGTACATTTGTTTGTTCCTGGATTGTTGCAAGACAACCTCCCAGAAGATAGTAGTCCCAAAGTTGGGAGACTGGAGCAGGCCAGAAGGCCACCTGGTTCAGTGTTTCAGCACCTTTTATAGGGTTACCAAAGATGTTAAGCCCCAAAGCTCATACCAACATCTTACTAGCAAAATGCCCATCTTCAAAGTGAGGAGGGGAGGATGGAACAGTCCATTTCCAGTCCATTCACTTTGCAGGGGTCCACTCATACACCTGAGTGCTGATTTGCTTAATGCCTTTGTGAGCTACTTTGAGCCTAGTTTGGAAAGGCAGAATATGAATGAAGAGGAAAATCAGTTGAGCATGTGCTCTTCCTTTAGAAGATATTCTCCTAGAAGCAACTCTCCTAGAGGCAACTATAGGTGGCCAGTTACAGGTTTGAGGGAAGTTTTCTATTGTAGTCAGTTGAACACATGTGCTTGGTTGCAGTGAGCGGCCAGTTTCTTCTGTTTGCAAATATGTCCATTGGCGCTCAAAAGGTTGGCAACTCTTGTGCTAGGAGGTGTAGGATCCCACAAACGGGCTCTGTTCCCAGTCTCTATGCACCAGGCACAATCTCACTACCGGGGACCATGAACTCACACAGCTCCCAATGTGGAATACAACCCATCTCAAGTCATGCCTTCAGCTCCAAGCATTCAGTAGAGGACCAGGACATTTGGAGCAGGGCCCAGCCAATGCAATCTCCTCCTCTTCCTCCAGACCTCGACCAAATACATGGAACTGGAGATGCAAACCTTGGACTTCAGCCATTGGCTGTTGAAAGCACCGCCCATTTTCAAACACCTCACTCACAGGAAGGTGATCGCCTCGATCAGCACACCTACAGCCAGTCGAACCAGGTGACCCATCCTTTTCATTCATTCATCTGTTTGACACCATCCGTTAGAAACAAGAGAAACCACACAGTCGTTAGTTCTCGAGCGCCTCACATTGCAATTCTTAAGAAATAATAACCAACTTTTAGCGGCGGTTCCCCCTTTGTTCCTCCCCCGCCCCACCAGCCCGGTTATTGAGCTGAAGTTAATGGCTGGCTCAAAAGTATGTCAACACAACAGCTGGAGAGCAACACTTCCTTGTAGCTTTATGTGACAGCATATGCCAGCCACTCAGGACATGTGATAATTCAAACTGGGGCTGATACTACAATAGCAGATGGGCTGCAGCATTGTTATTCTCACTCTAGCTCCCAGCCCTTGAGGGATCACTAAATAAAATCAAAGCAGATGGACCATTACAAGCTCATTCGTGTCCGACTACAAGCACCTCTACCTCCCAGTCGTGATATACGGCAGCTTGGCATAAAATGACACGGCTGGGTAACATGACCTAATGAAAATAGCATCCGACTTGGCAAGTGAGGAATGAGGGTAAAGAAATATGCACAGATCTATTTATCATAGTTCTCTTTACTTTGTACCGAGGGCGGCTTCCGCCTCCCCTTCCCCCGCGTAATGGTTTCATTCCTCTGCACCTGATGCGCTCTGCCTCGAAATTCCATCACAGTCCAGATTTAGATGTGCTGCAGAACAATGTGGTAGAGTGCTGGGGATGGAGAGGAGGCTGTACCACTTCAGGATGGCAGGTGGTGGTAGTGGCACCATTTTCGAATGCTTAAAAACAACAACAACAACTCAATGGAGGTAGGAAATTAGCACATTAGAGATTAGCACATCCTTCCTGAAGTGCTCCCCACCCCAACCTGATGTGGAAGATTAAAAAAAATAGTATTTCCCTACTTGCAGTCTGAAATGGTACGGCCTGCTGTACAAACTGAGGACTCTACCATCTCACTCTGCTGCTGAGACAGTCCCAGCCAGAGAGTACAGATGTGGGGCAGAAGTTCCATCAGAGTTCTAAACTGGGCTAAAACTGTACTCAGCATCTCACTTATTTTTTTCCCCTTAGCATCCTTACGCACATCTTGAAAGCAGATACAGCACAATGGCCAAGGCTGCAATTCTAAGCACATTTATGACGGAACGCACTGAAGCCAGTGGAAGCTCTGGGCAAACATGAGTGAGAGCCAGGATTTCTCTAGTGCAAATCTCTGCTAGGGAAGCCACAACGTTCGGCTTCACTTTTCCTCTCCCCCTCCCTTAGAACAGGGTTAGACCTAACGGGCTTAAGTGTAGATGTTGGCTGAAACTTAGGAAAAACTAGTTTTGTACAAATTTGTGTACACCATTCCTGCCCTTCAGGCACACAGCTGCTGATTTTGCAACTCTCTCATTCTTCAGAAGGCTCTTGTTTTCAGATATGTATTATGTTTTATAGCTGTGCTTGAGATGGGTAGGCAATGCATTATGAGGCTCTGTATTTCAGAAGGGTTTGAGTTGTGGAGGTTATTGCTGGGTTGACAATGTGCATGGTTTGATATGTGGCTCAGCATGTATTGCTCATTATGGATGATGTATCATTATGCATTATCTATTACCATGTATGGCTTATTTTTTTGAATCATATTATATCCATAGAATTATTTTGCGTTTTTTTGCATTGCATTACATAATTATGTCACATTGTTTATTATGGTCTACGTTGTAAGCTGCCCCATGGTCTCCTGACAAAGGGCAGGATGTAAAGTTTAAAAATATGTAACTACATTTCTTTTCTTTTTCCATTTTCTCCACCTGCATTCTCAAGCAATTCCTTCCAACATTGCTTGCAAGAACTTGAATTCATATTGCCCCACATTTTCATACATGTAATGATCTGTTTTTGGGTTCTCATTTTGTTTTGGTTTTTATATTTAGTTTAAAAATTTTGTAAGTCAATTTAGGTGACTTTTTTTAGAAGGGGGAAGCAGGGAAGCAACTAATACATGTGAATAAATAAATAATTCCATTGCTGTCGTCTTTCCTAGTCTTGATACCATTCACTAGTCCAGCCTGTCACCACAACTGCTGTACAAGAATGGAGTTATGCAAATCTACTAACGTGAGTTGGGTGGAAGACTCTGAGGGAATAACTCACTCCAAGGGATCTGCCTTTTGAAGGCAATCAATTACCAATTCCTGCATCTTGATTATTCAGGGAGAAAAGAAAGCGTGGAAGAACCGATATGGATGCGATAATGTGGCCTGGAGAAGAGTATTATGGGTAGCACCCATATGACATGCGAGTTCATTTACATGTACAACAGCTGCTTGGCTTCGCCGTCCTTGAGAGATCATCACCTGGCTTGCAAGAAGGGGGTAGGGAGGAAGAGTTTATCCACCTTTGGGCATATTGCTCTGCATTGATTAATAGCTGCTGCTGCCCATATCATTATACATTTAAATGCAGCATTATGCGCCACTTATTCACTAATTTATTGTAATTGAGAGCTGGGAATAGAAGTACCTTTGCAAATTGCTTCCATAGGCTTGAGATCAAAACAGCACAGAGAATCCAGTCGATGATAGGAATGTGAGTCCAAATAGCCGGCATAAGTGTCTTTTATACAGCTAAAGCCAGTGCTTCAAATGGAGATGGGGGAGGGCTGTAGCTCAGTGGCAGAGAATCTGCTTTGCATGCAGAAGATCCCAGGTTCAATACCCAACATCTCCAAGAAAAGCTGTCTGAAACTGTGCAGAGTCCCTGCTAGATACTTTAGACAAGGGATGGGGAATCTCAGGCTCAGGGGCCAAATGATTCTCTTCAGGTCTCTCTATTAGGCCTTTGAGATTCACTTCAGGACACCCCTTCCCCTTCTTACTGGCCTCACTTCACATCCTCCATGAGTGCATTTGTGAGACACTCACAACTTTGATAATGCCCCTTTCACACCTGGATGGAGGATGGAGAGAGATAGGGGTGGACCAAGACATTTTGGCACAGCGTGTTCTCCTTCATGGAGAGCACGTGTTGCGGTGGGGGCTGCCAGGACACTCCAAAGTTGGGGGGCGGGCTAATTGATCGTTGGCCACTGATGCGATTGGGGCTTCCCTTGTTGTTGGGAAGAAGTTAATGTTGCCATTTATTGATTGACAGCCAGAAATAGTAAAACTCCTTGCACGAGGCTAGGGCTTTCTCTTTTCGCCAGTGCATTGGATTGCCCGTCCCTCCCTCCCTAGAATAGGGTTGTTTGCTTTGACCTTGCTATGCCTGTCATGGGGTCGTCTGCTTTGGAGCGGGGGCCTGGTAGGAATTTTGTCCATCTGGCTGATTGGCTGGGGCCATTTGGTTTTTGCCTACTGCGTAGCAAATCGTCACAACTTGTAAGGTTTGCGGTTAGGCATTGGTTTATGGTTTGGTTGGTTGAGGGGCATGGATTGGCTGTGCCTGCCCCTCTAATGCTGCTGCAAGGGATTCCGTTAAAGGAATTGGGAGCTAACTATTGCTTGTCCACTCTGTCAAGGGGGCTCGGGCCATAGCAATGAGCTCCTGGTTGCATTTGGGGTGAGGGCAGGTTCCCTGCTCCGCGTAACCCCCAAGTGTATTCCCCCATTCTGACTTTCGCATCGTGCGGAATGCAACACAACCTCGAGCCCTCCAGATATTTAGGACTACAACTCCCACCAGCCCCAGCCATCATGTCCAATGGCATAGGTTCCAACACTTTGAAGCCAAAATCTGAGACACCATGTTCCCCCTTTTCATTTTTTTATTATTTTTTATTATTTTTTAATTAGTTTTGCATAAAGGTTATACACCATAAACACAACATTTTCACACATTAAAAAGGGGGTTCTTTCAAACCTTGAGACCTCCTTCCTTCCCTCCACGGGTTCCAATTCTAAATTTTATGTTTCCGCTTTTCTATCTCAAGAGCATAGTGGCCATTTTGGTTGCCGTGATCTCATGCGATTTCACACCACAGCGCCCCCCCCGCCCCCAGTATTTTTTCAAGCGCAGCACCTGGGATTGAACCTGAGAGTTTATGCATGCAGAGCAGATGCTCTCCCCCAAAAGCAAGAGCAATATATAACAGCAGAAAATGGTGCAGAGCATCAACCCCAAGGTAGCTTTTTGCGATACATTTGGGTAAGTTAAGGCTCCCATCTGCCAGCTCATTTACAAGAAGACCTTGCACATGTAAATCTACGTTTATGTAGTTTCTGCCTTCTTAAATTTACTCACCTTTAATTTCCATACAGATGGAACTTTGGTCAAAAATTTATTTGAGAAGTCACCTTACACCAAACCAAGCTGTTGGTCGATCTAGCAAGGTATGATCCACTCTGACTGACAGCAGTCTTGACGTATCTGCTACATGAGAGACTGCCTCACCCCTTTCACACCCAATGCATCCTGCAGGCGTCTGTCTCCTTGCAGTCCCCCAAATACCAGAAGGCCACTTCACAGCAACTCAGAGCAGGGCTTTCAGTGCACCCTGCCTCAGCATCCCTGCTGAGCTAGGACTGGTACTCACTACTTCTGCTTACAGCAAATAATTGGAAGATATTCTTGTTTCGACAATTTCCTAGCTCAATAATTTTTATTTTATTTTTAAGTATCTGGCCTGTGTGCTTATTTGTATTGTTTTCCAAACCACCTTTAGTTGTTTCTGCATTGCTTCTAAACCATTTTTAAATGGTTTTCATTGTATGACTGCAAATCCCCTTGAGCATTATGAAAAAGGTAATTCATAGATTCATAAGAAGGTAGAATAATAGAATGATCTTCCTTGATCCTTTTAAAAACTGGAGATGTCAGGGGCTGGAAACTACCAAGGAGACCCAGTTCATTAAGCACAGTCTCTCTCCTGAGGTGCCGTGATCACCCAAGGTCCCAGTTCCAGCTCTGGACCACACTAGAGGCAGCTTGAAGATGGGTGCTGGTCCTTCTGCTTAGAACAGGCATAGGCAAACTCCAGCCCTCCAGATGTTTGGGACTACAATTCCCATCATCCCTAGGTAACAGGACCAGTGGTCAGGGATGATGGGAATTGTGGTCCCAAACAACTGGAGGGCCGGAGTTTGCCTATGCCTGACTAAGAAGGCATGTGCTCCACCTCTGAGTTTTGTTATTCATTATATATAAACAATACAGCCAGGGCCCATGCATTGCAAAAGCTGTGGCTACCCCATTCAGCTGCTAGTCTTCTTATGCAGACACAGTGTGGTGGGGTCTGGGTAAGGTTCAGGCCCAGGTGCCCCCAAGGTGGTGGCTGGTCTTTTCAGATGTGTGATGTGGACATTTACAAAGACATGAAGTTAGTCTATCTGGCCTAGACCAGACCCTCTAGGTATCCTGATTTTCCAGTGATGCCTGTGATTTAGGGAAGCCATCCTGGTTTCTGATTTGATTCCAGAATGTCCCACTTTTCCTTAGGATGTCCCTATTTTCATTGGAGAAATACTGGAGGGTAATGAGTTATCTAACCCCCAAGCTGTTTGAAGGCAATCCTGTATAGGGAAGTTTTTATATTTAATGTTTTATTATGTTTTTATATGCGTTATATATGTTGGAAGCTGCCCAGAGTGGCTGAGGCAACCCAGTAAGATGTGTGGGGTATATAGTAAAATTATCATTATGGAATGGGACGTCCCTATTTTCAGCAGAAAAATGTTGGAGGGTATGGTAGACGCAACTGCAGTTAGCAAGAGTGTGCCATGATTTCTAGTAGAGGGCTGTCCCTGCTCCACCAGGGAATAAACCTAGGAATTCTGCATGCAGCACACTTGAGTGAGTTCCTTCCTCCTGCTTCCTAACAGATTAAACCAGGGATAGCCAATTAGGAACCCTCCAGATGTTGCTGGACTACATCTCCCATGAGGCTATGGCAGCATTGGTCAGGGATGGTGGGAGCTGTAGGCTTAGAAGATCTAGACAGCATCATCTTGGCTAGCCTTGCATTAAAGGCATACAACCCTGATTACATCAGGCCACAAAAGAATGGAAAACCTGTTATACAAACCATGCAAAAATAGAAAACCTATTTTCCTGGCAGAGTAGCCCTGCTTTTTAAAAGGTGCATCACAGACAGAAGTTCAACAGGCACCCCTCTCAGTAGGAACATGCAATAATGGAAGAGCTACACAAAAAAGGCATGACTGTCAAATAATTGCACGAAAATCAATATTATCACAGCAGGTACAAATGAGGTTCGATGTGTGGCCATCGAGAGTCACCACTGCTGCAACTTCATTATAGGCCCGTTGTTGTTTTCACGACCAAGACCGCATATCTTCAGCCTTCTGTTTCAATAAAATGATTTCCCTTTCAATTTGGGCTAATACTCTTTCAGCTCTACTGTAATTGGCTATGAATTGAATTGACACACGCTCTGCTCATTAATATACACTAGGTTTTAATTACTTCTATACTCAGAGGTTCATAAATGATCATCTCACACAACCCTCATAGCTTGCCTGACAGCAGGTCTGAGAAACCTTTAGCCCTCTAGACGTTACTGAACTACAACTCCCATCAACCCCAGTAAGGGTGGCCAACTGCAACTTTTGGAAGGTCAAAGGCTCCCCACACTTGCATTTACAGAGACTGTGTCTGAGGACCAATCCATGCACTGTAAGCTTCCAGTTTGCTTCACAGATGTGCAGCAGTCAACACAAAAAATAGGGCAGGCACAATTGTCATTAAAAAAGAAGGAAGGTGTCATCAAAAAAAAGATTGAGTGAACATAGGACATAGCCTTATTCTGAGTCAGACCACTGGTCCATCTAGCTCAGTATTGTCTACACTGACTGGCAGCAGCTCTCCAGGATTTCAGGCGGAGTTCTCTCCCAGCCCTATCTGGAGATGCCAGGAATTGAACCTGGGTCCTTCTGAGTGCAGAGCTGATGCTCTACTACTGAGCTATGGCTCTTCCCTGAGAGATGACCAAAACAGATCCAAGTTCGGAAAGAAAGCGGAAGGAAGAAGATGCAGCAGCTGCAACCTGATACAGCTCTTCCTCTTCTTCTTGAAGAATGGGGTGGGCACAGCTCCTCACACAGGAAACGACTTGAGTCGCAGGACTAGGCAAGCAGTCAGGCACTCCTTTGAGTGGGCTGGGCCTGTGAAGTTTGTTGGTGTCCGCAGTACCAGTTCAGTTTCTTACTCCCAGTCACCACCCCTAAAGGGGAAGGTTCCTCACAGATAGGAGCCAGCGCTGCCTCTACTGTAGGAGATGCCTGACCAGGGGCGGGGGTCCAATAACAAAGGGGCAGAACACCTTGTGGTCCCTCCCCTTGATCACTGGCTTTCTCCTCCAGCTCTGATGTTTCCTGAAGGCCTGATTTCACCTCCCCAACCTTCTCCATGTCTATCCAGTCCCAAATTCCACAATCTCCTCCCACACCTCTTCAGGATCTGACCTTTCTCTCCAGGACATCTCTGCAGGACTCATGACAACCTCTGCCTGGAGAACAACCACAAACAAGAGCATCCAGTGGAGCAAATGTCCGATCCAGCATGAAGCGACTTCAGGTCCTTACCCTCATCTTGAGCAAGCTCCCTCCCTCCCTCCCCTTTGCTACTTCTTCAAAGCCCTTCTTCTGGCTAATTAGCCAACTTTCTCCAGTCTTAAGGAGGAGAATCACTGCCAGCTGGCTAGCATCCCAGCGCTCCTGTCTGCCAGACACTCGGAGAGCAAGCAAATGTTTCTGTCAATGTCCATTGAGCAGGGGACACAGAGCGCCCAGTGAGCCTGGGCCTGCCAATGACTGCAGAGCCTCGGAATACTTCCATAACTGGGTCCGCAGAAACCAAAATGCTAAGCTGCAAGACGGGCTCAGTATTTTCTTTGCTGCCAAAGACAGATTAAAATCCACCACAATGAAGAGAGAGACTCAAATATATACAAGCGGCTTCTGTATTACACTAAAGGCATAATCAGCTGCATGAACTTGAGACTCTTTGGATTATTGATAAACAGCCAGTTTCTGCATAGTCGGTGGTTCACAGCATTTGTGGTATTTGGGATTTTGTATTGGTTTGGGAGGAAATGCTGTTTATTTAAAGCAAACCTATACAGAATCCCAAACAATGAATGCTACAAAGCACCAGCTACGGATCGCCGGTACAAGTCTGTTGCAGTAATGAGTCTCTTTCAAGTTCATGCAACTGATGGTTGGGTTCCAATTCCTTAGGGAAAATCTATCAGGTGCCAGCTTCCAAAAATAATTGTCTCTAGTCTGGCCAAGGGGGTTGTTTAAATAGTGCTGCCTGAAAAGTCAGTCATCACTCTGCAAGACTCCCCCCCCCCCAAAAAAAAAGCCTGTGGAGCAAAAACCAATTTTAAGGTAGGTTAGGTTGCATTTTATATAGAAACACAGCTGGTAACAATAAACCAGTTTTTCATAAAGGCAATAGCAGGTTTGAAGCCCATCCACACAGGATTTTTGTTGTTTGGAAAGTTTCTCCTGCCCCACAAATCAAAATTCGCTCTCTATTGCTGGGTGTGGGAAGGTGCAGCAGTGGTCCTTCGGCCTGCTGCTCCTATGCTTGAACATGGTGGTAAAATTCCCCCACTGCCGCACTAAGTCACCTTAGGGAGACTCTAGCCTCCTCTTCCCCGCTCTTTGAGGGTCCCTGGCACACGGCAGAAGAGAATGGGTGAATGTACCTGTAAATCTACTCTTGTTAACATTTTGCTTTGTCACTGCGGGACTTGTTAAGGAAAAACAATGTCCCTATACTCCTGTTTAAAGAATTGTTTGAAACCTGCAGCTGGCCTGAAGCCCAACTCAATATAGCTCACATCAAAATGATTCCCACCCCCACCCCAAATTGGCCTATTTTAAATAATCACAGAGTTCAAAAGCTAGCCGATGCTTTTCTAGGATCTCTTAGAAAGAAAACAAAACAACCCAGGAAATTTCTGAAGTTGAGCCAAGTAATGGCATTTGTGAGGGGTAGGGTAGAGTTGTAAACAGCCAATATTTGGGACTCCCATCCCTGTGTTTTGAAATACAAGAGATCCAGCGGGAATTATGGGGTGTTGGTCCTCCTATCTTTGTTCAGCTGCTGTTGACCAAAATGCAGTAAGAGGTCCATGGAATAGTGAAAAGAACATTAGGTCTGGATGAAGCCATTTCAGGCTCAAACAAGGTCCTACAAAACTCATGGGATAGTTTTGCACAAGCCAAGAAGGAGAATGCCTTACCAAAAAAAATGTAATACCTCTTCAGTTCATCCCATTTTCAAGACATTAAAAATCAGCATGAAAAATTCACAACTACTTTTGTGCACATCTCTCCTAATACTGTATGCTCATTTAAGCATTTGTGCACCTTTCTAGGGCATATTTATATATGTTATTCTAAAAAAAAAAACACCCACATTTTTGCACACACTCCCCTCCCCCACTATACATACACATTCCCCCCTCCCCACCCCCACCCCACATTTTATGGTCTGAGAACTACATTTCAAAATCCAGAGGAGCTTAGGTAGTTTTCTCAATTGTGCCAATTAATCAATCTGTTGGTGGGCAATAGAGAAAATCCCTGGGTGGAGATGGAACCGTCAAGTTCAAAGGATGCCCGTCTGCAGATGCAAGCTTTGCTTCCCACAAGCTCCCGCGCAAAACTGCAAAACTCTGCAATACTCTGTAAACCACATTCAAGGTATGGGAAGCACGGTGATCCAGATTAATCCCAAGTACATCCCGCCCCTCCATGCCCATATTAAATCATCCATGTTTCAACAAGAGGTGGGGAGTTGGATCCAGCTGACAGGCCAGATCCTCCTGTTCTCTGACTCTTGGATTCAGCCACCTGTCAATCACCTGAGAGCATCAGAACGTCAGGTGAAGCATCCACTAGCCCATGTGGCAACCTTTCCCTGTCAGACTTGCTGCAAGCATTGTTCAGCGCTTATAGCAAGTTTCATGCTTTAGGCAGGAACTGGGTTGTGCTACAGAGGTCCGCTAGAGTTATGCATCCAGTTTATGCCCCTGAACCCTGGTTCAAGAAGTGGACTGCACATGGATCTACTTAAGGCCTGTGGTTTGATACCGCGCTTCTATCGCTCTGTCTCTCTGCACAACTGTTATGAAGATAATATGAGCTAGCCCCCCACCCCCATTCCACTAAACCACCCTATGCTCCCGGGTAGGAAAGCGTGGGATTAAAATGTGATTAACTCATACACATTAAAACCTTATTTAAACATGCTTAAAATATATATAAGCAATTATAACTACTGTTCAGCTTGAGTATGTAAAATAACTGGGATAATGTGAACAAATTAATTGGCACTTAAGAAAAATTAATGCAAATTAGTAGCATTTCATGGAGCATCTCATGAAGCAGGCAGCAGTTGTGTCTTTTCGCCACAAGATGGCACCTGATGCATGTATTTCAGCCAGAAGCTAGCTGGTGGCAAAATTGAAAAACAGAAGTTTTGCCATTCCAAATTCAAGATATATAATGAAACAATGGTTCCACAGCTAAACGTATTTTAAATAAAATTACAAAATACTAGAGCCAAGGTGTGGGTTGAGGGAAGGATTGGGCCGCCCCATTAGTGCAAGGTAGTCCTTGAACATGCTATACCCAATGCACAGAGGCTAGAGTACATTTCAAATGTGGGAAGAGTCACATGTGCAAACTTTTGGGTCTCAAGAGTGATGAAGTTATGCATCAGACGGGGAACCTGTGGTCCTCCAGTATTACTAGATGCCAACTTCCGTAAGCCCAAGTGAGCAATGCCAAAAGTCAAAGTAGAATGGGGAACTTCAGGAAGGCCGCAGGACTCCCCATCTGTGCTATACATTATCACATTTTCCCCTCTGCCATGTATAAACCACCCAATGAAGATCATGTAAACACCACAGAATAAACCCCTTTCAAGGATCAGGTGCCTTTCAAAGCTCCCCCAAGTAATTTAGACAGCCATAAAAATGATAAGTTTTAATAAATATTAATACAGAAATAGGATATGGTACAGTCTCTTCTCTGGGAAATTAAGGCTTAATTACAGCAACCTGATATAAAACACTTCTCTAAGCTCTTGGTGGAGACAATCTACCGAGGAGACGACTGCACTCAAGCACAGGATGTTTATTTAACAAAAAGACCAGGAATTGTGCAGGCCAATGCAAAACACACTTTGTTACAATTGCGGAATAAATAAAACCCAAAACCTCAAGAGAGGCATTCTGAAGAAAAATAAAAAGTTCCACCTTCACGTTCACACAAACGTAGCTCTTCTGTAACCATCTCAGCCCTGGGAGCACGACACCAGGGTTTGGGCACCGTGCTAACGTTGCAACGTCTGCGGGAAAACCTAGAAACAAAATGATTCCACATCGTTCTGTATATGCGAGTGTTTAGATGTTCACCTCTGTACAGTTGACATGAGAGGATTACAAGGACAGTTTCAGAATGCCAAAACTACAATGCGCAGTACAAAAGAGGAAGGAAACCAGGGTGCGTGTGAGGATTTTGTTTGGTTGTCTTTGAGGGGATGAGATATGTAAAGATGATGTTAGTTTTTTTTCTTCTTCTTCTCTATTTCACGTCACAGTCAGAAGGGAGAGTTCACAGATGCATAACTGCTAGGGAGGAACTGCGACAGCAAGTGATGATGATTTGAAGATGGGAAAACCACCACCACATGTCAAAAACCACCACAAAAAACAGGGCTTATTATATACACTACCTCAACACACACACACACACACACACAGCACTTTTCAATGGAGGCAGCCCAAGTATTGGGATGCATGCTGTCTCACTGTACACAATGCCAGCTCTCGATGCTTTGTTGAGTTTAAAAATAAGAAAGGCATAAGGAACAAGGCCCCTAAAGTACAGATACGTTCGAGTTTGCTATTCCCCACCAACTACCCAGCCAGTGGAGCACGAGCAGGAGCTCCACAAGTTACATGATCATAAACAGTGACTTAGCCACCTCAACCGCGTCTCTCATCCTCTTGCACATTTCCACAAGGGTCTTATTTTAAATATTTAAGGCTTCTCATAGAGTCAAGTAACAGAAGCCACAAAAGCAAAGTGGGAAAGATTGCTGCAACAGCATTCAGAACACAAGTAGCGAAACACCAAGATTACGAGCAACAGAACCAGAAAATGCTACAAATGAAGAAGAGGGTGTTTTTCAAAGGTTCAAAAGAAGGGGTCTTCTACTCCTTTCATAGACCATGTGGGCTGGGCTGGGCTGGGGTGGGATAAATGGGGCAGCCAAGTCCCCGAGTGTTTCCTGCAAGCGGCCCATACATATTTTGCAAAAGCCAAACTATGGCAAGCCACAGGTAATATCTGGCAAGGTAATCTCCTCTCCATTGCAAAGCAGACTTGGGAAGGTGTTTTGCAACAGAACAGGGGAGAAGGGGAGCAGTTCTCAGCTCTGTCCAATGTCCCAGAGCAGTTTACCCGAAAGCAAACACAGGTCCTTAAAGCACTGACGAAGGCCAGGTTACCCTTGATCTAAAGCAATCCCTCCTAAGGGAGTTTTGTTTGCTTTGCATCAAGGGGCTAACCGGGCAAATCATTATGTGTGGCTGCAGTATAAGAAGTAGTCTGGATTTTATAAACAGGATCAAACTTAAAAGATTTCCAGAAAGTTGGACAATTTAAGTTCACAAGTCACACTTCCTCCACTGCAAAAAAACAACAGCCAACCCCCCACATATAATTTAATCTCATTCCCAAAGGTTTATGAAAGGTGTTTGACCTGTACAGTTGTAACATGCATTTAAATCTGTAGCCTGTTGCATCCACAAGTCTCAGGAACAAACCCTGTGTACTTTTGCAGTGGAAAGTTCTCCCTCCCTCAAAAATATAAATCATCAGACAGATGCCTAATGTAACCAATACATTTCTGCTCTAAAATGCTTTATCCACTTCACTTTTGTCAGTTAACATTTTACCAATGTCTCACCATGATTCAATTTTATGTCTGGCCTCAGATTTAAGACCGGAAAACTACGGCAATTGATGGGAGACCAGGAAGCAGTGCTGTGCCAGGCCCTATTCACACATGCCTCTAGCATAGGCTACCTGCTCAACGGCCTGCAGCAAGTAAGAACGACCTCCAAGAGAACATTTTGCCAAAGGGGGTTTTCTTTGCTGCACTGTTTTAAATTATTTAGATTTACTGTCAGCTGCCCTGAGCATTGTGAATATAGTGGAAAGTGTATAAAATGGGATTTTTATAAGTTGATCAATTTCTCTCACTATTGGAAACAGTAGTTTTGCAAACTGTTTTGGTATCTTCAGAGAAGCAAGGAAGCACACACACAAACCTTAGGGCCACAGTTAATAGTTTACAGATAACAGCAGCATAGATGCAAAAGGGGGAACGGTACAATCTCATTCTAAATGAATGAGAACAAACACTAGAAAATGTTTAAGTATAAATGGTAGCAGTGTTGGCCTATAAGAAATATCCCAAAATATGTATTAGGGTTACCAAAATAGCACTAAAGAATACAGCAGCTTTCAAAAAGCTTGGGTACTATATAGAGTCGGGATCAGGCAGAGGACGAAGTGGAAGAAACAGGGGCGGGGGGAGAGAGGAATTGGGGAACTTGGGCCAGAAGAGGGAAGATATCCCCTTCCCAATCTGATTTCAGTTGCTTTGGAAGGGGGAGCAGGGATGCTGGCTGGTGCATGAAGTCTCAGTAGAGGCAGAGGAAGGCTTTGATTATTGGGGGGGGGGGGCTGAACAAGAGGTGGTAAGGACTGAACAACACCCAAACAGGAAGGTGCAGCTTTTCCAGGTCAGAACCAGGTGCCCCCTCTGCAGATGGGATAAGAGACGACCACCCCAATGGAGTGTCTCTGCATTTCCACAAGGCAAGGGAACAAATCACTCCTCATCTTCAAAAGCTTGGGGCAACTTCTGTCACTTCTGAATTTATTTCCCTACTCCTGGATCATGATGCCCGAGCCCTGCATCTGCTGCTGAGCTTGTACTGTTACTTGCCTGAAGGTCTCTTTTTTACTTCCAAATTAAGAGCCACTGTCTGCAAATTGAGTGCAATTTAAAACTGAACTTTTTTTTTAAAGTCTTATTCAAGATGAAGCCTTGCCTCATCCTCCTTTATACCCTCACCCAAACGGTTGCAGCCAATGAGGAAACAGCAGCCACTTCCAAAGTAGCAGGAAAGAAGTTGTGAGACAGTTGTGGACTAGGGAAAAAATAAATGACAGGAGTTGTCATGGGGTTGAGAAAGCAGGTGGCAGGTATTGGGTGCTGGGTGCTGGGTAGGAGTTCCAGCCATTTCACTACATAGCTCCAGGGGCTTTTGCCACCTCTGCTATATTGCAGCAAAACAAAGTGGCAACTTAAAAGTGAACCAACACAAGGTGGAGGTGGGGAGAAGAAGGATGATTTCATTTTATGCGACTTAATGAATACACAGTTCGCATCCCAAACCAAGTGGAATTTAGTCCTATGTAGATGATGCAGACATGCATCCCATGTGTGAGTGTTTAGCAGGCAACCAGGTGTGGGTGCAAGCCTGCACTGCAGCAAAAATTCATCCAAAGCCGCCCTAAGTGTCTCTTACTCTCTCCCGTTTCTAATCAGCAACCTGACCTAAGACTACTCATGGTGTCTACCCATTCACCCACCCCAAGCTAAAAAAGAGACTACAATTTCTCCTTGCCACATTCAAATTTTGTTCGTACTGGATGTGCATTTATCTGCTCTTTTTAAAAACAAAATACTTAAGGCAACTACAACAGGAGATATTTTTCCCACTGCAGAGAACTATTAGACTCAACAGTTCATAAAAATATTAAATACACTACAAGATACTTGAAAGCAACAAGTAACTTTTCATATGTACTGAGCAGCAAGTCAAATGGTTTGACTACACACAGACCTTACTTGATCCTTTTAATATGATAAATGTGTAAGCCATCTCCTAAAAAAAGGAAAGAAAATAAATTCAGTCTAAAGCATCAGCTTCCATTTTATAGACTACAGACTTCCGAGCCAATGATGTTTCCTGAGGCAAAAAGTTGAACATACTGTCAAGGATGCTGCCTTGTGCCTTGAACCTATTAATATTATGCATGGGTGTCTGGAGAGGATAGTTTATCCCAACAACTTGAAGGTATGTATTGCACTCTCAAATCAAATACTGTCAAATCCACCTCACAAGCAAGGTGCACCTGATAGTCCCATACAGGCAAGCAGAATAAGGACAAAAGACTATTTTTTGGGTAACCAACATGGTGGACTTCAACTGTTATCAGGATTCCCATCAGCCCCAACCACCCTGGCCGATGGTGACAGGTGATGTAAGTTGTAGTCCAACAGCATTTGAAGGACACCATGTTGGCTGCCCCAGCCTATTATTCTGTACTACCTTAATTGGCAATCACACCAACCATAGGGAAAAGCACAGCAACAGAACTTCCTCACCAGTAATGCCTTAGCATAGTGGGCAGTGAAGACATCGTTTCCCCTCAAAGACAGACTGTGGTGTACATATATACACGGCTGAATTCCTTATGTGACCTAGATTTGATTCTCTCTCTCTCTCTCTCTCTCTCTCTCTCTCTCTCTCTCTCTCACACACACACACACACACACGAAAAAGACACTTTAAAAAGGTTAGCTCTTTAACATCCCTGCTGTTTTTGAACCTTTCTAAATCAACTTTGCCACCTTCTTTTTACCAATCACGGCTGCAAGTCATAGGATGGTCTTTGACTCTCAGAAGTAAAACTACACTGGAGTCAGAAGTTCCAAGTGACTGGGCAGTGTCGGGGCAGGGGGATTAAAAAATCCATAAAAGCAGACATGCGGGAAGTTTGCTAAGGTTTTCCAAATGTAGGAGAATACCAGAGTATAAGAAGCAGTTTTTAAAAGCAAACTTCCACTGAAAGTCAACACAGTGCCAATGTAATACTTTGCAAGCATGGTATACCTTTCAGAAGAATTTTATGTGGGTGCACCCAATATGGAAGCATGACATCAGAATGAGTCATCCACACAACCTGCTCAGAGATGATCCTGCAAACAGTTCACAGAATAGACTGAGTGAGTTGTGTGGATGAAGGAAAACTTCGAAATGTTTCCAGCTATGGGAATTAGTCTAAACACCAACTTGTAGCTACAAAACATTTACACCAGCTTAATCTTCACCGTTTTCCAGCAGGCAACCATTAGCTACAAAGGGAACACTGAGCATTCTTGGTCCAGGGGAATACAATGGAGGAAACAGACAGCTAATGTGTTTTGCACACTCACTCAACACAATGTTTTGTTCTTGTTGTGATTTAACTTATACCAGGTCAAAATAAGCAAAACAAAAGCCTCAGTGCCAAGATTCAGGCCAGCATATTACAGAGGTGAAGTGCCTTGATTGTACAACCTATACAATGCTGGAGAAAACACGCATATTAATACAGTCCTCTCCCTTAGGCTTTGTGGTTCCCTGGATGAGGTCTATGCAGAAAATTCCACAAGGCAATTTTGAAACACATAAAACTTCACTCCATGTACACAACTCCTCTGAAAATGCAGCCTAAACATTTTAATAGCTTCATTTAGACTTCTTTTATATTTTTAGAAAAACCCTACACGCACACGCACACACACGCACTTCCTAGAGTGCAAAATGCTTATTAAGTACTTTAGCAACAGAACATTGCATTGTAAGGTTTTTTTCACCCCTTCTTTAAAATATGAACTTCTTTTTCCATAGACGTTTGCTTTCCACCCCCTTTGAAGCATCCATTGCCGGCAACAGATGCACAAGCAAGTGCGCCGACAGTCCTGCTGAATCTTCCTGGGCCACAGTCAAGTTGCTGGGAAGCTGCTTCCCTTCTTCCAGACAATAACTTTTCACTTGTACAAGCTCATGGTTGGGCTCTGATACATGCACATATAAGCGTCACAAAGTAGCCTTCGTGCACAGCCTTGAATTCTTCTTGAGTCCAGCGAATGCAATTCCTCAAGGGACATTTTCAGGTACTCGCCAACTTCTGGGCATGGAGTTACTTGAGGGATATTAAAGCCATTCTGTCCTCCTTTTGAGAGAAGAAGGAGAAGGAGAGGGCAGACGGGTTAATTCAAGGGGGTGGGGGGGTCACAATTCATTGCCAACTATGCAGTCCTGAGACTGTAGCCTCCCATTGGTGTGCAGTGGTAAGGAGCATGAGTTCTCCTTGATGCCAGTTAAAACTCCACGTCATTTTTTTAAAAAAAGGTGTAAATCAGTTTGACATTCAATTATAAATCTATTTAAATGCCAATTCTCAACTTCAGATCCCCATACCGCACGACCAGGGAATGAAGGAATGAAGACAACGGATAGGACTGAATCGGGGTGGGCAACCTGTAGCCCTCCAAACACTGACAGGCTTACAACTCCCATTAACCCTGCCTACTGCTGACTGGGGATGGCAGGCATTGAGAGTCCAGCAATAGCTGGAGGGCCACAGCCTCCCTATCTTAGGGCTAAAGAGAGAGAAGCAAGCTCAACATTTAAGCGTGTGGAGGCACTGAGAGCAGGGAGCAGTGGCAACCCCAGATCAACAGATTAGCAAGAGAAGATAGTGGCTGTTTTAAAAAAATTTCCCCTGTAAACAAATGCTTCTTCACTGGAAGGGAAGGTTGCTGGGTGAAGAGATGTACTGCATCCACTCAGGAGACATTCGTAATATACAAACTGCCCTTCTGTGTATATTTCACCTATTATAACTGTCATTTTTCCAGTTACTGGATTTTTTAAAAAAGAGTTTTAATATCTGAAGGTAAGCCCTTTAAAGGGCACATATTCTGTGCATGTCTTGTGCTGGACTCAAAGATCTGACATCCAGTATCCATTCATTTATCACATTTTTACCCTACATTTCTTCCCGAAGGCTCAGGGTGGTATATGTACTTTTGCCCTCTCTTATTTCTTCACAAGAACCCTGTGAGGTGGGATTGGTAGGCGAGTGCCAGGTTCAAGGTCACCCACTGAGCTCCATGGCAGAGTGGGATTTGAAGGTAGGTCTGCCTAGCTCTAGTCTTGACACTCACTACTCTATTTCAAGCTTATTTTTACTATATTTTGTGTTTCTATTAACACTGCTCATTCATATTATTAAACAGAGAAGGTTCACTATGTTAAGTTTAGTTCAATTTACACTAGTGGCCAAAATTGTGGAAACCTTTTGGAGAAAGTGTATTTCCGAGGTTCCAGTTAAGGTTACTCAAAGCTACATGAACACCAGAGAAAGGAAATGAGGTCAAATGAACAGACGTACCATCCCGATCAGCCATGCTGTCAAAAAAGAGCCAAGCAGAGTCCCCCTTGCCGTATTTAACGAAAGCCACATAGTGGCTTGTCTCTATACAAAGAACGGCAAATAACTCCATCTTCTGACAAGGTATGCAGCCGTGTCTCCAATCCCAGTCTGGTAGATCTTTAGGGAGAGACACTGGATTGAATTTATGACTCTGCCTTTTGGGATGAAGGTGAACCTGTAATTGACAAGGAGGGTTAGAATAAGTTTTTTGCAAGGTCATCTTCTGCCTTACTGTTTTCCGAAGGAAACCAAATCTCACAGTTCTCTGAGAAGGCACCCACTGGCCCTGGAGAGATTCCTGGTGCTGAATTCTGAGCAGACACCAGTCCCAAGACATTCTGAAAGAGTAACTTACCTGAGTGTTGCAGGTTTTGCAAAACTGCTTGATCTTCCCAGCAGAAATGTCGGTATCCTCGTAGCATTCTCGGCATTCATACATTGCAAGTCCTCCACAGATACGGCACTGCCTAGGAGCTGTATTTAGCAAGATGAAACTATCAAAATTGTGTATGAACAGTGGAAGCAGCCATCCCTTCAAAGCTTTGTTAATCAGCATGAACATGTTAAGACAAACATAGGCATGCCTTAATATAAACAGGGGGGAGGGGTGCTTTTTACAGAAAATCATGATTTTGTGTACAAAAAAGCAGAGTGGAAGACTTAACACAATTTGATATATTGTTGAAACAGAACAAGACGACACTCCTGCAAGAATTTATCCAACACTGAAGCAAAAAGAAAAGCCACAGCCCTGTTTACAGCACATATATTTTCACTCATGCATGTTTATAAAAGAAATGCATCAGTGAAATAAATCTCTACTCTGCAGACACAAGCCATAAAGAATTTCTTCAGTTTTAAATTCATGCCCAAAACCCCAACTGGTTGGTTGAGGGAAGGTGAACAAAATGGATGGAATGCTTCCATTCATAATTTTGACGAGAAAAAGAAAATACTTTTCCAAAGGGCTGCACACAGAAATTAAGCTCAGTTCTTCTTCTATTTAACAATTGATAAGCTGATGGAGAAGAAGAAGAACCTGAAGGCCCCCAAAGTACCTCTGAAACTTAGCAGAATGGATAGGATGGAAGACTGCCAGGGAACTCCATACACACCTAGAGTGAAGTACTTGTGACTCTCTAGATGTTGCTGGACTACCATTTCCTACAGACCCAATCAGGTGTTAAAATCAGCGGAGAGACCCTATTGGTCATTTGACCACTCCCAAAAGCTTGAAGGGGGGTTAGGTGGCAGCCCAGGAAAAGGTATTATCGGTGGCTGCCCTTAAGTCGTGGTATTTCCACCCCACAAATGTGCATCTGGCATCTTCATTATACAGCTTTTGTTGAATGCTGAATAAACACCACTTTATGCTGGCTTTTGACACTTGTTTTATTTCATAAACTTTATATACTGCTTGATTGTAGAAAAAAACACCTCTATGTGTTTTTGAGGTGCATATTTTTAGAACCCACCTTATTTTTGTGATTTGTAATTTTAAGTTGTTTTAACTGTTTTTTCATGTTGTGCTTTAATGGTTGCAACCCAGAACCTTAGGGCGAAGAGTGGATAATAAATTATAGACAGCATCCCTGTTTATTGACCAGGGGTTAATGGGAGTTTAGAGGCCAGCAGTATCAGGAAAACCACAGATTCACCAGTACTGCTGTATATGTTCCAAGTTTCCTGACGGCAGGTAAGACTACCAGTGTAATAAACATGGTCTGGAAAAATGGGTCCAATTTTGTATGTATATAAACGTCATCTATCCTGACAAAAAGAGAATGAAGGCAGAAGGAATTGTGGTCAAGGTTGGACCACCCCTAAAGCCTGTCCACAGTCAACCACAAGTATGCGGTTCTCCTACTACTTTGTGAGCAAAATGTTAGACAAAATTTCTGTTAACAGAAATAAAATATGCCAAATAAAATATGATTCACATGGCTCATAGCACCACCAGTCTGTGCAGTAGCCAAACACCACCAAATACCAGAAGAAATAAAACTATTTCTAAATACTCTATAATCAGCGATAGTGTCATGAACAATATTTTATGCTCACTGTCTTCCAGTAGGTCTGTGATATTTAATTCCAGTGATGGAAAGATTTTGTTGAACATTTTGAAGTCCTTTCCAAATCGAGGCATCTGAATAATCAGACATGAGGGTGCCTAGCAAGAGCCAAGAAAAAAATGCAGCTGTTTTAGTGAAATTATACATCCAACGGGTAAAAATGTTATGAAAGCAAATAATATCCTCCAAACCTCTGCAAATTTCAAGTTGCTGTTGATAAAAGACCATTCCAGTAGCTGCTGAATTGTAGGAACTCCAACCTTCTCATTCTTGTCCATAAAAATCTGATAGAAGTAGCAGTCTTGAACCTTTTGACCAGCTGATCTAAGAAAAGAGTATATTTTCAAAACAGATTTTGATAAAAAAATGATAAGGCTTAATGATGAACAAGAGGACATTTAACTATTCTTTCATCCATTTGGACAAATGTCTTCTGTTACAAAAACTAAAAAATAACTTTGGGAAAGGAGTGGGAAAGATTAAGCATTTTGTAAGGCAATTAAAAAAAATAGAGCTGGATCCAGATTATGTTAGTTGATCTCAAGTCCCATTGTTTTCAATTGGATTTAAATCATGATTTGTCACATTGTGGGATCCAAGTCCAACTAATTTAGTCTTAATCCAACCTTCTTTTCCTACATGGGTGTTCAAGACAGTGTTTAAATCCTCTCAACAGATTACCATCCTTTGTCAGCTATGATGTTCCAACTAAGAGATATAGAAATACCTGTTGGATTACCTGGATTTCAGTCTTTTTTGACAGCCCTTTCACTATTATATATCAATTAAGACCATTCATAAACAAAGTGAATACAGTAATGTTGACTCCCATACTTCTGAAATGAATGTTCAGTTATACAGATTGTAACCGCTGTTTAACAAGGGTCATTTGTACCCAAGCAGATGTACTACTGAATCATATTTAATACTTAACAAGGGAGAGCCAGGGAAGGGAAAGTTTGCATGACTGTGAAGAAGGAATGGATATGAGAGCTTGTGGGGGCATCCCAAACACTCAATATGACAAGGATGAAACTAAAACTGCTTCATATTTACTAACTTGCCTGGTAGTCATATCCAATCAGGAATTCAATGCAGGGGGGGCCACTAGGGGGCGCATTGGAAGATGGCCGACAATAACATCACTCCGACCCACACGAGGTAATTAAGAGGCTGATATGGTAGTATGCAGCCTCCCTTGCCCCCCCCAAGGGAATGGGGGGGGACTGCCTTGCCAGCTGTGTCCATAATTCACCCCCGGATTCGAAAGAAGGGGGTGAGGACACTTGGCACGAAGCCCTCGGCTGAGGTCGGCTCTCCCTGACGCTGTCTCTAATCGCGCACTGGTTCGCATTAGCTCGAAATATATAATTGGAAATATATAATTGGAAAGAAGCTAATGCACATACATCAAGTGAAGATTGGGAGTAAAGACTGCTGATTAATGGGATCTCTGTGAGTGGAGCGACGGGTTGGACAAATAAATCAAGTGAAGAATCATCACTAAAAGATTGGTATGTTGGAGTGAAACGGAAAGGGGGGGGGAGGAAAAAACTTTTCTTTTTTTGTCTTATGTGAGTACCAATAACCCTCTTCTCCAGAGAGAAGAATCATTGCAAATTACTAATCACAAGCAGGAGTTAAGAACTGTGTGGAAATGAATTACTGATCAAAGAGAGGACTGGTGGAAACATCGGGGAATGGAAAGAAAGTTTTATAACGCAGTTATAAATGGAGTTTCGTTAAGACAGGCTTGCCCATAGGAGGACGAGGGGGAGGAGGACCAGGGTCATCGGAATGTGAATGTATGGTTATCAGAATGTGATCTTGACCTGGCAGGGCCCCCTGAGATATAGATCGGCAAGCCTGTGGAAATCAACGGACAGACTGTGGGAATGTTCTTTACGGAGGTGTGGAAATGGCATCTGTCCTTTATGTGATATGACTCTTGGAGAGTGCAAAACCCACACAGGATATATTTGTTTTCAACCCGCTTGTGAAGATTATCAGAGATCACAAAGAAAGGAATATATGATAACAACAAGAAGATGAGGAAAATAACAAAGAGACTATCTGGACAGAACTGGATAGAACTGTTTAATTAAAGCAGCAGCAAGAGTGAAGTTTGGATCCCTTTCGGAGCTTGAAGTATGGGTACCCCCAACAAAATTTTAAAAATATGGCTGTATAATTTGGAACTAATGTGATTTGGAATTAATGTGCTTTGATTGGCCTGTTAATAAAAATTGTATTTTTTTAAAAAAGGAATTCAATGCAGGGGAAATTCAAGCTACTAGTTTATCAGGTGAGCAACTTTAGGCAGAGCTAAATTTTTGGCCCAGTGTGAACATGTATGAAAAATTGGATTGTATGGCCATTCAATACAACACACAGACACCCCTCCCAAAATCACGGCAATTTTTGGAACAGAGGTGGTGGTGGTGGGGAAATCCTCAATGTCATAAACAGTAGTACAAAATGTAACGAGATGTGCAACTAAAGGCCCATACACTGAAGACCACAAGTTACTAGATGCCCCCCTTTTTTACTAGTCTGCTTTTAGTGATACGAGGGGCTGGTGGTGGGTTTTGTTATTTTTTTAATAGCAAACTAAATATGTAGGCTGTGATTTTATGTGGGGTGTAGACAAGGCAATCATGGAAATGCAGGGGGCTGCCAGAAGGAGGGGCAGAGTGCTTAGTCCTGCCCCCACCCAGCATCCTGTAACCCACTTGCCTGTGTAAAGTTCCTTGTTGCCTATGATCACTAGGTAAAGGATTAAGCTCAACTCAGTTTTCACAGCATTTCCATCATAAATCGATGTCTTGAATGCAGTCAGACTTCTAGAATTGTATACCTCTAAAAAGCAGGTTTGAATTCAACCAAACATTCTCTGAAAGCTCATGTTCCTGAAGTCCTAAACTTCATTTTGAAACATGACTTTAGCAGAGGAATATTTTACCTTATCTTTAACAGTGGCTCTACTCTCAAAATATGATGAAACAAAATATTCAAGAATTCTTCAGGATCTGGGGGAAAAGAGAGTTGTATATCAAACAAAGACTAATATGTAAGACCCAAATAATTTTAAAATAAATGTTCACATAAAAAATCATTTTAACCAAACTGGCAAAGAGCAGGGAGCATATTTTATAAACGGTTGAATACACAAAGATTTATAAAAACAGTTAAATAGTCAAGATTATCAAGACTCAATTTCTCCATTATCATTCTAAAAAAAATACAAACTTAGCTGAAACTCTCCAATATTCTAATGACATTATTATGCACACACACAAAAATATAGTACATTAACCTAGCTATATTAAGCATTAGCCACCTCATACCCAACATCACTCAGGAATTCTAAGCAGAAAAAACCCCAGCTGTTATGAAATCACTGGTTGAAACAAGCGCCATTTCAAAATATTCAAAATGGCACCCAATGGTATCCAAATGATTTCAGGAACTTTGGTTGCAATATCTTAAGACGTGTCCAAATGTATAGCCAACAAACAACTTTTCAAAACATGTAGTGGATTGTCTCTAAAATATGCTCTTCAAAAGCCATATAGCCAGAAATATAGTATAAGCACGGTATATGAGCACAAGAGAGTTAAACTAAAACTTTGAGGGAGGAAACAGATTGGGTTGTATCCAATCAGGTCATTCCATAAGCACAAGGATTGCACAATGGAACCTCCCCCTCCTCTTCCCACATGCCCCCTGCACCAATCCCAAATCAGCTCTGGAGGACTGGGGAACCTCCAGAACAGACTGTAGGTAGGGTCAGACAGTAGGGAGGAGAGGTACGAGAAGTTCTGTTGAGCAAATGGAAATCCTTGAACTTGCACTTGGATCCATCGCTTCCTGATCTTGGAGACTGTTCTAAAGCATAATAAATAAATAGAAGCATATTTACACAAACTTATCCGCTTGCTTTCTATAATAGCTCCTGGAAAAAGACATCAGTTTAGTCAGGAGCATCATGTTTCAAACTTTTCTGATGCAACTCTGAAATGGGTGGTATTTCAGATTTTTTGCTGATAAATAGTAACGTTCTGGCAGTCACTAATAAATTTGGCACCAGCTCAGAACCATCTCTCTCAATATCACTCACAATTCAGAACTTTCAGTTTGTAACAGAAACACCCATCCCTATTCACTCCCTTTCCCTCACCAATGCTACAGAGTTTGGTAAAGCTCAAATAAAATTGAGTTTTATTTTTGGTAATCCATTTTGGGATATACAATGAAAAGCAGTATATAAACTTCTTAAATAAAAAGAAATAAATCAAGTTACCTTTCTCTTCAGAGGTAAACCCTGAAGCTGCTTCCACTTTTTCCAGGATTTTCCTCAGCTTCATTATTTTTGTTGCACAGACATATCCATATCTAGAATAAAAAGATGAAGAGTCTGAGGAGAGAGAGAAATGGTGAACCTCAAAGGGATATGGAGATTTAAGGCACATGGGGATACACAGAACTGGCAGAATGGGTAACTATAAAACTTCCTTGTTCCACACATTAGTAGAGCAGAATGAGAACAAGCAACAAAGAAAATGCTAAGGTAACCTAATAATGGGCTCTCAGTTTCTGAGCTCCACATTTTGAAGAAGTATATCGGTTTTCTGAATTGAGGGCAATGCAGCTATACTCAGAGCCAACTTGTTTCGAAGCCTCCATACATATTCTGAATATATGCAACATTCTTGCAACTGCTCTTCTAGGAATGAAAACAAAGGGCCCTTTCATTTTCTCATTGTACTCATCCCAGCAGAAATGATATTGAGTTCCACATCAGGAATGCCACACCTTGCTGACAAAACCCAGGGAGCTGGAACTATATAAAAAAAGCAGCATAGGTTAAACAAGAAAAGAGTTGAAAGGGCTAGGTAGAAACTGGGAAGGTTGATTTAGCAAAGTCGTTTCCAAACTTTCTGCTTTCAAGGAATTCTGCCAAAGAAATACCTGCATGTTACATAGGATTCTGGATCACGCTCTTCCTCCCAGGGAGACAACTGAGGGATAACGTAAGAAATGTAATAGACATAATTGAATACCTAGATACTAGAATAGACGTGCAGGCCGCCCTGGTATTCATAGATGCCGAAAAGGCATTTGATAATATTTCATGGGACTTCCTGAAGAAAAGTCTGACAGTGTTGGGGATGGGTGAAAGATTTAGAAGAGGCATAGAAGCTATCTATCATGAACAAAAGGCAAAACTTGTAATAAACAATACAACTTCAGAATTCTTTAATATACATAAAGGTACTAGACAAGGCTGCCCTCTATCTCCCCTACTATTTATAACAGTACTGGAAATATTCATTAAAAGATTGAGGGAAACAACAGAAGTTAAAGGAATCAAGGTAGGATTGAATGAATATAAAATCAAAGCCTTTGCCGATGATATTGTACTAACCCTTCAAGACCCAAAGCATAGCGTAAAAGAAGCTCTACAAAAATTTGAAGAATTTGGCACTGTGTCAGGACTCAAGGTTAATAAGAACAAAACTAAGATGTTGGTTAAAAATTTAACTAAGGAAG
This sequence comes from Podarcis erhardii, assembly GCF_964252035.2. Lineage (NCBI taxonomy): Eukaryota > Metazoa > Chordata > Lepidosauria > Squamata > Lacertidae > Podarcis > Podarcis erhardii. The sequence continues at coordinate 37,575,872 of NC_138511.1, forward strand.
AAACGGTAGATCTAGAGCAAAGGGTGGGAATAATGATGGCAAAAAAGGTAAAATACCTTGGGGTATGGATTACGGCTAAGAATATTAACCTGTTTAAAGATAATTATGAGACCACCTGGAAAAACATTAAGAAAGATTTGGAAATTTGGGACAGAATGAGACTATCCTTCTTAGGAAGGATAGCAGTTGTAAAAATGAACGTTCTACCCAGAATGCTGTTTTTATTTCAAACTATCCCGGTACTCAAAGGTCCAAAGCAATGCCAAGAATGGCAGAGAACCTTGGCGAGATACATCTGGCAGGGAAAAAGACCGCGAATTAAAATGAAAATATTAGTAGATAAAAAGGAAAGAGGGGGCTTTTCCCTACCGGACCTGAGTCTATATTATGAAGCGGCATGTTTATTGTGGTTAAAAGATTGGATAAGATTGGAAAACAGAGAATTACTAGATCTGGAGGGCTTCGACAACAGGTTCGGGTGGCACTCGTACCTGTGGTACGGAAAGGTGAAGGCACACAGGGGCTTCCTAAACCATATTTTTAGGGGTCCAATACTCCAGGTATGGGAGAGGAATAAAAATCTTTTGGAAAGGAAGACTCCTTGGTGGATTTCACCAATAGAGGTGTTGACTGTTAAGAAAACTAATATGGAAGAGAAGAATGCCACTTATGAAGAACTTATAACCAAATCAGAACAAGGTCTGAAACTTAGACCATACGAGCAGATAAAATCTTTTTTCACAAGTTGGCTACAATACCACCAGGTGAATGGTTTGTTAATTGAAGACAAAAAGAATTCAGGATTTGAAGATAAAAAATCTAGGTTTAGTGTGGAGGTAATAGAGGGAAAGAGTAAAACACTGTCTAGGATTTACGACATATTACTGGAGTGGTACAGTAAAGACGAGGAGGTGAAGGAGGCAATGACAAAGTGGGCGATAGACGTGGGTTATAACATTGATTTTGAAAGGTGGTTAGAATTATGGAATAATAACACAAAGTCTACGGCGTGTATGGCACTGAGGGAAAATATGTGGAAGATGATATATAGGTGGCATCTTACACCTGTGAAACTAGCTAAAATCTACAGGTTAAAGAACAAAAGATGCTGGAAATGTGGGGAAGCAGAAGGCGATTTTTACCACATGTGGTGGTTATGTAATAAAGTGAAAAAAATTTGGGAACTAATATATAATGAACTTAAAAAATTCTTAAATATACTTTTCCCAAAAAACCTGAAGCCTTTCTGCTAGGAATGTTGGGTAAAGAGATTAAAAAAGAAGACAAGAATATATTCCTCTATGCCACCACAGCCGCAAGAACTATGCTGGCACAAAACTGGAAAATGGAAACCATACCTAGTATAAGTGATTGGCAGATTAAAATGGTGGAATACGCCGAACTTGCTAGATTAACGGGTAGAATACGAGACCAAGATGAGCAAAAATTTCATAAAAATTGGAGTAAATACTGGAAATATATTGAAAATAAATAGTAGAAGACACTGGTGGGCCTGGATTAACTCTAACAGAGAATGTCTAATATTTAAGATTAAGAGAAAATACGTGAATGTAGGATTATTTGATACTTACCAATAGGGTGGAGGGAAGTCCAGGACTAAATAAAGTCCAAAGGGGTTTTGTTTTTGTTTTTGTTTTTTTTTTTTTTGTTTTGATGATAAGAAATTTTTGTTTTTTGAACCTTTTTTTTCTTTCCTCTTTTGTAAAAAAGAAAAAATTAACAATAATTTATTTATATGTATGTTTATACGTTCAGTGATATGATGATTTGTACAATGTATATTTATATAGACATGTGTATTATTTAAAGCTCGAATAAAAAAGTATTAAAAAAAAAAAAAAAAAGGATTCTGGATCACGCTCTAGGGTGCAGGCCACATATCTAAGCCTTCACCATCTGCCTGTATTTGCCAATAATACACTCGGCTCTTCACCTATCTATACATTGTACAGGGAAGACTAGAAATGGTAAGCAAGGAATACATTTTGAAAACTATTGAAAATTTTGAAACAATTCATTTGCCCGTACTTACATTCTGAGAGGATTCACTATCTCTGTCCGCAGAAGCTCTTGAGTTTCACTGTAATATTCTACATCATTTTTCTCTTTTGGTCTAAGCAAGACTGTGTCCAAAACAGAGCTGAATGCAAACAGGCTGAAAGAGGGGAGAAGCCAATTTCAATCTGGAAACACAGCAACAATAGAGGATACCCTAAAGCTGAGATGCTTGTGAAGGGCATCTCACTCTTGCATTGCCACTATGTACTGCTGCTACTAACAGAAGAAACTAGAACTATTCCTTACTGCCAGCAAGAGGATCTGAGTTTTGGCAGGGAATTGTTCCAGTCTTGCCAAAAGCTGAGACTACTATGCGTACTACCTTACACTTTACAAAGGAAGTTTGAGCCACTTTGCAAAGTATACAGAATGTGAACTCTACCATCAAATGTTAAAAGGAGCAGCAAGTAGAATAAGGAGCAGACTAGAGGTAGGAGAGATGAAGTTAGGCAATTTTGATTGAAAGACATCAGAAGCATACCATCCCTCCCAGTTTCTCGAGGGGAAAATGCAAGCTTGCTGCCAGGGTGAGATTTAGCCAAAGCTGTCAAACAGCAGCCACAAGTGCAATCCCACTCTCAAGAGATTATGATAGTCAATACAACTGTCATACAATGAAATGAGGGCCTGCAGAGAGGGTTTTTCCTTTATTTTTATGTTTATTTATTGACAGTTTTATGGCAGAGAACTCACAGTCATCTACTTCCTGGAGAGAACAGCTGGTTAAGGGGTTGGCTGCCACATCACAATTTTATGAGATCTAGGAAGCAGATGTGGCTCTGCTACCACCACCCTACATGAAAGTGGAGGGGAAGAACTCTAAAACCTATGGAAAGTTTTAGGCCAGTAGCACAGGGATGAGGAATCTGCAATCCCCCCAGAAGCTGATGAACTCCCATCATCCGTGACCACTGGCCATAAGGACCAGGGCTGATGGGAGTTGTAGTCCAACAACCTCTGGAGGGCTACAGGTTCCCCATCCTTGCTGTAGAAGACAGTGAGGCGACGACAGGGAAGGATCAGGTGCTCTCCAACTGGTAATGTAGATTGTGTGCTTTTTTGCCTGGCTGCTATTGCTGCTCTCAAGTTTGCTTGTGTCAGGGCTCCCTCTAGGTCCCAGCTCACAGAGGACCAACGCCAGGCTGATATTATGTACAAAAGTCTTTATTGAAGTATAATTTCCATTTTAAAGCCAGAGCGTGCAACCCTACGTCTAGACTCTAGATAGGCGAAGTCTCCTCTGAGTCACTGCCCCTTCCGCACCAGTTTAAGATCCTAGCCCGGCTCCACCTCCTGTGCCGTTCCTTCCTCCTCTGGGTCCTTCTGCCCCCTGGGGTTTCCTCCCTCCTGGACTCTTCTGACGCTGACCCCCCTGATTCTTGCCCTTCCTTCCGGCGGGCTTTGGGACCTGGCTCCCTATCCGGGCTACCTGCTGTGCCGCTCGCCTGTACATTTGAACTTGGCGCGCGCGCCCAGCCGGTGACTTTCCTCTTGACCGTTTCCCCGCTCTCCGATGGAGGCGTGGCCAATCCTGACTCATCTCCTCCCTCTGGTGGTGGGAAGACTGGTCCCGATGCCTGGGACTCCTCCCCCCCACTACGCTCTGGTGGGGACGCTGGTCCTGATTTCCAACTGCTGCTCAGGGAGTCCCTGCTGGCCCCTTCCTTCTGGGGTTTCCCCCTTGGCACCCCCCTTGCCCTGGCCATCGGCGCTCCTCTCTGTGAATCTTCCGATTCGCTGGAGAGACTCGTGGACTCTCTCTGACCACTGTCACTGCCTACACCCCCCTCGTATTCCTCCTCCTCACTCTCCATTTGCTCCTTCTCCTGTGTCTCTGCTCCTGAACCCCTGACAGCTTGTTTTTGGTAAACATGTATTTTTGCATTATTGGGACAGGTGTGTTTGATTTGTTAAGGAAGCACAACAAAGCAGAGTTGATTTTGCAATTTCAGACTCCGCTGTAATAGCCGTCTATCACAAAGAGCTAGGTATTCTATAAGTGCAATATAAATAAAGAGGCTGGTCGTGTTACATCCCATACTGTGGACAAGGCCACAGCAGAACCCCAGTAGTGTCACCTCATTTGATCCATTTACAACTTTCCCCATGGACCTTCACCTGCCACTACGTCGTCGTCCTCCTCCTCCACTCATCCAGCCATGCAAGAGGCAGTGAGGTGCTTCCCAGCCTCCCCAAAAAGAAATCTGACACAGCAGATTGAGATTAAAGCATCAGGAAATGGCTTCACTGAGAAAATCACCCACACCGAATTCCTCACCTTTACAGGTCAAGCTACTTTCAGTGAGCTCCATTCATTGCACAGCAAGGCACAATAGATGGCTAATGTCACTCTACTGAACTTTCATCTGAAATATTTGCACTGTTTGTTGTGCACTCATGTCCTTTCCCCTCATCTAGGCGTTTAAAGGACAGCTCCTTAAATACTTACCAGAACAAGGTGGAATCCAGGTAGCAGGAGTTATAGTGACCCTGAATTCCTTTCTTCTTTCCAATCATAGTTTCTAGACCTTCTTTTTCCATTTTGGGGGGAGTGTTTTCTTCAACCACTTCACTTAGGTAACCCCCAAAAGCTTAAAGACAAAAGGTTGAGAGTAAGCAAGGGACTCAAACTCCTTCGTGGATCCAAGAGCTGCAGCAGCAAGGGAGAATGAAGTGGCAATGTTTGTCCTTGGAGGAACTGAGAAGCAGATGGTGAGGCCTCAGGGGTTCTTTGACTGGTATGGCTTGCATAGAAGTAGCTACCTGCTCCTCCTCCTCCACCTCACTCCCTTGGCTTTGGCAGTTTAATTTCTCCCACGTACACAACCAAGCAATATCTGATCATCCTGCCTCCCTTTGCACCTGGACGTTCATGCAATTTCCTCCAGCACCTCCCCCCGCCAGACTTTTTTGCTCTCAGATATGGCAGGGGGCTGTGCAACACGGAAATAACTTCTTCCAACACAGAACAACGGTAACCTGCTAGAAATAATGAACCAACACTGAAGATGCTAGGGTGAGGTTAAAGAGGACAGTTCATACATGTCAAAAAGCTCAAGTGTCCCAAGCCTGTAGTACTTTTCATCTTCAGTATCCATAAAAAACAAGGATCTAAAACCACAGAGGCCATCTTCGTGCTGATACTTCCAAATACTAGCTATAACTGACAATAATTTCAAATATACTTCAGATGCCATAAGTATAGGAAGCAACAGCATGAAAGCATTTCTTTTACAGTCATTTCTTACTTAATAAAGTCTACTGGTTGTCAATTTGCTACTGAGCCCATTGTTCAACACAGACATATAAAGCCCTAATTGACTTGGGTCCGAAATACCTGACAGAGTGCTTTTCCCCACATCAACCTGCCCGGATGCTGGAGCTACTGTAACAGTCCTGGGCTCCTTCAGGATGAAGGGCAGGATGGAAATTTAGTAAACAATAAAACAATAATCTGCTTGTTCAAGTGTTTTTCATTTGTTACCCATTTCAAATAGGTTTTGTTTTGTTTTAAAAAGCCTTTTGAAGGTGCTAACTATAAATAAATTGATATGGAAATGTATTAAATTTACTCCTAATCGAGAGAGACTTAATTTTACATGGCTAGATAGAAATAGGAAACAGAGGGAAAGAAAAGAGCAATACCTAAGGAGTTGCAGCGTTCAATCTGGTTGGACACAGGCTGCAATGAAGCAAATCTGGAATCTGGCCTGCAGCTCTTCAACTTAACGAAGAGAGCCTTCTTGGGTGCACAGGTAAAGTATCGAGTTCCTTTAAATGTTCCATCAGTACAGCCTGCACATTCGTCTTCCTGGAAAAGGCAAACAGGCAGACTTACCTGCCTTAATGGAAAAACTAACACATGCAGCACCTTGGAAGCTATTCCTTAATATCATATTTGAAGCACCTAATAGTTTTTTGGCTATGAAGCCATGAACTGGGTGCAATCCTGTAAGCATCCTTCAGTCTCCCCAAGAGCCTCTGCCCACACAGGCCAAAACAAATGGCAGTCAAGCAACAGCAGTGTTTGACAAGGTTGCACTGTGTGTGCCGAGTCTGCCATATCAGCTCTAAAGGGATGACCTGATTAAGCCACAGCAACATCATGCTAAAAGCCACATTAAGCAATGCCATCTTCTCTGAAAATTCTATTTACAATTGTAAAACTATTTCGGTGGGGAAAACCTAAGTCAACGGAAAAAGAGACCACATATCTAAACACTCAAAACTCATGGACAGCTCAACATAGAACTGAAAATGCAAATTTAATAAGGCATTTGGAGAGAGCAAATCCAAGTGCTTTGCGTACCTTTTGAATAGATAGCTCAAAACTTTCATTTTTAGTCTGCTAGCCCATTGTAGGTGATGGGGGGAAATGAAAATATGAGTGCATTCTATTTTTCACCACCCCAATTTTTCCCCAAGTGTGATGAAGGATTGTTCTGCTTCCCTCCCACAAAATACATCAGCCCACAGCAAGTTCCATGGGGAATTACTGTATGCAAAGGTACCAATATTTGTTTAGCCATGCGGGAGTTGAGCATGCATGCTATTAATTCTTAAGTGCAATGATTTTAAGGATGCTGTGCAGTGTAATCTCTCTCTCTAATGTCAACATCAATTCATTATGCCCAAAAGTTTTTTTGCCACTTGCTAAGAAAATAGCTTACTAGCAAATACAGCAATACATATACAAGCAACAGGTTTCAACACCAGTTTACATTTCCTGTTGTAATTTGCTTCTTTACAGGGAGAAAGCAGATACTGAGTACATGTAAACTACAATAATTAAACAAGTCTTACATTGCAAGTGTATCCAGCATCTAAAATACTATCATCCTGCTGGTATTTAGTGGCTTTCAAACGGTTTCAGGAAGGAGAAGGTCCAATAATGGCAGAGAGGCTTCTCTGGAAAACAGCTTGCTTATAGTCCCCAGCAATATGAAGCTGCAGAGGGGGCTTGGCAAGTGTACCTTATAAAATGCCCAGCTGATGCAAGATGGCAGCAAGGCCCAACAGATCTTACCAGTGCCCTGCACACACACTTCTTGAATGCATTTCCCCAGAACCTTCTGCAGCATGCAAGGGGTTCAATGTTGATGTGGAAAGGGATCCCTCAAGTTTTTAAAATGCAATTCTTTAACCTAGAATTCCTGGCATAAAGCACTTCCTTTGAGACTTTCTTGCCACATGAACAGAAAAGGTCAGACAACTCCAGGTTCAAGGCCATTAAGCAAGGCAAGAATCTCAGCTTTTCAAATAGTCATGGAATCACTGAGTGTATGTACACACACACACACACACACACACACACACACACACACTGGATCCATACTATTCCAGCTGCTCATTCACCTCTTTATCATTGCAACTGACCTGGATACAGTATCTCCATGCTACTCTTTCCAGTCAAAGCCAAAGGGGCAGCACGGAAAGGAGAGATGCAATTCTGCCACTTTTCTGCTTGCCTGGAAACACAATTGTTACTTGCCTCTGTCAAGGAAGGCAAGAGGTAAACTGAACATCTATTTGAAGAGGTAAGTGGGGCAAGGTAAATCTGTGCTGTGAACCAAGCTACAACTTTTCACACTGCTAAGAATCAGATTCTACTGACGCCACAAGTTTGAACTACAAAGTTCAGCAGAACAAGAGCCCTCTGCAGGTGTCGTCCCGCTCCCCATGCAATTACCAACCTTTTTAAGGGGAGTGCTTCTGTGTCCCACCCTGCTCTGCCAACAGTCCCCAAGCCTTTGCAGGAGGGAGATGTTTCTATTCATGAGGGCTTCACATGCAGTTTAGAACTATAATCTGGAGGACTGTGGAAGTGGTGACTGCGATACAGAGTCGGCAGGGACAAGAAGCACGCCCTGCTCTCCCAATCGCTATGTGATGGTAACTGCACAGAGAGGAGAACACCTGAATAGGGCTCAGGTGTTTCTTAAAAGAAAAGAAGAAGTAGCCGGACATAAAATGGGCAGGAGTGGCAAACTTTTGAAACGAACGTTATTTACCAGTTCAAGCCCCGCTAGCACTTCGTTGACTCCCGGAGGCTGCCCAATCCAACGGATTACTCCGTAGAAAGGTGGGTTCTCCTTTACTTCCGCCAAGGAACCTGCTTCTAGCCCATGCATGTTGATGGGCGCTACCATCGGCGGTGTGCTCTCCTGGGTGGCCCCTGCATTCCCCTCTCCAATAACCGACTGTACAGATAAAGAGAGCGGACTGTGTCCAATAGCATTGCTGCCGCTGGACATCTTAGTCAGACTGAAAGGCAGGGAATGGAATCTGTTTTCGGCAGATAAAGTGTTCGTTGGGGGAGGCTGCAGCGGCGGTGAAGAGTGCCCAAACCCAGTAGAGGAGTCGTTAAGGGACTTTGCAGAATCTTCAGCAACTGTTGAATTGTTTTTAGAAAAACAGTAAATAAGCATATGAATTAGAATAATATTTACTAAGTGTCTGAACTAATGCTGTGTGCTTTCTACACAAAAGGAGTAAAATATGCATGGCATCTCTCTCTTGCACTAGATTCTATTCTGAAAGAATGACCTACTTATATTTAAAACAGCATACTCTGGCAATTGCTCAGAAAAAGCCAAGCGAGATGTGGTAACAAGGGACAGGCATTTTCCCCATCATTTATCCAAGGGAGGGATGGGGGAGAGAACAAAGAGACTCAGGCTACAATCCTATACACACATTTATGGGAGTAAGCCCCATTGGACATAATGAGACCTACTTCCAAGTGAATATCTATGCTCTTACTCTGACAGAAATCTTCAGAGGAAGCAGAAAGATCAGGAGGACATCAGATTTTTCTTTAATTTGCCAGTCAACAAAACTGATGAACGTTTAGCTGCAATGTAAGGATGTTACTTTAATTACAACTAAAGGAGTGGTTTTTCTACTAAATTCTATGAAACTGGTGTTCTTGCTACCAGTCTTCTGCGTTGATCCCAACCTGCATGTGAATGTTTGTGTTTGTCGGGGTTCTTGCATGCTTTCAGTTCATGCAGGCATCAGAAGTACCATACAAGTTTGGCCTTTGCTCTGTACGAACTGTACGTACACCCTATAAAGCTCTCCAGTTTCCTCTCCAGTGCACAGGGTTCCTATGGCAGATGGGTTCTTCAGGAGACAAGCTGGCACGGAAAGGGTTCCCTGAACGTAGAAAGTGTGGAGACCACTGTTCTGTATTCTTCAAAATGTAACTTCCAGGGTGCATTCTGCATTTGTGTTGGCAGTTTATTATTATTAAAGAAGACTATTGGGCAACTCATTAACTACAATCCCATATGGGGAAAGATGGAAAACAATGCATTTGTACTACAGATTTACACTGGTTACACACTACTAGCTTAACTGTTGTGGCTTAAAACATTAGGAATTGTAATTCAGCACAGTTAACAAAAATTCACTTAGAAAGTACTGTTCTCTTTCCTCCATCCCCAAATTACAATTCCCAAAGTTCCCTGGGGAGAAGCAAACCTAGCATGTGTGCAGTGTAAATGTTCTCAGAAAAATAAAATGAAGGAACTGGGGAAAACATATACAACAGAAAGATTTAAACTGAATTTCATGATGTATGTTAGACTTAGCTGGGTCCGAAAAAACTGAATGCTGCCACTCTGTAATGGAAAAGTCTGTAATTCAAAAACGTAAGTTTGCACCCCTTCCTAATTCTAGCAAAGGCAGGACCTGTCAACTCAGGGGTTCTAAATAATAAAGTCACCAACACTACCTGAAGATATGTAAATAAATCATGAGTCAATGCTCTGCATATGAGATCACAAGCTGCGATAGTGGTAAGTTACTATTTATAAGCATCTTGCATCCTGTGCCTACAGTCCAGCTGGTCTAATAAGAAGGCTAGGCTCAAATGTGCACAGAATGTAGCCTAAGGAATTATCTATTATGGCTGAAAAGCTCAAGTTACTATGTGAGATGTGCCAAGTAAAATGCCTTGAGTTATTTAATAAACTTAAGCCAGGATCCAAAGAAGAAGGAAAACTAACATTGTGAGCCCACTCATTTTTCTCAGAGCCCCCAACCATAGCAAACTGCTTCAGAAAAAGAGGGCAATTTTCAAAAGCAGTTTGTATAGGGGTCAGCTGTGCAAATGAGACAGTAAAGTAAATTCCCCTGGGCTAGCACCAAGCCCCTCATGTGAGCTTAAGTAGCTCTTTGGATTCTGGCCACTACACAGGATAATAATACACATCTCAACTGAAGTAAGCCCTTTAAAAAGTCTTTTGTTAGAGAGTACACACAAAATGTGGCCAGAATAATCTGAAGGCAGTATATTTAATCATCATATAATTTGTTATTACGCCTGTGATCAAACTTAATGTCTAGTCTCTCATTACCTTCATCAATACACCATGTGTTTTTTGATTTCATCTGTGGTTGGGAATCTACTGAAGAGCCATTTAAAGTGTAGAAAATTTCTGATCTGTTTCTATTTCCAGGGTCTGAGAGTGCACCTAAGACACAAACCATGTCATAAAGGAGACAAAGGGGAGGAAAAAAAACATAAAAAATGCTGCATTATGGAAAAAAAACAAGCCTTACAATCCTTTAAACCAAGTCTTCCTGCTAAGCTTATTAAGAGTAGGGTCTGTAAAAATGTCATTACCAGAATCTAACTTGTACAACTTTAAGAAAGAAACCTGCCAATCATCTGGCCCAATCTCTGCAACAAAGGTATAACCCCCTCGGCACCCATATTGTTAATGTTCTCAGCTTGCATTTTCAAGCTACACAGAGAGAACCTTTCAAGTTGCAAACAATTAACTGTACCTCTTTAACTTCCTCCATCTCCTATTCAGTGGAACTCTGTTCCCTTTATTACTTGCAGGAACAATTCAAAAATATGGAACTTTCACTTCAGAATGTTTACTTCCAAAGGAACATACATGGAGGATTTAATTGGCCACTTTAGGTTAGAATTACTTGGCCTTTCTGCTCTTAGAGAAGTAGCTGTCTTTAAGATGCTACAAGGTTTTGTGGGTTTTTTGCTGCAATGGGATGAACACATTTCTTAATGGATCAGCTTCTGTTGATTTCTCCATATACCTCCTAAGTGAGAATAAGGTTCACACATTTGATGAAATGGACTCTAGCCCACATAAGTTCCTGCCATAATACATTTGTTAGCCTTTAACATGCTGCAAATTGCAGTAATAACCACTTCTAATGCTTTCCAGAGCAATGGAACAAAGTGCTTTATCCGTTTATAATCTTTATTTGTTAAATTAATATTTCACCTTTCCATCAAAAGATGCTGAAGGTGACTAACAAGAAAAAATACAAAGCTTAAAAACATCCCTTAAAACCAACACACACAACAGCTAGTTGCCGAAACTGCAACTTTTACCTTGGCTATAACAGTCAACTTATGAGGCTAAATGTTATGTCTGAATAAAAGTGTATTTGCTTCCCAGCAGAAGGTCATCAGAGAAGGACTAGTCAGGCCTCCCTTGGCAAAGAATTCCAGAGTCTAGAAGCAATCACCAAAGTAGCACTCTTTTGAGTTACCAACGGACGTGCTTAAGATGTTGGTAAGACAGGAAGAGGGACCTCTACCAAAGATCTAAAAAAAAACCCCAGGCATGCTTGAATAGGAAAATACGGTCTTTCAGGTATCTGGTCCCCAAGTCAAGTAGGGCTTTATATGTAGCAACGAGCACTGTGTATTGTGACCAGAAAACAGTCAAGTAACCAGCAAAATTGTTGTACATGCTCCCTATACCCAGCCCTGTTCAACAGGCTGAGCTGCAGCATTCTGAATCAGCTGATTTCTGAACACTCTTTAAAGGCAGTCACAGGTAGCGGGTTACAGTAATACAAACAATATGTAACTAAGGCATATGTCACTTTGGTCAGAGCCGACTGAAACCAAGCAACAAGTTCTACTTCCATAGCAATGTGTAGGCTATTCATGCACTCAGTCTGGGGGAAGAGTTTTACAAAACAAGTGCAAGACAGGAAAATCCTCAGAAATGTTTCACAAGATGTACAATCTAACCTCCTTTGTATGCTAACTATGCAAGCAAATGTAGTATCTTGTTACACATTCTACTTATTGGGGAGCCACTGTTCTACAAAACATGTGGGATCAGTTCTGTGGAAACCCACCTCTGAACCCACAACTCCAAGGGACTGCATGTCACAAATCTCATGTACAAGGACAGTAGAAATACCTGGCATTTTGCTAAATAGTAGTTGAGTAAAAGTACCTGTAGACTTTGGCTTACTATGATTGAATCCTTTGTCACAGCCACTTCTAGATGTAAAGGCAAGTTTGGGAGGTCTCCTGTCTTGAGACACAGCCTCTAAAATAGAGTAGAAGATTAAGATATCTTACACCACCACACAGTACATAGTATAGATAGCATTAGCTTTAAAGCATCAGTTTACTACAAAATAGACCTTTAGGATATAAAGCAAGTCACAGTAATACTTGTGAAATCCAGAATTTCTTTCAGGTAGTGACTTAGACAAAACTAATCAGTTGCAGGAACACTCATATAAGTAGGAACCATAATATGGAAGGCAGCCTCCCTTGGGACACACACAAAATTGTTAAATAAGGATGACTATAGCTATTAATATATACTTTTTTAAACACAATGGGACATCTAGCCTAGCCTTTTTTTCCCCCTTCCAAAATCTCAGGGCATAGCTCCGTTTTACTGACACTGAAGCAAAAAAGCTGGATTTGCTCTCACAGAAGTTTTAGAATATGTTTCCTTCCACACTGCACCAATCAATTATGGTGAACCTTGTAAAATGCTGTATTGAGAAATAACACAGCCAAAGAAAAATTCCAAAGTGATCACTGGCTTCATGTTACGGTAAATTTATTTGCTTCGTATGTGGTTCGGAAGAAGGAAATACTTATCAAACTTAAAAAAGATAAAAAGCCCCCATCAGTGAAACTTTTTTAAAAAAATCTTTTTGCTGGAGATGTGATTGAACAACAGCAGCAGCAACAATAAGAAAAAGATTGAGGAGAAGAAAGCTAGGCATGCATTAAAAAGCAGTAATTGAAATAGAAAATATTGTGCTTTTTGCTAAATTGGACTCCTCACCAAAATAGTATGGTTATCATACATACAAAAGATTGCCATTTACTCTGCATAACATCTGAGGATTTTTAACCATGCCATGTATCCACTAAAGAGTTCAAATGAAATGTGTCTTCATGTTTCATAATCGGAATATAGCTGTTCAATTGCATTTTAACCAAGCTGTCCCTGAGGAATAACTCTATTAAAATACTTCAGTTACTTTCACTAGAGCTCATCTCTAACCAGACAGTGAAGAAAGCATCTTTTTGAAAGAATGATCTTTCAAGAAGAAATGTCCTAGAAGTTTTCTTTAAGAAAGAAGTAGCAGGAGCAAAGCACTGCCTCAAGTTTGTACAATATGACAATTATGCTTAAAATGGCAATCTGTCTATAGCATCTTCCTTACAGTTAAGAGTCCTATTTCATTTTTTGAAAAAACCACTTTGAAGAGTGTGTTGTTTCCAGGTTAATATTAGCTCTCATGTTCTCTAAAGTTCATGTACTGTACATCACAGATCCTGCTGCATCCTATCACTTGAGTAATACATTGCAGTGACCCATCCACCTCAGTTAACTCAAAGCGGTATTAGCTCAAATATAACAGCATTAGTTGCACCTGCAACTTACTGCTGCAGGAAAGAAACTCTCCTCGGACAGCAGCCTGGCCTCCCTTTTAAACCTCTAGATTTCTGACACCATCATCTCACAAGATTGCTGTACAAAATTCTAGCCACCCCAGCAGCCTAGCCATGACTTTTTCTGTTTAGTGCAAGGGTCAAAACAAGGCCTGTCCAACAAACTAGCATTATGCTTATTCCTCCCTGTGGTTCAGCTTAGTAGATCCTGACTGGACAAACCACCAAATCTCTCCCTGTTCAGGGAGGGCATTTGTTAACCCTGCCACACAGTCAAAAAGCCAAGCAGCAAAAGCTTCCATATTGTAGCCCCATATGCAGCATAGAAGTGACCATGCAGCAAGAGCTTCTGAACAGAAAATGCAGCACTCTAATAACAGGGAAGAAAGAACAGATTGCCTGTGGCTCCAAGCACTGCTCACAAGTGCCAATTCTTTTGTCGGAGCATATGTGGGCATCGCTGGAACATATTCCTTTGAAGAAAGTGTAAGAAAACAATCCAGTGCACAGTGCCCTTCTGATTAAGCAAATATTACTGCATGAAAAATGCAGAACCACCTGGAAAGGCTTTATGTGCTATTTTCCACTATCTGTGTATGGTCCTTAAAATACTGACTGGCAGACATGTAATTACGTAGACTCAGTTATTAGCGGCAAATAAGAACAGTTTTGCCTTTTCCCTACCACATGCAATACAGTGGACGCTCGGGTTGAGAACATGATCCGTGCGGGATGCATGTTCGCAACCCACATCTGCGCGCAGGCTGCAATTCGGCACTTCTGCGCATCATGCAATTTAGCGCTTCTGCGCATGTGCAACCGCTAAAACCCGGAAGTAACCCATTCTGGTTCTTCCGGGTTTCGACAATCCGTAACCTGAAAAAACGCAACCTGAAGCGGCTGTAACTCGAGGTATGACTGTACTACAATACAGCAGTAAAATTCATCAACTGAGAAAACCCAGTGCCACATTACAGTGACCATAAGCCTTCAACCTTCAAATTCTAACACCAGGAAAAGGCCATGGAACCACCAATACCAAAATACAGCACTATGCTACTATGGCACATTATAGTGAGAGGGAAAGAAGGGAGATGCATATACAGAAGCATGTAAGAGTCACAGGAGCATATCCAGAAATAAAGCAAGACAAGGCAGCAAAGCGATAATATAACCAATCAATAGTTTAGTGGAGTCCCCACCCCACCCCCATATATGTTTAAGACTAAAGCAAAATGATTGAATCCTGAGCAACATTAAAACTATGATTAGACGCAAGGATGTGTGCTAAGAACTGCGGTTTGCTCACTTTTCTTTTTTATAGACAAAATATACAAATTGTACCTGGGATAACATCATTGATATGCAAGAGAAGTGTGCTTTCAACACTTGCAAAACTGCAGAGCTGTTGTCCATTGTATCTTCCGTCCCAATTTCCAATTGGATTATCCTAAAAATCGTTTTAAAACACCATTACACGTTGCCCAAGTGAAGATACTCAAGAAACCATCTACATGGTTCAATTAAAGTTCTTGGCTACATGCAGCCCAGACAGGAAGCACAAGCTTTCACAAGAAATGCAAACACTTGCTCTGCAACAACATTTCAAGTGTCACACTTGTAGTGTTGTCATTTCGTCTTCCACATTTAGAGAAACAGATTGCATTCTGCAATGTTGTTTGGTTACAAATGTGCCACAGACACTAATACACTGATGATGGCAACATTGAAACAAAAGCAAAAAACACTCCTCCCAAGTGGTGGGAGAAAAGCCAAGCAAAGTTTGTCAGCAGCACAGAAGTTCCACGACTGAAGCCAGAAGTTTCACAACTGAAGCCATTCACAACAGGTACATAAATGGCTTTCATGCCTGAAGGATATATTTCATCTCTCTGGCATTAAGAGGCAGCTTCCAGCATTGGGAAGACTTGCCTACTTCCTTAAAGAGCAGGGGTGAACAAGTACATTAAGGTGCAATTTTTTTTCATGTTGAATGCCTACTAATATTCTAAGGGTGTAATAGTTCAGTTTCATTCTCTTTATTTCAAGCCTCAGTAAGTCTTCTGGTTTCAAAACACAAGTAGGAGAAAGACGAGGATCAGCATATGTTACTGTAGTGCTTGAGAATTGCACTCAACATACAGAATTACATTACGCCAGAACCTCGCATTTTCCTTGCAGGCAAAAATTGACGTGGCTGTATTTTCAGAGGAAAACTATAAAAGATCAGTAGTGCCAACCCTGGAACATTATTTAGCAAAGCAGGCTGGTCATTAGAAGCAAGAAAATGGGTATTTTGCCTGGCTAGTGTCAGGTAAGATTTAGTAAGGCCCTGTAAATAAGCCCACATAAGTTACTAGTGCATACAATAAATTTACTAGCCTGCCTAATGCGGATACACATGGGCAATCATTTATGGCTCAGCAAGGGAGAAATAAAACTTTAGTAAAGCTGCACCATCTGATCCCCTGGAGGAGATTCTTTCTTGCCATGCACGATCAGGCAAGTGGCTGTTCCCAAGCCTAACTCAATACATTTTTACCCAATGCTAAAAAAAGCTGCTGGGTGGCAATTATACATAGCAATCGAGAGCCATAAGTAGCTTGCCAATATTCCATCTCTCCCCGCCACTATTGCATGTACTTCTATTTAACACACATGCAAAAAGTTAAGAATCAGGTTAATTTCTTACCATGTCCACTCCAACAACGTATCCTAAACTCTCGTTTCCTGGTAAGACATCACAGAATATAACTGTCCCATACTCTATATTCTTTCCTATCTTCACAGAAACCCTGGAGTTGAGCTCCAAAGGAGGAAGTTCTACCTGCATTGAGTCAACTGGAGCTGCATAGTCATTCTCCAGCTCATTGTCATCATCTTCCATCAGCTCTAGTTTGTCTAGTGCAACAAACACTCCACAGTCCTCGTCACATCTGAACAGCTGTTTGCCTTGGTACTGTCCATCAGTAAAACCCTGACCACGGCCTTCTTCCTAGGTTTGCAGGAGAAAAAAACATAGCTCATTAAGAACTGTCATAGGAGTAATTAAAATGTTGGTCTTCGGGGAGACTGAGGTTGAAACCTATGCCTGGTCATGAGGTTCATCCAGATCTTAGGATGGTTGCTCAACATTCTGAGCCCAACCTACCTCACAAGTTAGTTGAGAGGATAAAATGGTGTGGGGATCAATATATTTTGGCCTCTGCTCCTCAGAGGAGAAATAGGATACAAATATACTAAGTAAAAAGCCTCATACTACGCATCTTTTCAGAATATTTCTACAACAACACACAGCATCTGTTTGACCCAATGCATAGAAGAAGAAAACTTACCAGAAGCTCCACTCCAAAAAATATCCCAGAGAGTGATCTTTCTTGTATTAATGGTCCTCTGAAGCGAACAACTCCAGGATATTTCTCATCTCCTAATCGCAGCTGTACTTTCACCGGTGAGCCAACATCAATGTGGAGACCCTTGCTCAGTCTACCTTTACTTTTAAATATACTGTATCTCTCCTCACAATTGGTAATTGCCAACAGCAGTTCTGCTCGTTTCTCATCTATATCAACAACTTCTTTTTCATCCACGAAGAGGACCACATGGGGCTGCTCCAAAATCTTGATTCCTATCTGCAATTTTTTGCTTTTTGACGAAGGGTTGCTTCTGGTGTGTCCTCCTGAAGAACGGTCTTGAACGAACTGGCCAATGCTTCCCTTGGGTACTTTCAACAGTTTTTGAGTCTGTTTGTCTACAATGCTGCATTCCTGGAGAAGCAAATAAAATATACGCTCTTCCCAATAGGACATGCTGCCTTTTTTTTTTTAACTCCACAAACCTAGATTCAATATGGTTCAAGCTTTGTATGAATACAAAGAAGAAACGTTCAAGAAAGCCAAGTTGCCAACATAACTGCCAAGGAATTAGATGCTCCTACTAATAGGCCCCTGTTCGATTTCCCATAGTGAGTTAATGATTCTTCACCCATGTCCTAATGAGGTAAATCCAGAACAGATGACCTGGACACAAAAATAAAAGATAGTATCAGTGGCAGCTGAAGGATGTCATAGTAAGAACAAAGCAAAAGAAAACAAACCACTTTCAAAAGAAACAACACAGGTTTTTATAGATCTATGACAGCAACCAGCTGGCAAGAGAGAGATACTTGGGTAGCCACAAAGGTCATGCTGAAGATTTCATCTGCATAATAAAACTGACCTAATGCTATATTTGCAGCCTCACCTTCATTGTGACTGGAGATATCTGGTCTATATAATCCTTATTTAAAACTTGAACAAGTGCCCACCTGTTTCTGCTTTGCTACTGCAGACTAGAAGAGTTCCCCCATTTTTAAAAAGAATGAACCCAATATACAGGATTCATTTGTTTATTGTTTTGTAAAGAGACAGACAACAAGAAATATATCACCGCACAGAGGACTACAATGCAAGTTCACAGAAGTACTGCTCAATTTTTTTGCACACAAAAGTAATTCACAATACAGTTTCATGAAAGCAGCAAGTGGATTAACCATTTCCAGAAATAGCTTGGTGGCAGTGAACTCAATAGTCATCCTCAGATTGAGTCAAAAGTTGTTCTTAGTACGACATGTTTCCCAAAGAAGCACAGAACAAAATAAATCAGAGACGAAATACTTAACTATTAGAGATTGAAAAGGACACCAAAGTTCTTTATAGGTGCCTTCCAGGTGAACTGGCTGTAAAAGGATCCTCTAAGATGAGAATCAAGGGAGGTTTGGATCCCCACCTCCAACTTACAAGACCATTAAACAAACACCACCATGTATAAATAATATACACATGATTATTTAACTGCTCAGTTTGTCTATGCGACTCTTCCCATGCTGTGCGGGGCTGTTTGCAAAAGTGCTTTCAATTACCCCATGCTTTGCTTTGAAGTCCTAACAGTCAGAGTTTCAAAGGGCAGCATCACCTGCTGTCACTATGGTGTTTGGTGAATGACAAGTGGGTGGCTCCATCCACCTGTCAAATTTGGCCCTTCAACTTGCTCCTTCCCCCCAAAATGTCCCTGGGTGGTTGTTTTTTATGTACACACCTAAAGCAAGCTATATGAGGGAAAGTTGGTTATTTGTTACATATGCACCCTCAAACACCTATTTGCCATGGTGGTTAAATGTTACTGCACTGAAGGCTGCAGGATGAGAACAAATGATGAGAAAAGGTCATCACTGTGCTTCTGATTGACCCAGAAGAATCTGGTGGGGCTGCTGTTGGAAGGAGGATGCTTAATTATGGTCTGATACAGCAAGACATGATACGCCGAAGAATTGATGCTTTTGAATTATGGTGCTGGAGGAGACTCTTGAGAGTCCCATGGACTGCAAGAAGATCAAACCTATCCATTCTTAAGGAAATCAGCCCTGAGTGCTCACTGGAAGGACAGATCGTGAAGCTGAGGCTCCAGTACTTTGGCCACCTCATGAGAAGAGAAGACTCCCTGGAGAAGACCCTAATGTTGGGAAAGATGGAGGGCACAAGGAGAAGGGGGCGACAGAGGACGAGATGGTTGGATAGTGTTTTCGAGGTTACCAGCATGAGTTTTACCAAACTGCGGGAGGCAGTGGAGGACAGAGGTGCCTGGCGTGCTCTGGTCCATGGGGTCACGAAGAGTCGGACATGACTAAACAACTAAACAACAACAACAGCAAGACAGTTCTTAATCTTTTGACACAAGAAACAGAGAAAATCTAGAGCAGAAATACTGCTCAACTGTGTGTTTCTTTCTGAACAGGGAAACTGCCCTACACCACTGTTCCATCTAACTTAATATTGTCTGTACAAAAAATGGGGAACCTGTGCTGCCCCCCATGTTGCTGAACGACAACTCTCATCATCCCTAGCAAGCATGGTCATCCTTACTGGTGCTGATGGGAGTTGTAGATCAGTAACATCTTGAGAGCCAAAGTTCCCCCATCAGTGCTGTAAACTGACTGACCACAGCTATCCAGTGTTTAAGACAGAAATATTCCCCAGCTGTACCAGGTGACAAACCTCGGGTCTTCTGAATGCAAAGTGTGTGCTCTGCCTCTGAACTATGACTTGCTCTCTCTCTTCGTTTGGGGAGCATTTAGGACATATGGGCAGCTCATATTGATGATGAAGTGGTTTAATCAGTACAGTAGACTCCTTCTTTATCGCCCTTGTCTTGTATGTTAGAAGAGGTTTTTTTTAAAAAAATAAATAAATCCACAAGTGACAGGGGGTGGGGTGGGGTATAAATGAGGCTTTTTGGCAGCTGCACCTTCACTATAGATTTTTCTCCCATATATAAGTTTAGCAGGCCAGACCTAATGTTTGTTTTATGAAACTGATGAAAGTTTATTTCAGCAGGCATTTGGGAGTGCACAGCAAAGTTACATTTTAATAACCTGGGGTTGTTTTGTTTGCTGGCAAATTGATGCTTATACAGGCTTTACAATGTTATGATTTTTATTGTTTATTTTTGGTATCATGTTTAATTGTACTGTGGTTTCGTTGTTCTCTTATGCTACATCATACATTACCCAGAGGGCACTTGACAACAAGAGCATGAAAGCAATAGCCCTCCCTCATTTTATTTATTAGTATCACAATCGGTATTCAAAGGTAAACAACCTTTGAACATGGAGGCTCTATTTAGCTACTACAGCTAACAGCCAGTTATAAATCTACCCTCCTCCTCCCTAAATATGCCTAATTCTATTTTTATTTGTTTATTTTTTAAAATAACCACTTAGGCAATCCCACACCTTGTGGGATATAATTCCTCAGACTCTTATTTCCTTAAAAAATTACTGTGTGGCATACACTTTTGCTATTTATTTTTTTAGCTACATTTATAACCTTTCTTTCTCCCCACCCCAAAGAACTCAAGGCAGCAAACATGGCTACCTGTCCATTTTATCCTGTGAGATAGGTTGGCATGAAAGATGCTCAGTCTCAAGGCCAGCTCTTCAGCTGAGGGCAAAATCAGAGCCCAGGTCTCCCCAGCCCGAGCTGCAACACTAAGGCACCACTGTGGTATAGCAGCATAACTCACTTTTGTAGCCAATGAAATATCATTATCAGTGAATGTATAACATGCATGCACATATACATAGGTGCACACCTTCGGAGAGGATAAACACTCAGCCCCATAGGCTATAATATTCAAAATTTGTACTGTTTGTGGTACTTCTATGCAAAGCATAGGAGAAGCACAGTGCTAGTGCAACATGCCATGATCTGGCCATAACACAGCATCAAAGGTAGGAATATGTTGCGGCCAGATATTTCTGTGGGAAATGGTTACTGTGATTGTACATGTTTGATTTCTGTGTAGAAATGGTACACACTCTCTGTACCCAATGAATTTCTTGACCTTCGGGGCACATTGTTAAACACTCATTTGCAGCATCTGTCTGAATCTCTCAACATGGACAGTAACTCCCAACATTCCTCACCCTTAGTCAGATTGGTGGGGCTGATGGGAGTTGTAGCCCAACAACATCTGAAGGGCACCATATTGGCTATACCTGCTCTAGAGTGCTGGACTAGAACCTGAAGTCCAGGGTTCAAATCCTCACTCAGCCATGACTTAACCTATCTCACAGAGTTGTTGTGATGATAGAATGGAGAGTTCCTTGTAGCAAAGGTGGGATATAAATGCAAACTAAATAAATAAATCAGGCAAACAGTTCACACATCTTACAAAGAGGGATCTGGACCAGTCCACAAAAGCTGCCACAACAAGTCTATCAGACTTTTGAAGTGAAAAAATACTCAATTTTGTGAGCTTTCTGCAACACACACAAACATGGAACAAGTTAACTATGCATGCTGTATGGAAAAAGCTGTTTGGCAGTTGATATCAGAATTAAATGTAAAAGAATCACCAAAGTAAGATAACTAAATACTGTAGAAGACAGGTGAAAAATACCCACTCCCCCCCAAAAGCACATGAAAATAAGAACACATTTGCCAAACTACATAAGAAAAAATAATAAACTACTTCCCCCAAATAAAAATCAAGTAAGAGCACAAACAAATATTTGTTGCCAATACTAATACTACTACTACAATGATAATGAAGGAGCAACATCAGTGTGCATGGCACTTTGCAAAGTGCAAGAGGGCAGGTCCCTGCCCTGAAGACGCCTCCAATTAAAACTGAGTTTAGCATTTTAATGCTATAATTGTACATTGCCTGAAGCCTGTGTGAACCACTCAGAGGCCTTTGCCGACATGGTGGCCAGCTAATATGCTAAATACAGTACATTTTTAAAAAATTCAACACTACGGAAGGGAAGTGGGAGCTGAGGTATCCAACTAAATTCTTATGCCACTGGTGGTCATTTTCTTCCATGGGTTTAGGCTGAGTAGAACAAGGATTATCTATAACCAATATTAATTACTTAATAATAATGAGTAGTATTTGTATCCAACTATGTTCTTATTCAGAGCAGATCCACTGAAATTAATAAACTTGTCAGCCATGTCCATTTTACTTCAATGGATCTGCTCTGAATAAGACTAGGATTGTCTATAACCAATGATGGTGAGGATGATAGGTAGTATTTGTATCCAACTAAGTTCTAGCTCAGAGTAGACTCACTGACATTAATGAACCTATACCATGTCCACTTACTTCAACAGGACAAGTCTGAATAGGACTAAGATCGTCTACAAGCAATAATAATTTGATTATAATATATAATATCCACACCCAACTATTCAATTCCAGCTCAGAATGGACCCACTGAAATTAACAAACCTAAGGCAGTCATAGGGACGCGGGTGGTGCTGTGGGTTAAACCACAGAGCCTAGGACATGCTGATCAGAAAGTCGGCGGTTCAAATCCCCGCGACAGGGTGAGC
This sequence comes from Podarcis erhardii, assembly GCF_964252035.2. Lineage (NCBI taxonomy): Eukaryota > Metazoa > Chordata > Lepidosauria > Squamata > Lacertidae > Podarcis > Podarcis erhardii. The sequence continues at coordinate 37,598,531 of NC_138511.1, forward strand.
TCCCGTTATTCGGTCCCTGTTCCTGCCAACCTAGCAGTTCGAAAGCACCTCAAAGTGCAAGTAGATAAACAGGTACCGCTCCGGCGGGAAGGTAAACGGCATTTCTGTGCACTGCTCTGGTTCACCAGAAGTGGCTTAGTCATGCTGCCCACATGACCCAGAAGCTGTACGCCGGCTCCCTCGGCAATAAAGCAAGATGAGCGCCACAACCCCAGAGTCGGCCACGACTGGACCTAATGGTCAGGGGTCCCTTTACCCTTTTAAGGCAGTCATGGCCACTTACTTCAATGGGCCTCCTTCTGAGTAAAACTAGGCTAGTCTACATCCAATAATGATTTTATACTGGTAACAATAAAATAATAATAATGGCCAGTACCGTAGAGTATATGTACCCAACCACTCTCTATTCCAGAGAAGACTCCCTGAAATCAATGAACCTGCTATGCCAACCATGGCCATTTATGGTCTAGTGCTAGGCCGAGTAGGATTAAGACCGTCTAACTAAGCCACTAATAATTTTATGGTCACCATCAACAACATCACGGGTAAACCTTTGCACTTGGCTAAAATTCAAGCTCAGGGGCTGGTCCAGAGCGGGAGTTCGCAAGCCCCTCGGCCAGCCGCGTCCAATGCGCCTACGCTGAGTTGGACCAACATTGGCCCGTAACTAAGAATAATAAGGTTAATACAGAAAGCGAAAGGAAATATGAAGGGGGAGGCAGCGCAGGTATTCCCTCCCTCCCTCCCTCCCTCCCGGGACCCGCAATGGGCGCTCCATTACGTTCCTGCTCCGCGAATGCTACTCGCCGCCGGAGCCCCACCCCAGAAGAGGCTGCAATCGTCTCCCCGCCGCCGCCGCCGCCGCCGCCACCCCAACCACTGCTCCGCCTCCGGCCCAGTGGCGCTGCCGGCATTACCATCCTCCTGCTGCTTCCTCGCGGCTCAGGCCGCAGCCGCCGCCCCTCCCGTCTCCCCCGCCTCAGGGGTTCCTCCTCACCCGCCGCCTCCGCCTCCTCCACCTCCTCGCCTTCCCCATCCTCGTCCCCTCAGAGGCGCAGGCAGCGGCTTCAAGGCGCGCACCCTACCCTGCTCTTGCCACCGCGGATGCTGCCATTCCAGCTCTCCCTCCCGCCTCCTGGCCGCTCGCCGCCGGTTCTTCCTGCCTATTGGCTGCCTGGCCCAAGCCAACCCCCGCCCCCTGCTCTCCTCGACGGAGGGAATTTCCAAGGCCAAGCTCGGTTGCAGGCGCAGCGAAATAAATAAATAAAACCAAAGAGCCCCCTCGGATTGGCTGAGCCGGCGGGTTTCTGCCTGCTCAGTGGTTGTTTGGGAAGAAGGCGGGTGCACCTCTCCCACCTATATAAGCGGAGAGATTGCGCTGATTAAATTGGCTGAATCATCCGTGCTCCCGCCTACGTCCCTTTGCCATTAGTCGTTGTTAGAGTGGCGGGGATGGGGAGTGGGGAGCCGAGGGTGGGTTTTAATTGGATAAAATGTGGCCTAGCCCCCGCTAGCGATTGGCTGCAGTATGGAGGCATAGAAAGCCTTTCAGTACGTAAAGGGCATGGCTGGTGGGTTCCGTCTGTTCCGTTTCTCCAGCTGGACTTACTGCTGGTTTCTTGATGGACAGGCAGGAAAACGTATTGCTATTTATTTGTTCCAGTTCCAAACTTTCAAAGAAAAGAAAAAAGCAGAGAGATTGATTTAAAAAATAAGTTTGCGGATATTCTTTTTAATTTAAAAACTGCATTTAAAACTCTTTACATCTGAACATCAGTACAGTGGTATCTCGGGTTAAGTACTTAATTCGTTCCGGAGGTCCGTAATTAACCTGAAATTGTACTTAACTTGAAGCACCACTTTAGCTAATGGGGCCTCCTTTGCCGCACCGCTGGAGCATGATTTCTGTTCTCATCCTGAAGCAAAGTTCTTATCCTGAAGCACTATTTCTGGGTTAGCAGAGTCTGTAATCTGAAGCGTATGTAACCTGAAGCGTATGTAACCCGAGGTACCACTGTACTTTAAAAGAACGAGCCAAGTAGCCTAATACTGAGAGTCTTTTTTTTTTAAAAAAAAAACAACAACCTAATAAATTGGTTTGTCATGCCTCTGCATGCCCAGGTTTCCTCCCCACAGCCCATCACTCAACCCTAGACAATTTGACACACTGCAAAGGGCTGTAGCTGAATGGCAGAGCATCTGCTTTGCATGCAGAAGATCCCAGGTCCCATACTTGAGATTGCCAGGTGAGTCTGAGAGAGAACAGTGTCTTAAAACCCAGGAGACCCACTGCCAGTCACTGCTGACAGTATTGAGCTGGAGAGAGCAATGGAGTTTAAGAAGTAAGGCACATTTATTAACTTCAGCTAGAATAGGGATAGCCAGAACCAGGAAAACCTTGCAATGAATGAATATTGTTCCCTGTTCCAGCAAACAGCCATAATGGAAAAGTTGTCACAAAAACTGGAGGTGGCAAGGGGAGAGAAAAAACAATATCATTTTTACACTGTATGATTTCGTTAAATATACAGATGAAACAACACATGGATGAGAAATTTCTACAACTGACATTGCAATATGGTGTAAATAAGCAGGCAATACTCTTTAGTTCGGGACGCGGGTGGTGCTGTGGGTTAAACCACAGAGCCTAGGACTTGCTGATCAGAAGGTCAGCGGTTTGAATCCCTGCGATGGGGTGAGCTCCTGTTGCTCGGTCCCTGCTCCTGCCAACTTAGCAGTTCGAAAGCACGTCAAAGTGCAAGTAGATAAATAGGTACCGTCCGGCGGAAAGGTAAACAGCGTTTCCGTGCGCTGCTCTGGTTCGCCAGAAGTGGCTTAGTCATGCTGGCCACATGACCCGGAAGCTGTACTCAGCCAATAAAGCGAGATGAGCGCCACAACACCAGAGTCGGTCACGACTGGACCTAATGGTCAGAGGTCCCTTTACCTTTACTCTTTAGTTCACTCTTATTATCTTGTGCTTTCAGAGTTGATTTATTAAGGAATCCACTGAAGTGGTTTACTGTAATCATCTCATTATTATGTATTGCAAAATAATATGTTCAGTATTTTATTCCCACCCCAGTGATCCATTTTCTGTCAATGTCATGTTTTATGATTTGTGTGCAATTCTGTAACAGAAAAATAAAAACAGAAGAGCAATGGTGTAACCCACTGTAAGGCAGCTTCCAATGTTCAAATGGACAGCTGTCTCCCAAGAAATGTTTTGCATGAAAAAAACATCAGTTCTTGGCATCTCCAGGTAGCACTGGGAAAAGACTCCTATGTGAACCCCAGAAAGCTGCTCCTGGAAGTCCCAGTACTGAGGGAATTTCCAGACTGCGGCTGTTCTGCAGATGGCATTTAATCACACACCAGCAAGTTCACATTATGCAACTGGAGTCGATTTTCAGCTCTCCTTGCACAACAAACCTGCTTCCCCTATTTATTTATTTTTTAAATGACTTTTGCAATAAGGAAAGTGATGGAAAGATGTACTGGAAAGTGTGGGATAACATTTGCTTAACACAAATGTGATCTAAACAAATCAGGATGAATGCTCGAAAAATAGGTGGTGCTGCCTAACCTCCCTGAGAACTTTGTGCAAGCAAATCAGGGCAATTTTTTAGTAAACAGATTGTCTAGAAGAGACTTCAGTTCAATGAACCAATGGTCTGGCTCCCTTTGTTTCCTAGGTCTCTATCTCCTGCTGACCATCGCAATTGGAGGGGTGTCACCTAGAGAGGCCCGGAGGGCTGCCTTCGGCCCCAAGGCCAGAAGTTCCCCTTCACCCTACTTAAGGTTGATTAAATCTCAGTTTAAAATATCCCTGAGAAGCACAATCTTCTGTATGTTTACTCAGAACAGCAGCCCCACTGGGTTCTGTGAATTTTACTCCTAGGAAAGCATGTTGGCCGAAGTATTGCTATCTTTGACAAGACTAGGTGGCAAAGACTAGGTGGCAAGCTGGCAAGACTAGGTGGCAAGACTAGGTGGGTCAATGCAACTTAGCTTTGAGATAATGAGTTTTATTCCATATTTCAAAGAGCAAAAATCTGGACACAAAAGTTATTGAGCTTTTCATTGTTCATCTTCCACCATGGTCTTTCAACACTTCCGTCATGCATGGGCTGCCATACGTCCGGATTTTCCTGGACATTCACTGATTTTCCACCAGGATGCTGTTTATGAGGGCCGAATACCAACTATGTCTGGGAAATTCCAGATGTATGGCAACCCTAGATATTGTTACCTTTTTAGTTCAGCTACAGCCATGTTGATTTTCAAGGTGAGAGCAGAGTAGATTTGAAACCCCTACCTATTAACTGATAAGTACGGCCCTAGTGGGACACTTTAAATCCAGGCTTGGACACTTAATCACTAGCAGTTAAATATACCACTTTTTGACCATTGAAGTGTGCTTCACTGGCTCTCAGGCAGAAATCCTTGCTGAGTCAAGTGTGCAGCTCTCCGTGGTCTTCCATTGCAGTTATGTGAGCAGAACAGGGAAGTGATTAATAGCAACTGCATTGCTACAATTAAAAAAACCAACCCACATAATAAAAATAAATATTTATTAGGTGTCTCAAAGCAACTTACACAATAAAAATAGAAAGAGCAAAGGTGTTGAGATCAAACATAAAGACATAAAAACATAAACTCATCCAAAAATATGACTCATGGGTGAGGACTCTGAAAAATGAGTGAAAATGTGCCCCACCTGGGCAGGAGCTGAAAAACAAACAAAATCATGGGTCACATTTTTGCTCATTATTTGAAGTCCTGGTTGATGGGCCACATTTTTGGGAAACCTGTCCAGCAAGCACCAACTGGCAGCAGCATGTAGAAAGAGGCTGCAGTTTGCACTAGTATGCCACCAGATGGCAGCTGTGGGTAAAAAGAGGCTGTAACACCAGGCAGCAGCAGCATGTAAATAGAGAAAGCCATTTTGCAATACAGTGGTACCTCGGGTTACATATGCTTCAGGTTACAGACTCCACTAACCCAGAAATAGTACCTCGGGTTAAGAACTTTGCTTCAGGATGAGAACAGAAATCGTGCTCCGGCAGCAGCAGGAGGCCCCATTAGCTAAAGTGGTGCTTCAGGTTAAGAACAGTTTCAGGTTAAGAACGGACCTCCGGATTAAGTACATAACCAGAGGTACCACTGTACTGTACAGTAATGGGTCAGCAGTAGTAGGTAAAAAGAGGCTGCATTTACAACATTTTGTCACTAGATGGTAGCAGAATGTTGTTTCAAGAGAAAGCAGGTATTTTACTCACTTAACAGAATGAGGGAGAGGGAAAATGTCAGAGAGGAAAAGGCTGTGGTTACTGTCACACAGGAATTTGGTGTCCTCCAAGTTAAGCTGTCACGTATCTTCCAGGCATCCTCTTCAAAGAAAGAAGGGAACTTCAGATGCCTACCTGAGAAATGTGAGGGACCTGAGCAACTGAGTCTGGATCCTGAAAAAAATCATAGCTGCCTTTCCCACTACCATCAGGGATCCAGAATGGACTTTGTAAGAAGCTGACTATCCTCACTGCTTCCTTGAGAGTAAACCAGACCAACTAGGGTGTAGTAAATGGGCTAGCATTAGTAGATTTTTAGAGCCAAAGTTCTTTGGCCTATTTTGCATTCTGTTTTGAACTTTCTTGCTTTTCCTTGTATCTTTTATTTTTAATAACATTTCCTGATTGAAGCGCTGAAGTGTGTGATTGCCAACCTCGGGGTTTGATGCTTGGCATTCATGCTGCTGGAAGTTTAGGATCAGAGTTGTAAGAGACCAGCATGCTCTTCTGGGATCTGGGTGAGACCCAAGGAGCGTGGGCTGCCTTGACAGTGAGAGCACTATATAGGATATATATACTATATAGTGAGAGCACTATATAGGATAAAGCAGCTCTCCTTTCTCCAGCAATTTGTGTGTCCATTGGCCTGAGGAATGGGCAGAGGTAGAGCATGGCCAGCAAGGCTAGTAGCCATTAATTGGAGGTTGCTTTGGGATTTATTTATTTTTATGAATTGCACATGTTTCTGGTAATTGTGTGTTTCAGTGTATACAACTCTTGGAGACCTTTTTGCATAACAACCATCTAACAGATTTAATAAATGATCCTTGTAATTTTTAGTTGATTGCAAACATATTTGATCAATTCATTGGCTAAACCAGGTTGCATTCCTAGTTAAGAACCAGAACAAGATGCCACAAGACTTCACCAGGTTTTCTGAGCTGCAGGGGGAAGGTCACTGCCCCTCATTTTCCTTTATGTCTGCACAAAAGGCATTTTCCCTCTGGGCACAGAAGAAAAGATTCTCTAAGGAGGGAAAGTCATTCCATAAAATGATGAGGCATGCAGCAGAATGAATCATAAAATATCCCCCTGAAAGGTTTCTGTAGGAAACTTGATCCAGCATTGATCCAGCCAAGATTCTGTCTTCCCTTAGAAGAAATCAGAAAGCTGTGTTTATACTGAATCAGAATGTTGGTCCATCTAGCTCAGTGTTGTCTACACTGACTGGCAGCTCTACTGCTGAGCTGCAGCCCTTCATTGGGCAACAGGAAGTGATGGCAGTCGTGGTCAGGGTGTCTGCTCATGTATTGCCAAGAAACAGGAAATGCATCCCCAGAAAAGAAGATAAATGACGACACAGATATTTGCGAGTGCCAATTTGTATGTATATGTGCACATTCAAAATGGACTGCTAGGATTTAACTGTAGTGCCTCTCCCCAGGAGGGGACAGAGGGACCAGAAGATTTGTGCTATCAGTCTGCAATCCAGCTGCTAACTGTTGATGGACGGCTTCATAGCCTCTGTGCTGCCTTCTTAAGCTTATCTTTAAATGTACCCGGCATCAAACAACCCTTCAAATAGAGATGTCTTCCTACGGAGAAGTGCCCTCTGCAAAGTAGGGCACACAGCCACCCTAGCCATCAGTGAGCAGTGGGTCCTTGGGCAACCCCTCCTGTCTGCCTTCTTGCTTACACCCAATCTGGGAGGCACCACTACCTGTCAGCTTCTTCCTCCTCATAGTCTCAGTATTGCCCTCATAGAACTCAGCAGGGAGGATAGAAACAAAACTGGAATTCAGTGGTTCTGCCTCTCATTTGTTCTGGTGCCACCTGCTGTTCAGCTCCCTGCCTGCCACCCTACCAGCCTCAATGGGCACCAGCCACCACTGGAGGGTCCTTGGTTGGGGAAAAGGTAAAGGATCCCCGGACAGTTAAGTTCAGTCAAATTTGACAATGGGGTGCGGCGCTCATCTCTGCTTCCAGGCCGAGGGAGCCGACATTAGTCCACAGACAGCTTTCTGGGTCATGTGGCCAGCATGACTAAACTGCTTCTGGTGCAATGGAACACAGTGATGGAAGCCAGAGCTCACAGAAATGCTGTTTACCTTCCCACCACAGCGGTCCCTATTTACGTGCACTGGTATGCTTTCAGACGCTAGGTTGGCAGCAGCTGGGAGAAAGCAAAGTGGGTGCCTGACATCCACCTCATTTATTTATGAATCATCTGCATACAAATGGACTGAATTTGCAAACAGGTCATTGACACAAAATGTGGCAGTGGGGCATGATGCTGTTCAGGATTTCATCCTTCCATTCCATTCCATTTCTCACCACCATTTCTCATTGCCCTGCCCTAACAGTCCATCAGCATGGAGACTACTGAGCATGCTGAGTCCTCATTGGGCTATTATTCCTACCCCCAACCTTTCCTAAAGGTTATGTGTTTGTTAACATAAATCTGGAATTTCCACAAGGTTGCTGATAACTTTTTTCTTCTGTGCAAATGCTGCTGATTTTATTTGCATTTATTTTAACATTTATTGCCCTACCTTTCCCCACAAGGAGCTCAAGTCCTCCCTCTCTCCATCCCCATCCCTGTTCAGCTGAGAGACAATGACTGGATCACAATCACCCTGTGAGCAGAATTTGAACCCTGGTCTCTTAGTCCTAGTTCATAACACCATACCACCCATTCCTATATTGCCATCACAGCCTGGACACTGGAAATAAAATGAATGATGATAATACACTTGGCATGTGCAGATTAGCTGTATTTCCAAAGCAGTTGGTATCTGGGCAAGGGCAGGGGGATAGAAATCTGTTCACCTATATCATACAGGGCTGCTCCATTTGAACTACACCAAAAGAAATAAATAGACAGGGCAGTTCCCCTGGACAAGATGCATTTATTGTGTGTGTGCAAATGAGAAGACGTTACTGCCAGTCAGCAGCTCTACTATCGAAATATGAATGATAGTGAAAGGTCAAGCTCAGAAAACACAGAGGAGAAGAATACAGTGGCTTTTAAGAATGCAATGCAAAGTGACAGGTGAAAGTGTGATCCAGGAAACTAGGAGTTAAGGTCTGTGTTTATTCAGCATTTCTCTACAAGACATGGTTTCCTATCGGAGTCTTATCACTGGTTGGGGCCAGCAGTAGCCAAAGTGATGGACCCTCCAGATGCACTTGGACTACAGCTGCCATCCTCCTTGACTATTGGCCATGCTGGGCAGGGCTGATGGGAGTTGGAGTCTAACAATGTTAGGGCACCACCAGGAATTCAGGACAGGGGTATCTAATGCAGTATCCTCCATAAGATGTTGGAATATGACTCCCATGGTCCTTGGCCACTGAGCAGGCAACCTGGGGTTTGATGGGAGCTTTAGTGCAACGACATCTCGAAGGTGCCATGTTGTTTGGTCTGGATCTTAGATTGTGGGGAAGACCTGAGAGCTGCAGCAGAAAGCAGAGGCATCGTCGTGCATTTTCACGCCGTGTCCCCATTTATTGGGAGAATCCCCCCGAAGGCTTTGCCGGAATTAACCAAGGTGTTTCTGCTGTTGTTTGACATAGCCCACCACGTTATTGGAACTGCCTCCTGTAAAACAACAATGGGCAGAATAGGTGTTAAACGTGAACATTTAAGAATGTGAATCCATTCAAGAATATCATGGTGTATGTTAGAATTCCTGCTCCATGACTGCAGTCATGGGATTTTTGTCTTTCACATGCCATGATATGTTTTGACTCCACAGAGTGGGAAGTGACGGAGACAGGATGTTTGTGTTACTGTGTTCTGTGAAGTGGGACTATTGTCCTTTGTCCTTTTTCTCTTTGCTGTCTGATGCTAGAGAGAGAGGGAGCCATGTTGCAGTGCTCCATGTGTGTTTATATGTAAATAAAGTAGATTAGCCAACATACTGAGTTGCTGAATTCTGTCACATGCATGATGTGCAAACTCTGCGGATCCCTAAGTGTGCCAGTGTCGGTTGGCATCGGTCGCTGTGATGTTCAGGCAGAAGAAAGCTTATGAAGCTCCTGAACGATTGACCGGGAGGGAGGGAACATGCCAGACGGGCATGTGTCTCTGCCAAGGTCCTACTCGAGTGTAGGCTGAACTCCTGATGGTGTAATGGGGTTATAGAATTACAAGGTGAAGACCAGTGGGATAGGAAGAGAATAGCAGCTGTTTACATATGTAGAACCCATATGCAGGCCAATGGCCCATCTAGTCCAGCATCCTGTTCTCACAGTGCCTGTGGGAAACCTGCAAGCAGGATTTGCGCACAAGAGACCTCTCCTTGCCTGTGGCTTTCAGCAACTGGTATTCAGAAGCATTGCTGCCTCCATCTGTGGAGGCAGAGCGTAGCTACCATGACTAATAGCCAATGATAGCCCTCTCCTGCACAATTTTTTCTAATCCTCATTTAAAGCCATCCAAATTAGTGGCCATCACTGCCTCCCCTGGAATGAATTCCATAGTTTAACCATGCAATGCATGAAGAAGAGCCTGCTGGATCAGGCCAAAGGCCAACCTAGTCCAACAACCTGTTCTCATAGGGCCCAGTCTTTGGGAACCCCATAAGTAGCAGCCCTCTCCCCACTTGTAATTTCCAGAAACTGGCTTGGAATCCTAGGAAGGAATTCATGGCGATTCAAGTGGACCGTTGGATGATTGTTAATATGTATGTATGTATGTGTGTGTGTGTGTGTGTGTGTGTGTGTGTGTTTAAAGTGACTTTTATTGTGCATTAATTATTCTATTGTAACCCATTTCAGGACCAAAAAAGCTCTCTCTCTATATATATACACACACACACACATGTTTTGAAACAAACAAGCAAGCAAGCAAGCAAGCAAACAGCAATATGCATTTAAGCTGAATTTGTCATGATCCAAATCGCAGTGGTGGAGTCTTACCAAAATATTCCTTGTAATATTTAGGCCTTAGATTCCACCCATCTGGGAAGAAAAACAAATGAAAATGAGCTCCAGATAGTCATTCCAATTTTACTATCTTGCATTGACCACAACATGCTGGCTGGCTGTTCTCCTGACTTTGCTGAAACCATTATGTTGCACAGCCCTTTAGAAATGAGGCAGTAACAAATCTGAACTCCAGACAATAGAGGGAGCTTACCCAGTTTCCTCTATACCAGTGTGTAGCCAATGCAGTGGACTCCAGAAGTTGTGGACCACAACTCCCAATATCCCTGAATATTGGTCATGCTGGCTGGGAATGATGGAAGCTGCAGTCCCAAAAAATCTGAAGGGCACCATGTTGGCTTTTCCTTCTCAATGATCTGCAGAACACTTACAGTCACACCTAGTGTCTGGAAGCCAGAAGTACAAAAGAATCAGAAAAGATAAGCATTGACTCACACATGGATCAGAGGTGGGGAACCTCAGGCCATGTGGCCCCCAGACCACACCACCCCCCATTTGTGCCCTTCTCAAGCACTTTTGCTGGAGGGTGTCTTCAATCCTGCTTGCCAAAACAGAGAGGTGTGTGCATAGAAACCTTTGATTTGTGTGTGGCAGAAATGTACCCTGCTGTACACAAGAGTCACGTTTGTGGTTGTTCCACCTCTTGACCCTCAAGAAGGTCAAGGGCATGTGACCACCAGAAGGTGTAGACCTACCAGAGTTCCCACGAAGCTTAATACACTGGCCCCTGTTGGGAATGCCCTCAGCGGCGTTGCCAGGATTAATGATGTGGCATTCATATCCTGTTGGGCAGTGCAGAGGCTCGTCTCCATCTTCTGTGGTGCTGCATGCTTCGGCTGCGGAAAGAGTCATAGGAGAACATGAGAAGGTCCCCACCAGGCCAGGCCAAAGGTCCATCTGGCTTAGCGTGTTGAGGCTCCTGAGTTGACCAAGCCATGCTCAAGGATCCTCCCTGCTGGCTTGGTTTGCTGGTTGCCTTCTCAGCCCAAAGGTGACAAGAACATGACATGGATGCAGTTAAGTGCCCACAAAACCTCACTGCTCAGTTAGTGGCCCACTATGTCTTTCAATGTTCCGCCCTTGAGCCTTGAACTCAGATCTCTGCCAGGGACAGTTGCAAATCAATTGGCTTTGTGGGGAGGGGGGCATTTTTCCTAGTCATTAGATAACCCTGATTGTTCATCTCTATTAGGCTATGTGAATTAAAGTAGCTTTTCCAAAGGAAGTCCAAAGTACAAGGTTGCCAGCTTTCATCCTGCCCCAGCCTCTTCCACTTTTTAACAGCTGCTTGGTGTGTGGGCATTAGCAGGTGATCACATTTCTCTCTGTGCTGTGAAAAGTTTTGTGAGCTGATTTCTGCATAGTGAAGTGTGCTTAAAAGCACAAGAGCATGCCAGTTCAGTTTTTCATGATCAGCTGGTAACATCAGAAAGGGAGAGAGACACACAGAGAGAGAATCTTGCTAGAAAAGAGACCAGGTTTAGTTAGCTTTTGCTGCCTTTCTCTGGGGAGCCATAGCAGAGAACCCTCACACAGTGTCAGAGTGTCTCCACTTCAAAGGACCAGAGAGCAGACAGAGTCTTTGCCTGAGACTCTGGAAAGCCGCTGCTAGTCAGAGTAGACATTACTGGTCTGGATGGGAGGCAACTTCCTATTGTTACACACACTCCACTCTCCAAGTGGAGATTTCACGGGTTCCAGCACATAGGTCAGTTTGGGTTTCCTTGGAATGAGGGTCACCAGTGATGGCGGTAAATTTTTATTTGTTTACACATATGCACAAGCTGGGCATAAGATGGAAGAGCTCTTAGTATTAAAACTCTAACAGATTTTGCTTCTCCATTAGGTTTCTTGCGGAGTGTGTGTCTGTGCCCAAAGCCACAGCTGGGGGTTTAGCACAGAGAGCAAGCCAGACCTCTGTGTCTTCCTAGCTCCAGTCAAGACCAGCTCAGGTCTGTTGTCTTACACTTGTTTATTGCATCACCTCCAGACAGGTGAGGGGAGAAGCCCTGTCTCCTGGAAGTATCTCTAGCTCAGGCATCCCCAAACTCAGACCTCCAGCTCTTTTGGGACTACAACTCCCATCATCCCTAGCTAACAGGAGCAGTGGTCAGAGATGATGGGATCTGTAGTTCCAAAACAGCTGGAGGGCCAAGTTTGGGGGTGCCTGTATTTGTAGTAGTATTTGTACTGTTTAGACATGCAAAGAAATACTTTGCAGGCCTAGCTAGAGCCCTTAACTTAACAAAGAGACTGGTCTGACCATTTTACCAGAATCCTCACCCATCCTACAATGCTATAACCAAATTGGGAAACATATTTGTAGAGCAGTATCAATATTCTGACACCTTCCAAATGATGCACACATTTTTCTGACCTTGTAAAACTTCTTCTGGTCCGTCGAGAAGCCAGCCATTTCCACCCAGCCAGCGTGGCTTGGGCTGAACCAACCAATCCAAAACTGTTCAAAAAAACCAGACATTGTTATGGAGAACGAGAACACTGAAAAGTGAATAGAAGAACTCAAGGACTGCTTTGCTATGATGGATCATTGGTTGATGCCACTCAGTAATCTGTCAATTGACAGTGGGCAAATGGATACTCCAGGGAAGTTCATAAGCAGAGGGATGGTGGTGGTATTTTGCTCCTTGGCTGCATTCAGACATGCAGAACATTGCACTAGTTTTCCTGATTATAATGCTAGTGCTTCTGTTCTGGTTTCTAATGTTGCTTTCACATGGCAGTACCTGTAGCATTGGGGAATTGTGGCTTTTTGATCAATATACCTGCAGGTCATGCTAAATGTCATTCACATGGTGACGAACAACATTGACACACACCATTGGACAACGTGGCTTCTCCCATACCCTTTCAGCACATGTGTGCTTCTGTTCCCCCATTATCCCCCCATGAAAAAAAACAGGAAAGGCCTTTACTCCCATGGTTTTCTGGGTTAATGGGCTTCCAAATGGATGTTTTCTGGAAGTAATTACCACAGAACTGAGTGATAAGCTTCTACTATGTTCTACTAGATTTCCAGAAGTGACTTTTATGTCATTTGAAATCTCATAGATCAAAGAATCACAAAGGGACCCTGACAATCATCTAGTCCAACCCTCTGCAATGCAGGAATATGCAGCTATTTCTTACAGAGATCAAACCTGCAACCTTGGCATCATTAGCACCACACTGAGCTATCCAGGGTCAAATATAAAGTGGGAATTAACAGTTAGGGAAACACTGGGGAAACAGAATAAACTGCTGTGGGAATTCAGCCTTAACACTCAACATCTGATACCGTGCAGCTGAACCTGGAAGCAGCACTTACCATTTTGATCTGCCAAAGGCAGACCTCCATGCATTCCTCTGATCAAATATTTTATGCTAGAGATCAATAACACCCTTTCTCTCTCTCACCCCTCATCTGGTCCAGCATGACATATTAAGGGCTGGCATACCTGGAGGTGGGGGCACCGACTCCAGGCAAGCATAGATGCACCCATTGTAGCAGCAGCGCTTGTGTCTCTCACACTCGGAGTCCGAGCGACAGCTGGGCACCTCGCACGCTCGGTCAGGCAGCGTCTGCGGTGGAGGGGGGCAGCGGTCGTTCTTCTGGTAAGGCGTTCCATGGGAATGAAGGGGGTACTCGTAGTCCTAAAAGAAGTAGAACATATCCAGTCTTTATTGAGCATTTATTCTGATTTGTTTGCGGGGAGTACTTGGGGGAAATAGGGCACTGCCCCACCAGCCTCATTCTGCCCCCAGCCACTCCTCACCTGTCTGATTTCATAGTCCAAGGGGTTGGCACTGCCTTCTTCCTCCTCCCTAGTCTCAAAACTAGAATCAGTTGGCTCTGCCGCTCATTGGCTTTGGCTAGCATTGGCTCTGGCGCCACCTACTGTTGATCTTCCTCCTTTCCAACTTGCCAGTCCCGGTGGGCACTATTATGGGGACATCATCTATTGTGCACTCATCCTGATTTGCTTGTGGAGGTGATAATACAGCTTCCTGTTCATCATTTTTTCATTCCACATTTTTCAATGCATTTCCCCATCACTTTCCCACCTTCAAGAGCCCATTGTTGATTTTTGTTTAAGTGGATTTCTTGTGTTTGGATGACAGAACACAGTCATTCACAAACTCAATTTTCCTAGTATATTCTTGAATCCCTCCTGCAAAATACGGGCGGTCTGGAGGTGGCCTTAGAACAAAATGTATCAATATTTTATGTTGCACATTAATCGTGGAATTCTGATATATGTTTTTGGTTCCAAAATAATTTCAGTTCTAGACAGTCCAGGGAAGTCACATTGAGTCTCATAATTCATGTTCAAACACCATGCTTTATTTTTTATTTTTTACTTTAAAAGGGGGACACTTTTGGAGGAGGGGGTAGGGTGGCTCCTTAGGTATTGCCAAGAAAAAAAGATAAAAGAGGACACAGATTTGCACTTCATGTCCTAGTTAATGTATAGGCATACATATAAATTTAAAAATAATGACTATAATTTAAACAGAAATATAATACATCTCTCCAAAGTAGGGACAACTCTGTCCAGGTGACCTGTATGGCTCCTGTTCTCTCTTCTTAGCGAGTTTTATCTTTCAACCAGACTTGGACCAAACAACCTTTAAAATAGAGGACTCCTTCAAACAGGACTGTTAAAACAGAGGGGAGGATTCCTAATTTTGAAGATAATCATCCAAGGTAGAAACTTCCCAGTTCAGGATTTTACATGTTTCTCCCCTGCAACTACTTCCAAACCTACCAACTGAATGTAACTGAGATGTTGTTAACCATTTTAATTAGAAGTGTGTGTGTGTGTGTGTGTGTGTATATATACTATGCAGCATTAACTTCAGCCATTAGGATTTTGAAGGTTGTCTGCATTACTCAGATGGTCCAGCAGATGGCGCTAACTGGCAGCGATAACAGCTATGAAGAGCCGTTAATTTAGGGACCATCCATTAACACGTATCGCGCTTTCAAAAACTTTTCTTAATCCTTCCATTACATTTTGCTACATTTTAAACCGACACTTCCTTCTTCCTTTGTCACACCTTGGTAAAGGTAAAGGTAAAGGGACCCCTGAACATTAGGTCCAGTCGTCACCGACTCTGGGGTTGCGACTCTCATCTTACTTTACTGGCCCAGGGAGCCGGCGTACAGCTTCTGGGTCATGTGGCCAGCATGACTAAGCCGCTTCTGGAGAACCAGAGCAGCGCACGGAAACGCCGTTTACCTTCCCACCGGAGCGGTACCTATTTATCTACTTGCACTTTGAGGTGCTTTTGAACTGCTAGGTTGGCAGGAGCAGGGACCAAGGAACGGGAGCTCACCCCGTCGCGGGGATTCGAACCGCCAACCTTCTGATTGGCAAGTCCTAGGCTCTGTGGCTTAACCCACAGCACCACCCGCGTCCCATCACACCTTGGTACACCCTTTTAAATCTCCATTATGGGTAGTGTGGGATGCATTTTGTTTCTAGTGAGAGATTGTTTGCACCTCTATTCGAAAGCTAGAGCTGCACATCAGCTGGTTGAAGATTTTGTTATACCTCAATGTGTTTTCCAAGGTGAATTTATTTTTAGGCCATGATTATCTACTCCAGAGGAGGTGAAATCCAGCCCCAGGGCCAATCTTGGCTCACCAGGGAGTCCAGATTGCTCCATAAAGGCCATTCAGCTGATGTCACAGGAGGAGGTTGAATCCTGGTAAGATCTGCTTTGTCTGTGCATTCTGTGTGGGGAACAGCCTGGCAAAGCAGGCCTGTGCAGCCAGCAGGTTTGAAGCCCCCACCTATCAGCTGATGAGCAGAGAGTTCATTCCTACAGGGTGCTGCTTCCCTCCTGTATCACAGCCTTTCTCAACTTCTCCAGAAGTTCTTGGACTACAACTCCCATCATCCTGGGCTAGCCAGGTTAGGGATGATGGGAGTTGTAGTCCAACAACATCTGGGGACCCAAGGTTGAGAAAGCCTGCACTAATGGAAAGGGCACATGCAGCCTTGGGGCGAACCTACACCCATGGTTTTTAACGTTAAGGAGGTGTTAAGGTACGGTTTTGATAACCATATGGACACATGACATCCAACTTTTAACTTTCATTATGCAGTATTAAAATGTGACACCTGAAGGCGCCGCAGAGCAACAAGCAACCAGTGAAACAGCATTTTTATATATATAAAAAAGGTAAGAAACACTTCATTTTACAAGTATGCCCTGTGACGTTTTAAAACAATATATCTAACATAGTCCTAACAATGCTAAACAAATCAGTGTAGATCCAGCTATCAACCCCATGCTGCTCCTTAAACCTAAAAAAATCTGGCAGTTCAAAAAACAGCATGGGGCTTTTTGCAAAAGGGCCTTCAAACAGCCCCACACTGTGCTCTGAGGTGTAAAAAGTCAGGGCTTCCAAGTATTGCATCACTTGACATCACTAAGATGCCTAGTGACTGAGAGGTGGGCAGCCCCACCCACCTGTCAGATTGGGCCTCTGAGGGTGGAGAGATGAAGATCTGGCCTGCCAGCCAGAAAAGGTTTCTCACCCCTCATAGAATTGCAGAGTTGGAAGGGACACCCAGAGTCATCCAGCCCAACCCCCTGTAATCACAGCTAAGGAATCCCCGACAGATGACAATCAAACCTGTTTAAAAACCTCCAATGAAGGAGAGCGCACTACCTTCTGAGGTAGTCCAATCCCCTGATCTGGGACTGTAAACTGATTGTAATAATCTGGATTTTATGCTATGATGTGTCATTCTTTGTGGGGTATCAAGATAGAAATCAGCACAGCTGCCTAAATTTTTTGAGTCTATTTAGGTTGTGGTTATGGAAGCCACCCTTTCATTTGAAAATTTGCCAAGACATTTCTAGATCTTTTGCCTCTGTAACAATCATGGCTCATAGCCATTCATAGACTAATCTTCCAGGAATGTGTTGACTCTAGTGCTATTTAAGTCATCAAAGTTAACAGTCATTCCCACATCTCGTGGAAATGAAGTGCATTTGTTTAAAAAGAAGAACAGTTAATAGTCCTAATAAACTTTTTGTAAGTGGGCACAAACTCTTTGCAACCCTCCCCCCCCCCAATGCTTTAAAAAATCTCCCTTTGGATAAAAGTATTGGTGTGGTGTGGATTCTGAAAGCAGACAGTAGAGTCAGATGCTGAGCCGACAAGAAGTCCACAAATGAAGTTAATTGTCTCTTCTTTGTGATGACAGGCCTTGATCCCCTCCTGCCCCCACCATGTCTCATATGCCCAGCAGTCACTATCTCCCCCCAACCAGTTCTAGTCAAATACAAAAGGCGTACCTGAGATATTTGAGATACCTGACATACCTGACTGTGGCTCTCGTTGATCAGAAGGAGCCAGGGGTCACTCCCTACTGAGCCTTTAAAAATCTGGGCTGCCCTTGTTTAAAAATGGCATGGCTTGTTTGTTTGTTTGTTTGTTTGTTTGGATGTGTCGAGGAAGAGCGCAGAGTGCAGACTGCTAGGAAAAAAGCATACTCACAAACACACCTTGGCTATCTTAAGAGCAACAAAACCCCAGAGCCCCACCAATTAGCATTTCAATGCAACAGGAATGTAGGAAGCTGCCTTATACAGAGCCAGAACACCTGCCCATTTAGCTCAGTATTTTCCACACTGACAGTTGCCCAGCGTTTCAACAGGGGTCTCTCTCAGCTCTACCTTAAAATGCTGGGGATTAAACCTAAGACCTTCTGCATGCAAGAAAGATGACTTTCCACTCGCCTGTGGCCCTTTGCAATGTTGTCTTCCCTTTAATACTTTCCTGATGCAATTTCTTATCCTATTAATGGGCAAATAATGGTTGGGGGGAGGGGAGGCAACACTTTTATGTGGGAAGGTGTGGGTGTATGTGATTGTGTGTGTCCGTGCAAATGATCTAGACTGGGTCTCTTGTGTCTAGCCTCTCCATCTCCCACCTTAACGGCAACCAGCTCCTTGCCCCACACCCCCGAGGCAGGTATTTCATTTTTGCCTCCTGGTACACCCGCCTTTGCTCACAGATCATTTTAATCTAAGAACATCTGGGGTCTTTTCCAGTTCAGTAGCACCTGGATGACAGGTAAGCTGGAAAGAACATATCCTGGAGGGTTTGGGCACCGTGCCTAATTCTCATGTATTACCATACTGTTAACATTGTTCCTGTTCCACTGTGTCATCCCTCTGGGCTGAGATTATGCAGCTACACACACACACAAAATCCACAGACACACCAAGCTCTATTTTTATCATAGTACATGATATAAATGATGTTGACAAGCTATATCTGATTGTCATTATGTTTATGAGACAAAGCCCCATTGTTCCAGTATGCAAACAACCCTTCTAGAAGATGCATGTCTGTTCACTTCTAGCTTATTGTAGGTCCCTGCAGTCTCCGGAATATTCTGTTGCAATTTTAATCCTTTCTCCGTTTCTCCCAGGATTGCTCCTTTGTATTGAATACCTTCAATCTGTCTGTTCATCTGGTAGCAGCTAGGTTTCTTCCGTTCCTTATTATCAATAAATCTGGAGGTAGGCGCCCTCATTTCCACCTCTGACTTTATCATAGGAGGGCTAATACCATGTTCTGCCACTAGGTGTCACTCTGTATGATTTCTCCTAGCATAAGGAGGTTATTGCTGCATTCTGCCACTAGGGGGTCACTGTTTGACAAATTGCTTTGCTTCATTATGGTTAACACATGGATCAGGAATGCTTTGCTCCAGGTAGCACCAGAAACTCCCATGTGTTCACCCATGCAGACAGAGTTCATGTTTTAGAAAAGAGGCCTCTAGGTGAACCCATGGTTGAGTTTTGAGCTGAAAGTGGGCCTTCTGACTCTTTCTTCTCCAAATGAAATGGGGTGTGTGTGTGGGTGGGTGGGTGTAATGTGGGGTTTTTGGGGAGGATATGATGGAATGGAAAGGTATATGCATTTATAAAAGCATTTCAACAGAATGATCATAATAGTGTGATGTCGAGTTCCAATGAAATTCATTTGAAGAAGTGGCCAGCCACATTCTAGCTGTGAACTCAAAGTTTCAGGCAGGGCGGGGGAACTAAAAAAAAGGACCCATCAACACATCTGTAGAACAGATGATGGTTCGTGCAATGCTTTCTGATCCATGTTATCTGCATGTATCTAAATTCATAGCAACTCTCTACATCATTCTTGTTGGATTAGTAATTTTAAAAAGCTACCCGACCGTATTCTTAGTAATAACGTATTGAACCCATTGGGAGCTGTTGACTTGCATTTCAGCATGAACCCACTTAATTCACAGCTCCCAAAACAATATGCAAACTGAAAGACAGCCATCCTTTATTTGCCCATTTCTGAATTTGCAGTGCAGTTCTTCAGCCGAGTCGTGTGCAAAAATGCACATAGTAGAGAAAAGCGTGCATAAAAATCCATATAATAATGAAAACAACTTACAGAAATGGGTATTAGAGAAAAGCACTTGCCAAAATGCATGCATATTAGACAAAATTTCATACAGAGGCATGTCTGTTAGGAGGATTGATCATTAAAATGCTGGTGAATTTTTGAGAGGACATTTTAAAAATAAATAAATCACAAACTGATAGGGAAATTCAGATAACTGAAATTCAGATGTTTTTGATTTTTTTTTATTTTTTTTTTTGCAGGGTGGGTGTGGGTGAAGGGACCTGAGAAATGGAAATTGACAGATTCTCCCACCTATTTCTGAATAAGTGTGTTTCAGACCTGAGTGTGTCTGTTCTTGACCTAATGGACCACATAGAAGCAAAATTGTGCAGAACCTGTCTACTAATAACAACTCCCTTCCTTTCTAATCTAATTTATGAGTGGACTTTAAAACTAATCAATTCCCTGACCTAAGTCCCCCTGAAATCACCCCTTTTAATGCCTTCCTTTTTCAAGGAGAGCCCTCTCTGCTGCCTTTTGATCACTTTCCGTTCTTAGTAATCCTAGAGAGTTCCTGCTAACAATAATAGGAAATGAGCTTTCAAGGAAACGGTGATTAAAACGCCTCGTCTTTTCAACCTCAAACAATACTTGAGGCCCTTTTGACTTCCACCTGACCTACAGTAGATTTCCTCTCTGAAGAAGCTCAATCCCACCCAATCCCACTTGGCTCCTGTCCAGTGCTGCTTTTTTTCTGGGGGGGGGGGTGCAGGGGTACACATACAGCTTAAACATTTTGTGAATCTTTGTACTTTTGTCTATTTACTGCATTTATTTTCCCCAAATTGAACTATGTATAAAATGGTGATTTTCTTGAGTCAAAATGAGAGTACCCCTAAACATTTTTTTAGGAAAAAAAGCACTGCTCCTGTCAGTATATATCACTGCACACACCCCAATCTGTTAGCGCCAAGAGACCCTAAGGCAGTGATGGCCAAACTTGGCCCTCCAGCTGTTTTGGGACTACAACGCCCATCATCCCTGACCACTGGTCCTGTTAGCTAGGGATGATGGGAGTTGTAGTCCCTAAACAGCTGGAGGGCCAAGAAGTTTGGCCATCACTGCCCCAAAGGCTAAGTTTCCTTAGACTGAAGGCCAATGAAGTCTCTGGTATCTTTAATACACACACACACACACACACACACAGAGAGAGAGAGAGAGAGAGAGAGAGAGAGAGAGAGAGAGAACCTGAGCACAAGATGGAAAGGCAGCAGTAACACTCCATCATATCATGCTTCCCCATTAAGTTTGGGATCCCCAAAGCCATAGTTTTGGATTAAGCACACACAGCAAGGCAAACCTTTGCATCTCTTTCTAGCTTTCAGCTCCAGCCAGACTAAAAGCTAGTTTCCAGCCAGCTGAGAGTGTGGAGGATGGAGGGCTACCCATCTCCTAAGAAAGCATCACCACCCAGTTGTCTCTATGGCAACACACCTGTTCTTTACCAGCCATTTAGACATGCACATAAAAACACCAGAGCCTATTAGATCAGGCCAGTGGCCCATCTAATACAGTGTTCAGTTCTCATAGAGGCTAACTGGGTGCCTGAGAGAAACCCACAACCAGGACCCATGCATCCCTATTCCCCTCAGCTCCCAAAGTGGTTTAGCAACCACTCCCTCGTCCCAGGGAATTCTAAAAATTGCAACTTTGTTGGGGGAAATTGTGTTCTCCTAATGCACCCTTAACAAACAATGGTTCACAAGATTCTTTGTGGGAAGCCATGACAGGTGAAAGTGGCGTGAGTTTTGGGGGGGGATGGTGCATATGAGGCCTAACCTAAGTTTGGCTCTCTCCACCCAGCCACTTTCTTTCAACTCTGTGGTCATTATCCTGCCTCTCTCTGCAAGATCAAAGCCTGGCTAGTCAGGGCCAGAATTCTGAGCTAGATGGATGAATTCTCAATAGAACACCACATCCGATGTCCCTAAGGCTAAGCCCATCTTCTTAAGCCTCTCTGTTGCAGGCATAGAAACCTCCAGTGCTCTTGCTGCTTTGATGGAACCAATGGCAGAAAGCTGTGGATCCGGATGGATGTGGCTATGAGTCCTCTCACTTCTGGGAATCGGATGTGGGTGTGTGCATGTCATGCTTGGAGCTGATGTATTGTTATGGGTGTCTAATAATTGACTTTAGGTTACAAGTCTAGCCGCACTTTCCTGGAGCAAACCCCATGGAATTCAATAGGATTTACTTCCAAGTAGACTCAGTTAGGCTTGCACTGTCACTGCAATTTTTTTTGTATCTGTTTTTGCATTAATGTGCTGCTCTGGAGACCTTTGAGTAAAAAAGGGGCATATAAATAAACCATCATGTCCCACCCTGCAGTTTTCATACTATGGGGTCTGCTTATCTCCTACACTGAAACCAAGTCCCAGCGAGGAGCCCACCCTCTGGAAAAGACCTATCTACATTTCTCCTTGGGGCATATTCAAAGACAGTGGTCCTTCAACATGCAGGAGGGTGGGCAGCAAGGGAGGGGGATCCTGAACCTTGCCAGCTCAGCATATGACGTGATTGGCAGCTTGCCCAAAGTGCAAATACCATGAAGGCATCTTTGGAAGAGGAGAGGCAAGTAACAGCAAGCTTCCTAAACACACACACACACACACACACACACACACACCCAATCCAGAGAGATCTCCAGAATGTAAGAGAAGAGAGAAAAGATGGCAAGTTAGAGTGTCAGATCAGAAGCTGGGAGACCAGGGTTCAAATCCCCACTGGTCCATGAAACTAGCTGGCCTTGGGCCAATCACAGTGCAGCACTCTAATCTGCCTTGCAGGCTTGTTTGTGGATGAAATGGCAAGCAGGGGAAGAACCATGGATTCTACCTTGAGCTCCTTGGAGGAAAGGTGGGTTAGAAACAAAGGAAATAAAAGAGTCGCTGCAGGAGCCCTCTCTCCAATTTTAAAATAAGAATAATATATATACACCAGAAGACAAGACCAAAAGTAAGAAGAGCCCTTCTGGGGTCCATCTAAAGGCCCATCTTTTCCAGCATCTAACTGGCGGTCAGAACAGCCTAGCATACATAAATACTCATTCAGTTAATGTAATGATCAAGACATCCGTATTAGTGTCACATCAAAAGCACAGATTCATAGAGGAGAAATTCTAGGGATGTAGTCAACCCGAAGAATTCAGTAATTTGAAAACAATTGATCACACACGCAGGCACAAAAGAATCAATGCTTCATATAAGCATTCCCAATTAAACAAACAAGAAATCATCATAGAAGGCAAACCCCTAATAAATTTAAAGAAATGTGTACAGTATTCCATTTCAAGACAACATCTGACATCACACTTTATTTTCAGTTATATGGCTGCATTGAATCTGCTCTGCTCATATAATTTCCTGGCTTTTTAGTAAAATTATAAACATATGTCCCTCTTAATTATCACTGTTTTTAAATGTTATTGAAAGTAAAATCAGCTGCTCTATGTATCTAGATCCCATTGAATTCAGTGGGGTTTAGTCCCAGGTAAAAAGGGTAAGGTTAGACTTTAAAAATGATTTGTGACTATTTTTATGTAAGAACACAAGAGCCCTGCTGGATCAGTCCAATGGCCCATCTAGTCCAGCATCCTGTTCTCACAGTGGCCAACCAGATGTCCATGGGAAACCTGCAAGCAGAACCTGAGCACAAGAGCCCTCTCTCCTCCTGTGGTTCCCAGCTACTGGCATTCATAAAACATTACTGCCACTGAAAGTAGAGGCAGAGCGTAATTTTGTGGAATCTGTATCTTCTACCCAGTGCTGAGATCCTCTTTATGAAATTATAAATAATAATCCTAAGGGACCAATTATGTCTTATGTGTCCCTTAGAATTGAATAGGGACCTTTAGGGTGTGAGTTTACCCCCTGTCTGCATATTCCCAATCAAACCTCTGGTTCTTGGTTATTTAGCCCTGTGTTATAGATTATTTCTCCCCTTTATTCACTTATTTGCAGAGAGGAGAGCTGCAGAAACTGAAGAGGGGGTGGTTTACAAGATTTTTAAAAGGGGGAAAAGTGATTTCCTGGCAAATAATACTCATAGAGTAGACCCAAATCCATTGATCTACTGGGTAACCTCTAAAGATACCCCATTTCTTTTGCTTGTGCACCTCTGATTTTTCCTTTAAGGAAGACCCAATGCATTATCCATCCCCAAAGGCAACACACTTCTTCAGGATACAGGAAGCTGCCTTGCACTAAGTAAGCCCACTAAATCAATCTAGCTCAGTACTGTTTCCACGGGCTGGCAGTGGCTCTCAAGGATTTCAGGCAGAAAAGCCAAGGATTAAACATGGGCCCTTCTGCATATTCTACCACTAAACTATGCCCCCCCCCCCGCAACTCTGGTTTCCCTGTCCTCCACCTTCCAAGCCAAATCTACTTACATCGTATTTGTCTGCCAGCTTCAGGTGTGAGGCTCTTCTCCAGCGCTTTTTTCCACAGCAGCAATGCGGGGATAGGAGAAGCGTCAAGCACAAAGTGACCACCAAGAAATGCTGTCTGCACCCCATTCTGACACACGCACAGACCCGTCTCTTCTCCTTACACTGAGAACAATTAAAAACTCCCCGACTCCAAATTCAGCAAGGACGAGGCTGGCTTCAGATTTCTTTAGAGCAGAAAGAGGAGGTTGGTTTTGGTCAGGCAAAAGTCCAGCCCAGCCAGCCCCTTGCATGCAAGCACACACAGCTATTAGTCCTAAAAGATGGTTGTAGGAGCTCTGGGTGCAACTGAGAACGTTGTTGGAGAAGTTTCGTGCTTCCAAGTTTGATCAGGTTGTCCGATCTCGCAGCTGCTCCAACGGCTGTGCCCCCCACCTCCCTGGAAAGATGGAAAGATTATTTTTAGACCTTTGTTTCAACATCTGGCACTCCTAGAGAGAGAGAGGCCCATTCAAAGCCAGAGAGAACGAGAGGATCAGATGACAGCTGCTGTAAGGAGGGAAGGGGGGGGTAGCCGAATTTGTTTTTTGTTTTTTAAAGGTCTCCAAGGAATAGGCAGGGCAAGCGCAAGCAAAATCTCTCAAGTCTTCCCATGGCAAGGCTCCTCGCAATGACTAGTGTAGTCAATTTCTCTTTTGATCAGTTTCTCATTTTTCCAATCTTGTGTTTGGTTCTCTGCATCTGTTTTCTAATGGATCTTTTTTTAAAGTCCTCAATAAAATTCATAAGCATTTTTCTGCATTTTTCTCCTAATATGCACATATTAGTACACAATATCTTCGAATATACCTGTTTTGCAAAGCAATTTCCTCTAGGATCATGCATTTTTGGGTGTTGTTTTTCGTGGATGTATATGCATTTTTACCCTAGTACATGCATTTTTGAACACATCACTTGGTGGATGGGTGGGGCGGGGAGAACAGCATTGCAAAAACTCAGAGAAGTCCAGATTTCAAAGGGTGCCTGCATTTTGGTCCATGCATTGTTTCAGAAAATGCAAATTAGCTAGGTTCACCTTCAAATGTGATCTGACTCCAAGTTCTCCTCCGTCTGGACCCCGTCACATGTAGTCTGCAATGGCACAGCCCAGACACAGAGTTACCCCACCACCACCACTCTTGGCGAAAAGTCAGTGATGCTCCTTAGTGTAGTAGGGCCAGACTGAAAAGTTTAGAGCCCTTGCCTGTCTCTACTTATGCAGCCGTGCAGTGAACGAATTAAGCCATATGTGTCTTATTAAGGAGGTATTCCCATAAACCCAGAAAGTGCCTAGTGGCTTAAATTAGCACAAAGATGTTGAATAGGGCAATGCATTATTCTGCTGAAAAGAGGAAGCTGTCTCAAAAGTAGAAGGAAGGATTTAAAGCCCCCCCCCCAAAAAAAAACCCCCAAGAATACCAGACTAGAGCCAGCCAATGAGCTTGTTTTCCCTTTGGGCTGCCAGGAAGGGAGCAAGGACAGATGTCAAGCAGTAAAAAGACTCCTTGTGGAATGGCTGCTTGGGGCTTATTCAATTATTCAAAGCCTTATGCAGTTGAGGCCCGAATACCTCAAGGACCACTTCTCCCCACATGAACTAGCCCAGACCCTGCAGCCTTCATCAGAGTCCCTTCTCTGTGTGCCTCAGCCAAGGGAGATGCAGAGGGTCAACATATGAGAACAGGCTTTTTCAGTGTTGGCCTCGCGTTTGTCTAATGCCCTCCCCAGTGAAACACACCCGGTGCCATCATTGTCAGTTTTTAGGAATCAGGCTAAGACACCCAGGCCTTTGGTAGTTAGCCTCTACTGTGATGCTCATTTTTTAGTGGGGTAAGCCAGCACTCAACCTTCTTACTGTATTGCTGGATGCACAAAGTCAGAAAGTAGGAAAAACAAGAAAAGGAGAGAGAGAGAGAGAGAGAGAGAGAGAGAGAGAGAGAGAGAGAAGGGGAAAACTACAGAAAGATAGATAAGAGTAACAAGGATTTCTGGCTCTTTGTCTTGCTGCTACATATACAGTGGTACCTCTGGTTACATACTCAATTCGTTCCGGAGGTCCGTTCGGAACCTGAAACTGTTCTTAACCTAAGGTACCACTTTAGCTAATAGGGCCTTCTGCTGCCGCCGCATCCTCATCTCATCCTGAGGTAAAGTTCTTAACCTGAGGTATTACTTCTGGGTTAACAGAGTCTGTAACCTGAAGTGTTTGTAACCTGAAGTGTTAGTAACCCGAGGTACCACTGTAATATGTACCTAACATGCACAATACATATAATATGTAGCTTCCATATAATATGTGGAAGCCCATTGTGTAAGAGATTGTGCAATCTATTTTGCAGCAAAGTTACCAGCAACTTGCTTATGCATTCTCTTGAGCAACCCTATTCTATTGGTATTCACCAATGGAACAAGGATACCACTAAGGTATACAGCCCAGTGTTCTGAAACGTCTGTGCTGAAACATTAAAAACCGCATACCTCAAATAACCTATGTGGAACATGGCATTGGTGGTACAGTACAGTACACCACTGACCCAACGGTAGCAAGTCACACAAGAAGCCTGGTCCTGTCAGGAATGGGACCTTCACTGTAGTCGATCACCCAGAATGGAAGACAAAAGCGTTCTGTCAATGACGCCTGTCGAGGGTTTTGCTCTGAGGGCATCCAAGGGTCCAGAGGTCATGTCCAACCATGGAATTACTCAATGGAAGCAAAGCCTGCCTTGGAGTTAGGTGCCTCATCCATCTTCTCATCTTCCTTCCTGCCCTCCATTTCCTCAGAGCATTATGAAAATGTCCTCACCGCCACGTTCCACTCCTGCCAAGGCTGGCCAATGCATCTCCGAAGGCATCCCCTTTTTTTTACAACATTGTTGTTTCGCTAATATTTCTATCTTAGCAAAAAAGCTTAAGGAGTCTTCAGGAAGAAATTTTCAAACATTCCATGTAATTACCACCATAATTTTTTTTATTTGCTTATTTGTTTCCACAATTTTATATCCCACCTTTCCTCACAAAAGGGAGCCCAGGGTGACTAACAAAAATATCTCAACAGAAAATATAGTAGTAACAAACAAGCAAGCACACAGCACTTGGATGAACACACCCCACTTGTGAGCATATATGAAGCTCATGAAAGTATTAAGTGTGGTAGATGGTGCTTCTGGGTTGTTGTTGTTTTGTTATTTTACATTTTTAATTGATTTATTGTACTCTTGCATTTGTATCTGCTGTAATTTTCTTGTGATAATATTGTGTTATTCTGTCTACTGCCTTGGGAGCCTTTGGACAAAACAGCATAGAAATAAACCAATGAATGAATGGCAGTGCCAATAAAATATAACCAATAAAAATAACCAAGATAAACACAGTAAAACTGAATAATCTTAGTACTGTTGCATATTTAGTTAGTTCTGTTGGTGTTCTTCCTAAGTGTCCCTGCAAACAGGCATTTTCTCATGGGTGTGCTCTGCACCAAGTTCTTGACACAGTAGGCACATTCAAAGCCATAACATGCCACTTTAAACAATCATGGCTTGCCTCAAAGAATTCTGGGAAGGGTAGCTTGTTAAGGGTGCTGAGAGCCATTAGGACACCCATATTCCACTCAAAGAACTACAGTTCCCAAGGTTCCTTGGGAAGAGGGACTGATTGTTAAACCACTCTGGGAATTGTGCAACTTGAAATTGCCAACATATGATTGAGGGTTGTTGCAGATGACTTGTCTTTTGAGCATCTCCCCTGAACCATGTGCAGAGACATTGTATAATGTTGGCTATTTAATGATTAGCTACTCTTTATGCATCCGTAGGGAGGTTCTATGATCTTTTGAGAATTTGTTCCACAACAGCTCCAAATCAGCAACATAGTGGCGGCCTGGAAGCACCCCATATCCTCATTTATAAAAACCCACAATAGGAACGCAAACTCCAGCCTCTCCATTTAGCCATTCATTCCTCTAGTCTCACGCCATGTGAATTTTATCCACTACAGAGCACTCAGCCAAGCTTTATCAATGCACATGTTTTTAAACATTTGTCACCAACACATGCCTGATTCCTTTCCTTTTAAAGATGCTTACAGGCAAACATTTCAACTTATCTAAATTTAGAATTAACTCTGGAATTTTTCTGTTTACTCCATGCATGGGTAATATAATCACTCATAATTTATTTGAGAATAAGGGAGACAGATTGAGACAGTAAGAGCATATCTACAACACAGAGTCCAACTGAGAGTTTTGCATGGGTTAAGACAGATCGTGTAAGACAGATAGCCAGTTTCCCAGACTATCCCTGTACCTATGCTGATTTCTCTCTTTGATGTTTAGACTGATACATCCTAGGCTGCATCCTGTTTCAGCTTCCTACTCCCTCTCACACACTTTTCTGTGGATCTATCTTTTGAAAACAAAGAGGCAAGCATGGCATTTTTGTTTGTCCAATTAGATAATTAATTAGGATAGAACTCTTTCCTTTCAATAATGTACTTCCTTTAATAAATAGAAGCTTTCTTATTCTATACAAAGTCAGTCTGAGTCTGAATGCCTTTCAACTAGATGCTTGCTCTACGCAAGGCGCCATTTACGGTTACTAAAGTTAATTTCTTCTGCATATAAACTCTATATATAAACTAACATCGGTTTCATGGCCATTTAACAGGCACAGCTCCCTGCCCCCCAGGCCCAGGCAGCCTTTCTCAACCTTGGGTCCCCAGATATTGCTGGACTAAAACTCCCATCATCCCTGATCACTGGTCCTGCTAGCCATCCTGCTAGATGATGGGAGTTGTAGTCCACCAAAAATCTGGCCCTGTGCATACATGTTAATTTGCATGCATGAACATTAAAGCTCAATGCAGTGCACAGCCTAACATTTGACACACTGCAGCTGCTGAGGTATGTTTTGAACTGTCAGGAAGAGAAGATCTGGGCCTCTGGGATTTTCTAAGCAGTAAGTAAACTGAATTTACTCTCTATCTTAAGAATGGTTTCTGCTGAAAGAATGAGTTCCCTGTGTGTATTTAGTTGATTTATAGTGTTGGTTATAGTCAGGCTACTGCTGGAGACCAGGTCTGGAAAGTCATAAAACTGGCAGATGGGAATCTCCAAGCGCTCCAGATGAAACACTGTCTGTGCTGGGTGGAGCCTTCTGCTCATTCTGGAGACAAGCAGGTTCCTCAAAACAATGCAAGGTCACTGCTGGCTCAGATCAAGAGTTCCATCAAGTTCAATATCTCCTGTCAAATGTGTCCTGCCTCATGCCTTCTGGTTGAGCAAGAAGAGACATGATAGAAGCTTATAAAATTAGGCATGGCATGGAGAAAGTGGATAGGGAAAAGTTTTTCTCCTCTCTCAGAACATTAGAGCTTGTGGACATCCAAGGAAGCTGAATGTTGGAAGAGTCAGGGCAGATAAAAGACAGCACATATTCAAACAGCACATTGTTAAACTATGGAAGGTTTTTATCTGCAAGGCTTTATACAGTTTCCTAGCAGGACTCCCAACACAGGCCTGAGACAACTTTCTTATAGCCTAACAGGGGAATTGAATGTGGATGGGTTGCCAAGACTCCTGAATACAATACACCTTTTACTTCTGGCATCCATCCTTTGAGCAGAGCCGTAGCTATGGGATGGGGCAGGACTATCCAGTTTTTTTTTACCCTAGGTGAAGCCTCCAGAGGGCCACCACTGAGGCTCCCAGCCTGTGTGTGTGTGTGTGTGTGTGTGTGTACAGAAATGTACATGGGTAAATGCCAAACTGGGTCTCTGACCTGAGTGAAATAAAGCCTAGTTTTGCCCCTGGTTTGAGGTAAGGTTATCAACATTTCAGCCACCCTCTGCAGCTGAGCCTTTAACATCGGCTTAATGTCCAGCTGTTAGTCAAGGATACAAGTGACGTTTGTGCTGCAAAAAGTGTCATTTGCAGATATTAACAGATCAAACCACTGTCAAAAGCACAGGAGCAGGCCAGACCATTTCTCCGCAGATCATTTGGCAACCTTGCTTTTTTTTTGCAAGGCGTATTGTTTTAGCTGTCATGGCTTATGGCCAGTAGACGTATATTTTGCAAATTTTTCAAATACCTCCTCCCCCTCCTTTTTCTTTGCTGTATGTGTGCATGGTGGGGGGGGGGCGGGTGTGTGTGTGTGTCAAAATTGACGTTGCTGCTATGGCTGTGGAGTTGCTTCCAAACATGAAAACATAATTCTCACTCTAGGGCAGCTGAGCTGGCTGCCAGAGTAACAGGGGGAGGCCTTACCTTCTGCCAGAACTTCTTTGAGAGATTAGACAACTAAACCTTGTATCACCACCACCCCAAAATCAAACCCAAGATTGTGTGCGTGCTTTGTTTCTTTCTTTTCCATGTACTGCCAAGTATAAAGACTGTGAAGTGACCACAGCTTGAGAGGGCAGGATTCCTGAAAGCCCTCTGAGAAAAGACTCCATATGGAAATTGTCCAAGGAACACAAATTCTTTCAGATATGGCTTTAAAGGAAAATCTCTCTCTCTCTCTCTCTCTCTCTCTCTCGGGTGATAATGTCCTGTTTTACAGAGAACAGTTCACTATAGGAGCTCTCTATTTGAAGGACTGTCCCATCAAAGCCTGATTTAATGACAAAAGTTGGTCATCATATCCATTAATTTCAACAAGTTTACTCTAAACATGACTGAAGTTAGATACAGTCCAAAGCACCGAGAGCAGGAGCCTTGAAATTACTCATCAATAGAGTGCTTTATACCAGCTGCACCTGGTGCTAAAGCTATGGCTATTCCTGGACCAGGAGAGCTTGACCACATGGGAGTCACCGACTTCAAGGCTGGACTGCTGCAATGCACTCTGTGTGGGGCTTCCCTTGCACCTGACCTGGAAACTGCAGTTAGTGCAGAATGCTGCTGACAGGAGTGAGACGCTGTCTACATGTAAGAACTCTGCTCAGAGATCTGCACTGGTAACCCATTTGCTACCAGGTCAATTCCAAAGTGTTACTGTTGGTATATAAGCAGTTTGGGTCCAGTTTACTTGCAGGATCACCTTATTCCATATATGTCCACTCAACTGCTTTGATCTGAGGAACTAGGCAGAGATGACGGGCAGAATCCGAGACCAGGAGAAAGAGACAGTGGAAGAAGATTGGAAGAAATTTAAAGACTATCTTAATCAACACTATAAAATTAATGAAGGCTAGAATGACATGGGTTCAAAAATAAGGTGGTTTTCAGAGATGTTGATTAAGAAAAGGAATGGAATTAGTAAAAAACTTTGCGAAATAAGGGAATGGATTTGCTGATTGGATAATGAAATTAGAATACAGAACGGGGAGGTATGAGGAAGTTGGGGAAAATAGGTTGAGAAAATAAGGTTTGAAATTATACTTGTTGTCCTTTGTTTGTGTATGTTTTTGTGTATGTTTTTTTCTTTTTCTTTTTTTTATGGTTGTTGCTTGTATTTATATGTTGTTATTGGAAACTTAAATAAATATCATTTAAAAAAAAAATCTGAGGAACTAGCACTTTTGCAGTTACCACATAATAGGCATTCCGTGCTTGTAAGAAATCCATCTTTTAGTGTGGTAGCACCTTTGCCTTTTTATTCCAACCAGGTGCCTTTGCTGCACTCTTTTCAGCGCCTGCTTAAAACATTTTTGTTTAGGCACACCTCTCCAGATATGTAGAAGTTATGTGTGTTTTATCTCTTAAGTACATGTTTTTAACTGGGGGTTTTTCAGTCAAGAATTGTAATGTTTTATTTTATACTTTTGTAAATCTTGCTTAGCGTCTTGAATGTAATAAAGTGGTGTATAAATTTTGATAAACAAATAAAGAAAGAAACAGCTAGCAGCTGAGAAGCAGACTGAACTGGCAAATAGCTCAGCTGGTCATCACCTTCCCCACAATGGAGATATATACTGTACTTCTATTTCAGTTAGAGCAAATATTTCTAAATTTGCATCTACCCATGCACAACAGCAAAATGTGTCTTCTTTGGCAGTGTGATGTAGTGAGTTAGAGAAAGCCCAAGTGGCGTAGGAGTTAGAGTGTTGAACTAAAACTTGAGAGTCTGGGCTTCTAGTCCCCACTCAGTCATGAAGCTCTCTTGATAACCTTGGACCAGTCACCCTCTCTTAGCCTAACCTACCTCACAGGGTTGTTGTGAGGAAAAAGGTGGGGGAGAATCACATCATCTTCTTTGGCAATCACTCATAGCCGAGTAAGATTGTCTTCCATGAACACGGTTTTAACCATGTGTCCGTAAGTGATTGTGGAGGCCAATTCTGAATCCACACGTCCTTCCACAGTGGGGACATAGGTTTCCGGGTGGGAGTCGATCACGGTGAGGGTTTGCCAAGTATGCCTTCTTCTTAGGACATTTCTTCCTTTCGTCCTGAATTTGAGCTTGTTTTGGTAAAGGCTGTTCTCCAACTGGAGTGCTCATGGGCCAGTGTTTCCCAGTTGTCGGTGTTTCTACTACATTTATTTTAGATTTGCCATGAGAGAGTCCTTAAACTTCTTTTGTTGACAACCACCATTACACTTTCCATTTTTAAGTTCGGAATAGAGTAGCTGCTTGGGAAGACGATAATCAGGCATCCGCACAACATGACCAGTCCAATGAAGTTGATGTCAAAGAATCATTGCTTAACCTAGCTCACAGGGTTGTTGTGAGGAAAAACATGGGGGAGAATCACATACACCACCTTGCACTCCTTGGAGAAAAGGTAGAATATAAATTTAATAAATATATCTTTATCTCTATCTCTATCTCTATCTATATCTATATCTATATCATCTCTATCTCTATCTCTATCTCTCTCTCTCTCTCTCTCTCTCTATCTCTATCTCTATCTCTATCTCTATCTCTATCTCTATCTAATGTGCAAGAAACCACTCGTGTGAGGAGGGAAGGCTGGGGGCCAGGTGGAGATGTCCCATGGACCCCTGCATACAACCCACAGTCTTGAGGGTCTCTATCCCAGAAAGCAATTCTGGTGTCCCCCATCCCTCCCTTGTTGACTGTTGGGTTGGGGTTAGAGATAGTCTGGTACCTGTTGATTTCTGAAGTCTGCTGCACCGCCTCTTGCCTGAGCCCAGAGCATTGCTTATCTTTTCCTCTTTGGCTGCTTGACATTTAATCAGAATGTCAGATGCAGAAGCCTGAAAGCCATGGCTTGGGACAGATTTTTTGGTTCATTAAAGTCCTGTTCTACTAATGGCCTGTGCGTGCTTTCAGAGGCCAGTGAGCTAGACTCCAGCTGTTCAGGCCTGGAGCTTGTTAGAGTAATTTTCTAAAGATTAGCAAGCATTGATTCCCCAGGAAAGCTTCCCCCTCCTTTTTTTTTTTTTTTAAAAAAAGGAAGGGGGTGGGGGAGATTGCCCAGTAGCCTTAATCGCTCCTGACTGCACCCACAGTATGCATAATTTAGGAAGCAAACCTTTCATGGTTGTGGTTGGAAAACAGAGGAGGGAGCAAATGTGCAGAACTGCTTGCCTTTAGAATAATTAAAAAGCCAAGGACATTCCAGCAATGCTGTTAATGACAGCAAATATTATGTTTTTATTTTACGTATGTAATTGGGTGGTGGTAGATTTTCCACTCCAACCCCCTACCTCCCAGCAGCAGTAATTGGCGGATCAGCCCATTTCCATGTCAGTTTCTCATGTGCTCAATCATAGGACTGTTCTGTTCCTATTTAAAAAAAAAACACATGAAAAATGCACGTTTAAATTGTATCCATTTTGTTTTCATTTTTCATTCATTATTTGCCTCAAACACTTGGCGTTTTCAAATACCAGAAATGCTTTTCAATACATAAAAAACACAACACCCTGAAACTATATTGCAGAGTTTGGAGCTGTGTGCAATCCACTGAGAGGTGCATTTCAATTAATGTTTAAACCCAGGAGTGACAAATAAGACTGGTTCACTTTAGCAGGCAGACTGAACAAATATCTCTTTCGCCCCTGTGCAGCAGAGTTCCAGTATTCCTGGCAGTCAGAAGTACAACAGGTGAAGCAGACCTCCATCACTTGATCTCCATGCTTAGACCTACTTTTAATTTTTATTTTGTATACCTTCATCCAAAGATCTTAGAATGGTTCACAGCATAAAAATATGAGATAAAAAACACAAAATATGTAATAAAAATAACAGAACAAACTAAACCAATAACTGCCACCCAACCCCCGCTTCCACATTTAAAACTGTGGACAAAAGGATATTATTTCCTTTCTGGAAAGTAGGAAATGGGTTTATGTTAATGCTTCTATAGGCTAATGCAGCATTTAATGTTTAACAGTCACTAGCAAATACAAAGCAGCTGAGTCCAAAACTGAGGGAATATTAGCAGTAGAAAGTTGAAGATGAGAGCAAGTTAGACTGCAATCTCGTACACACTTAGCTCACACTCCCATTTATCGTAATATGGCTTCTGGAGTAGATTTGCACAGATGTTTGGAGTGTAGATTGGAGTGTAGATTTACACTGTGTTTGGAGAACCTGGAAAGGAGAGGAATGGAAGATGGGGCCAGGAAAGACTTCTCTAAAATAAAAGTGGGACTCAAGGTGGAATTTAAAGGAAGAGAGGGAAGGGCAGTCAGGGAAATGCTTTGGCACATCAAGGTGACGAATTAGAGAGGAGGCCGCAGCTAGAAAGCTGCAACCAAATGTCATCTGTTTTTAGTGCAAGGGATGGAGTGGAAGGTTGTGTGTGGAGGCCTCTCTTTCCATTGCCCTCCCTGTAACCTCCGCTTTTGTGTGGAAATGCATCAATCAACAAGCAAACATCTCAGACAGGACCTTACAAGCAGCTCAGGGGCCAGGAGGTCAGTAAATGTCTGAACCGTATCATTGCAAAATTTCCTATCATAATTGAGGTTTTCAACTCAGCTTGATATATGTTGGTTGTTGCTTTTTTTAAAAAAGAAGAAGAGTGATAACAAACCTGCTTGGTAGAGTTTCAATATCTATGCCAATAAGAACATACAGAGATTTCGCGTGATCCGGCCAAAGACTCATCTAGCCCAGAGTGCTGTTCTTGCAGTGGCCAACCAGATACCTATGAAAAGTTTGCAAGCAGGACCTGAGGGTGGCGGTTCTCTCCCCACCTGTGGTTCCCAGCAAGTGGCATTCAGAGACATTAAGAGTCATCCCTGCCTCTGACTGTGGAGGCAGAGCCTAGCCATGATGGCTAGTAACCATCAACAGTCCTCTCCTCCATGCAAGCCCCTCTCAAGAAACTGAGTTGCACCCAAACACTGTAAATATACAGTGGTACCTTGGTTTTTGAACACCTCTGTTGCTGAACGTTTTGGAACTCGAACGCCAAAACCCCAGAAGTAAATGCTTCCATTTTTGAATGTGTCTCAGAAGTCAAAAAGCTTCCGCTGAGGTACCACTGTATTTTTCTCAATTTTCTCTGTAAATTTGCTGACCACCCTTTACACCTTGGCTTTCAAATGTTTCAGAAGTTGAATGGTCTTCTGGAATGGATTATGTTTGAAAATCAAGATTCCACTGTACCTTTTAAGGAACAGAGCCTGTGCATTAGGAAAAAAGAGGGAAGGATACTGAGGGAATGGATTGGCTGACCACAAAAAAGCGTTCCTAAACTTCCTTCTCTTCCTCTTTCTGCTTTGGAAATGTTGATTGAGGGACAAACCAATGAGAATGTTGTTTCTCTAAAGCAAAACCAAAGTGGAGGTTTGTTGTTTCTAATATTTAGTAGTATGGATTGCATTTATTTATCCACAAAGACATTAGCACAGGCTACATTGACTCTTACGTTTGGCTGCCTTGGAACAGCCTTTTGCAGATGTGGCTGGTTTATAACTCCCATCAGCCCTGACCATTGGCCATATTGGATGGGACTGATGGGAGCTGGAATCTAAAACATCTGGAAGGTACCAGCATAGCTGTCAACTTTTCCCTTTTCTTGTGAGGAATCCTATTCGGAATAAGGGAATTTCCCTTAAAAAAGGGAAAACGTTGACAGCTATGAGTACCAGGTGGGGCTCTTGGTGGATGTTTCACCATGAAACAATCTTAATCAAGGATTTTTTTCATCCTGACCCGCAGAGTCTGGTAGTTTGAGGGTTTTCTTATGCTATTTTCTTTAATTAAAGATTATATAAGGAGAAGCCGTGGTATAAAGAAGCCTGAAACACTGAAATCTGGATCCACTTTGAAGCAGCTAATCTGCCTATTGTTATTTCTCATGTGGTCAAAATACATTTAGTAAACACAGGGTTGTTTATTCACAGGAGGCTACGTCACTGGGCTAGGTTCAAGCTGGTGGTACTGGCATGCAAAGGACTACACAGCTTGGGACAAGGATACCCAAAAGATATTCTCATCCCTTGTACAGTCAGACTTCTGCAGAAGAGGGCATTCTGCAGATATTGTCGTTTTACGAGGTCCATTCCACATCATGTAGGCATCAACCCTTTGATCAGACATTACTACTACTACTACTACATCACTTTACTCATAAAATAAGTCAAAGGAACCTACAAACTATTGTTTTTCCAGCACTCGTTCAGTAACTTTCCTCTTTCAACAAGCTTTAGAAGTGGAGATTTTAAAAACATATATCACGATTGTGTGAATTTTAAATTGTTTTATACTGTATATGCAATTGTTTTTATATGTGTAATAGGGTTTTTTAAAAAACCAAAACCACAACAATCATGTGTAATTTATTTGATTGTTTAAAATATGCAGCCCTTTGGTATATGGCTTTGAGATAGGGATGTGATTTTTCAAAATCTCTGTTATAATTTTCTAAAACTTGCTCGCACTCATTCCTTATCCCAACTTCTCATGAGCCGGCTCAGCGGCCCACAATCCCGTAGGCTCATTACTCTGATGCTCGGCTGCCTTGTCAATTTCTTTCTCTGTTGCGTGCCTGTTGCGAGGTCTTCCAATTAGGCACAGTGGAGTCTGCTGGGAACGAGGCATCCATCAAGGAAGGCTAAGCGGCAGAGCTGAAGGAACAGACTAAACAAGATGTAAACTGGAAGGCTCCGCTCCGCCCTGTGCACTGCCACTCCACATGACTGAGCAGGGTTAGATTGGCCAGGTGGTAAGAAAACACAGGCCAGGCTTCAAGTGAGGAGCTGCCAGATCCTTGGCAGGCTCCGGTTGAAATGCTAAGAGCAACCAGGTCTAAAAAACTCGCCGGTGAACAAATATAGACTTTAATACACGGTTGTGGCCTCGCAGAGCAATGGGCCAGATGCGGCCCTCAAGTCCTATCCATTTGGCCCTTGGCACTCTCAGACAGCAGTTGTCTGAGGCAGTTGTGGCAGTTGGTACAGTTATGGCAGTTAGGAGAACAGTCTTAACAGTT
The DNA here is from genome assembly GCF_964252035.2 of Podarcis erhardii. Taxonomy (NCBI): domain Eukaryota; kingdom Metazoa; phylum Chordata; class Lepidosauria; order Squamata; family Lacertidae; genus Podarcis; species Podarcis erhardii. Next base: position 37,636,014 of record NC_138511.1, read on the forward strand.
AGAGAAGCAGGTACGCTGTTTTGTGCCGCTGTCTGCCTCAGAAAGATTTAGTCTATAACAGTTTAACCTATGTAAGACATATTTAAGAAATATCCACCTGCTTTCTGTTTTTAATCTGCATCTGCAAGTACAAGTTATTGGTTCTTTAAACTTTCAAAGAGCGTGTCTTGCATAGTTTTTTTATAGGAGGGGGAAAGAGAACTAATTAAAAGGTCAAACGACCCAGGGCTATCTTCCGCATTCCCTAGCAAATAGAAACTAGAGTCTAATTCCCACATCATCAGACCTGCTCAACACCCTCCTGGAATGTAAGAACATAAGAAGAGCCTCCTGGATCAGGCCAATGGTCCATCAAACCAGCATCTTGTTCTCACAGTGGCCAACCAAGTGCCTGTGGGAAACTCTCTAGCAGGACCCAAGCACTTTCCCCTCCTGTGGTTTCCAGCAACAGGTATTCAGCAGCATTTATTGGAGGCACAGCATATTCATCTTGGCTAAATAGCCATTGATAGTGTGGTGGTGGACTCCTTGAAGGTGGCCCTTTGTCGAGTCAGCAGATGGATCAAGTGAGGGTGATCCGCAGAGCTAAGGACCACCTTCCAGATCTTGCCACTGTCACTCAAAGGGAACTGGAGCAGGTATCCCATCACACTCTCCGGGCACTGCTTTGCCAATACATAAAAGGCAAAAGAGTGCCACTTTCTGCTGCTCCATGGAGGGCCCCTTGGCATTTTGGAGAAAGGCCTCCAGCAGCAGCTTGACCTGCATAGCTTTCCCACCGAATTTGTCCAAAATTTGGTGGAGCAGGGCGTGGATTTTCAGTGGCATGAAAATGCCCTTTACTGCAAAGCCCCTGGCCAGGTAACACACTGCCTCCAGGAGCTGCTCTGGAGGCAGGTAGGCACCAAAGACCATGGGCAGAGCATAGCCATTATGCAGGAATAACTCTGGGGAAGGTCCTTCAGTTGGGTTGAGGATACACCGAGCCCTAAGGATCGCCTCCCAGCCCCAGGTTGTTTCCTTCAGCATGGCTTCCTTGCGCCGCATGACAGGCAGGAGGTTGCAGAGTGTCTCTGCTGCCTCACGATCACAGCTGGCATCTGGATCTAGCACACAGAGACCAGGACTGCCACCATCTTGCCCAGGATGGATTCTGGAAGCTCTACAGAAGGGTGTTTATTTGCTTCCAACAGGAGGCCTGAAAACTTCTGAAGAGCCTTGCTGTGGACCTCTTTCTTCCAGTTCTGCAGGCCAGCCAGGACAGAAGCTAGCTGGACCTGGAGTTCTTCCTGGCTGAAGCCCTCCATGGGCAAAATGCCACCGGGCTCAGTAGCACCCAATGGTGCTGGGACACTCAGAAGAATGTCCTCCTCTTCTCCTAGGCTGCAGACTGAGATGGTGTCAAACTCAAAGTCAATGCTCATGGTCATCAATTTTCAGACGGCAATCAGTCAGATTTAATTTTCTGCACATACCTACTTCTTCAGATAGCAGATAATCTAGGGCCATTGTATTTTGATAGATGGCCTCTTTCATTTGGGAGCTTTGGTCTGAGAGTAAATCTAACACTGTGGCCGTGCGATTGGTAATTATCTCTACCATGGCTTGGATGCGGATAAGGTGATTCAAGACGTATACTGGGGTACGGTACCCTTGCATACCATCCTGACGCCAAGTGGCTGGGCCAAATTCTTTAATGATAGGATGGGGGGCATTCCTGGGTTTTCTATGTTTGGGTACCTCCTATCAAGGATGCTTCAGTCAGTCGCTTGTGCCTCAGACCATCGTACAGCGGGACAGCCAGCTGACCTCCTACTTCACTGGGAAGGAAAAAGAACTTAGGCATGAGTATCCCTACATAACAAACCAAAGGGCCACAATAAATGTGATAATGTGTACCGCTGGAAATCCTTGAGTGCGCTTCTAATAGAGAAGTTATGGTAACCTGTTGCTTTATGAAACTGATGATTTTGCAAGTTGCTGTCCCCCCCCCCACCCCAAATTGGGGTAGAAATACAGCTAATACTGTGGTACCTCGGGTTACAGACACTTCAGGTTACAGACGCTTCAGGTTACAGACTCCGCTAACCCAGAAATAGTACCTCGGGTTAAGAACTTTGCTTCAGGATGAGACAAGAAATCGTGCTCTGGCGGTGTGGCAGCAGCGCGAGGCCCCATTAGCTGAAGTGGTACCTCGGGTTAAGAACAGTTTCAGGTTAAGAATGGACCTCCAGAATGAATTAAGTTCTTAACCCGAGGTACCACTGTATGTGAATAACAAAGATACAGCTCAAAGCTAGAACATAAGTTGCTACATGGTGCAAATGGCTACAAGTAACACAGGTTCCCAGCTTGCACAATAACACAATGTAATTTGCACAATAACACAATGTAACAAAACACGGTGAAAATCAAACCTGAATCAGCACAAATTGCCAGAGCTTATTGTGCACGTGTAAAACATGAAATGAGGTAATGATGTATATGATTGGTGAAAATTGAAATGCTTTGTTTGAAATGTTCTAAATACGACCACCTGGACCACTGGGTGGGGTTGCAGTTTCATAGAACTATCCAACTGTAACCTATTGCTTTGCAATAAACATTGGACTCCCAACTCCTCGCGTTTCTGAGTTTTTTATTGACATAAACTCAGGAGATAAGCTATTTTTGGCTTACAACAACAGTCCTCTCTGAATTTTTCTAATTGTCTTTTAAAACTATCCAGGTTGGTAGCTATTAGTACCTTCTGTGAGAGCGAGTTCCATAGTTTCACTATGCATCACATGATGTGTCCCTGAGCTCTGGCAACTCTGGAAGGTAGGAAACCAGTCTACAGTACCAAGTTAAATTTGAATCTTCTCAAAGGGTCTTGAGAAGATTTTGTCCAGAAAAGGCAGGTCATATTCTTTTATCAACCACTTGCCAGACACAAATTTAAGAAGAAATTCTCTTTCCTCACTCCTTCCCAAATTCAGACCGAAATTCTGCTTGGAGAGGTTTAGGCTACGTCCTAAGCTAAACTACTATTAAACCCACAACCTCTTTTCTGTAGTGATGCAGAATATGATGCAGAAGAGTGCATCTGAGCATGTGCAGTGAACCCTCCTCTTACCACTAACTAAAACAAAAGTCTTTAGGTTTAATACATGGCTTCTAAATGCATTTGAGCCACGAGATGTCTTCTGTTAGGAATTAAGCACAGTGTTTCCTCTCAAAACTCATTTTTTGATGATAAATAAAATTAGATTGTAGCTCCCTCTTGTGGAAGCAGCACCATTTAGCTGTCGTTTAAGTTTAGCAATGCCAAGGAATGCATACAGTACTTGTATAGTTAGCATATTTATCTAGCATACTGAAAGTATTCTTCAAAGCACTGCAGCATACTAGCACAGAAACTCTGTGAGGCAGCAAATCAGCCCATGGTTGTAATAATCCAGTTTTGATGGAAGGTACTGTTGCTCTTAGTGTATCTGACTTGGTAGAAGGCATCTGGAACCAATGGCCTTCTGTCACAGCAATTTAGTCTTCTTGGCTGCAGCTGGACTTCAGCCCTCACTTATAAACACTTCAGGAATTTGGGATAGCCCTGACCTTCAAACAAGCATCTCAGCAGCTGGTCCCAGGAACTAGGCCAAACAGCTGCATATGTTATACTCTGTACTTTAAAAAAACAAAACAAAAACAAAAACCAACAGCCCCCGAATTCTGTTGCCAATGTTATTTTCCCTTTGCTAATTTTCATATTTTCAATTTCTTTTCTCACCTATTAAAGGAGAATGGTAAAAAAGACAGAAAGGGAGAACTTTACAGCAGTGAACTGGTGTTGTGCAGTGTGTTATCTGTAAAATGAATTCAAGCTCTACTAGGAGCTAGTTTATTATGAACAGTGTTTATACCTGGCAGGCCTCTTAACATGAACCTGCAGCAGTTTTGTCCTCCCATCTCCCAGAGGGAGAAGAGAATCTGGGTTGCATTGAAGGGGACAGCTCATAGTTAATTCACAGCGCCTGTGTGCTCAGGATGAACTATTTCTACGTCATGGTGGAAATGATACATAGAGTACTAATTGACTCATTTTCCCCAGGAGATTTTTTTTTTTGTTCCGATGAAACCATTAATATTTTACGAATCAGTCCTAATAAAGGTGAGGAACAGTGTGCAGAAGGACTTCCTTGCTGGCAGGAATGACAATGATGTGGTTTTGTATTTCCAGTTCCCACCAGAGTGATTACGTACATTTTGCTGAGCATCAGCAAATTCTATCCAGAGCAGTGCTCATTCTCTGCAGGAGACAGCCTTTTGTCTGTGCATGTATCCGTATAAGAGACCAATTCTGTGCTACAAATATGTTTGCAAACGTGACATAAAGGTTGGCAACATTAAACCCGATGTGTGAGAATCCCTTGCAGATGAGCACAGTATCTGGAGACAATCAGTCAGGACATGTAGCCACAGCAATGAGCAGAGGAAGAATGACTGCTCAGATGCATTATGTACCAGCACAACTGGATGCATTCATCTGCCCCAGTTGCAACAAAACAGGTCTCTCCTGTATTGGCCTCTACAGCCACACCAAGCGCTGTAACTCTCCAGAGACTTGATTTCACCCCCAAAGGTGCACTCCTTCATAGTCTCCCAAGATAGATGGGTGCCCACCAACAGAATGTGCAGTATGTGCAGTATGTGCAGTATGTGAGAAAGGGACCGGTTGAATGGAGGAACAGCAAAACTGTGGATGAGATCACACAAGACATAGAGACTGTTGGAAAGAAGAATGTTAGACCACAGTCTTATACATCCAAGTGGCAGGTGGAGGGCTTGACTCTATAGGTGAGTGAGTGCTAATAATAATAATAATAATAATAATAATAATAATAATAATACATATTAAGAAGACTGTGCATGCAGTTTACAAGCTTCAACCTAATAGGAGCTGGCTGCAGATAATAGCACAGACCCTTGGTGGGGTCTTTCTTCCTCTGCTCCCCTCTCCCAATTAACCTCTGTCTCCGGGGCCTGCACATGGGCCATAAGCTAGGGAGAGTTTTACAAACTTTTCATGTTGGTGACGCACTTTTTAACATGCATCAGGAATTCAGTTTTACTAGCAAAGCGGAGGTGAAACTAGTCTCTTTCCAGCTCCGGGAGGAGTACGGGGAGTGTTTGCGCAACACACCTACACACTGTAGCTGACACTAATGTGTTGTGACAAACAGTTTGGAAAGTTCTGAGCTAGGGCAACCCTATGACATCACCAGGGACTGCCCCTAGGTCTTAGGTTTGGAAATCTCAGGGTCTGGGATGTTCCTCATATGGCAAACCTATTCTTGTATAAAGATTCACAACACACAGCTAGACTCTAGCCTACAGGTTCTGCTTGGTCTATTGATCCAAGATAGTTGTCTGTTTGACTCACTACAGTGCATTTAAATTCAACCCCTCAAATAGTTGCCAGGGTCATGAACAATTTGAGGAGGCCATGGCGGTGTGCAGAGCATGCCTGCGAAACTGATTTGCAGACGAGTGAAACAGAAACCAGACTTAGGCTTCTCATTTCCGATTGAGTTGGAAGTCAAATCACTTCGCATATGGCACTTTACATAAGATTACAAATTAACAACAGGGCTCACACAAGGCAATGAGAAATGTAATCAAAGGGAAATGAGTGGAGGCATAAACACAGCAGGGCTACTTATCAAGAGCAAATGCACATCAGACTCACTTGGGGTCCCCAGCTGAAAATGATAAGAAAGTAAGAAATGCCCTGTCGGATCAGACCAAAGGCCCATTCAGCCCAGCAGGCTGTCCTCACAGGAAGGCCAGAAGTAGGACCCAAGTAAAATCATTGCCTTCCAAGAGAGATCAGTACCTTAGAAAAATTATTTGGTTTCTCAGCACTAAATATGGAGGGGCCACAAATAAACATCAGCACATGAAAAAATATTGGGTTGTATTCAATGCTGGTCTTATTCAAAGGGCACACATTTTACATGACTAACTTAGATCCATTTATTTCAATGGGTCTACTCTGAGGAGGACTTAGAATACAACCATTGGCCTTCCTCAACCCTAATCTGGAATGATGAAATAGATTTAATCTCAGCTGCAGCCTCTACTGCTACCCAACCTAGCGTCTTCCAGTTGTTGTCAGACTACAACTCTCATCATCCCTGATCATTGGCCATGTTGACTAGGCTGATTGAAGTTGTAGTCTTAAATATCTTGAGGGCACTAGGTTTGGGAAGGATACCCTGTTGCCTTTTCATTGTGGCCTTTCTGAACTCTAGACGTCTGGGATAGTACTGGAGAAAATGTGCCTCTTCTGTTGTTGACAGATAAGAATTGCATTTTAGGAAGTTCAATTGTGGGTAGTGTGTCCTTGTCTGCTGAGTGGCAGCACTGCTTAGACTAGCAAATGAATACTATCAGGACAAGAGGCAGCCTTCATTTAAGCTCTAGTCCAATCCCATTCAGCACATTTAAACCTGGTGATTTCCTGTGGGAATCCCACAAGAGGGCACCAGTTCCTATAATCAGCATCTGAGTTCAATCTCAGGGATTGCAAACTATTGATCTCCAAGAGAAGAGTCTTTCTTGATTCAATTGGTTCAGTTTCTACAGCTAACTTGAATGGTTCTTCAGCCTGATCCATGTGTGGAGGGCAGTGACACCACACATGACCCCCCCCCCCAATCTTCAAATATGGGTATGCACAGTGAATTGTGAGATTTATCTGATGAAATCAGACTACCTGCACTGGATTTCATGCACTGAAAACCCAGTGTGCAGCAGCAGCTGTGTAAAAGGTCAGTTCCATGCTAGAATTCAAAATAAAACGGTCAGCGGCATAATGCTGTTATACAAATCTATGGTGCAACCACACTTGGAATATTGTGTACAGTCCTGGTCATCTCACCTTAAAAAGGCATCTGAAATACACTCGGAATCGAGTGTGAACTTCATGCTCTTTATTCAGCTCATAGTAGCAATGAATGAAACTTTCCCCAAAACGTCTAGCTATATATACATTATTTACACAATGGGCCCCGCGTGATTGGCTAATTCCGGTCTGCTCCTGTAGGCCAATCAGGTTGTGGATTCACCTCCTCCAGAAGCCTGATTGGCTGCTCCTGATAGCCAATCAGGTCACTGATTCACTTCCACCTGGAGCTGGATTGGGTGGCTCCTGCAGACCAATCAGACTGCTGCATTCTGGATCCTATTGTTCTAGGATTCAGCTCAGTACATAACAGCATCTCTCATAAAACTAGAACCCAGAGCCTTCCAATGAGCTGAATGTTGGAAAAATTAGGACATACATAAAGGAGATACTTCTTCACACCATGCATGGTTGGACTATGCAAGTTACTCCCATAAGAGGTAGTTACAGCCACCAACTTGGATGGCTTTGAAAGAGAATAAGGGTATTGTTGGCAACTAGCCGTGATGGCTAGGCTAGGATCCACTTCCACTGTTGGAGAAAGTATGCCTCTGAATACGAGTTGCTGGGGTTCACAAGTGGGGAGAGTGCTGTTGTGCTCAGGTCCTGCTTGCAGGCTCCCCATGGGAATCTGGTTGGACACTGTGAAAAATAGGACTAGATGGGCCTTTGGTCTAATCCAGCAGTTAGGCCCTTCTTATGTGGGCCATGGTTTTCCAATATGGTTCTCTCCACAGGTTCTTACTACATTTCCTAGAGTCTTTTATTATGGGTCATGCTATGTGGGGCTGCCTTGTGATCCAAAGTGGTACATTTTAAAGAGACAGGCTTCCTACGTCAGTGAGAATTAAGTCTTTAAGTCTTAATTGGCCACAGCCTTTTCCCATATACAATTGCAAAAGCTTTGAAAGCATTTCCTCTGTCTCCAATGTGCAGGCTTTGAGTGCTGTTGCTGATGTAGCTGAAATGTCGCCATCAGTATGCAACAGGGAGGGGTTTAGAAATCAAGCTCCTGCTCTCCCCCCCACCCCCTAACCTTTCAGTAGAAGGAAAGGGGACCTTGTTGAGAGTATAGGACTGGAAAACCAAGAGAGGGGCAATGGCACAGGTGCCAACTCCCAGATGACCTGGGTACCTGAGCACCCACAAAATTCCCCATGAAGGGACTGGGCTCCCATAAATTTTGGTGCCAGGGCCATGCACGCTGCATGGCACCCACGGCCCTGGGCACCCATGGTCACGGGTCCAAGTTGGTACTCCTGGGCAGTGGAGTGTTCTGGCAGTGGGCACATTCCATTCTGCAACGTTTTGTTGCAGGTTCTATTTGTTTAAAGCTAATTTCTCCCTCTCCCTCTCTCCTCCTCTCTCGTTCTTGCTGCTGACCACCCTTTCTCTCTTAATGAATGCATTTCCAGCTTGCTACTCACCATCCTCTGCCTGGCTAGGCTTGTCAACTTTTCTCTTAGCTTTTGTAGCAATTAGCAGCCGACAGCATTCATCCTTGTAAAAAGCTTCACCAGCTAATTCCTGCAAGACAGGTCATTTTTAAACCAGCTATGCCATTTTTTCTTGGTCTGTTGCCATCTACAGGTTAACCCAGGTCACTTCTGTGACTCCAACAAGTTTTCCTCAAAGTGTTCCAATAGCGGCCATCAAACCAAACTTTTCGATTTCCCTTATTTCTCTAAATAACCATAGCTGTGGCCCAGGAGAAAACTTTAAAAGGTAAAATTACATTACAGTAAAACACATTTGGTCCTTAAAAAAAGAATGAGCACCCTGACATGTAGCTTTTAATATCCATCATTGCACATTCACATGAGACGTTTATTTTATTTTTGAATTGTGTCATATAAAAGGTGGCTGTGTAGACAGACGTCCTGTCTTTTGGAGTTCTTGACCAGCATTGATACATTGAATGGAAAGCACCAGGCTGCAATAAATAAAGCATTCTGATGGAAGCATATGAATATCTGATTGGAAAGAGGGAGAGGTATTTCATTCAGATCTCCTTTTCCAAAAAGTGTGAGAGAGGCTTCTGCAGTATGGAAAAGAAGATCTGGTCCCATTTCTGAAAGAACACGCAGTCTAATTTTGGAGGTGCCAGATTGAAAGCGGTAGACGAGAGTTTGTAAGAAGGCTTGATGAGGTGGGAGGAGAACATTTGCTCAGGATCTGCATTTTTCTAGGTTACAGGGAAATAGGGATGGTCTGGGTGGCTTAATTCAGTTCCATTTCAATCTTTCTGGCCCTCATTCATAGCTTTAATCTGTGCAGTTTGGAGCTGATTTTTATTTTTGAAAGAGGCACATCAAAATTGCATGAATTCTGCATGATTTTTAAAACATAAAACACACATTTGAAATGTAAGATATGCCCCTTTCCATTTTTAAAAGTATGTAGAGGCAGTGTTTTTATTATGCTTAGGCTGAAATACTCTGGAGAGTGGTTTCAAGGCTAACCTTTATGTAGCGCACTAAATATCAACGACTTTCCGCATTTGTAAGACATCAGTCTTTTAGTGTGGCGGCACCCACTATTGACACTGTCCTCTTTTGGGCAGCTGCTGAAAACATTTTTTCCAGCATGAGCCAGCATGGTGTGGTGGTTAGAGCAGACCTGGGAGACCCAGGTTCATATCCCTGCTTAGTCATGAAGGGTAAATAATCTTCTAATTTACTATAATTAGTTAAAGCTACGAAAAATTAATAAAAATCTTAAGTGAAAAAAGAATCTTCTGTCTAACATAATATTTGTTCTACTATATTATTAAATACTATTTTTTCCTTTACACTGTTCATTGCTTTTTGTAACCTATAATCAAAACAAATGACTCCATTGATTAGATCCGAATTTCATTTTTCTTAATTCATCCAACAGTTTTTCAATTGATCTGAGTTCCCCTTATTTTCACTGGAACTATGAACATGTATGCACAATTTATTTGGTGGGAGAACTGCATAGCAAAATTAAAAGAAGAGCAAATTTTGGGAAAAGGCTGTATTCTGGTTTGTGCATTCTTTCAGAAAGTGCGAATTAGGGAGGTTTGCTTTCAGTGTGAACTGAATTGAAATTCTTCCTTGTTCCTTTTCCAGACTAGTGGGAATTTTGTCACTTTGTTGATAACCTTCCAAGGTAAAGGTAAAGGACCCCTGGACAGTTAAGTCCAGTCGAATTTGACTATGGGGTGTGGTGCTCATCTCGCTTTTAGGCTGAGGGAGCTGGCATTTGTCTGCAGACAGCTTTCCGGGTCATGTGGCCAGCATGACTAAAGTGCTTTTGGTGCAACAGAACACCGTGACTGAAATCAGAGCACACGGAAATGCTGTGTATCTTCCCGCTGCAGCGGTACCTATTCATCTACTTGCACTGGCATGCTTTCAAACTGCTAGGTTGGCAGGAGCTGGGACAGAACAACAGGAGCTCACCCCATTGTGTGGATTTGAACTGCCAACCTTCTGATCAGCAAACCCAAGAGGCTCAGTGGTTTAGACCACAGCACCACCCGTGCCACCTGCCACCTTCCAAGGATACATCACATAACTTTTTTCCATAAAGATACAGTGCAGGGCAAGGGGGCAGCGAACCAACTCTGGGAGAAGAGTGTGTGAATAGAGAAAATTGCCGGGGGGGGAGGGGGGAGAAAGAAGAAAACAGATTCTGATTAAATTGACTGAGTCCATGTCAGGCGCGCGGAGAGCTCTGAAAGAGATTTCCCAAGCTCAAAGCCATAATCTACTCAGGAGCCATAAGAAGCATTAGAAAACAATTTGACAAAATGGGGAAAAATTGGTCCCCAGATATCAACGAGGGCAGCAAGGAAAAGAGAGGCAGAGAGTATATAAATGTGTTTTTGAGTTACTGGTTTAAAAACAGAACCAAACTGTTTTGTATGTACTGCTCTTCTTTCGTCAGTTAGCTTTAAATTTTAATTTAGTGTATTGTATCAAACTAAGTCCTGCTCAAAGCAGACCCACTGAAATGAATGGCCCTAAATTTGTCATGTCACTGAACTTCAGCAGGTCTACTCTAGCAGTGAATAACACCCAATGACTCTCCTCCAACAGACTTGGATATAACCGCAACTGATTTACTTGGAAAGACAGTGGCAAATAACAAATTATTTACTGCTTCTTTACTTTAAAAGCCCTATAAAAGGGTGAGCTTAGGGTCACCACTGAACAACTGAGAGTACGTGTAGGTGACCTGAATCTGTTCTGGTTGCAGAAGCACTATCCCATACAGTGGAACCTCGGGTTGCGAACGTGATCTGTGCGGGAAACATGTTCGCAACCCGCGCGTTCGCAACCTGCAGCGCCACATCTGCGCATGCACGTGACATGATTCAGAGCTTCTGCGCATGCACAAAGCGTGATTTAGTGCTTCTGTGCATGCATGAGCACTGAAACTCAAAAGTAACCCGTTCCAGTACTTCCGGGTTTGGTGCATCCGTAACCCAGAAACGCGCAACCCGCAGCGTTCGCAGCCAGAAGTATGACTATTCTGAAGGATTCCAACAGATACTGATGAATTTTGAACAAACTATGCTTCTGATAGGTGTGATGGCAACACGTTGGAATTTGGGGTGCAACTTAACTTGTAGAAGAGAGGTTTTTCATGGGTTAAAACAGACAAAGAGTTAAAACCTTCAGACTCTCTCTGTTTAACTTCTTGAGCTGATCTCTCTAACTCTTTCATGTTAGAATGATACGTCTTAGGTTGCATGCTGCTTTACAACATCCTCCTCCTCACATTTTTTCTCTTGGACTTCAAGATGAGAGAGGTAACCTTGGAGCTATAATCTGAGAACAAAGGGGAGAGTATGTGGCTACCTTTGTTCTTCTCCAGCCAAGTGGGAACTTTGCTGCCCAGGTTCTGCATTACAGCTGACAACATTTAATTTACTCCAGAATTATTTTCTTTCTTTCTGTGTTTACAGGACCAGGGGTGGAGGAAGCCTCTCAGGCACCTGGGGCGGTGCCCCGAGGGGCAGTGTGAACTGCCCCTAGGGACACGGTGCATGCAGCTTCTCCTAGGGATGTGGCATGCATGGCACCCATTACAGCTCGGACCGTCTGCTGTAGGGTGGCTGAGGCCCATGGCACGCTGCGTCCCTATGGGCGTCCCTATCGGCGCGGCGGCAATCCACTCAGGAGAGATTTTGTGTCCCCACCCAGGACGGACCACCCCCACTGCACCCCCCTTTCTCCACCACTGTACAAGACACAATAAGGATATCAAGATTAAAGACTTAATTTCAAAATTGGTAACATCACACAATGGTGGAAAGATCTGGATAACCTAAACTTACCACCACCTGGGAGCTGTCTTTACATGTTCTGTGTTCTGGGGTGACCCAAATTGGCTCAACTGGGTTGGGGAGTGGGGATTCAACCGCAGCCGGTGCACAGCCCTAGTGCAGCTTTAAATGAGAAATCAAATTTCTTCTTTTCTCCTAGTTGTAAATGACCAAACACTTACACTGGAGAATCAAAATCCAAGGGGCTTGTTTTGACACTTCTGCACACTTGAATCAAAGAAAGTAGAAGCTGTCAATAGTGATTTGGGAACTACTTAATGTTTGCACTGAATTTTTTAAAAAATGTATCATTTTCCCTCCAAAAAGGGGGGGGGGTGCTGGAAAATAACTTCAGCTCTATGTGGGTGTAAATCTTCATAGATGCAGCTTTGTAATATGACACTCAGCAATGAGTTCCTTCCCACCAATTGTTTATATGTTTTTTTGGACTTTGAAGTCGGAAGTAGGAAGATCAGCAACAGGAGGGGTTTCCTGCTCTTTGCTCAAAGTCACCCACACCCAGATTCTTTTCAATCCACAGGGGAAAAGATATGCCCCTATCTCATCCCCCTCTCTCCACAGTTGAGAAAGAAGCCTGGGGTAGGGAGGTTAGGAGCATAGGAAGCTGCCTTGTAACAAGTCAGGCCATCTAGATCCATCTAGATCCAATACTGATTGATCCATCAGTATTGTCCACACTGACTGGCAGCAGCTCTCCAGGGTTTCAGCCAGGGATTGAACCCAGGACCTTCTGAATGCAAAACTGAGCTACACTTAATTTAAAATGAACACAAGAAGCTGGAATGAAGCTCCAATGATGTAGAAAGCTACCTTGTAGATCATAGGTCCATCTAGCCACCAGTGGCATCTACTCATCAGCTGTGCAACTCCTTTAGCAAGAATAGCAGGGATTGAGCCATGCATATTCCAGCTGTGGGACTCTGATTGAACAGCATGGCTCACAGGCAGCCTTGACCAGGTGATCCTATGTGCAGGAAGCTGCAGAGTCTGGCCAGATCTGGAGATGGTACAGCCACTTGAAGGAGAAGGTTGTGTTGTGATTCATAATACATACATTCCCTTTGGGGTGATGGTGGGGATTTCAGAAGGGATGAATATGTCTATTTTGGTTTCTCTATGTTTCTCAATTTTTCTCATGGAGAAAAGGTTTCCCCTCCTTTCTCATAACAAAAGAATTCATGGACATCCAGTGAAGCTGAATTTTGGAAAATTCAGGACAGATAAACGAAAGGACTTCTTCACGCAGTGCATAGCTAAACTGCTGAACTCACTTCCACAGGAGGAGCGATGGCCACCAGCATGGATGGCTTTAAAAGAGAACTGGACAAATTCATGGAGGAGAGGGCAATCAGTGGCTACTAGCCATGATGGCTTTGTTCTGTCTCCACAGTCAGAGGCAGGAATGCTTCTGCAAACAAACCACTGGAGACCACATTAGGGGAGAGTGCTCTTGTTCTTTAATCCTGCTTGCTGCTTTCCCACAGGCATCTTGGGAGAACAGAATGCTAGACAAGACCTTGGCCTGATCCAGAAAAGGCTCTTCTTACATTCCCCTATTATTTACATTTTGCATATGCAGCTTTCCTAACATACAATTTTGCAAGCGATCTGCCCATTTTCATTATTTTTGCCCATTATTTTTGTCAGTATATACACACTTTCCTCTAATACATGCATTCGTGAACCCTTTTTCTTTTTGGAAAGGGCACCGCAAAATCTTGGAGAACAGAGAATTTTGAAGGCTATTACTTTTTCAGGGTTAGATGTTGCACCCACACCCCTAGCTGGGGGTCATCTGAGGAACTGGCCTTGCTGTTGTCAAAGCATTTGCCTCTGAGCATATGGGAATTAAGGAGATTCATTATTAAACGGCTCTGCATCGTTCTAAGTGCATTAGATCCCACAAAAAGACAAAGCGTGATCATTGGTGACAAATGGTTACCTTCTGGGAAAAGTTCAAGTTTTAAAATACAGAGTACTGGTGGTTTTGGGGAGTCCACCTTTTGCAAAGGAGTCTCCCTCTCAGTACAATTGGATTTACACTTCCTGTTTCCAGTGGAATGAAGCTGATGGGGTGATGATCAACAATGACAGCTAGAAGGTGCTTGCTCTATAGAAAGTAGACCTCCTCCCTTCAATATGTATTATAGCCTTGCCATAAACACTGCCAATTTCAAATGGGAAGTGGGGCTTTGGGTGACACTATTATCTTTAATCAATTTGTTAGACTTTTAGTAAAGGTAAAGAGACCCCTGACCATTAGGTCCAGTCGTGGCCGACTCTGGGGTTGTGGTGCTCATCTCGCTTTATTGGCCAAGGGAGCCGGCGTACAGCTTCCAGGTTATGTGGCCAGCATGACTAAGCTGCTTCTGGTGAACCAGAGGAGCGCACAGAAACGCCGTTTACCTTCCTGCTGGAGGGGTACCTATTTATCTACTTGCACTTTGATGTGCTTTTGAACTGCTAGGTGGGGAGGAGCAGGGACCGAGCAACGGGAGCTCACCCCGTCACAGGGATTCGAACTGCTGACCTTCTGATTGGCAAGTCCTAGGCTCTGTGTGGGACACGGGTGGCGCTGTGGGTTAAACCACAGACTTTTAGACCACCCTTCAATTCCCAGAGTTCATTAAGAAGAGGCACTGGTTGTTGAGCCACACTGGGAATTGTAGCCTTATGACATGAACAGTGGTCTCCTAACAACTGATCATCCTTAAACTGCACTTCCCAGAATTCTACAAGGGAAGCCAAGGCAGTTCAAAGTGGTATGATCATGCTTTAGATGTATAGTGCAGATAGGATCTCTGAGGCATACTGCTCCAGGATGCCCTATCTTTGATCAAAGAGTTTCATATCAGGAATACAAATGTTATTAGAGCAATAGAGGAGAAAGCCCGAGGCCGCAAAGCAAAGCCTGGCTTACAAATCATGTTATGTAACAAAAGAAATTCCTCTAGACTGCAAGCTCCCTAAATGAAGATTGCCCCAGATTTACAGCAGTGACGTTGCTGCCTTCAGATCTATGACTGGTATCTTCTTATTGGCAGGAGAGGGGATTGCCAACTGACCAGAAAACGTTCGGCCAGGCCTGCTCTGCCTTTCACAGCAGTTGGCCCTGCAGAAATGAGCAAGCAAAGTTTTCCATGGCAAAGAGAAAGAAGCATTCACCACCTGTTAACTTCTACAGATCAAGGTGATTTCAGAGACGTAGGAGCGGGGAAAAGTAAAATAGTAAAAATGTTGGCAACTGTTAAGAGTAGTTCTCAGTGAGATTGTTTCTGAACAAGCAGGTGTGATGTAGCAGAACTGCCATCTCAAATGGCGACACCTAGTTAATTTGGGGGCATTCAGTGGACCAGAGTGTGGTCTAACCCCCCCTTTAAATCCATATCAATGAAAAGGAAAGAACTCACTTGGAAACTCACCTACAGGTAATACCTAACACGAAGGAAATTAGCGCTAATATGCCCGGAACCTCACCAAAATGCTGGAGAGGGTGCACCTCCACAGGCACATACCTCCACATGTGGTGGAAATGCCCCCAAATTCAACTGTTCTGGACAACTGCCATATGAGAAATATGTAAAATAACTAAGCAAATATTAGAAATAACCCAGTATTGGCCCTACTAAACATCTTCCAAGACAATAATGCCCACTCACATCACAAAGAACTCATAGCCCACCTACTCTCAGCAACCAGAAACATCATAACCAGACACTGAAGAGACCTGTCAGGAGTAAGCATGGACCAATGGTACCAAATAGTATGGGAAACAGCACTACTAGAAAAATTAACCAATAAACTGAAACTGTTGTTGTTGTTTAGTCGTTTAGTCATGTCTGACTCTTCCTGACCCCCATGGGCCAGAGCACGCCAAGCACTCCTGTCTTCCACTACCTCCTGCAGTTTGGTCAAACTCATGGGAACAAATAGAAGAAGATGCCTTCACCCTGGTATGGCTCCCCTTTATCACATACGCAGTCCAACAAGACAGTGACAAGGATCTACCAACAGCATACAAATCAATATGGCTAACCTGATCCAAAACCACCCACCCACCCCACTCACACACGAAAACAAAGTTCGCCACAGCCAATCACAAACAAGCAACCAAACCCTAGGCCAACCCCAACTTCTCTCACCACCAAAAGAACACAAGTGAATAGTAAAGAGAACCCACACAAGCGACACTAACACAAAACCCCACACCTACATTAAGTAAAATAGAAACATCGCCTCCCGACCCCACCTCCACCCACCATGGCTCCCTCCGCCTCCCCCCCCCTTTTTCCTCCTAATGTAATCCTAATGTCTCAAGAAATGAAACTGACCTCTGGAAAATGTAAGTTGAAAAAAGAGACATTGCGCATACCTTTGTAAACCAAGAAAACTTTAATAAGGAAGGAAGGAAGACAGATAGACAGACTAGCAATAATTAAGGGGTCAGCCAAGGCAGGATTGGCAGTCCTGTGGAAGGGAATATATGCCTAGCGCAAAACGACAGAGATTTTCTTCTTCGTCTGTGTGGGTGGGAACTTGTGACATCACTCCAGACAGATGGGTGTGTGGGCTGCTGCCCTCCATCCTGGTGGGTGTGTAGTAATTTGGAAAAGCCACCCCAGCTGGTGCTGCAACAGCTGTTTGCAACCTTTTCCCTAATCTCCCCTCTCTGAAAGAAAGAAAAAAAAGCAGATTACCTAGCAATGGAATGAACTGGTCCATTAGGGATGGATGCTCTTGCCAAGAATCTCATGTTCAGACCGCACCACCACAACAACAGGTGTTGTAGCGTCTGCTGTCCACACTTCCCAAGCCAGCTTCAGTAAGCCAGGGCTGTAATCTCTCACTGTGTTTCATAATTGTTTATTCTGACAGTTATTCACGTGGGATTAATACAATCCAGAACAGGCACCAACCCAACATGGGAAAGCATGGAGTTCTGTATCTTTGACAAAAAAATTCAATAAAAAGGTTTTAAAAAAAATAAAAATAAAAAAGTCATTCAGATTAATGAGTAGCTGGGGTGGGGTTTATTAGTTGTCCTTTTTGTGAACCTGCTGTGATTGTACTATTTATTATTATTATTTTAGACTGTCCTTTCAAATCAGGGGTGGGGAACATGTAGCCCTCCATGCTGCTAGACTCCAGCTCATGTTGGTCCCAATTTGCATGGCTAGTCATCTGAGAATAGGGGAGCTGTAGTCCAACAATTTCTGCCCAGAAAAATATGAATATACGGGAAGACACCCGAATATATGAATATACGGGATATATTCATATATGAAATATGAAATATGAATATACGGGAATATGAAATATGAAATATGAAATATGAATATACGGGAAGACACCCCAACTTTTACACGGGAAGACACCCGAGGACACCAAAACCTGCATTCCTGTACCCGTGAAAATCTACGAAAGCATATATATATATATATATATATATATATATATATATATATATTTGCTTTCGTAGATTTTCACGGGTACAGGAATGCAGGTTTTGGTGTCCTCGGGTGTCTTCCCGTGTAAAAGTTGGGGTGTCTAGGCGACGTTTCGACGAGGTCTCACTCGTCATCTTCAGGCTGGTGCTTTCGGCTTCTTGTTACTGGAACAGAGCAGGATCTCAGTGTTTGAGTTCCTATAAATACTGTAGAGGGGGTGTGGTGTATAGCCTCCAATGTTCTGGGCAGAGAGGAAGTTCCCAGGCTAGTGTGCCTTTTCTTCTTTTGTTCCTTAATTACTTGAGAGATATCTTAATTACTTGAGAGATATCTTGAGTGATTTCTTGAGTGATATCCACAATATCAAAACAGCCTTTTGCACCAACCAAAAAATAGCCAATATCCTCAGAAACCCCAAGGATAAAATCCAGTTGGAAAACCAAGGGATCTATGAAATACCCTGCAAAGTCTGCCCAGCCACGTACATTGGACAAACAAACAGACGAATAAATGCACGTATCGCAGAACACAAGAATGCCGTCAAAAAAGAAGAAAAAACTTCCTCTCTTTTCCAACACATGAAAGAAACAGGACACGAAATTAATTTTGCAGATTCCAAATTGCTCTTTAACACGGAACATCACCACAAGAGAATAATCATGGAAGCCATCGAGATAGAGAAACACCCTCACAACATGAACAAGCGTGACGACACATCCCGCTTGCCAGACATCTGGAAATTAGCCCTCCCCACAAAAACTGACACCAGATCCAGAGGCACACAGAACGCCAACACCAATCAACCACACCAGACCCAAACCCAGACCCTCTCCACAGATGAATTACAGACACCATCCAGTAGCCAATCCATGGTGGCACCTCCGGATGCTGCACCCCCCTGCAATCCCTACACAGATCTGGCTGACACAAGCCACAAAACCACAGCTCGCCCCTATACACGAAGCCAAGCCAGAGCACAACTAAGTACAGTACAGCCATCTTCTCAGGAAAACTCTTCACAAAGTTCAAGAGGTCAAGACACAAAGACTTTAACAACTAATCCACACCTAATGACCCACCTAAGTGGTACTCAGGATATCACTCAAGAAATCACTCAAGATATCTCTCAAGTAATTAAGGAACAAAAGAAGAAAAGGCACACTAGCCTGGGAACTTCCTCTCTGCCCAGAACATTGGAGGCTATACACCACACCCCCTCTACAGTATTTATAGGAACTCAAACACTGAGATCCTGCTCTGTTCCAGTAACAAGAAGCCGAAAGCACCAGCCTGAAGATGACGAGTGAGACCTCGTCGAAACGTCGCCTAGACACCCCAACTTTTACACGGGAAGACACCCGAGGACACCAAAACCTGCATATATATATATATATATATATAAAATCTCTCTTTCATACTAGTGGGTTCTAAGCAACCTTGGAGTACATTCCTGTGCATGTCTCCTCAGAAGTAAATCCCATTAAGTTGAATGTGGATTATTATTCCCAAAGAAGTATAGGATTCCAACCTTTACCTATAAATAGCAGAAATGGTGTGGTCTCAGTTGAAACAATAAATCTCACGGTTCAGTTCAAAGGTGTGGAAGAAAATCCCTCCCAATAAAATTTGAGAATATATCTCTCAGAGAATATATTTCCAAAACAGCTCAAAGCTGCCTTGATTTCAACAGTATATTTTCTGAGGTT
This sequence comes from Podarcis erhardii, assembly GCF_964252035.2. Lineage (NCBI taxonomy): Eukaryota > Metazoa > Chordata > Lepidosauria > Squamata > Lacertidae > Podarcis > Podarcis erhardii. The sequence continues at coordinate 37,655,430 of NC_138511.1, forward strand.
AGGGATCATCTCACAACTGAGCTATTCATCTAATGTGAAATAAAGATGGGAATAACTCTGAGCATGCGGAGAGTGTGTTTGCTGCCACTGGGTAACCACAGCAGGATGCCAACACACTAAGCAGTTATGATGCAAGGCTCACAGCTCAAGATAGAGGTGCTTTTCGGACAAGATTCAGCCCCACAAATCTTTTAGAAAGTTTGAATAAATGTTGATGATTGGGAAAACAGCGGTTTTCTTTGCCGGATGTGGTGCAAAGTGGCCAAAGGAGGTTGCTCCGCTTTCATTTATGTAATAATGAGAGGGAACTATATCGTGCCTAGATCTGGATTATAAAACCTTCCTGGAAGTGCTGTATTAGCCAATAGCTTCACATCTGGAGTCAGAGATCAGGTGGCTAGGGCAGCTGGGAGGAGTGGGGGCTCATTTAAAATAGATCTGCTGAACAGCTAAGAAGATTATTGGGTTTGATTTGCAAGATTAGAGGCTAGAACATTTTGCTTACCCTGTTTTTCTTCCCCTGGAGACTTTTTAAGGTTGTCACCTTTCCCTCTCTTTCCCCCTCCCCTCCCCCAACCTGCTAGGCTTCATGCTTTTAATTACTGTGATGGAGATTTATTTACCTTGCACTGTCTGTGTGACCATACATACCTGTTGAATTTATGGGAGTTGTTGAGCAGGATTTTAATGATTTACGGACTCTCCAGGCTGCTGAGGTTTTTTGTGGGGAGGGGTGTATATTCTGCAACATGTCATTGATGCAATAATAAAGCATCAGTGGTAGAGCTATACTGGACAATCAATACATCATTCCACTTTATTAGTAGTTCTGCAATGCTTCCCCAACATTATAGCATTTTTGCTGCCTAGAAGGGCCCTTGTGCCACATGGCACAACCAAAACAGAACAAGCGCGCACAAACACATCAGAACATTTGGGGTATGAAAAGTGGCAAAACTTCTGCAGGAAGCTATGGCATGAGCACTGATCAGAAACGAAGGCACAAAACCTTTGCACGCACAAACAGTATTGAACGCAGGATCACAAATAAATGCCCTGATACCACCGCGAGCACAAATCCACAGGAACACGCAATTACAAGGACATCTGGAGAGGCTGTTTGCGAAGAGTGTTATAAGCCGCCAGCCATAAGGGCCCTGTTGGGTCTAAAAGGGAAGGGGTATGAACCGAGAAAACACACCAGCAAATAAATAATGTTTCACAGATGCATTTTGCAGTATTGCGTGGCTGAGTCTGTTCCAGAGGATGGGTTGAGATTTCTCAGCACTTCTTAGCCTCAAGAAGACCCAAGAGCCTTGAGGTGCTAAAGTTGTAAGGCTGAAAATCTTTTCCTTCACTGCAGAAGCATATTGGGTGTATGTGTACACACACACACACACACACACACACACGTGTGTGTGGAATTTCCCCATTGGGGTCTCTCTCTCTCTCTCTCTCTCTCTCTCACACACACACACACACACAAACGGAGTGTAAGAGGATTACAGCAAAGCATAGCAACAGCTTCACATTTCATCATGACAAATGAAAGCAGAGTTGGGGCGGTAGGGCGGGAGCAGAAAAATTAATGGCAATGTGGCGGCTCTGCTAAGAGCCATCTAAAAAAGCAAAGTGTTGACCATAAATGTTTTATGCTACTGCTAATATGTGGATGCAAAGCATTGCCAGGGGCAGCCATGTGTCCCCATAACATATGCTCTGCTCACCACTGAGAAAAAGTTGCATAAGAGAGAGAGAGAGAGAGAGAGAGAGAGAGAGAGAGAGAGAGACCTGAGCACAGGACAGCAGCAAAAACTTCTTGTGTGTATCAAACATACAGACATTGGAGCTTTGGCATGGATGGTGGTGCCTGTTAATTGCACTTTTGACCCGCACTAAAAGAACCACATGCCTTATACCAAGTTAGACCCCTTGATCCACCAGGCTCAGCACTGTGGATCTCCAGGGTTTCACAGGGGAGATTCCAAGCCCTACCTGGAGATGCCAAGAATTGAACCCAAGACCTTCTGCATGCCAAGCAGATGCTCTGCCACTGAGCACTTCCCTTCACTCTAGAAGCAGGCAGATGTATTTCTCAAGTAAGAGCCTTGGGAAATTCCATCAGAACACGTGTATCACTTTGGGTATGCTTTAAATGGCTCTTTGGATCTCAGAGTTAACTGGTTGGGATCCCACTCACGGTGACCCCACTCCAGGGAGCAAAGCCCACTGTGGCAGTTTTTAAGGGCTGGGAGCAGACTACAGCAAAGTGCCAGTCCACTCCCAGGCCCCGCCCCCTAGGACTGCCTGGGAGTGGCCAGAATTCAAATTGCTGACCAGCAGGAACTTCCAATGCGCCATGTGGCTGGCCCAGGGATTTCCCCAACCACCAGCTGCCTGAATAAACGTTGCTCCCAGGGTCTTGGAGCCTCATGTGATAGACCACAAGTGTTGCCCACCCCTGATTGGGTCAGTGGACATTGTCATGTCATGTGGGGAGCCAGTGGCCCTCCAAATGTTGTTGAACTCCAAATCCCATCATCCCCATCCAACTTAGCCAATGGTCAGGAATGATGGGAGTTGTAGTTCAAGCAATCTGGAAGGCACCAGGTTCCCCATTCCTGCTTTATAGCTAATAGCAGAAGGTGGCGAACCTGTGGTGCTCCAGACATTTTTGGACCTTCAGCTCCCATCAGCCCCAGCCAGCATGGCAATTGGTCAAGGGTGATGGAAGTTGTAGTCTTGTCTGCCAAATGCTTGACGGCTTCAGAACAGTGTTCCTGGCAACCCTGAGATCACGGGATGAGAGAATGTTTTTCACTGTTTTCAGAATGTTTTAACTAAAATTGCTTTTAGAATGCTTTGAAAAAGATTGTATTGTATTTCTTACCTTGGACTCATTTGGGAGGGCAGGGTATTCATTCAATACTACAACAACAACAACAACAACAACAACAACAACAACTCTGGTTTCTTTTCAAATCTAATAATAATAATGATGATGATGCTGATGCTAGTAGCAGCAGTAATAGCAACAAAGCAATCATATTAAGCAGCAGTAATCATCAACATTGTCAGAGAGCAATAAAAGAGAGCAACAATATGATACATCAGTGTATCACAAACCACCTGAGTGATTCAAGCATTCTACCTAGTCCCTTCTCTTTACTCAGCCCCATCTCTTATTGATGAGCTACTTGTTCCACGTCTTCCTTAAGCAAAGTTGGCTTAGGTTCCAAATCACCACTGCTGTGTACAGGGAACAGATGGCCATTCCTAATGCTCCTGCTATATATCTCCTTTAGGTCTACAATAGAAAGTGCCAGTGGTAGGACCCCTGGGGCCTATTAGCCTGATAGGGCAACTGGCATTTCATTGGAAAGGAGGTCAGGCTATTCCAGTGCTGCTGTTTGTCACCTCTATTGGAAGGGAGAAAATGGCCAAGAAATAAAAGTCACTGCCAGCCAGGACAGCAGGAAGGTCTCTGAACTGAAGTTTCAAGTGGAACTTGGGAAAGTTGGGGGAAATGATGCCACCCATGAAAAGGATCTGTGACTTTGATCAGAGGAGAGGAAGTGCTATTGCAAAGGCCATAGGTACGATTTGCTTTGCTCCTCTCTCCTATAAAACAGACAGGTAACACCAAGTATTTTGCAATGAACAACCATTAGCAGACCATACTCTAAGGAAGTGTATGAAAAATCAGGTTGGCAGATGAAATCAGGCACAATATGGGATTTACCTGTGATTCTTAGATACTGTCTGTCTGTCTGTCTATCTATCTGTATCTATCTCTATCTATCTATCTCTATCTATCTATCTATCCAGTGGCGTAGCGTGGGGGGCGCAGGGGGGACCGGCCGCACCGGGCACAACATCTGGGGGTTAGGGTTAGGGATAGGGTTAGGGGGCGCAAATCCAGGGTTAGGGGGCGCAAATTACTTGCCTTGCCCCGGGTGCTGACAACCCACGCTACGCCACTGTATCTATCTATCTATCTATCTATCTATCTATCTATCTATCTATCTTTCTATCTTTCTATCTATCTTTCTATCTTTCTATCTTTCTATCTTTCTATCTTTCTATCTTTCTATCTTTCTATCTATATCTATGCCACCCCATAACATAGTTTTCCAGGTGGCTTACAATAAGAAAAACAAAAACAAAATAAGTCATATAACCATGAGACCAAAAACTATGTAAAGTCAACAGCAACACAACAACACATAACACTCCACAAAGTATCCTTCCTTCCTTCCTTCCTTCCTTCCTTCCTTCCTTCCTTCCTTCCTTTTGATTATTGATTACCTTTTTAGTTACCTAACACAGATCAGTCTCCCAAGTCCTTGTCCTACACTCTAACCACTACAATACACCACACTGGCTTTCTTTAAAACCAGTGCTGTAAATTGGGCCCAGTAACAGCCAAGAAACCAATGCTGTCTACTCAAGACTTTGGACTGATTACATTACAGGCAAGTACAAAGGCATTCTGTGTCTCTTTCCTACCTATTAATGAAAGGAAGGCTAATGCATTTTAATTATGGATGGCAGAGAATCGTGAGATGCCTGTACTGGAAATGAAGATGAGTTAGGAAAGGTTAGTTTCCTTCATTTTATCAAATGGAACAGTGATCTGTCCAGCATAGTATGTCTAGAAAGCTAACTTCAATAAGTAATGGAGGTTATAATTCAGAGTACTAGAAGTCTGCAGGGGGAGGAAGTACTGTTTTATATTTGTATTTTCATATATTTATATCCTACCTTTCTTGTGTCGTGGAATCTGAGACATGGTTTATTTTATGATCATTTCTTAATTTACATACCACCTAATGCCAATATAGGCTTCTAAGTGGTTTACAAAGTATAGAAACCAATTATGAAGCATTACAAGATATAAACATACATGATTAAACTATACAGTAAAACAATCCCATTAGGGCAGCACAGCAGCTAAAACAGGAGACTCAGGTTGAGGAAGGGCCAATGAAAACAGTTGAATCATCGAAAGCCAACGGCATGCCAACATAGATGAAGCCTCTCATATTTCAGCACGGAGCGTATTCCATAACACTGGTGTCACCAGTGGAAAAAACCACTTCCACATCACCACAAGCTGATAATCATTGGGCTGTGGTAAGACTAACCAGATTCCATTTGTTGATTTCAGTGCCCTTACCAGGAAATGGAGGGGAAAATGGTCTTTCAGGTAACCTGGTTGAGAGTTCTTTCCATGCCATTTCCTGTCCAGGCTTGACCAGATGAACCAGTGATCCCTCTCAGTATAAGGCTACTTTCTATGGCAGTGTTGAGCAATCTGTCTTTCAGGGGAATTTGTTTGCCGTTCTGAATTCCTTATGCTGGAACTCCTGATGAAACTACAAGGAGTTTCAGTATCTAGACTTCTAAAACCACTGGTCTTAAGTGTCAACTGAAACATGTATGAAAAGCAAAGTTCTTTTAATTTCACTATTAAAAAAACATGCCCTCCATCAACACAAATGATTTTCTCAAGTAATCTGTTATCGTGGAATCCTAATGCCTCCACAGTTTAAGGGGTGGCAGCAAAAAAACAGATGACTTCTTTTTTTAGCCATCTTAAATTCAGGGGTAATCTTCCAAGTATTAAATATTCATGGTATAAAATATTTAGATGTCCTGCACCGCTCTGCTCTGGAGAGCTTTACTCTTGTTAGTGAAGAAAGAGATTTTCCTTACATGTGGGGCCAATTGCATTTTTTATAAACAACAACCCATAGCTGCAACCTCACTTCAGTCTTTGCCACGTACAAAGCTGCAATGGGCATCATTTCGAATCGGGCTCCTAGAATGAATGCAAAATCTGCATCGATGAGGGTTCTCCCTTCTGAAAGCTCATTTTCAGATTAACAAACTTTAGTTTGCTAAGGGTGCTGGGAGTTGTTAGGAGGCCCCTCTTCTCCTGCCAGAGCCATAAATCTCTGAGTTTCCTGTAAAAAGGGATTGGTTTTTAAACTACTCTGCAAATTGTAGGGAAATAGGCCTCCTAACAACTCTCAGCACAACACAAACTACAGCTCCCAGAATTCTTTGGGGGGAAGCCATGACTGTTTAAAGTGGTGTGATACTGTTTTAAATGTATGACGTGAATGTGGCCCTAGTGCTTCTATCCCATTTCCTTATGTTCCTTCCACACTGCACTACCTGCTGTGTTATGCAGCTGTGGGTTTTTGACCAATATACAGTGGTACCTCAGGTTAACTACTTAATTCATTCCGGAGGTCTGTTCTTAACCTGAAACTGTTCTTAACCTGAAGCACCACTTTAGCTAATGGGGCCTCCTGCTGCTGCTGCACGATTTCTGTTCTCATCCTGAAGCAAAGTTCTTAACCTGAAGCACTATTTCTGGGTTAGTGGAGTCTGTAACCTGAAGCATATGTAACCTGAAGCATATGTAACCTGAGGTACCACTGTACTGGCATGTCATGTGCAATTTCATTTACAACAGTGGGTGTGGTGTGACACAACAAATGTCATTGGACAATTCCCCCACCCTTTCTTTACATGTGTGCCTCTGTTTCCCCCTAACAACTACATGAAGAACTGTATGCTGGTATATCACCCCAATTTTCTTCACTTCAATCCTCCAATTTTCCAGGTTAAGAGGGCTGCGAAAAGATTTTTTTCTGGAATCAAATGACATGGAAATGAGCACTAAACATGAACTATGTTTCATTAGTTATCCAGAAGTGGCCTTTACATCATGTGAAAGCCCAGATATACTGTGGAAATTAACGGTTAGAGAAATGTCAGGGAAATTGAATAAATTGCCATGTTAATGCAGCCTAACTTGTGATTCGCTATAACTTTCTATCAATAGATATAATTATAGCAGAATTGGTTTTGATTTCCCACTCCTCTTAAGCGGATATTTCCCCCCTTGGTTCTCCTGGTTTTTTATTTTATTCTCCATATTTCTTTTGTTCTGTTTGTTTTGATCCTTTGGCATTTTAACCCCCGAGTTTCTGTATTGCTTTTCTTTCCTGCCCCTTCCCCAACTAGTCATCTGTTCTTCTTTTCCAGTTCATTTAATTTTCAATTATCGTTTTCATTTTTTTCCTCATTTGAGCTGATGTGCGTCTTTCCCCTTCTCATTTATCTTCAAAGTTTACAGAACTGTGAACTCGGTAGAATTACAGTGATCCGAAAAACATTTCAAGAGCATACACCATATCTGTTGTGGTGAAGTATTTGAGGCTTAGCCTTCTTCAGATCTCTAACACATGGATTTCTTGTTGGTTAATGGCAGTAGTGTAGTGGTAAATTCAGTAGTGCAGGGTGCCTTCATGGTAAGCACAGCTATGCCCCCTCACAGCCACACACCCTTCAAAGAGCATATAATAATCTTATAATTACACAATAATAATAATTAGGGATGCCTTGCAATGATCAGTGCCGATCTCCATGTTCTGCCTTCCAACCAGATCTTCTGTTTTCTGTTCACATACACGGGCAAATGATTTGGAGTGCTCCAATATATTCCTTTCGGAGTGACTTAATTTGTGTTTCCTTGAAGCTGCATTGTACATAACAAAACTTGTGCACCATTCTCTTGAAACTGAAGCACCAAGTGTTTCGGGTGCTCCTAAATGTTTAGCTTTGGAGAACAGAGAACAACTCCTTCTCATTGTTGCTCTCATGCACCTTCTCCAGAGTGACGCTAGGAGTCTATCCTCAGTGGTTGACTCACCTCCTTTCACCCTGACTAGTTCCATTCAGCACAAAGGGTGAGAATGGCTGAAAAGCTCCCCTTTCATGCTGATTGGAAAGCTCTGGGCCATGCTGTAGAAGGAGTAATGAGTCTTCAACTCCCTCACAAACCTGGCCCACTACACCTCTGATTTACAGTGCAATATTTTGGGTGACTGTGCTTTCTACTCCCTTGGGACTTCCTGCCAGATAAGTGTACTGTATATCCAAGCAGGAACCTGCTGTTGGACTTCAACTCCCATCATCCCTAACCAACATGGCCAGTAGTCAGGGGTGGTGGGAACTGGAGTCCAGCAACATTTGGAAGGCCACAGGTTCCTCATCCCTTGTATACAGGATTGCAGCCCATGTAACTCACACCTTGAAGTGCATGGTATTTGCAGGAAGTCTTAAGAACATGCAAGCACAAGGAGAACCTGCTATATCAGGCCAATGGCCCATCTAGTCTTGCAGCCTATTCCCACATCGGCCAACCAGATGCCCATGGGAACCCTGCAAGCAGGAACCTGAGTGCAACAGTAATCTCCCCTCCTGTGGTTTCCAGTAAATTTAGATATAATTGCTATAAATTTAAATGCAATACATCTCACTACATTAGGGAACCTCTAAGCAGGTGGCTTGTCTGCCTGCACAATCTGCTGTGCAGGTGCCAATTGTGGATGGGCAGCTTTGAGGTTCTCCTTAGGGTTCTTGGCCTTTAAACTGGATTTGAACCAGTCAACCCTTCAGACAGAGGATACCTTGAAACAGAGGACTGCACTGTGCAAAGCAGGAGATATGGCCACATTAATAATAATACCCTGCCCACCTGGCTGGGTTTCCCCAGCCACTCTGGGCGGCTTTCAACAGAACATTTAAAACAGAATAAAACTTCAAACATTAAAAACTTCCCTAAACAGGGCTGCCTTCACATGTCTTCTAAAAGTCCACATTCATTCAACAAGGCTCCCAATTCCGAATTTTGCCACTGCTGCTTTCTGATTTGCATTGCTGAGTGTCTCATGAGTCTGGGCACAAAGGCTGGGGGCAATGAGAGGCAAGCAGGAAAGCCAGATTTTGTCAAAGGGCAGATTTATGTTTGAAAAAGCTGACAAGGATTAGCTCAACTACCCATTCTTCAAACCTTGGCATGCCACCTTGTTTTCAACTCTCTGAACTTGATTAAAACATCAACAGCAGCGCTCCAGAGCAAGTGAGGTGAAGAACACATTTTTTTTTTTTGCTCCAAAGCCTCAGAGCTATTAGAAAGATCTTAATTATTAGCCCTGCAGATCTTGACTTTCTCCCTGAAGAAAAACAAATTGGACTTTTACATTCTTTGTGTGCTTTACCCATTTTGTTGCATATATACCTAATCTCTTAGCAAAAGTGCAGACAACAACAAATTCCTTGTACATCAACTTTCAGAGTCAGCTTATCAAAACTCACCACATTCCAGGTCCACGTATTAGGAGGTTGGGAATGAAAGACAAGCAACTGGGAAGATAAGATGGGGAAGCTGGCTTTTCCTTTCCTATGGATGGCTTTATAGCAGTGTGTACAATGGACTCAGGCACCATGAAGACTAGAACCAAGAAACCTTAAGAATGACAAAAGAGATGTTATGTACACCACTAGGACAGCTGTTCAGAAAGAAATACATTATCTTCTGGTCAAAAGTTATATTTGGCAAAATTGGGGACATTTTTAACATGAAAAAAAAAATAAAAATCATCAGCAACTGATGTGGGGATGTTACCTGAAGAGTTTAAAAAATGAGAAATTGAGAAAAAGTGAAATTGACAGATTTGCCTGTTCTGAAGTCTGTGGCAAAAAAGGAGTTAACTCTCCCCTTTGTACCTGCTGTAATCTTGATAATTCTCTCTCTCTCTTTCACACACATGCACACACACACACACACACACACACACACACACACACTGATGCTGTATACATTTTTGCAAAGCAACAATACCTCTGCACTAAATGCCAAGCCTGAGTCTCTTACTTCTCTTTCTGTAAAATGGGTCACATGTCTTGGCCTATTTTTTCCAACCTTGGGTATATATTTTATTTTGCTTTATTGTTGTCAAATCATGAAACTAGGGAGGTCCCCCCTCCCCCCTATGGATAACTCTCTGCAAGAGTCCAATATGTTTGCCTCACTGAGCACAACAAGCAACTGCATCTGTGCGTCCATATGATTGCTTAAGCTTCTAGTTTCGTAAGATAATTATGGGACAGAAAAATGAATATCCACATGTAAATTCAAACCCTAAGCATCTGGGGGTGAGTGCCCAGTAAGCTGGTGATTGAGGGAGAACTCTGCTCTTCTCAGCTGTGAGATGGCCTGAGATGTAACAATCCCATCAGGGCTATCTGTGTTAATCCATTGCACCAAAAACAACAGAGTCTTATTACTCTTTACAGATAAACACGTTTATTGTGACCATAGCTTTCATGGACTGCAGCGCACTTAATCAGATTCACAAAGTTTTATCCTGAGTTGCAGGTCTATGTACACATGGAGCAAGTAGGGGGGTTACAAATAGTGAGGCCCCATCTGTACTATACATTCAAAGCAGTAAAGCAGCTTTCAGCGGGAACTGCAGGCCATTGTGAACTCCTGAGGGTGGATAACAGAATAAGGTAGAGGAGATGAACCACTTAATGGGTGCTAGAACTACAGACAACTTGGCTGCAGGTATCATTAAGGTGGGTTCAGAGTAAGAGAAGTGAATTGGATGTAACTAGAGCCCCTACCAGGCAGATAGAGCCAAGCGGATCGATTTTCAAAACAAACATGATATCCTTGAGGAGAGGGGTTCTTTGAAGACAGGCTTCTAAGGCTCTGCTGTTGGTCTAGCTGCCTTCACAAGCTGCTTGCTACTCATAATGAACTCCTAAAAACAGGCCTCTCAGAAGGGGGTAAAGGGGGAATGCTTTTCAACTGAGCAGGAATGACTGAGCCAGATGAATCATGAAAGGAGAACTCTCTGAGGATGCTTTCAGATCAAGTCATTTTCTAGGTCAGTTGTGAACTGCATGGGTAACTCTGCCCCAGAGAATCAGATGGCTCTGGGGTTGAGGCTCAGCCCTGAAACTCACAGGGCAGCCTTGGGCATAACTTGGAGACTTAAGAAACTGATTCTCTTTCATAGCTAGGAGGAGAAGTTGAGGATCCAGAGTTTAGAGGCCTTAGCTGATGGTGCAAGAGGTTGCAAGAGACTTACCTAGGCTGCGACTTACTGATCTCAGAGACAAATCAGAGAACTTGTGGACTTTGAAATCAGTGGAGGGACCACAAAGGTCGATTTGGCTGGCTGCAGTCCATCCTTGCAGGTGCAATGTTTCCTAAATGTGGAATGAATTGTTTTGATTTCTCAGTTGGGAGGAAAGGGAATTAGCCACATCTGTCACCCCAAAGGAAGCAGCTGTAACAGGAGAGTTATTTTCTATGTTAATAGTGCTTCCCTGAGGATTCTTTGGCCAAGAAGAATCAATGGAGAGGTGCCTTTTACTTCCTGTACATTCAGGCTCTGAATGAAGTTTCTAAAACTTCTGCTGATCTCAGGGACCTTCAGCTCAGTGGCATGATACATCTTTGCTTGCAGAAGGTTCAAAGTTCAGTCCCTGGCACCTCTAGTTTCAAGGAGGAGATAGTAGATAATGAGATAATTCATTGGTCTTATGAAACCCCTCCCTTTAGAGGATAATGTGTATTGCATCACTCCACAATTGCATTTGGAGGCTGTCCTGCTCATTCTAATGAGTGGGCCCTAGGCATCGGCCCCAAATTCCTTCCCTAATAGCACCACAATGGCTGTTAAAATTGTCAAAATATGATGAGATGTACTGATGTGAAACACAAACCATGCACACTTTCTCAGCCTTGAAATTACAGAACCATAAACCCACATTCTCAGGAACGAGCTCAGGACAACTCAGCTGACCAAAACCAACAGAATCATTTATTATCATCAGCATCAGCATCAGCATCTCTGTTCTTAGGGCTTATCCAGACTTGTCATTGCCCTGCTACTTTCCCCCAGGAAAACCCAATCTTTAGCATGAAATATTGAAGCAAACATCAATCAGCTTTTCTCCAGACTGACATTTGCTCCAATTTATCACTAAAGAGTGGATTTTCCAGGGGAAAGCAAATACTGCATGGATACATGTCTAGATAGCAAGTGGAAGTGTGGAGAAGCCCTTATTCTTAAGACCTGGGAATCAGCATCATCACTTGATTTGTTCTGCAGTGGGGTGAAGCAAGGTGTTGAGAGGGTTGGTGCTGGTGCCCCTTGTGACTGATGGAGGCAAAAGGCAGAGAGGATCACAGAAGGAGGAGGCAGAGCCAACAAATTCTAGTTTTGTCCTTATCCTCTTCCCTTATGAGTTCTACAAGGGGCAACACTGAGACTAAGGAGACAAAAGCTTTCTTTATTAATTTTTTTTCAGTGCTCTTTTTTCTAGAAAAATAGGTGCCGGTACTCACCATGAAGTTGTTACAGAAAGTGCCACACTTTTTAACAAAACAACAACAGCACCAAAAACAAAAGAGGTGCCGGTACTGCGTAGCCTTGAGTACCCCCTAGAAAAAAGGCACTGATTATTTTTATTTATTAAATTTGTATACTGTCCTATATCTACAGGTCTCAGAGTGGTTAGTCACTGTCACCCCCTGGACTAGTTGTAAGAAAGAAGGAAGGAAGGAAGGAAGGAAGGAAGGAAGGAAGGAAGGAAGGAAGGAAGGAAGGAAGGAAGGGTGGGTAGAGGTTGACTGAAGGCAGACTGAGTTTGGTGGGGCAGTTCCCCATTCACTTAATGGACCACTAGGCTGAATCCACTTCCCTAAACAAAAACTTTTAAAGGAATACCTTTAGAATTCACACTTCCCTGAATTTTGTGATGCACTTCTTGTTAACCAGGCCTCTCTTTTATTCGTGCTCCTTTTAAACAGATCACCTCTGAATTCTCTAAGGATTAGAATAACTCTTTGCCTGACATTTAATGCATCATAAACACAGAGCTGAATTTGTATAGTAATTGAATTTTACAGTCTAGTATTAGGAGCAAGTAGACAAAAGCAATCAATTTTCCTCCAATAAAAACCTCTAGGAATGTATTCCCCAGGTAGTGTTTCAGAAGATTTCATGATATCAGAAATGTGGGAGGAAATAGATGTATAGATCACCCATGTGGGGTACTTAATAAAAGACTTGGCTGGATCCCTAAATCAGAAGTGCATGGCTAAAGCACACTCTGCGGCAGAGTTTTAAAGTCATAAAAGCAAGCAGCAGTATAGCATGGGAATATAGACTGTTCAACCTTTTAAATATTCCATGTAGTCTGCTAGCAGAGATCCCTCATTTAAAACAAATAAGAAATAAAGCCCCCATCAAAAAAGCAGAAATCCATAAAAGTGTTGACTGAGGTCTGAGCATCCTCAGTAGCTAGGGAATGCTGATGGAATGTTTGGGAAGGGTTAAGAATTGGGGAGAAGGGGAGTTTGAATGGAGTAGCTGGAATCCTGACCAGGCAAGGCTCCACACTGCAACATTTAGTTGCAAATTCCACAAGTTAATCCCTGCAATCACAGGCTGTGCACACACCGTAAATTTGAAGCACGTCAAAAGCATATTTTCCCTACAAAAGAGAATCCTGGAAACTATAGTTTAGCCCACATGAGTTACGATTCCCAGCACCCTTATAACAAGCAGGGGCGCCGACTTATAAAAAATATTGGGGGGGGCGGGGGCCCATACCGACTTATAAAAAATATTGGGGGGGCCCAAGACCTCCAAACCACTGCTGCTGGGGGAACGAAAGGGGCGAGCCCCGGGCTGCCCCGACCTTAAGTGAACCTGTGAGGGCCCGCCCTTTGCGGCAGCCGATTGGCTGCCGCCGTGGGCGGTGAATATTAATGAGCTAGGGGGAATCCCCGCTTCTCGCGGGGCTGACGCCAGCCCCGCGAGATTGTTGATGGGTCGAGAGCCCGCAACCCCACCCCCTCTCTAGATCGGGAGTGGCTTTGTTTTAACTCATTACTGAATGTATTTTAAAAGGTAACTATCGTCAAACAAGGAAAATAAAAAATACCAACATAATTTTGTGATTTTACAAAGCATAATATAACTAATAATTTTCTTAAATTATTGGGGGGCGGAGCCCCCCCAAACGAATTTTTGAGGGGGCTCGGGTCCCCTCAGGCCCCATGGAGTCGGCGCCTATGATAACAAGCTACAGTTCCCAGTATATTCATTCTCTCTCTCTCTCTCTCTCTCTCTCTCTCTCTCTCTCTCTCTGTGTGTGTGTGTGTGTGTAGAGGGAAAATGTGCTTTAAATGTATGGCATGTTGGCAGCCACAGTGTGCTTTACACTTGGTTTGAAAAGAAGGGGGGGGGACCTGTGTCCACGCTAAAGATTTATAGCTCGGAAACATCTCCTGCATCAACGAGCAGGTCAAAGCATATAGAGTGCAAAATCTATACTAATGCTATTAAGAGTAAATGAAAGTTTGGATGTGCATGCTGAGAAGAAGAAAAAGCAGGCAGGCAATGTATACTTGCTATCAACCCTCTTGATGTTTTTCTTATTGACTATGAACAAAACTACTTGGTATTCAAATAGGTGGAGAGGGGAATTTCAAGTGAATGACTTTGGTGATTGTGGTGGCAGTGGGAGGACTGTAGAAAATTAGACACCATCTGCACCATACATTTTTTAAAATGTATTTTTATTAAAGATTTTTACAAAAGTATGTGCGATGTCTCTCTCTCCCCCCACCCTGTAACATTTTTCACAGATCATTTTCATCTGTTGAGACATTAGGAAGAAGAGGGGGAAAGAGGTGGGGGGGAAGGTGAGTGGGGGTGGGGTCGGGTGGCGATGTTTCTATTATGCTTAATATATGTGGGGTTTTATGTCAGCATCACTTGTGCAGGTTCTCTGCTATTCACTTGTGTTCCTTTGGTGGTGAGAGAGGTTGGGGTTGGCCTAGGGTGTGGTTGTTTGTTTGTGATTGGCTGTGGTGATCTTTGTTTTCATGTGTGAGTGGGGTGGGTGGGTGTTTTGTATCAGGATAGCCATATTGATTTGTATGCTGTTGGTAGATTTTTGTCATTATCTTGTTGGGCTGTGTGTGTGATGAAGGGGAGCCATACCAGGGTAAAGGCGTCTTCTTCTGTTTGTCCCCATGTCAGTTTCAGTTTATTGGTTAATTTTTCTAGTAAAGCTGTTTCCCATACTATTTGGTACCAGTGGATTTAAAGCAGTATCATACCATTTTCAATAATCATCACTTTCCCCTGAGAATCCGGGGAACTGTAGCTTGTTAATGGTGCTGAGAGCTGTTAGGAGACCCCATTCTCCTCACAAAGCTACAATTCCCAGAGGTCCCTGGGAAGGGGGACTGTTAAACTGTTCTGGGAATTAAGAAGATAAGAAGAGCCAATGACCCATCTAGCCCAGCATCTGGTTCTCCCAGTGGCCAACCAGATGCCTGTGGGAAACCTGCAAGCAGAATTTGAGCACTTTCCTCTCCTGTGGTTCCTAGTAATGGTATTCAGAAACATTGCTCTTTCCAACTGTGGGGGCAGAATATAGCCATTGTCACTTGCAGCCATTGATAGACTTCTCCTTCGTGAATTTTTCTATTCTTCCATCTAGGTTGATCACCATCACTGCCTCCTATGGGAGCAAGTTTCATAGTTTAGCTATGTAGTGCATGAAGAATTGCTTTCTTTTATCTCCCAACATTTCATTGTTTCATTGGATTTCCATGAGTTCTTGTACTATGAGAGAGGGAGAAAAACTTTTTTCTATTCACTTTTTCCATGCTATGCATAATTTTATAAAGTTCTATCATGCCATCTCTGACTTACATTTTCTCTAAAGTAAAAAGTCCCAAACACTGTTCTGGTATGTGCTTGAAGAATCTCTTCTGCAAAACACTGATGGCCTGGAGGTGACCAAAGAGAAGATTGGATTTGTAACCAAGTCGGGTTTTCTGTCTTGCCTGAGACCATGCCTGCCCCTTAGCCTTCCCAAAATTAATTTCATTCACACTTAGCCTTCTCTGTGATGACACAAGCTTGAAAAATGTCTCTGCTTGCAACGGAGAGTGGGGAAACCAATTACACATGCATTATTGTTAAATCATTTACAAATGTAACTGGTGAGGATGTTGGTTAGGTGGTGGGCATGAGAGAGAGTGTTGTGTTTGATAAATAATGTCTCTTTATGAAATTATGCAACTGTTTTTGCCTAAGGGGTGCAAGCCCCAAAGAATGTTAAGTGTGCAGATTGCACAACATCCCTTTCAGGAGGATTCCTGTTTCAAAGGAAATCAAATTACTATTGAGCCATATCACATAATCAGACAGGCAAATGTAGATATGATACAGTCTATGTGCTGGCTATTTTGAAACATGGTATAATGTAGTGTCTAGAGTCTGGGGATTGCCAACAGGCTGAACTCAAACACACAAATATATATTTTGCTGGAAGCCATCCAGAGTGACTGGGGCAACCCAGTCAGATTGGCATCATCATCATCATCATCATCATCATCATTAATGTCTCCTTTTCTAATTACAATCAAATTGTATCTCTCCAGCCCTCGCCAAATTAGAGTCCTTGTGTGTGTGTTCAATAGTTTGTAGCCACCAGTCATCATTGCTCATAAACCTAACCATCTTCTAGGTATTACTGGCTATTATTGAAAAGAAGGGACAATCTTGCACAATTTAGTCATCTCGGCTGTACACTGATGACGTGAACAACTGCTTGTGTGAACAGTTTTTCCTCTCTAGTTGATTCTGACTAACCATTAGGAAAAAAACTTTCTGATGATAAGAGCTATTTGATAGTGGAATTGACTACCTCAGAAGCTGGTGGGTTCTCCATCACTGGAGGTTTTTAAACAGAAGTTGGATGTCAGGAATTATTTAGCTGTGATTCCTCAATTGTAGGGGTTTGGATCAGATGACCTTTGAGGGTCCCTTCCCATTCTATGATTCTATGTATGCCAGCTTGAATTCCATGGTGAAAGAAAGACAGGATATAAATGTAACTAAATAACTCAAAAGTTCCAGTATGCAAGGAACCTGGATCATACTAGACCAAGGATAGGGAACCATGATCAACCCAAGGGCCTCAAACTCTTCCAGGCAACCTTCCAGGGGCCACATGCCAGTGTTGGGAGAGGCCAGAGACAAAAGTAGGTGGCACAATGGATGAAAAAGTGACCTTTATACTGTAGGCTAGTTTCTGCTTGCGCACTCACACGGACCCCCTCTCTATCCTCCATTCATGCAAACAAGAAACACTATCACAGTTCAAGAACAGTCCAGTCAGGCAAAAACTCTTGAGGTTGAAAGCAGATGCAGTGAGGGAGTGTAGTCTGGGAAGAGTCCTGAGGGCCAGATGGAGCACCCTGGAGGGCCACATGTAATCCCTGAGCCTGAGATTCCCTACCCATGCACTGGAATGTGACAGAAAGCTGGGAGAGTGGGAAGGATTGTTGGCAGCTAGTGTGTGTGTATACACAAAATACACTGTAAGGATATGCCCGGTTGCCATAGGCGACAAGGAATTCCTTAAAGGCAATTGGGCCGACTGTTGCAGGAAGGATGGAGCATTCTGTCCCTCTTCTGCACCTGGCATGGAAACAAAGAAGGCAGCCAGATGGGGGAAGTCCTCTCCACCATATCCAGAACACCAAGCTGTTGCAGAAGCAGCAGATAACGCCATCATTCCTCTGCCAGACTCCAG
Source organism: Podarcis erhardii (assembly GCF_964252035.2). Taxonomy (NCBI): domain Eukaryota; kingdom Metazoa; phylum Chordata; class Lepidosauria; order Squamata; family Lacertidae; genus Podarcis; species Podarcis erhardii. The sequence goes on from NC_138511.1 coordinate 37,672,935, forward strand.
CAGGCTAGTAATTTTTGTGGGAGATCAAATATATATACAGTATGATCATGTCTTCCACAGGGGTTCTGTTCTGGGGGTGGTGCGAATAGGCAAAAATGTGTTTCTGCACCAGGAAAACCCAACACATTAGAGCTATCCACCTTGCGTACAGTTAATTTGTGAGATTTCAACCAGCCAGCTTTCAACCAAACAAGTTTGAAATTACACAAGTTCATTGCATACATACTATGTGTGATTCATATTAATATTCTAAATCATCCATTGGCTCTGTGGGTATACAAGAGTCTTTATGTAAATGCAGAGTCAGGAACAGCTGTTGTGCAACCCCCTACAAGCTCCATCACTCATGGAGATGTCCCAAACCTTTTGTCAGCAGGTTATTACATAAGGGGAAGGAGCCTTCTTCCCCATAGTGAGATGACTGGCTGGATCCATCACCCTGGCACACACCCACACACCCCGAACCACTATCACAACAGCAAACTTACCCTGTGCACATGCCCTATTAAATTTTATGTGCAATAGTAAAGTGCTTTTTTAGAAGCCTGGAACTTTCAGAACTCAACACCTGAAAGGAAGCTGCTTCTGGGGTGTGTGGGGAAACACCCTGAAACAATTCAATTGCTGCCTCCAAAGTCAAAAAACAGGGAGAGAATAAAAACACTGGCAAGTGTTATGGAGAACTGTCTTTGTCAGCATCAATTTATTATTGAGCATTTGTTGGGTCTCTCTGCTTCCACTCCAGCCTGCTGCTGAATTGCTGGTATGCCCTGCAGTCTGCTCTAAGGATGAAGGGCTGGAGGATGCTGGAAAGAGAGAACAAGGGAGAGATTATGTCTAAGCCCTTCCCTCTTCCCTCCCTCCTCCTTCTGTCAGGAGGACCACACTGACAGCCCTCCAGGGAGGAAAAGCGGAGAGAGGGAGAATACAGACTTTGTCTCTCTTTTCAGTTGCCCAAGAAGATTCAGGGATGCCTTCCAAGTCTTTGAAAGGGTCTTTGAGTGAGGGAGTCAGTCTATAAAGGAGAGAGAGAATATCAAGAAGCAGATGCTGGCCAAGAGCAATTTTATTACATCCATGGAACCAGGGCAACAAATGTGCTTTGATGATTCTCCATCACCCAGGAATGGCAACAATTCCTCGCAATGTGTTCTGCTCTTGCTGCTGGGGAGACAGTTGACCCGGACACAGCCCGTGTTTAGCGCAGTAAGTAACTTTGCGAAACTTCGTTCTGGAATGCTGTCAGCCTGCGCCGGGATGGATGGCAAGCCGGAGGCAGAGAGGAATAAGACTGGAGGGGTTTTGTGCTTACTCCCCATCAGCTCCAAACCTCTACAAAGGGGTTTGCTTCTCAGCATTGTATGTGTAATTGGTTTCGCGTGATGTCTACTTGAAGGGGAGGGGGGGACATGTGTGTATTTAGCAATAATGAGACAGAATTCCAGCGGCAGGCGGTGTCTGTGAAAAGGAGAGGATGAACACCAACCTCAGCCCCACAGTCTGCAATATGGGGATATTGATATTTGGTCTACCTTACAGGGCTGTTGTACAGGTCATAAGATAATTTGTGTGAAGAAATCAAATGCATACATCGTTGCTGTTTCAGCTTATGGTGGGGGGACATATGCTAACTTTCAGCTTCCTCCTATGCTTTTCATGATTCACAGCAGCTCACCAACTGTAAAACTTCAGGCTTCTCTGATTTTCTATTTGCTTTTGTTGCATCCATGGTAAAATGTGGAAAGGGCATGTTGTAGCTCAGTGACAGAGCATCTGCTTTGCATGCAGAAGGTCCCATGTTCAATCTCTGGCATCTCCAAGTAGAGCTGCAGTGGGGACCTTCTGGACTGAAATCCTGGAAAGCAGCTGCCAGTCAGTGTCAACAGTACTGAGCTAGATGGACAAATAGTCTGACCCAGTATAGAGGAAGCTTCTGGACTCCCTGTGAATGTGAAATGGAACCAGTCTGTGGATGCTCAAGAGAATCCTGTTAGACACTTGTCAAACCCTTGAGAAGTTATTCACTTATATGTTATTGCCGTTTCTGCTTCTCTCTCTTTTGGGGGTGTGCAAATGTGTATAACTTTAAAACATCATCAACAGAAGAGCAACATTTAGAACTTCCAGCTAAGATGGACAGCCTTTGTAAGCACTGCTGCCTGTTCTCTTAGGACAGACAAACTGCCATCATGTTAATTAATCCCTGAGAGTATCCTAGGTACCGCTGTACTACCTAGAAGGATTTCTTGCTGAAATGTCATCATTCAATGAAGTTGATTTGCAGCAGATTCAGGGCAGGCAAAAATAAATCCTGCCCATATAAACATGATTAACTTATGGAATAGGGATCTAGTGAGGTGGGGGAGGGGAAGTGCTTAGATTTATTTTATTTTATTAGGATTAGACAAACTCAGGATGAGTTGGTCAGCCAAAAGCTTTTGGGCTTGATAGTTAAATAGAACTTTCACATCCAGAGGCACCGTGTCTCTGAATACGAAAGGATGAGGACAAGCCAAAGAAGAAGACATCACCTGCATGTCCTGCTGGAGGCATCTTACTGGTCTCTGCTGGAAAGTACAGGATTGTAAAGTTGGAAGAGACCTCAGGGGTCATTTATTCCAACCCCTTGCAATACAGGAATCACAACTAAAGAATTCCTGGCAGATGGCCTTCCAGGCAGATGGAAGGAGAGTCTACCACCTTCTAAGGTAGTCTATTCCATTGTCAAATAGCTCATACCATCAAAAAGGTCATCCTAATGTTTAATCAGACTCTCCTTTCTTGTAATTTGAACCCTTTGGTTCGGGTCCTTCCCTCTAGAGCAGCAGAAGACAAGCTTGCTCCATCTTCCATGGGACAGCCCTTCAGATGTTTGAAGATGGCTATCATATCACCTGTCAGCCTTCTCTCCTCCAGGTTAAACATCCCCAGCTTCCTCAGCCATTCCTCATAAGCCTCGGTTTCCAGACCCTTTGCCATCTTGGTTCTCCTCCACTGCACACATTCCAGCTTGTCTATATCCTGGACCCAGGCAAGACTTTGGGCTTGATCCCAGCAGGGCACTGCAAAACTTCTGTTCACACTACAGGAGTGGCTTCTCCACCAGGGTGTTATTGAGGAGGACTTCAATATATAAGCAGATTTGAAGGTTATACATCAAGTTTTCCCAGGAATGAGCTTTGATTGAATCCAGTGGCTACCCCTCTTTTTTTATAAAAAAATTAGAATGTGTCAGCAGAAACAGCTAAGGTGTGCCATAAACAAAGGGTGTGGGACCTTTTTCAACCTGAGGGATGCATTCCCTGCATTCTGAAGGTAGCTTCTGGGCAACTTCCCAAGGGCTACATGCCAGTGGTGGGTGGAGCCAAAGGCAAAAGTGGGTGGAGCAATGGATGTGAAATTTACCTCAGTGCAGAAGGCTAGTTTCTGGACACACCCACATATCCCTCTCTATCCTCCGTCCAGGCAAGTAAGAAGAATTGCCAGAGGACACACTCCAGCCAGACAAAAGCACTTAAGGCTGTAAAACCAGGCTAGTGAGAGGGTATGGCTCGTGTGTGGTCTGTGGAGAGTCCCGAGGGCCTGATAGAGAGGCCCAGCAGGGCCTGAGATCCCCAATCCCTCCTTGTAAATAAAGGGGTATTTTGTTGTTGGATTTTATTTGTTTGCAAACTGTCCTGGCATTTCTTGTTGAAAAGAAAGCTGGTATTAACATTTCAACAACAACAACAACTGGTTAGGAGAGACAGATGCTTTTGCTCATGAAGCACATAGCCAAACTGTGGAACTGACTTCAACAGGAGGAAAAGATGGCCACCAGCTAGGGTAGTTTTAACAGAAGATTGGAAAAATTGGGGCTGCTAGTACAATAGCTATGTTGTGCTTCTGTTGTCGGAGGCAGTATGCCTCTGAATATAAGTTGCTGGAAATCATAGGAGTGGATAGTGCTCTTGTGCTTGGGTCCTGCTTATAAGTTGTTCACAGAAACCTGGGTGAACAGGATGCTGGACTAGATGGGCTATTAGCCTGATCCAGCAGGGCTCTTCTTATGTTATTGTGTTCCTCATCTCACAATGGTCATGATCCTGTCTCTGTTTTCCCTCCCATTTCCACCTCCCTAGCCAGCTTGGCTCTGATGCTGCTTCTGTGCTGGAGCTCCAGTGACAACCCTCAGAGATGCCTATTCTCTCTGGAGGCAGTGACCACGACTACAGCTACAATTCCTGCACTTCCTTGAACCACCTGTTTCCCATCTCAGTGGTCGAGACTCCCCCCGCCAAAGGGGTCCACTACCAACGGGCCCAGAGGATTTACCACCCAGATCGGCTCGGGACAGTCGATCTGAAGAGGGAGATCATGGTCAACGTTGGCGGCATCAAGTACCTGTTGCCCTGGAGCACCTTGGACGAGTTCCCCGCATCCCGGCTGAGCAAGCTGAAGTTCTGCAGCAGCTACGAAGAGATAATCCAGCTGTGTGATGACTACGATGAAGACACGCAAGAGTTTTTCTTCGACCGGAACCCCAACGTTTTTGGGGTGATTGTCAGCTTCCTCGCGGCAGGGAAACTGATGCTCCTCCGCGACACCTGTGCCTTGTCCTTCCAGGAGGAGCTGAAGTACTGGGGGATCGAGGAGTCCAACTTGGAGAACTGCTGCTTCCGGAAGCTCTTCCAGAAAGCTGAGGAGCTGGCCGAGGTGCGCAGAGAGGAGGAGATGCAGATGAGCAAAGTGACGGCCTGCGTCCTGGAAGAGGAGACCAAATTTGGCCAGTTTATGACCAAGCTGAGGGACATGGTGGAAAACCCCCGGTCGGGCCTCCCGGGGAAAATCTTTGCTTGCCTCTCCATCCTCTTTGTGGCCACCACAGCGATAAGCCTTTGTGTCAGCACCATGCCGGACTTAAGGGAAGAAGAAGACAGGGTGAGTAAGCCCCTGTTTTGTATTTATGTTCTCCTTCCACTGTCACAGGCAGATGCTGGGAGTTCTTAGGTTTCCTAAGTGGGGAAAGTGTCGTTCCATGCAGAAGAATCATAGCTCAGTGGTAGAGTATCGGCTTTGCGCGCAGTTTCAATTCTTTCCATTTCCAGGTATGGCAGGGAGAGCTGCTTCTGGCTAGTGTAGGCGGTACTGAGCTATATGGACCAAAGACGGTTGCTGTGTTCCTACCACCCTGCTTGTGGGCAATGCATAGAACTCCCTCCCACAGAAGGGAGTGATGCCCACCAACTCAGATGGCTTTTAAAGAGGACTGGATAAATTAATGGAGGAATGAAGCTATCAATGGCCACTAGCCTCTATTATGTCTCCATGGTCAGAGGGAGTAATGCTTCTGCGTGCCGGTTGCTGGAAACCACAAGATGAGAGTATGCTCTTGTGTTCAGGTCCTGCTTGCGGGTTTCCTGCAGGCATCTGTCTGGCCACAGTGAGAGCAGGATGCTGGACTAGAAGGGCCTTTGGCCTGATCTAGCACGGCCCTTCTTCTGTTCCTATTACCATAAATATCACCAGTTATATTACATCTGCAGACCTATGTTACATCATGATATTCTGCAGCCAACACTGCATGCCTGCGTTTGGACTAATTCACTCATGCATTTTCCTCTCTTTTGCTTTTGAGTATTGTACCCTTATTGCCTATGCACACAGGTTCAACTGTCCCCATGTATGTATAATGCTATGTCTAATGAATATGCATATGGATGGGGATGGGCATTGTGATAGCATGCTCCACTTGCATATAGCTACATATAAGGGGGTAGGGGATTTCTCTAGGTGATTGGGTTCCCTGCTTCTTTTTTCACTGAGTCACCTTGGGCCACTCACCAACTCTCACTCTAACCTGCCTTAAAGGGTTGTGAGAAGGTGCGATATAAATACAAAACCAAGAAAACGAACAAACACAGATCTCTTGGTCCAGGGTCAACACTCTAGCCACTGCACCAGGCAGGTTCTCTGCTAATTTTATGGGTTTGTTGTGGTAAAGTACTTCTTGGGAAAGTGTCCTATCTGTCAAGAGTGGTTCCTAAGTGTGGAAGTGTGTGTGTGTAGGCAGAATTATGCCCAGCATGAAGACAAATCTTGTTTTTCTAGGGGGTGGGGGAATGAGGTGGTCCAGTGGGGAAATGATCAAATGGTTCATCAATGTATGTTAGAATGAGTGGTTCAACTTTCGCGGATTAGCAATAGGGTTTAATTTGAAATGAAGGTTGCTAGTAAGCTCAGTTCAGAGCAAGCTCAGAAACTGTGAAATGAGAGAGTAACACTTTTGCATATTCTAACTGGCTGGTTGGGAAGGAAATCATTCCTGCCTCTGCTAAACACCTTTTCACAAACACCATTTGAATTGTACAGGAACACAGAATAGAACTACCAAACCTATAAACCACTCCTTGGAGAACAAATCTATTTGCACACAGCAGTGCCTCTGAGTATGTATAGGGTGCCCTTTCATCACCAATGAATCCGTCAAGCCACTGAGATTGGGCAAGATTCCTTAGACAGGGCTTGTGGATGCCTTAAGCAATTATTGGTTTTGCATTTGATTGTTTGTTTGCAAATAAATGTTAAATGTAAAGGAAGCCAGTCCATTCACTACTGGCTATATTGCCAATTTTATTTTTTTTAGAAAACAATCTCGAAAAAATGTATGTTCTTTGTATTAAAAGGAATGAAAAAGGCTACAGTTGACCGTCGTTCCCTCCAACTGTATTTATTGTTACATTGATTCTTTTAAAGCCATTAGTATTCACTAATATTTTCTGCAAAAAAGTATTTTTAAAATAAAAAAAACCCTAAGAAAAGCCAATTAAAGTTTTGGCAAAATCTTTCTTTCTTTCTTTCTTTCTTTCTTTCTGAACAGCACATGTTTACTCAGACGTAAGTCCCTTTCTGTTCAGTTAGGGTTGCCAGGCCCAGACATAGCCAGCAATTGGCTGTTGGAAACAACTTTGGGCAAAACTAAAAAAAAAAGCTCAACAACAACTTTGCCCCTCTCCCCGAAAACAAAAGCTCAACAACTTTGCCCACAATATGGCAACCCTAGTTCAATGCACCTACTCCCAAGAAAGCATATTTAGGAATGCAACCTTTGCCTTTTAAAGTGCCAGAATATTCTTTGTAGTTCAATCAGTGTTGTTTTTCAGTTTGATCCAAAGCACATTTGCTGAGAAGTTAGTATTATGGAGGCTTTCTGGGAGGCTGAGCAAGGAATGCCCACAAGGTTCTCTAAACATACCTATGTGGTGCAGTGGTTTCGTTTTGGCACACAAACCTCCACCATGGAGAATCTGTGAAAATCCAGCAGTTGTTGGGCTCCAGCTCCCATCAGCCTGCAACCAGCATGTCCAAGGGGCAGGGATGATGAGAGTTGTAGTACAACAACAACTGGAAGGCCATTAGTTCGCGATCCTCACTGTTTCCTAACAGAGAATCTGGTCTCTCTCTTTATCACTTGAGTATTTTGAAATAGACTTTAGTGGTATTTTGAAATAGACTCCAGCAGCAGAGGAGTAGAAGTAATAATAATAAGAATTCTGACCCTCACCATCTGCCTTTAAGGTACCTGGAGAGAGCAATCTTATAAGATACACTGAAGTCATCATTGATGCATGAATACATTGGTGCGATGTGTATCAAAATAACCACATGGACACCACCACTACCACCAAAACAGTGTTTATAAAGATGTGCACATAAAGATATCTACACCTTCCTACAAGGCATGCAAAATAATATCTGTGTCAAATGCACAAAACTGGTGATAAAGAGAGAGGAGAAAATGAGCTGCCACCTATGCGCGATCACAGTATTGCTGCATCATGTGAATTAATGCAGAATAGTTAATATCCCACTCCCATTGCGCCAACCTGTACTTAAAACCACAGACAAGCAAATCAGAATCACCTTCCTAAGGTAGTCAGCTGATCACAAACACTCCCCAACCCCACAAAAGCACAAGGACAGGGCTGGTTAAGAGCAGCCTAAGATGCAACTTTTGGGAAATTTCATGATGCAGAGAAAAGCAACATCACTTCCTAATGCCCTCAGATCAAATAATGGTTGAAGGCAGTGCTGTAGCAGCTGGTTCATAGACACCTTGGAAGCTGCCTTACACCACTGTTCCCTCTAGCACAGAAGGCCCACACTGACTGGCAGTGACTCTCTAGGGTTTCAGATGGGGAACTCTCCCAGCTCTAGCAGGAGATGCTGCTGGGGATTGAACCCGGGACCTCCTGCATGCAAAGCAGATGCTCAACCACTGAGCTAAGGTTCAAAAGCTAGAAACTGTACTTCACAAAGAACTCTAGAATGCTGGTTTAAAAACATCCTTCTTCTTTTTGCCAGTCTTCTGTCGCTTTGTGTGTTTGAATCGGAGAATCATAAAAGAACCTCAAGGTCATCGTCTCTCCAGTGCTGATGCAGGGAATCCCTTGCTGCAACAATCCTGCTGGGTGGCCTTCCAGCCTCTGATTAAAAAACCTCAAATGCAGGAGAGTCCATCACCTTTTGAGACAGTTTATTCCACTGTCAAATAGCTCATACTGTCAGGAAGTCCTCCCCCTCTAAAGCTGGAGTGGGGAACCTTTTTCAGCACTGCAGTTGCATTCCTTTGTGGGCAACATTGGGGGGGGGCATCCTGCAGAGGAGAGCCAAGGCAAAAAGTGGGTAGCCCCGCTCCTGGCGTGTGGGCCCTGGAAGGCTGCTCAGAAGGAAATGTGGTCCTTAGGCTGTAAAATGCTGAGCTTCAGTGAACCGGAGGTCTGACTCAGTAAAGCAACTAATCGTGAACTCAATGAGGCTGAAATCTGTGCACTGCTTTAAAGATGAATTATAACACCAAAGAGGCACAGAAATCCTTTGCAAAGCTTTTTCCTAGCATATGATTCAGATCAGTTAGATGCCTAGCTAGCTTGTGACATCCTAAGGACAAATGAGGCATGTCAGTTTATGGCCAATGTATGCTGTTTTGTAGCCCATGTCGCATCAGCCCAAGAGGTGGAAAGCCTCGTGGAACTCAGGCAGACTACTCGTCTGGAGTAAACACGTGTAGGATTAATATCTGCCCATTGTGGTGGGGCTTAGGGATGACTGTGGTAAGCAAAAACAAAATAAAGGAGAACATAGCTTCACTGTGTATGTCATTAATTTACTTCTCCCCGCTTTTACTATGCATCATGCGGTACAACCAGTACAACTGTTTCCACATTTTAGCGCACTGTGGGAGGTGTGAAACAGAAAAAAGGCTGCTTGATTGCCTGACAAGTCATTCAAAGCCATGCTGGATGCAACTGCACCAATGGCCTGCAATGGAGTTTGGCATCTCTCAGTGAAAACTGTGGACCAGAGGCAGGGAAGGCTGGTTTTCAAAGAACTGGGTGACAATTATCTGTCTGTTTGTTACTTGCAATGGTATATCTCTGAATAGCAGAGGCTGGGAAACAGCCTGGGGAAGTGGTTTGAAACCAGTGTGTTGTGGCACCCTGGAGTGCTTTGAATGGTGGTCAGGGGTGCCATGGGCAACATTGTTCTCTGTCCCTCTTTCCTTTCCTCCATCCTCTGATGCCCTCTTGCATCTCTGCTTCCTAAAGGCTTGCATAGCTGTTGTTGCAGCAGCCCTGGCTACAAGCTCCCCGGGCATTGGGTGTCTCTGGGGCTAGCCAGGGGGTGCTTTCCAGGCCCTTGTGGGGCAGCGCTAGGTAGCACCTGTCTTTGGGTGCGGGGGGCAGCTCAGAGACCTGGGAGGCAGCAGCAGCTGTCCAGAGGACACCCAAGGAGAGGGAAGAGGAGAGGAGGCTGAGGAAATACTCCACAAGGGAGGATGTTCGAAAAGGGATGAGAAGCTGCCAGTTTTGCAGGCAAGGGGTGACATAACTGGGCTCCTGAGCCCCACAGGGGTGCTGCAGAACGACTGTAGCTGGTCAAGGGAGCCCGGGACCCAAAAGGTTGAAAACCTCTGACCTAGGGAGTGGCTTTTACCTTCATGTTCTGCTGATGGGCTTATGCAAATTATGTGGTTGCCAGCTGCAGGAAAGACAGTGCTGGACCAGATGGGCTTCTGCTCTGATCTAGCAGGGCTCTTCTTGTATTCTTACATGAATTAAGTTCAGTGTTAAGAGCTAAGAAAATGGCTTCACTTGTGCCAGACCTCCCTAGAGCATCAGGATGGAACTTATTTCAAATGTCAGGCCTTAACCCCAAAATGTGTCAAATGAGATGTTAATACGCTTCACTTTAGGGCTGTGAACTGATTGTTTGTGTGATTCTGTTTGGTTTTTTTTAAAAAGCTGGTTACTCATATGGTGACTAAGCAATCAAATTTCCATGCTACATAACAACTTGCACCATCAGATTAAGTTTCCACAGAAGCACAACTTTCATTTTTTTAAAATAATATTTATTAAAGATTTTCAAATATAGCAAAAAAAGAAAAACATCCAAATTAAAAACCTTATTTTCAATAGCATCTTTCCAGGACTTCCCCTCCCCTCCCCCTCTTGTATTCCAATTCTTTGAAATAAATTCAACAAATTCTTACCCCAAGTTTTAAAATTATTATCATTGTCCCAATTTAAAAATATTTTCCCATCCCCTAAAATCGACCTGTTCCCTTCCACGAGTTCCCCTCTTTAGTATACAATACAGATTAGAAAAAAAAAATAGAAAAAAGAATAAAATGTAATTTAACACCCTTTGGATTCCAAATTTCCCTCCCCCCTTTCCCGGTTGCGTTCCCAATGTCCATCAATGTCTACTGTCATCCTGGAGCTCCCACATCTAAGCCAGTCCACTTTGCCGTCTTTTGGTCATCTTTAGTTTCGAATGTCCAATCTTGGAAGGAGTCTGTCTCAAAAAGGTCCATTTTTTCCATCCAGATCTTTGTATTTAAGAGTAAAAACTCCAATTTTATTTCTTTAGACCTTTCAGATCTGGATGTCCCAAATGTTCCCACCTCCAACTTTGTCCAGTTCTTGTTATTCTTGTTGTTCTTGTTGGTCTCTCTCCTCCTTTTTTCCCCCCTGCTCTCCTGCACAAATGTTCTAATTCCAAAAGCTTCTAATTCCTCTGCAGAGGCTTTGTTATTCAGGAACGAAACATTACGTCAAGTCCCTTCCATTCTTCAATAGATAAATCTATTGTCTCCTTTAGTGTACAGACCTCTGTAGACAAAATAGTGTTCCATTTCTGCAGTTTCCCAGGAGATAAAAAGTCCTATCCAAATTCCATGCCAGCAATACTTGTAGTGTCCCTCAGCTCCTCTAGAAAGATTATAGTAACTCAGTTTCCTTCCCGATCACACCCAACAGTCAAAGTAACTTATTATTCCTTGTTTTAAACAATTTATATCCAATTTGTAACAAATGTAACCAGCAAAGTCCTCGTAACAAAGTTCTCTTTTTGTTCTTCCGCTTTGACAGCTCCTTTGACAGCTGTCAAAACCTCTATTTCTCCTCTCCCGGCTCGCTCCCGGGGTTTCGGGGGGGGGGGTTGCATTTTAATTCACATTCCACTTTTCTCCTCCAGCCCAGTCTTGTAATTTTCCATCGTGAAATTAATGACTTTATCAAAATAAGGTTGCACTCGATCTTAGTTGTCAAGTCCTTTGCTTTAACTCCTCTACAACAGGGGGGAGGCTGACTTCCTTTTTGCACCTCCCCCGCTCGCTCCGAATTTTTTTAAATTTTTTTTCCCCTTTTTAATCCAAGTTCCAATTACTCACGGGTTGTTCTTTTAAGTCCAAATTTTCAATGGAAGAAGCCAGCGCTCTCCGTCGAATGGCATGCGGCTTCACTCGGCAGGGAAAGCGGAGGACTCATAGCACCCCCCCGTCACCCGCTCCGTAGCCTTTAAAAAGCCTCCTTCGCTGGTCGGGGGAGCGCAAACGGTGCCTGCCGAGTCACCATGCCCATGGGTTTCAGCGCCCATGGTTTTTGAGGGTCCCCGCGTCGCCGGCGCGGTAGGACCCAGCCCCTGCCGAGCAGGCTCCCTCCGGAGCTCGGAGGGAGTCCGCCATTCGGCGATGGCGCCAACCCGGAAGTGCAGAAGCACAACTTTCATTGGGTGTGCAGCTTTTCTTTTTAGACTGAGGGAGGGAAGACCCAGAGCTCCTGAACCTAAATCCCCACCACCCACTATTCAGTCTTTTAATTCTCTCCTCACAAAAAAAGTAGGTTGTAATAAGGCTGTTTTTCAATGCAAACACATATGCCTTGGGTCTGATTTTTTTCAGGGGTGGTGGTGGGAGGGTTTAAAACTAAGCAAGCCGTCTGCAACATGTCTTCTGCTGTGGAAGCAGCAAATAACTATCTTTTACAAAAGGGAAAAGTGCAAACAAGCACCCAGGATATTTGTGCAGTGCCATGGGTCAATTTGTTGAGCAGGTCAGAATCCTTTTAATCCAGGGGCTTTAGCACTGTGCTTTGCCTCTCCCCCAGCATTCCCACCCACCATAATATTTCTGGGTTGTTATCCCAAATGCACAGGGTAATTTAAAAATGAGAGAGAAGAGGGATGATTCATCATCATCATCATCAACATCACCACCATAGGAAAATCATCAGAAACAACACATTACTTTTAAGATTGAAACACTTATCTTTGATTGTTTGCACTGAGACCATAGTTGGATTAACTGTAGTACACATAAGTTTCCCTTAATGGGGCAACTAACAAACAAGGGAGAGGGGAAAATAGCACTGAGAAAATGGTTTAGCACCATCCCTTGGTCCTCTGACTGGAATGCATCCCAAATGAAACAACCAAAGACCCCATTTCACTGCTTATTGGGAGTTGAAATTTGCCACAGCAAGGTTTTAAGAACATAAGAAGAGTCCCACAGGATCAGACCAAAGACACATCTAGTCCAGTACCGTGGTCTCACAGTGGCCAACCAGATGCCTTAATGGGACCTGTTCTTATGTTCCTAAACTGCTTTATCGCAAGTCAGACCAATTTGTCCATCTAGATCACTATTATTTACATTGACTGACAGTGACTCCCCAGCATGCCTTTACTTTGGTGCATTTAAATGTTCTTCTATCAGTAGTACTGGAGGGGAGGTTCCAAAAAATATCCTCTTGTCAATGTAAATGCTCCTGTGAATCTGGAGAGGTAGAACCAATATATCTGGTTCTTATGTACTGTTCCTTTTTTTACAAGGTATGTAAGATTTTTCTGAATCCCTTTTAGGGGAGTCCCAGGATGATTGGATGTATTTTATGCCTTTTTGCTCCTTTCAGATCAGAAAGCTTCCTCCTCTTCCAGGGTGGCTAAATATTGTGATGCTGCACTGGGGACTAATTTAAGAAAACTTATAATTGTGCTTTCTATGTCTGGAATTTTATACCATGACACAGTTACTAATCGTTTTATTGTTATGGTTTCTCTATTTTATTCTGTTTGAGGAATGTTTGAGGGAATTGGATCTTTAGGTGGGATTGGTGCAGGTTCCAGGCTCTGGAGCAGGAGAAAGACTCTCCTCCCTGAAAGAGAGGGGAGTGGTTGTGGGCGGGAGCCCGAACACCGCTCCTAGCAGGGGGCATTGCCCCCTGTCTCCAGCTCCCCTGGCTGGCACTCACGCCCCCCCCGGTGGCCGTCCAACCAGGTGCCATGGGGGGGCGTGTCCAGCAGCCTTTATGCTGCAGTGCCAGCCTCTCTCCCCAGCCTCATTTCTCTTCGTCGTCCTGTGCGAGTCACCCACCCTCCACTCCCTTTGAGTTAGGGCTTAGGTCATTGGCCTTGCTATGGACCTTAGGTTGGTCGCCCCAGTTGCCCGGGGGGCCTGGTAGGAGTTTTTCCATTTGGCATTAAGCTTTTTGGTTTTTTCGCCTACCTCGTAGCAATCGTCACAACTTTTTGTGGTATTGGTGGGTAGGTTAGGCATTGGAATAATGTGTTGTGGTGTGTCGAAGTGCTAGGTGTGGCCATCGCCTATGCCTTCAATTTCTAGGGGTATTCCGTTAAAGGAATCTGGCGGTCGTGTATTCCGTCCGAAGCCTGCTTGGCGGGAGGCCATGGCACGACCCTCGGTGACATCAGGGGTGAGCCTATAGTTGGATTAGCATCAACAGGTGATGAACCCCTGGTGAATAAACCCACTTGTTTCGCGATCCAATGCCTAAGCCAATACCTTTTCATTGCTGTAATCAATAAAGTTGTGGCCTTTTCTAGCCCATTAACCTTATATCACGTGTCCCTGTGTCTTCATTTCACTTCGCGGGGTTCGGGTCCTCGAACCACAAAATAAGTTTTCTCCATCCTCCATGTGGCAGCCCCTTAGATATTTGAAGATGGCCATCAAATCTCCTCTCAGTCTCCTCTTTAACAGGCTAAACATACTCAGTGCCTTCAACCATTCCTCATAAGGCTTGATTTCCAGACCCTTGATCATTTTGGTTGCCCTTCTCTGCACACATTCCAGCTTGTACATGAGGATGAGACCATAAAATGAATGGAAAGTCGATTTCGCCTCTCTACTATCTTTGGTCACAGATGGTTAAACCATCCAGTCTCATCCTGCTCCTGTAATCACCATTTAGTAACATATTGGCTGGTGCCATGCCAATTCTCCGTCAGCCATTATTTTTTTTTGGATCTTAGCATGTGCTGCTATTACAAAACCTGTGAAACTCTGGAATAGCCTTCCAAAACAGTCTTGGTGACCGGGGTTGGGGAGGAAGATACTTGTTAAGTTTCAAAACCAAAGCCTTTCTTCCCTGCTTACAAATGACATTTCTTTTATGTTCAGAGGGTAGTTATCAAGGTCAGGAATATATGTGTATTGAGACTGCTGAGCTGACTACTGTATTGCTCAGGGACTGCATTCCAGGTGAGCATCATTGGGTGCTTGCTATCAGTGATGTGTAGCACTGCTGACCATCTCATTGCAGAACCTTGAGCTGAAGTTTCATCCTACTGTTTCTCCAAGGATCTCAGGGCAGTGCACACAGACCTTTGGACAACAGTCCTGTAAGGTGGACTTGTTACTAGTCTTAGAGAGACATTGACTGGTCCATGATCATGTAGCAGGTGTCCTGGTAATGTGGGGATTTGAAGCCAAGTCTATCTGGTCATAGTCAAGCATGCTAGTTGCTACACAACAAGGTCTCTCATCTATCTTTCAAATATCTGCCCTTCTGGCCTTACCTACTTACTCATATCTCTATCACTGCCACCACCTAAAAATGCCCACTGAAGAGTGCTCAGAATATTGTTTTTGCTTAAGTGCATCATATATATATATAGAGAGAGAGAGAGAGAGAGGTTAGTACCACTTCAAATTCATAGCCACACGTTCTTTGGAGGAGGCAGTTGTATAATAGTGCTATGCTGAAATCTGTAACACCCATTTCTCAGAGGTTTTCATCTATAAAAGAGGCTTCCATTTGTCTGCCTCATTCTCTTAAGTTTCTTTAGAACCTCAAGATGGGCAAGGGTGGTATGTGTGAGTGTGTTTTCTTTCATCCCATTTCTACCCATTTCCCCAGTGCTCTGCACCCTCCCCAGCTTCCCACACTTCCTGATCTGAAAAAGCCCTGTGAAAGGAGCTCCTTTACGATGCCTTCTTGTGGGCTTTGATTGAAAGTGAAGGAACCAGGGAAGGCTGCAGAGCAAAGAACCCTGGTCCAATGATTTGCAGAACAAAAGAGAGAAGACACTCACAGGCACCACCTGGCCACCTCAAAAGTAAGGTCAGTGCACGTGCACACGAACATGAATGCACACACACACAAAGAGAAACACCCCCTACCCTTGAGAAGTTCACCAAAATATTTTCTCCCCATTGATAATTTCCGAATGCAATTTCTTTTCTCATTAACTTGATGGAGACCAGTGGGGGGGGGGGGCTGCAGGAGACATTTTTGGCACAGTGCTACTGAATAACCTTTGCTGTTAAATGGTATGACTGAACAATACCTTCTCAGTGATCCATAAGGGAATGTTAGAATTCTCTCTGAGCATATCCAGATTCATTATTCAATGAAGAGGAGGGATTCAGGGTTGCCCACAAAAGTCTTCGTGGTTAAATGATATTGGCTTACAACCACATATTCAAAGGCCAAAGTGACCTATTGGAGGTACTTAATTTTTTCCATTTCTGTTCTCAAGTTCTCACCTTGGACAGTTTGATTTAACTAGAGCCTGGGCTTAAGTATTCAAACAAAAGCAGCAATGCAGGAAAAGTGACTCAGCAATCCTCCTGGCAGCAATGCAGTCAGGGGATTTGAACAGCTCTCACTTGTAAGAGGGTTGAGGACAAGGCAGATACAAAATGCCTAAATGGTAGAAGGTTCCTCCCCTGCCTGCCTTTCTTCTAGGCAAGGAATTATCACAAGCCACCTCTTGTTAGAAACTGGATTCAATGGGTTTGCAACTTCACCCAATTAGCTGGTCAGTTACAAACATTGGTTAACCACAAAGTGCCTTCCATAAATCATTCAGCCACTTGCACCTTTTGAAAATTATTTCTGTATTATGTGCATGCACCACAACTTCATTGCCTTAAAGACAAGGGCCACATCAGCATCCACAACTAATAGAAATAAAACATCCAATATATACCAACAAAAAGCGCTGTCAGACTGTGGGTTGTATGAGCAATGGTGGCTACTGAGACTCATAGGAAGTGGCAGGGATCACAGCACATGGGAAGCTGCTGAACTGGTGGCCTAATAAATCTATAATAAATAATAACAAGGTAAAATGGGTTGTTCCTATATCCCTTTTATATGCAGGCATTTTTCCAGAAGGAGAGTCATGTAAAGATCCAAATGTAGCAGATGGCTGGTAGGAGGGTGAGTCATGAGATCAAGAGATGTTTATTATCTACTCTGAGTCTTGGGAGCCCTGGGAATTGGGGAGCCCTAGGAACTGACATTATACACATTCCCCTCTAATATAATGTATTTTTGCACACATTGTTGTGTTGAAGAACTGTGCCATAAAATTCAGAGAAGTGTGAATTTCAAAGGATATCTATGTTTTGTGGGTTGCGCATTGGTTCAAGAAATGTGAGTGAGATAGCTTCTCATTAAAATGCAAACAAAACTTCTCCCTCATCACTAGGACTGGGTAACACACACGGTGTACATTACAGCCTCTGTTGTATTTTTCTGATTTTTTTTTTTTAACTGAGAGAGATGTCCATTCATTCTGACCTCTTTCTTTTCCCCTTCCATACGCAGGGCGAATGTTCCCAAAAGTGCTATTACATCTTCATCATTGAGACCATCTGCGTGGCTTGGTTCTCCCTGGAGTTCTGCCTCCGATTCATCCAGGCCAAGAGCAAATGTCAGTTTTTCAAAGGTCCTCTGAACATCATCGACTTCTTGGCCATCTCCCCATATTATGCATCCCTCATTGTGCTGGATGACGAGCCCACTGGGAAAGACAGCAGGCCAAGCGGGAGCTCGTACCTCGAGAAGGTGGGCTTGGTGCTACGGGTCTTACGTGCCTTGAGGATACTGTATGTCATGCGCCTTGCTAGGCACTCTTTGGGATTGCAGACTTTGGGCCTCACCGTCCGGAGGAGTGCAAGAGAGTTTGGCCTGCTCTTGCTCTTCCTGTGTGTAGCCGTCACCCTCTTTTCCCCCCTGGTCTACCTTGCAGAGAACGAATCTGGGAAGATCCTGGAGTTTACCAGCATCCCTGCCTCTTACTGGTGGGCTATCATCTCTATGACTACAGTGGGCTACGGGGACATGGTACCCAGGAGTGTCCCGGGCCAGATGGTTGCCCTAAGCAGCATCCTGAGTGGGATACTCATTATGGCTTTCCCAGCCACCTCCATATTCCACACATTCTCCCACTCCTACTCCGAGCTGAGGAGGGAGCATGAGCGGCTACAGTCCCGAATCATGAGGCTAAAGAACGCCAACACTTCTGGTGAGAGTGACACACTGAACGAGAGTGAAAGCTTCACTACGGATGCAACTGGCTCACCCATCAAGTACATCTACAAAGGATAATGAACATCCTGCTGCAAACTAATAATAATCTGTGTACTGTAATGCACAAAGCAAAGCAGTTAGCCCAAGGCTTGCAATTCGCCATTTTCAAATGCAATTGCTTCTGCAAAAGTCTGCCCGGGTGAAGCTTAAAGCACATTGCTGAGAACAGTAACAAACAATGCTCAGGCAGTACCGTCAATGGCAGGGAGGGTCTGGGGTACTAAAGAGTGCTGATGATGTTAGGAGCCCCACGTAGGAGTCTGGCTTACAGGCTGAGCGAGACATACACCAAGCTGTGGCCCTATACTAGATCAGGGGTGGGAAACCCTTTTTCCAGCCCAAGGGCCATGTTCCTTCATAGGAGACCTCCTGGAGGCCACATGCCAGGGGTGGGTGGGGCCAGGGCAAAAAGTGGGTGGAAACAGAGACAAGGGTGAACAGGGCCGGGTGCAATAGTAGACGGAACAACAGTTGTGTGACTCTTTGCCTCTGTACAATAGGCTGTGTTCCAATCATGCAAAAGCCAAAGGTTTCTACATGTGCACATCTCTACCAGGAGAAACTAGAGGCTTTATCAAAGTTAAAGGGCATATTTTGGCCAGGTAAAAGCACTTCAGGGGTGTGTGGAGTGGGTTGGTGTGGAGTGTGTGAGGGACAGAGAGGGGAGCATTTTGAGAGCTAGATAGAGAGGTATCCCCTACCCCTAGGATAGGTGGTGATGCATCTTTTCACCAGGTATAAGCGTGAGACAACTAACCCATCATGAAGGCTAGCTGAGCAAGACGGCACTCTTCATGAAAGGCTTCCTTACATTAAGGGAGAATGATAATGAGCAAACCAAATGAACAAGACCCTAGAATGCCTTGAAAGACTTTTTGGATATTGACTTTTGACCTTTCCCTGCAAATCAGAGATTGTGTTTCATGTTTAAAATGAGTGCACAGCATCACACAGATCTTACCTTCCCAAAAATAAGTATGCACATTATCAGAGTTCCCAGTCTCAAGAGTTGCAAAGTCCAGTAATCAAGGCAAGTGGAAACATCATGCCAAACAAATAGACATGGAGAGAAAGACACTCCATTGTTAGGTTAGTACACGAGGTACCATTCATATCGTAGGATAGGCAGCCCACAGTGCAATAAAAGTAAGCTATCCTGACCCACTTTCCTGGGAGTAAGCCCCATTTAACTGAATGGGACTTACTCCTGAGTGGACACATGCATGATAGCACTGTAAAGAGACTGAACATGTGCAGTTAGAACTGGAGTGGTGAACATAGCCCAGAAGCCACATTTTCTGGTGGGCAACCATCTGGGGGCCACATGCCATAGGCATAAGCATAAATGGAAATTTTGACTTGGTATAGCAGGCTAGTTTTTACACACATGTGCACCCCTCCATCCAGGCAAGTGGGAAGCATGCTCAGAATTCAAGGATACATTCTGGCCAGGCAAACACACTCAAGGAGAGTGCAAAACAGGGGCTGTATGGAGTTGTTGTTAGGGAGGGGTGTTTGACCTGGGAAGAATACCAAGGGCTAGACAGAGAGGGGTGGTGCATTTGACTCCCAGGCCTGATATTTCCCATCCATGAGTCCAAGAGAGGTTACATAAGAATGCAAGACAGATCCTGTTGGATCATACCAAAAGTCTATCCAGTCTTGCATTCTGTTACTCAGTGTGGACCACCAGAGAAGCCCAGAAGCCATCTCCTTTTCCTGCTCTCACACCCCAGTTGTTATTTGGTGGCATACTAACTGCCGAGTCTATCACGGCTAACACCCTCTGATTGATAGCTTAGTCTCCAATCATTTGTCCAATTGCCCATAAATTAATGGCATGCCATGTGAATAAGTCCTTTCTTGATCCTGTCCTGAACCTGCTGCCAATCAACATCATTGGCTGAACCAAATTCCATTTTTTATGGAAGGCCAGTCCTTCCATTAGGCAGAATGAGGCGGCCACCTGAAGCAGCTGATTTTGGCTGTCAGGAAAGGGCATCAAATGATTAGTTGTTTCATTTGTTTTATTAGTGCCAGGAAAGGGAGAGGAGCTTGTAGGATTTCCTGCCTCAAATGCCAAAATAACTTGGCTAGCCTTTGGTACTATGCGCCTTGACTTAATGTCTTGATCCAGTCCTGGGGAGAGGGAGAAAAAATTACACTGCACCAGGCACCAATTTGTAAATTTTACCAGCAGTCACTCTGGTTAAGAGGGCTTTACACAGAACTTATATCCAAGAGCTAGATCAGGCACCAATCATACGATGACGCCTGCCTTATCGCAAGTCAAATTATTGTTCCATCTAGTCCAGTCATGTCTTCATTGATAGAGGCATCCCTACCATTAGGCTGAAGGGGGTAGCTGCTCAGGTGGCATAAATGTTGAAGGATAGAGTTGTGTGCTACATGTCTTGCACTGTAGTTCACAGCTAGCCTACTGCTGTGGTGGGTGCTGTCCGGTCATCAGTGCTGAAATAGGATTCAGCTACCAGTCTAGTTGGCTTTGTAACATGGACTTGAGCCTTGGAGGATTGCTTTCTTGCCATTCATCTCAGATGGCAGAATGTATTGGGTCAGCCCTGGCTCTGACTGGCAGAGGATTTCCAAGGTCAGCCCAGCTTCCTACAATCCTTTAACTCAGCGGTAGTCAACCTTTTTTATACCTACCACCCACTAATGCATTTTTCTTGATGGTAAAATTTCCTTACCGTCCACCAGTGCTTGATGGAAGGAGGATTCAGCTTGTGCTGTAGAACCCCCTACTGCCCACCTAGAATCCTGAAACGCCCACTAATGGGTGGTAGGGATCAGGTTGACAACCCCTGCTTTAACTAATGATACTAGAGACTGAAGCTGAATGCAAAGCTTGTGGTCTACAGCTCTTGTGTCATCTACAAAGCCCCAGAAAACCCAGGAGGAGAAGGCAGGAAATCTTTACAGCAGGTATAGGGATACCCGTGGCCCTGGGAAAGTGGTCAAAGTTCAAGGGCAAATATCTTGACTTATATACAGAAGGTCCCAGGTTTGGTCCGTGGCATCTTCAAGTAGGGCTAGGGGAGACCTCTAAGCCTGAAATCCTCTGCCACTCATTGTAGACAAAGCTGAGCTAAGATGGGCCATTGGACTGACTTGGGATATGGCAACTTCCTAGATATATCTTCCTAGGCAGATATTGTTGAATGCCAACTCTCACTAACCCCAGCCAGCATGGCCAATGGACATGCACGTTGTTGCCCAACAGCCCCTGGAGGAGCACAGGCTCTCCTTCCTGGCTTTATAGTTCCTCAGCTCTTGACTCTGATAGTTGGCAGTTGACATCTCAGTTGATTCCAGTTCCATTGTTGATGGTGCAAGAGTCCTGCCCAAGCCCAATGAAGGGCATGCATGCAGCAGGAGCATTTGGCGGATGGCACCCTAAGCCCTCTGCCAACTTTCACATCATGTTGATTAAATAAGTGACAAACTACAACAAGGCCCCCATTTTGGGAGAGACAGAAAGGGGCAGCAGTGGGACACTTTTGCTTATTTCAGCTGTACAGGCTCTTTGTAGTTGCCTCTGACTTTCCAATGCCCTTTACAGCCATCCGTGACATCAAAGCACTGGAACAGGTTCACATAGAACTTATATATCTTGGCCATTTATAAAATGCTGAGCACTGAGCATATCAAAGAGCTCTCGATGATGCATTTCTGCATCCTTGAAGCCAAAGGCACAAAACACCCATATGCGGAAGCTTTTAAACCTCCTGCAGTCAACTGATCTGTATCTGTATAAGGACTGCACAACAAATGACTTGCTTAGCACTCGGGTTTAAGGAAGAAAATAATAGAGAGCGCTTTGACATGCAGCCTGCCCTCCATAAACTTTTTACACTAGCAAACAATTTTTCTTACATATAATTTGTTGAGATAATGAAGAAAGAATTTTAAAAAGAAATGTCTTGTTTATCTGAACTGTGATAACATCTTGCATTGTAAAGGAAGTATTTTGTAAAGGAAATAAATGTCCCAGATGAAGGCTTTTCAATAATATTAACATTTAGTACCATGCTTTCAATTGTTTGAAGTCTTTCACCTGCATTTTCTTCTTAGAATCTTTGCAGCAACTCCATAACAGAGGTTTGGGGAAACTGCTGCCCTCCAGATGTTGCTGGACTCCAACTCCCATCAGCCTCTGCCAGTATGGCTAATGGCCAGAGATGATGGGAGCTCTAGTACAACAATTTCTGGGGAGGCACAGGTTTCCCAGCTCTGCTGTAAAGTAAGTGTCGCCATACTGCAGACGGGGGAAATAAGGCAGAGAGTGACTTATCTAAGACCTCTTCCCTGGGAAATGATGCATCTTGTCTCCAAAGCACACTCATGTACAGTGCGTGAACATCAAGGTGGTAGGCAGCACACAGCCTGCCATTTCACATGTTGTTTGAATCTCTTCTTTCTTTTCTTTTTTGATAACAGATTGTTGAGCCATTTTGTTTTTCTGGCATATCTTTAATCAAAAGAACAAACAGCCTCTTGGCTTTTAAGCTAGCAAAGAGAGCAGGCTACCGCAGAGGAAATGAACACAGCGACTTCAGCAATGAGTAAGGGTGTGGGGGTTTCAGCCAGTCTCCTTGGCATGGAAACAGGAGTGTTACACAAGTGGGTCTCTATTTTCATCTGTGATGTGTTGGAGGCTGTTGACTCGCTCATAGTAATGCAGTCCCATCTCATGATGAAGAAGATACTCACTGTCCAGATGAAGAAGATACTCACTCTCCAAATGCTTTTCCCCCTGCAATCCAGCCTTCTTCTTCTGTCACCTGAGAAGCACTGGGGGAAATAATGGTGAGTGGATCGTAGGAGGCTGTGAAGGCCACCAACTTGGATAGCTTTGAAAAAGGATTAGATGAATTAATGGAGAAGAAGGCTATCAATGGCTACTAGCCATAATGACTATGCTCTGCCTTTCACAGTTGGAGGCAGTAATGCTTCTGAATACTACTTGCTGGAAATCACAGGATGGGAGAGTGCTCTTGTGCTCAAGTCCTGCTTGTGAGTTTTCCACAGGCATCCAGTTGGCCACTTTAAGAACAGGATGCTGGAGGAGATGGGACACTGCTCTGATCCAGCTGGGCTCTTCTTAGGTTCTTATCACTTACTGAAAATGTGCAGCAGTTACGTAAATTAAATAAAATGTGCAAGTTAATTGCACACATCCAAACAATATGGCATGTAGTTTGCCCCTATTTATCATGACCAACAAGAAATAAGCATGAATGGTGTCAGAAGGAAAATATCTCAATGGGGCTAAAGCATTGAACTAGAGTTTCTGGCTTCTTTTCAATATGTTGATTCCATCAGCCTCCATTTGGTGAGTTCAGACTGTGCTCTGGTGCTTCTTTTCTTAGATTCCCTCTTTCATGCTGTTTCCCCTTTCTTCTTCCAGAAAGAAGCAATATGTTGAAAGGAACATTTAGTTCTTCTTGTGTAATTTAATTCTGCCTGGTACAGACAGTTATCGTTGGCAGATATTGGATCGGCCAAGTACCACTGCTCACATAATTTCATGACCATATTTAATTAAAAGAGCAGTTTAGGTGCCTGGCAAGCAGCCTCACTTAGCTTAAAGGCACTTTTTGTTGCATCAACTTCAGGGATGCTTTCCCCATATTTTTTTAAGCCAATGAAGTCCTCCCAAAAGTCTCTACAACATCTTAAACTGGAGAGTGGGAACAGAGTTGACTTAAACAACTTTGATCCTGCATGCCTCAAAGTCTACCTTATCTCCTGGGTTTGGCCTGAAAGCACTGACAAAATGCCAATGTAATGTAGTGGTTAGAAACCTCTGGCCTGAGAGTGTAATTAGACCTAATTTGGCCCATAATGTCATTTCCTCCAAACCACACCCACCTGCTGCATATTTGATGTAATATATGGTGCCAAGTGCAATGCAGGTAAAGATGCAACTCCCTGTCCAAAAGTAGGGTTTTCAGCTGCTGTTGATCAGTTGATTGGCAGTGTCTGGTTTTTGCCTGTGCAGTTTGATTTTAACTGTATGGGTAATGGAAGCAGAACTGATTGGTGGTGGCAGGGCTGATCAGTAGCAGGGCTGATCAGCTATTCAGTGGCACCTGCAAACCCTGCTTTTGGAAGGGAGCCATCATATGCTGATTGTGCCTGCACATTCCTTAGCCTTTGCCTGCCACTCCTGCACTATCTCAGTATGAGGGAGTGGCTCTTAGATCATCCTCAGTCTCTCTGGATGAGTCCCCTGCAGCTTCTCCTGCTCTACAACCACAGAGGAACACACATATGCAGAACTGGCTACAGGCTCTTTAAAGGCAGCAGTCCCAGGGTGTACAGCCAATAGGTATGGTCAATATCTCAGGCAGCAGGAAAAACTAGGAGCTGACCATGGTTTTGATTTGCCCATTCTTGCCTTAAGAGACTCTGGCAACTGCTACCACTTCCCCAGCAAAGTCCCAGCACAACATGATACTCAATTCAATAAAGCTTTGCTTTAGCCCTGTGCAGTTACTATAATCAATGTGTGTGGGGTAGGTCATCATCTGACTGTGCTCCCCACCCCTTTGGAATGTCCAGTATCTGCAAATTGGTTGTCCAGTAGCACCTTAAAGGTAAAGGGACACCTGACCATTAGGTCCAATTGCGGACAACTCTGGGGTTGCGGTGCTCATCTCACTTTATTGGCAAAGGGAGGCAGCGTACAGCTTCCGGGTCATGTGGCCAGCATGACTAAGCCGCTTCTGGTGAACCAGAGCAGCACACAGAAATGCCGTTTATCTTCCCACTGGAGTGGGACCTATTTATCTATCTATTTATCTTGCACTTTGACATGCTTTCGAACTGCTAGGTTGGCAGGAGCAGGGACCAAGCAACGGGAGCTCACCCCGTCGTGGGGATTCGAACCACTGACCTTCTGAACGGCAAGCCCTAGGCTCTGTGGTTTATTTTTTAATTTTTTTTAAAAAAATAATATTTATTACTTTTAAACCTTACAAAAAAGAAAAAGGAAAAGGAAAAGTTGTTTAACAGCAATGCCACTTCACTCCGTGAAAGAAGCAGTCAATTCGAAGCACCGCACCACTCACCCCACATCGCTCCGGATCCCCGAAACCGGGTCTCCCCGCGAGTAGGGGAGGCACAAAAGGTGCCAGCTGAATCCCACGTTCACAGGCTTCTCCCGCCTGTGATTTTTAGTGGGTTTCCGCCTTCGCCGTGGCAGCCAGACCCTGATTTCCACGGGGCTAATTCCTTCCGATCAGAGGAATTCCGCCATTGCCGGAGGCGCTCACCCGGAAGTCGGTTTAACCCACAGTGCCACCCGTGTCCCTTAGCACCTTAGAGACCAACTAAGTTTGTTCTGGGTATAAGCTTTTGTGTGCATGCACATTTCTTCAGATACACCCAGAACAAACTTAGTTGGTCTCTAAGGTGCTACTGGACAATTTTTTCATTTATTTCGACTGCGTCAGACTGTTGCAAATATTTGGCAACACGGCTACCTACCTGGATGCAAATTGATTATAATATCTATATAGGAGTGGAACCTGCAGGTGTCCATTCCAATAAATGAAGAGTGGAATTGCATAATCCATTTACCACAGATCTTGCGGTGCACAAATCTTACAATTTCCACCTACACATGTTAGGAGCAGTGTAGACATCTTTCGTGCTTGAACACTGAGGACACTGAAGAGCTCTCATTGATTATTTTATAACATCTGCTCAGACCTTGGAACTAATTATTTGACCCAACTCTCTACAAAGATTCTTTAATAGTAGGCAAATCTATGGCCAACTGAATACAATCGATGCAGAGACTCTAGTATGGATAAATTATGATACCTACTTCACAAGTATAAGTACTGAAATTAAAAGGATGACAGCTAATTTCAGAGCTAGATAAGGTGCTGTTGATAGGAAACTGCAGACTAGAGGAGATTGAGTGAAGAGGAGGGAGGTGCGAGACTGAATGAAACGTTCTTGATGACAGAGTAAAAAACTTTTGACTGCATTTCTGAACAGGATTGTTACCCCGTGACTAATGTAGCAAAATCCAGCCTCTTGAAAGGCGCAGCGAAGCATTGCCAAGTTGTAAAACTGGCCAATATATAGTGCTGGATTGAGCTACCTCATTTAAAGTTGGGGAAGAAAGAACAAAAGGTAAATCAGCTTTAAATTGTCTCCCAAAGGAACCAAAGCATCACCCGGGCTTGCTATTAAGCGTACCTGCCTTGAATCATGGAGGTTTCACAGCAATAGCATTTTTACCGTAGCAGCTATCAGGCTGGTAATGTGCTACTAGTGCTGTATACCCTATGGTATCTATTTTATTCTGTATCCCCCCCCCAAAAAAAAATTTCTAGAGCCCTGTGGTTGTATTTGCATGTAATTTGTTGCATTCTCCCCAACCTGCCTCTCCTCCTTATTATACTTTGCTCTTCCCTAGTGCAAACAGCATAGAGAAACCAGTATCTGGATCAGGAATTGTAGCTTGTTCCTCCCTAACAAGCCACAGTCAATGAGAAATTACTAGCCACAATGACTATGTTTTACCTCTTTTGTTGGAGGCAGAAAGCCAGCTGCTGGGAAAAACAAGCAACTTACACTCAGGTCCTTTGTTCCTACGTAACCCTCAAAATGCAAAGTCCATCTTCAGGTATTTAGTTTACTCTTTACTATGATATTTACTAGACCTGCCAAGATAGGTTGCTTAGCAGAATGTGGGGGAAGCCTGTGGCTCGGTGGCAGAGCATCTGCTTTGCATGCAGAAGGTCCCAGGTTTAATCCCCAGCATCTCCAGGTAGGGCTAGGAAAGACTCCATGTCTGAAACCATGGAGAACAGCTGCCAGTCAGTGTAGGCAACACTGAGCTAGATGGATCAGCAATCTGACTCAGTATAGGGCAGCTTCTTATGTTCATAAATGCAGTATTAAATTTATTTATTTATTTATTTTTATTCATATTGAATTTGCATATCACCCTTCATCTGAAGATAACAGAGCAGTTTGCAACATAAAAATACAAAATGAGAACACAAAATTCACAACTATGTCCTGTACTGTGAGATACTGTGATTGTACAGATGAGATACTGTGTTTTTTTCAGTAGGGAGAAAATATATCTTTGAAAGTAGGAAAATTAAACAAAACCATATCCTGCAAAACTCCTAGAGAAGTGGGTCAGGAGGAAATTCATGCACGCTGCTGTCAATCTAAGCCTCAGGAGAAGGAAAGGGGAAGGTCAGAATTTAATCCCCCAAATTCCTGAGTTTTAAAGTAGCCTGAAATCCTAGATAATGAAATCAATTGAGCTTTTGATTTTTATCTCGGTATTTTATATTTCCCTGATGGTAAACTGTTTGCCTTTGTTCTGACTCAAAAGTTCAGTTAGTGCAGCCTGGCAGAACCTGATTGGGATGAAATTATTGTGTAGGAATTCCCATGGCCTGATCCAGCTTTCCCCAACCTGGGGCCCTCCAGATACAAATCTCAAAAGAAAATCCCCCCTGCCTTAAAGGATAGGTGTAATATCTTACTGCCACAAAAGTGTTGTGTACACACAAGAATGCTTTGAATTAATACCATGAAAATATTGCTACATGTTGCCCCAAACACTGAGCAGCGAGGGACTCCAGAGGTTCCAGGTGCTTACTCAGAGTTTGATTTTCTTGGAATGGAGGTCAGTAGAGAGTGTGCTCTCTTTAGGATATGTGGTTTTTATTTACACCGATATATAATCTGAACATAGAATGGAGGGGTTCACAGCATTAACACGCTGAAAGATCATGCTTCTCCGTGAGTCACAACCTTGGACCCAGCACAGAGCAATGAATGTCTCTGTGTCCAGCTCCACATAAGAACATAATAGGAGCCTACTGGATCAGGCCAATGGCCCATCGACTCCAGCATTCTGTTCTTGAAGTAGCCAAGGAGATGCATGTGGGAACCTCATAAGCAGGACCTGAGCACAAGAGCCCTCTTCCCTCTTGTGGTTTCGACAACTGGCATTCAGAAGCATTTCTTCCTCCAACTGTGGAGGCAGAGCATGTCAGTCATTGTTGGTAGCCACTGATAGTCCTCTCCTCCATGAAGTTGTCCAATTCTCTTTTAAAGCCAACCCAGTTGGTGGCCATCATTGCCTCCTGTGGGAGAGAGTTCCATAGTTTTAACTATGCACTGCATGAAGAAGTATCTGTCCTGAATCTTCCAAAAATGGATGTCAATGAGTTCTCAGCCTGTTTTCTACTCAACTCACAACAACTAAGTTCCTATTGTTCTCACTACATGGCTGTTAGGTGAAGGGGGAAGGCCCACCCATTAGTCCGGAGGGCAACATCAGTTAGTTGTAGGCTCTTGCAGCCTGGCCCATTCTTTTAGGATACTGATGAAGGCACTTAAGAATTCTCCATCAGCTTTCAACCCCTTTTGTGTATAGGATCTCAAGAATTGGAAGAGACTCAGGGAATCATCCAGAGTGACTTCCCCTGCCCCCACCCAACCAAGGAGCTTGACACTGGCTGCACTAGTGAAAATTGACTTGCCTTCTGAATATATCTTACCCTATGCCTACCCTGCCCATTCAACATCTATAAAAACATGACTGAAATCTGCCCTTCCAAAGGTACATCTGCAATACGAAAATGATATTTACTTAGTGGGGGGCACCTGAGCAGGACAGTGAAATTGAGGATCTTTCCCATTTAGCTAGATTGCAAAACCAAGACTTTACTGATTTTTTTCCTTTTTCCTTTTACTATTTCTCTCTTAATGAGAAGCAAAGAACAGTGTCCTACTTTTTTGTGCAGATTATGCCGATTTTAATCTTCCAATCATCTGAAAAACTGAATCAGTGCATTCCTAATAACAGCACATAAGCTAATCTCTATGGAAAGCATAGTCATTCAGCCAGGAACAAAACAAACAAACAAACAAAAAACATTTTCCAGGTTGTATAGCAAGGGTTTAAAGCCAATATTAAATTCTTGCTGCTGTTCTCTCCTCCAATCTATTGGTGTGCAATCAACATTTTGATGCACATTTCTATATTGTGGCTGTACCATTGCAAGGGCCCCCATTCACCTAACCACAAGAAAGCTACTATTCTTATGCCACAATGACAAATTTAGATTTTTCAAGGTTTTCCATTGCTGAGTTTATGAAATCCTAGCAGAGTTTAGATAGTTTTATCCAAATACAAGCTGGGCCCATGGGTAAATCCCAAAAGGAGAAGCAGGAACTAATTTGTTTTTCTAGATAAAATGAGATACTCTGTACATTTCTGAGAAGTTTTTTCAGTCTTGATTTTTCAGAACATAGGTGGGAGATTTAATACTCTAAGACCGCTTGGTATACGGCATGCATTCCAGCTGCTTCCTGCAGCTGTTAACCTGACATTTACTAGCATTCTTCACTGGTAGTTATCCATGTAACAACACCCCTGGTGATTGTAAATAGTGATTTTTTTTAATGGAGGAAGGTGGAGAGGCAGACTACTTTTGTTGTTCTTTCAAAGAACAATAGTTTGCCTCCAACTGGCAATGTGAGCCAACAATCATGAGTCTTCAGTAAGGCTCTTAATGGCTATGGCTGCTTTGGGCCTGGGCCTTGCAGGCAGCCCTAGCTCAGGAGAGAGTGGCATCTGCATCTAAATCAGACATTGTATGTGAGTGACAGTACAAAAGCAGCGCCCTTGGAAATGAAGACTAGGAAGACTGGGCAGAGCCAGTTTCATGTAGCGGTTATAGAATATGGGACTCAGACCTGGGAGACAAGGATTGAAATCCACGCTCAGCCATGGAACTCACTGGGTGACCTTAGGCCAGTCATTGCCTCTCAGCCTAACCTACCCACAGGGTTGTTGGGAGGACAAATTGGGGAGGAGGAAAACTACCGGTATGTACACTGCCTTGAGTTCATTGGAGTTAAATGCAGTTAAATAAATGAGGGTAAGGCCAGCAAAGATCCCCCCCCCCAGTTGATGATGTTTTTGGTCTCAAAAGGTTCAGGACATGGGCCACCCCAGCAGTTCAAGCAACATGGCATAGCATCCTCACTTCCTTCTGTAGGCATGTTCAGCTGCCACCTATACTCAGTCCCAGAGGGCTCTACCCAACATCTGTGCAATATGTCGTTCCTAAGCACCATACTTTCTCATTGAGACCAAAAGGCCTTCACAGTGGTGTTTAGTGGGGATGCAATTCCCCAGGGGGGATAGGTTTGTGAGTTAATTTTTGACTTGCACACAATCTTGATCTTCCCTCCATAAATTGTTCCTGCAATGTCAGAACCCCTACAGTAGGGGTAGTCGCACTTCTGTAGAGCAGGGCAGGGTCTTCCAAATGTCTTTGCCCTCCCTCTTCCTGTGCAGCCGCCTCCTTGCTTTTCTGGGTTCTGGACAACTTGCCTGTCAGGGATGGGGCTGAATTTGCATTTTAACATGGATCTAAATTATGGTTCCTGTATCAATACACAAATGGAAGCACAGCTATCCTCAGAAATTTCTCACTTTTCCAAACTTAGCAATGCAGTTCTCCAACCAAAAAATGAAGAAGAAGAAGAAGAAGAAGAAGAAGAAGAAGAAGAAGAAGAAGAAGAGGAAGACGACGACTTTATCAGGGGAGACTGGGAACAAAAACACACATATTAGTGAAACTAATATACCAAAGATGAATTATGGGGGGAGGGGGATGCTTGCAAAAATGCACATATTAAGAGAAATGCAGAAATTTGCCTTTTCTCTAAACTAAATGTCCCAAATGCTGCAATCTTTCCT
The DNA here is from genome assembly GCF_964252035.2 of Podarcis erhardii. NCBI lineage: Eukaryota > Metazoa > Chordata > Lepidosauria > Squamata > Lacertidae > Podarcis > Podarcis erhardii. The sequence goes on from NC_138511.1 coordinate 37,703,664, forward strand.
CATAGGGGAGTTGCTCCACCCCCTTGATAATTTTGGCCACTATTTTCTGAACCTAAGCTGATTATGGTTTGTTTGTTTGTTTGTTTGTTTGTTTGTTTGTTGCAGCACAGCTTTACCATTCGGCTTTTATTATTTTAAAATACAACAAATACATATTTTGAATGCTACAAATAAATACCTTTTTATTTGCAAGTTCTTTCAAGGAAACATTATTGAAGAGGGCCCACATTGACAAGAGTAGCAAAGGGAGGGGGCAGAATTAGCTATTCGCCTCCACACACAAAGACAAATTATTTCTTATAATTAAATGCATTCAGCTTTGTCTGTCAGGAGCAACGGAAATGCCAACGAATCCTTTCAGAGCTCTTCAAGGAAGGAGAAAAAACCCGCTGCTCCTGTGAATTTAAAGTACTGGAATGATTCATGTATTCTATTTTTATCACTCATATCAGATGAAATACTCAACCCAGATTCTTCCAGTGGGCACCTGCAATTAGCAAATGAGCAAGAAAAGTTTAGGACTTTTTCTGTTATTGAAAAGCAGGATTATTTCAAGCAAAATGACCGTGACATTCTGTATTCTCAAGGACTGGACGAGAATAGCATTTTTTAAAATAAAAAGATTAAGAGTTTATGTAAGGATAGGAAGATGGGTAACTGCATCATAACTCGGTGCACTAATTTATTTCTACTGGTAATGGTTGTGGGTGATGTATAAGAATATTTTCGTAGTAAAGAACCGTGTCTGCCATAAAAACACCTTCAGGAAATGGCCTACACTAGAGTACCACTCAGATCAGTGTTGGTACAAGTTTGGCAATTTCATGCTTGCCTTTCATTGATAATCAAAATAATGTTAGAATGATCCATAGAAACAGAATGAGTGAAATGACTGAGCTTCTAAAGAAATGGCTAGTTTACTACAGGATACCTTCACCTTGTCATTCTTTTTACTTTGACACATTATTTTCTCACTGTGTCCCCAGAACCTCCTGGAGCTGTTTCAATCACTATGGAACAGCATTTAGAATTTGCAACTTAGGTGCTTATTTAGTATGCAGCAGAGTATGGAACCCACAACCCCTAGCAACAGAAAGAAAAAATCCACAAAGGAGATCAAGATTATGTTATACAGAGCTATATATTCTTACTCATATCTTCATTTCAATAATATTTAAATGCAGGTATGGGTCTACTCCTGAACAAATCCTGGAAAACCTGAGCAATGTCGGTTCCTGGAAATCTGAAGCAACATGGAAATCAAGGGCATTCAGCATCTCTCAGGATTGAGGCCCTTACATGTGCCAAATGTTGAGGCTAAGGGCACTCAGCTAATTAATGAGATAAGGCTGAATCTTCTTAACTTTATCAGTCAGGGCTTAATAACATCATTGTACCCTCCACATTGTGGGGTATGGGCCTTTTCTCCTGGTGTGACTTATTAACCCCAAATGCAAGAACTGCAAAAAAAGGGTGGGAGGGAGAGCGGGGGTGATTAGTCCACATACTCATCAGTCACCACAGCTTATCATCTGTTTAATCATCTAATTAACACAGAACTGCAAGTTTCAATAGTATATAGTATATACTTCCCACAAACATTGATGGGAAGGTTAAAGCCAATTTTAAAAGACTTCAATGCACCTTAGAAAGAATATATATGTTCATCTGAAACAGGGATGGGGAACCTGTGGCCCTCCAGATGTTACAGAACTACAACCCATCATTTCCAATCATTGTCTGTGCTGGCTGGAGCTGATAAGTTTAGTAACACCTGGAAGGCACCTGTTTGGAGAAGGCTGCTTTGCGCCATTGTTTCCTACAATCCATTTCCTGACATAGAGGTAGCCAATGAAGTGCCCTCTAGACACTGGGCTCATCCAGACTGCCACTTGTCCTGCCACTTTCCACCAGGAAAACCCAATATTTACAGCTGAATTGGAGCAAATGTCAATTGGCTTTTGCACAGATGGACGTTTGAGTCAATTCAGCACTTTCCTGGGGAAAGCGGTCGGGCAAACAGAAAACCATGTGGACCTGTGCCAAGAAAGCACAGGATAAGTGCAAAACTGTTCAGACCCATGCATTCTAGGCCCAAGACAAGTGGAACTGTGGATGAGCCCATTGTTGGACTACAAATAGCATCAGCCCTGATTATTGGCTGGGGCTGATAGGAGCTGGAGTTTGATGACATCTGGAGAGATGAAGGTTCCCCATTGCTTACCTAAAATATAAAGCAAAACCATAGTAGGAGCTTCTTTCACCCACCCTCCATGTATTCACCCAATGTAGTCCTGTCTTTTCACTTGCAACACACCCACCCCAGATGTCCCCCCAACAGCCTTGTGATCTTGAACTGTGGATGATTCAGATTCAGAATTCTAGGCTTACACATTGCCCAGGAATCCTGATCATGGTCTGCTTTAAGCTTGCAGGATAAAATTTCCACTCATTACTCTAGTTGGGGAGGTGGAAAGAGGGAAAGAGAGGGGAGGGGGGAGAGGGAGAGCAGAAGCTTTTAATTAAACCTGCCAAATTGTGACTTTCTTGCAACTTCAATGAGATGCCCTCTGGAAAGGAAATAATTAATCAGGAAAGGCTCTCAGCTTTAAAAAGTTATGCCCTGCTATCACATTGGTCTGTATCATATAACAGATTTATGTGGTGACTTATTTGTATGGTGTTGTAGCAAGCTCTTTCCTCTCTCCCTGCCCCCTTTCTTAGATTTCCTAGCTGGGAGATGGGGGACCAAGGTACATTTCTGCCACATTATTGTTACTCATAACAACAGCAGGATATGGGGCAGCATATTGGCTGAGTTATGAATCATGAAGAACCAGAGACGGCTCAAATCTCATCTCTGCCATGCATTCCCTTCCACAAGCCCCTTGCTCTCAGCCTCAGTTGTGTCCCCCTCACATCTGAAATATGGGAGTAATAGCACACTTATAAAATTGTAAGGGTTGCAACCAGATAATGCAGAGGAAGTGCTTTGTATACTTGAAACAGCCATACAAATGCTAATAATTATTATGATGATTAAGAAAGAGGAAAAATATTAGATCAGAGAATGTAAGCTCCCTGGGGCCAGAAACAAAAGTGGCAAAGCAATGAATGCAAGTTTTATTTTTGTACAGAAGCCTAATTTCATCACACACTAATCTCTAGCCACCATCAGGGAAACAGGAGACTAGTAGTCAGGTTGATGGGAGTTGTAGCCCAACAATATCTAAAGGGGTTTCCAATCTGTGGTCTGTGTCTGTGGATTTGTCATTGAAGATGAGCAATGGCACATCCATCACATTGAAAATTCATATTGATTTTTAATTGTATTTATTTTGCTTTTATTTCTTGTTTTACATTTTATTGCATCACTACTATGGAATTAGAACTACTGCAACAGGTGGTAAAATCATTAAGTGTTCCACCAAGACCCTCAGAAATGTTCAAGTGGGAGATGAGGGGTGGGGGGAAGGTTTGGGAACCAATGGTCTCGAGGGCAGCAGGTTGGGGAAGGCTGCTTTGAGGGATCACCAATTGATAGCTCCATTAGTTCCTTCTTATTCTTTCTAACACCCACCCCAACACACCACCTAGCAGTAATCTGTCTTTGGCAATTTTGGATTGCCATTGAAGACTAAACCACAAGCCCAGAAAATTCTTTTCCTTGAGTTTGTAAGGAACTTTTTGGTAATTTGCCCTTTCCTGTTAATGAAGTTTGAAAAGCAATTATCGCATCGAACAGAATGCTAGCAAATGAGCTTTGTGCCTGATGCTCCTATAGCATTTGATCAATGCCTCCTGATCCTTTGCATAGCACGGCACAGATGGTACCTAGAAAATCTCCCTGCAGGCTGAATATCCAATGGAAATAACAGCAGAACTGTTTCAGCTGTCTCTAAGTTTCCCCTTTGGACCAAACTGAAGCTTTGTGACTTTAACAGTAATGATTCCATGGAGATTTATGCTTCGACAAATTCATAGTTCACAGCATACTCAGAAATTCTGGGGTTCAAAAACTTATCAGTACCTCCATACGGAGTTCAGTAAAGGTGAGATCATTTTCCTAATGTCAGATGAACACAAAGCTGCTCAGAATAGAATCATAGAGAAATGTAGAGTTGGGAGGACCAAGAGTCATCTAGTCCAACCCCTGCAATACAAGAATAGGCCCACTGAAATTAATTAGGCCCTGCTAGGTTGGCAGGAGCAGGGACCAAGCAACAGGAACTCACCCCGCTGCGGGGATTCGAATCGCCGACCTTCTGATTGGCAAGTCCAAGGCTCTGTGGTTTAACCCACAGTGCCACCCACGTCCTCACCTAAGCTTCTCTTAAAAACACCCCATATGACATATAATTCTTATTATTCAAAAAGTGAACTCCTATTCACATGGAGGAAGCCTAAAAGGCCATTCATTGTTAATAACTCGTTCTCGAATTGCCCACCTTAAAAATCAAATTGCCCCACTGTGGGGATGTGCCCCACACTGGGAATCATGGGTTTAAAGCAAGGAAGAGCAAGAGATGGACTGGGAATCTGGAGGTCCCAAACCCTATTGTTTTAACCCATGCAAACCCCTCTTCTAAAAGCAGAGTTGCATTCAAACTTCCAACACTGGTCCACCTGACCGCCAGGTGGTGGGAGGGGACAGACAGGTGACAGTGGCAGTGGCATTTGGGCTTTCAAATTTCAGCGGCACGCTGTGTGATGGCAACATTTGTCCCCCACCTCTCGTCTTCTGTTGTAAGTCATTGTTGCGGTACCTCCTGCAGCGCCTTTTCCATTCAGTGCCCAGTGCTGGCGAACTGGTCTCGCTCCCCTAAATCTGCCTCTATTCTAGTTTTGCCTCTGGTGTCCTCCTTGCTGAGCTCTACAAGGGCAAGACTGAGACTGAGGAGGAGGAGGTGAAAACTGATAGGCAGGGCTACCCTCTGGACAGGCTGTAAGCAAGAAGGCAAGGCAAATGAGTGTTGGCAAAATGCAGACTCAGGTTGGAGGGGCAGTGCCCCATTTGCCCTAATGATCCAGTCTCCATGTTTTATGCCTGTTCGCTCCCTCCCCCATCATTGCTGAAATCCAAACCTCCCCAATTTTTGCAGCCTCTGTCAACAGAGTAGAGTAGGACATTTTGCCTCAGCACAGCAATTCTAGGCTCGGCTGACCTTGAGAGTCTTCAGAGTGGCTGAGGGAAGAACTTGCAGTAGGTCTCACAGCAGGAACGCAAGAATTAAATCCCCTTACAAATTCTGAGCACATGTGAGAGATTTTACAAGAGCTAATTGCTGTCGGGAGAGAAAGGGGACAACATGTTCGGGCCTCAGAATTACTTCGACACATTCAGGAAGCCAAAGTTGCATTATTTTATACCCTGCGGGTTTCAGAGCAAGAAAAAACTGAGGTCCTATGTTTAAAAAAGAAAACAAAAAGTGTGATGCAATCTGTAGGATCCAGTCATTTGCACCTTTTTTGTTATCAGAAATCTAATTTTCAAAACAGCTGCTATTTTCAAAACCACCATCAGCACCATAAAATCTCTTAACCCCAGAGTGGGACGTTCATTTACACCAAGCTGACAAATATGTCAAAGACCAGGCTCCTGTGAGGAAGTTTAGCATTGTGAGTCCTATCTTTGCAGGCTGATTCCTCCTGTTACATAAGACAACCTTGGCCCATCTAGTCCAACCTCCTGTTTCCACAGGGTGGAATTTAACTAGATTTTACTCAAAGTAGGCCCACTTAAATTAATGAACACAACTAAGTTAGGCCCATTAGTTTCAGTAGCTCTACTCTGAGTAAAACGTAGTTGAATGCCACCCATGGTGGCCAACCAGATGCCTATGGGAAGCCCTAAAGCTGGAGCACAATAGCCCTCTCTCCACCTGCGATTCCCAGTAACTAGTATTCAGAAACATATTGCCTCTGACAGTGGAGGTAGAACCTAGTCACTGTGGCTAGTAGTCACTGATAGCCTCATCCTGTGTTGATTTGTCTAATCATCTTTTAAAGCCATCCAAGCTAGAGGCCATCAATACGCCTTGTGCAAGAGAATTCCATAGTTTAAATATGTTCCATGTGGAGGCGTCCTTCCTTTTGTCTGTCCTGAATCTCTTCAAATGCTTTGGATTATCCCATGGATTCTATATTATGAGAGCGGCAGGACACCTTCTGTCTATCCACTTTCTCCATATATTTCACCTGCTTCAAGAAGATTGACAAAAGATGTTGTGACACCTCCAGGACTAGATGATGACTGTCAGTTGAATGAAGGTCAATGTTATTAAACAATTTAAAAAGAAAAAAGAAAGAAATATCAAAGGGGGACTGCAGCGTGAAATTGCAGCACTAGAATTTATTGATAACTTTCTCCTGTTCATTTAGGAATAATTGGGACCAGGGTTTTATCATGTCCTCCTACCGTGTTAAATTATCAGAGCAAAGCCAGGAAGATTTTGTTATCCCTCATTGCCAATGTAGCAAACGGTCATTGTGCTCATCACTGCGCTCATACCAAGGATGGGAGGCTCCAAGTCCCATCAGCCCCAGATGGCATGGCAAATGGTCAGGAATGATGTGAGTTGTTAAAAAAAATAAGAATCTGAAGGGCCACAGGCCCCCTATCCCAGCTATATATGTTTAGGCTTTGCATCTCATGCCATTTCCCCCAATGGCTGCAATTTCCCCCATCTAGGATGCAACTACAGCACCCCTTAAAGATGGCTTCTAGTGAATGACAGAATAGCCTTCCAGAGGCAGCCTGTTCCACTGGTAAACCACTCTGGCTGTTGGAAAGTTCCCCAATGGTTTACTGAAATCAGGATCCCTATCATTTCCAGTCCTATTAGTTCCACTCCTCCTCTCCGGAGCAAGAGAGAACAAGCTTGCTCCATATTCTGAGTGGCAGACTTTCAGTGATCCCTTAATCTTCTATTTTCCATAATCTGCCCCTGTATGCTGCCATTTTGGACATCAGAGCCCTGACACTGGTAGGGCCAGGAGAACAGAGACTGTGGCAGCAACAGGGAAGGAGACGCTGTCATCACATCTCCCTTTCTAAGACCAGGAATCTCTCTTTGCCAGGGGCCACAGCAGGGATGATGAACTTATCCTTCTGTAGGTAACCTTGCAGGGACCAAAGGTCAGTGGTAGGTGGGGCCAGAAGCAAAAACTATTCGGAGCAATGGGTGTGACTCTTACCTTTGTATGGTACGCTACCTTCCAGCCATGTACAAGTCAATGGTCAAACACACACATTTATCTATCCAGGCAGTCAAGAAGCATTATCACAGCTCAAGGACACATTCTGGCCAGGTAAAAGCCCTTACGCAGGGATAGTAAGGTCTGAGGAGAGTCCTGAGAGCCACAAAGAAAAGTCTGGATGGCCACCTTTAGCCCCCAGGTATGAGGTTACCCATCCCTGAGCCTAGAATTGCTGGCCTGTGATTCACAGTCAAAGACCTTTCCTGCCTTTAATTAGTCTGCATTTATATCTGAAATCCCCCTTGATATTATTAAGCATGCTGAAAGCTTGCATCGCTCCCATCACTTTTAATGACACATTGTAAGTAACCTTTCCATGGATATCACAATGCATGGATGTAGAGAGGAGACGATAATAAATCGAGTATAATTTCATCGTTCATTAGCATTGTTATGCTAACAAGCCCTAGCAGAAAAATAGATCAGCTTCAGTTTCCAAGAACATAACTTGAAAATTAATGATGGGGAAGAAGTTCACGTTCATTTGCATCATCCTTGCTGTCATCCATCTGTCTCAAGAGACAATGGAGTGTGCCTCTGGAGGTGAGTTGAACTGTTGGAGAATTACAGTGCCTGCTGTGGCTGCAGAGACTCATAACTCATAACTGCTGCCTTCTGTGTTGTTTTTGCTGCATTTAGCAGCACCAAGGTGACCTCTCAGGGCACAAGCCAGGGCAATGTGTATGGAGGTCCTGGGCCTTGCTGAGAGGGACCCCCCAAAGGAAAGCCGAGCAATGCATTTGGCACCAGCTTAGCTGCAAAAGTTGCTGGAAGGAGGCGCACAATGAGCCATCCAACCATCTTAGGGACTGCACTCCAGATTTGTGGAGGCTTTACTCCTTAGCCTGTCCTTCTCCCAAAGTTGTCCTGCAAGGCAGTGGAAGTTTAGGATCAGAGATTTCCTCCTTCTAGATGTTCCCAGGTTGATGAGACCCATCTGCCCCTCATTTCCCTCTGCAGCATGTGCATTAACTGCCTTCTTGACCGTTTGACCTACTATTGATTACTGCTGGAGGCTGTCTTCGCATGTAGGGGACTTTAGAGAGTGCAGTTGACTGCTGAATGGGACACAGTTGTGGGCAGACTGAGAAACCACCACCCACTCTAGCAAACCTAGACTGGGAGACAAGGGTGACACCAGCAGTATCCAGGATCCTTCCTCTTTGCAAGACTTTTGTGAGTGAGCTAAGAGTTTGATTACTCCTTGGGTGAGAGCCAAGTTGTGTGGGTGGAGTCCTGAGTGAGAGCCAGGAGGCTGAGAGGGGAGGATGTGTCAGAATGTAAATGAATGTAAATGATATTGGCTTATATTTATTACTACCTTTGTATGAATATTACAGTTTTATATCTGTGTACATTGGTAGTTGTTTACGTTGTCGGTTGTTGCATTGGTTTTCTACATACTGCTTAGATATGTATTTTTTAAATATACTAAGTGGTATAGAAATTGTGTTCGTGAATAAATAAATAAGATGGGGAAAATGAGAGACATAGAGAAACTGAAATTGACAGATTCACCCATCCCTACTGAAAAGCAACTGGAAAGCTTGAAGTATTTGTAGGATTTGAAGAAAAAACAAGAGTAGTGTTCCCCCCCCCACATCACCATTATTTTGGCCTTAGTCTTGTATCTCATCTCCTACTCCTGAGCTTTTCATTTCAGTGCTATGTGATTCATGAAAAGGCTGAGTTCAGCTTGTTGTTTCCCCTTCTCCTCTGTGCCTGTTGATTTCTAATTATATTCTTTTCATTAATGTTATTCCGACAACTTCATTTATATTTGAAAGCCCTCAAGGAACATCCCTCCTCCCTTCTAGGCTTATGGATGGGTTCTACTTGCTTTCTCCTTAATACTTTCCACCCTTGACTACCCACATCGTAATTGATGTATTAAAAATTCATTTTCATGCTTCCAAGAAGTTTTGGATTCCTTTGATTTGAGTTGCCGAGACGAAACAAAGAAAATGGTGAGTGTCATCTTAAAATGCCTTCCCCTGGTTTGTTGGCACGTCCTGCAAATATTTCAGAACCTGAAATATTTGCAAGTGCCACTTCCAAATATCTCCACTGCCACAAGCTTTGTGCACCTTCAGACACCTTGACCTTTCTCAGCTTTTTCATGATAGAATAGGAGATCACTTCAGGTGGTGAGTATCAACAGAAATGGAGCTAAAATGTGGCCACTGGGATATGGAGAGGCACTAGGACAACCTGAAGTGGCAAAAACCTGAAGTGGCAAAAACCTAAACCAAAAGAAACCAACACCAAGACAGAGGAAGCTGGCTTACTCTGAGTCAAACCATTAGTTCATGTAGCTCAGTATTGTCCACATTGACTAGAAGCAGGTCTTCAGGGTTTCAGATGAGGGACATTCCCAGCCCTAACTAGAGATGTTGTGATTTGAACTGGGGAACTACTGCACACAAAACAGATGCCCCACAACAGCTTAATGAGGACTGAACAAACCATGGAATTCTGGGAGAGGAGAATAACCAGCCAGGATGGAAAATTTCAAGGACAAGTGCAAAAAACGTGGTCTCTCAACTGAGCCCCTCATCTTCTGCAGCTTGCATGTGACATGTAATAGGGGGAAGAACAAAATCATTCCATACATTTATGAACAAAATCTTCACTTCTTGGATGAAGAATCAGAGTAGGAAGTTGAGACAGAGCATGGAAGAGAAATCAACCAGCAGTCAAAGGGGTTACCAACCTTTTCAGCCCTGTAGGCAAATTTGGATTTCTGAGTGAGTATTGTGTGTGCCACCCGCTCTGGTCACTTATCTCCCACTACCTCAGATCAGCTGCCATGCCATGAGACACTAAGAGAGAAAGCATGTGCACGCACACACACAGCCCCAGCCCCATTCAGCTTTCCCAAGAGATCTGGGCAAAAGTCAGATCCAGCAGAATTTATCTGAGTCATGAAAAGCACATAGAGCTGAAAGTGGGAAAGAAAGAGCACCACTCTTCCAACTTTCTCCTTCAATTCTATGTATTATTCAAGGAAGAAAAACATAACCACATTCACCACCTCATTGACCAAGGGGGCAGGGAGTGGAAGAGGTTAGAGTCTTTTAAGGCTCCCAGGGATGACTTCTAAGGCACCACAATGTTGGGAATCAGGGCTTCTACGAAAGGAATGACCTTGCAGAACTTTTTCCTCCGGTTCCAATCTCCTTGCGCACCAATGCGCCTCCCTGGAGAGGTTCTTATGTAAAACACAGTTTCACAGCAGGATTCTTGTTTTAAAGAAACCTTCTGAATTGCTAGATCTTACTCTTATGTGGGAATCATAAACGGCAGCTTACAGACTCTGCAGTTTAGTTGCTACACAAGACACGCAGCACCAACTACACAAAGCACAGATAAATTATGTGCCAGTGGCATCTAGCAGATCTAAAAGTAATCACCAAAATGCTGCTTCTCTTGCACAAAATGCAGTAATGTAATTTCCCTTTTGAGATGCTAGTATTGAACAAACTGTCCGGCTTTAGAACTGTGCCACATGACACTTAATAGAAACATTTCTCTGGTAATAAGAGCATTCCAATTAGCATCCTTTAGACCAGGCTTCCTCAACCTCGGCCCTCCAGATGTTTTGAGACTACAATTCCCATCATCCCTGACCACTGTTCCTGCTAGCTAGGGATCATGGGAGTTGTAGGCCAAAAACCTCTGGAGGGCCAAGGTTGAGGAAGCCTGCCTTAGAACAAGAGAGCTGATGGGTGGTGACTTGCAACACTGCAGGTTGCAGGTTTTTATGGTTTGGGGGAAATGGATCTGTGGGCCAAACCTGGACCTGTGCTGGGCCCAATTTGGCTTGTGGGCCAAAGATTCCCCAACCTTGTGGTCCATGGGAAGCCCTGAACGGGGAAATTATACTGTGGTGGTAGTGGGGAAGAAAAAGTGTGGTAGGTAGGGAGAGAAATAGACACAGAGTGAACCATGCAATCCTGCAAACTCAACCCACTGATATCTCTGCCTGCCTCCCACATGCAGTGCTTGCCAGATTACCCTCAAGATAACTGCATTTTGAAAGAATGTGCACTTTGTGGTGGTGTGCAAATCCATTTTCTGTTTAGAGTGATTAAAGCAGTCCTCTAGACACAGAATGAATCCTGTTGGGTCATAATAACATAAGAAGAGCCCTGCTGGATCATGGTCAAGAGCCCATCTAGTCCACTGTTCTGTTTCTGTTCTCTTAGTGGCCAGTCAGATAGCCCAATAGGAAGCCTGAAAACAGATCCACAGATCAACAACGTTCTTCCCGCTTGTGATTCCCAGCAGCTGGTATTCAGACGCATATGACAGTGAAGGCAAAACATAGCCATTGAGGATAGTAGTCCTTGCCCCCACCCCTACCTCCCGCATATGATCACTGGTGGAAATGATATTGACAGTACAAAATAAATATATGCATATATGCTGCTGCTGCTGCTTTTTATCTCTCTCTGTTTTTCCTTCAGGGTGCCTTTGGGCATCAGGAGATGGCAAACTCCCAGGTGCCCATCTGAGTACAGCTGCTACTGCTGCAGCAGCAGCAGCAGCAGCAGCAACGTATAGGAAACTAACTGAAGTGATAAAGCAGAGAATGCGGCATTGCTCAAATGTCATGTCAACCCAGGTTAATTCCATCTGGGACAGGGTTTTAAGTGCTCAGAAACAGGGTAACATTCAGCTGATGATTCCCCCCCCCCCCCAAGCTCAACACTATCCTAAATTACATGCTCTGCTTTTCTCAGATACCTTCTTAGATGAATACAGAGCAAACCTGGACAGCATTTAGGTTTATGAATGTCAGTATTAGCCAAGGTTCTTGTATATCCTTTTGCCCACCTTCAGCATAATGGTGATAATGATGATGCTTACAATCTACATTGCATTTCAAGTGTTCTAAGCACACACCTCATCTGCTTATAAGCCTTACACATGGGAGTACAGTGGTACCTCAGGTTAAGAACTTAATTTGTTCCAGAGGTCCGTTCTTAACCTGAAACTTTGATTGCCTGGGCCAAAGATTTTGGATATAATATACAAATGGAGGATTGGGAGAAATTATGGAAAGAAGGTTTAAGATTCACTGCATGTACAACAATAAAAGAAAATGTGATGAAAATGATGTATCGATGGTATGTAACACCAGTGAAGTTAGCAAGGATGTATAAAGGATGTAACAAATGTTGGAAATGTAAAGAAAAAGAGGGTACATTCTATCATATGTGGTGGGAGTGTAAGAAAGTAAAAAGCTTTTGGGAAATGATATATAACGAATTGAAGAAAATGTTTAAGTACACTTTTGTTAAGAAACCAGAAGTGTTTTTACTTGGTATTACAGGGAATGAGATAAATAAGAAAGAAAGGAAGCTATTTTTATATGCAGTGACTGCAACAAGAATACTGATGGCTCAGAAATGGAAGCAAGAGGAGCTACCTACATTAGAAGAATGGAGATTGAAGATGACGGACTTTGCAGAACTTGATAGACTGACGGGAAGGATCCGAAATCGATGAGATCAGAGATTTATAGAAGACTGGGGAAAGTTTACAGAGTATATGCACAAATTAAGTGATAATCAAATAACGCTTCTAAGGTTCAATGAAGCTCTGTAAAAAGAAATGTTAGAATATGAGTAAAATAAGATTTAATTTATAAAAATAATAGAAGTAAGGTTTTAGGAATGTGTAAGAAATCAAGAAGGGAAGGAGTATCAGTCAAGTTGAGGGAAGTCAAAAAAAGAAAATGGATATAAAAAAGTTGTATGAACTGTATAAATTTTATATTGGAAAAAATTGATTTTTTTTTTTTTAAAGAAACTGTTCTAAACCTGAGGTACCACTTTAGCTAATGGGGCCTCCCGCTGCTGCCGCCGCCGCGCGATTTCTGTTCTCATCCTGAAGCAAAGTTCTTAACCCGAGGTACTATTTCCGGGTTAGTGGAGTCTGTAATGTGAAGCATCTGTAACCTGAAGCATCTGTAACCCAAGGTACCACTGTAATCAACATTGTGCCCTCCAGATGTTGTTGGACTCCTTGGAGTCCAACAACATCTGGAGGGCACCACATTGGCTACCCCTGCTAATATATATTAGCAGATGGGGGGCTGAGAGATTAGCTTGCTTACGCCTATTTACAGCGGATATGAGATCTGAACCAGGAGCTCCCTTATTTGCCACTCAGCCTTGTGGTTTGGACTGTGCTGCACCAGCAACCCTGTCCTCATTGGCGAGTACTTTGGTGAAGTATTATATATGCTGTAACTAGTCCCTTGGGGGCATCCCCTGGAGTATGACACCTCCTCAAAAATATTCACCTGGCTTCTGCACATTTCTTCTTATGCACACATCAATTTGCCTTATTTCTAGAGCATTCTAAGGATGTTATTTTTTTTCCTGTTTCCTTTTTGTGGATTTGCCAGCTCTCTGGGTTTCAGTCTGACTTTGGGGATTTGATGGTTAATGGTTTATAAGTGGGGCCTGCAACAAAAAGCTGTGCAGTGCTCCAGTTCAGTGTGCCAGCCTGTCTGTTAGCCAGCCAGCCCCCCTGCCAAGATACTCCATTCCATTTCCCCTCTCCTGTGATTTCCACTGCCAGTCAGCATTCTGTGCCTAATGAGCATGTTTTCAGACCCCCTCTGCAAAGTTTTTTCTCCAATTTCTTTTTTTAACTTGTGCTATACTAGGGGTTCCCACAAACCCACTGATATCTTTCTTTTGTGCAAGGAGTGGACTGTTTTGGCTACAAAAGGGTCCACACTCACAGAATGAGTTAGCCATATAGGATTCTGGATTTGTAGGCCACACTGAATTGTGTCCTGTGCACACTTAAGCAGATAAGGCACATTATAAGAAAGATGACAAAGATGGTGATGTTTCTAGAATAGATAGTAGCCAAATTGAGTTCTGACTACTATTTTACTGCTCCTCCACATGCAAGAAATATAACTCCATTGACAGACCCTCCAAGTGTCCCTATTTTCCAGGGTCGTCCCTGGTTTAGAAAAGCTGTCACAGTTTCTGATTTGATCCTGGAATGTCCCACTTTTCCTTAGGATGTCCCTATTTTCATTGGAGAAATGTTGGAGGGTATGGAGTTATCTGAGCCCCAAGCCATCTGAAGGCAATCCTGTATAGGGAAGGTTTTTTTTAATGTTTAATGTTTTATTATGTTTTTATATATGTTGGAAGCTGCCCAGAGTGGCTGGGGCAACCCAGTAAGATGTGTGGGGTTTAAATAGCAAAATTATCGTTATGGAATGGGACGTCCCTATTTTCACTGGAGAAATATTGGATGGTATGCATTGATTATAGTGGGTGTAAATCTAGACTACTCGCATCTCTGTAGTGAATGCTAACTTTGGACAGTTGTTTCTCCAGCCCGTTATTGCAGGGATGCAATTAAGTGAAGACAAAAGATTATAGGTTAATGTGAAGAATAGGTTTGTTGAGCACAACAGCATCCCCAAAGCAGCAAACTGTATTAAGAAATATCAATAGAATGCAAGTGGCAATTAAGTTTTAACTATAAAGTAGGAGAGACAAAGGGGCTTAGTAAGCAACCCAATGAAAGAGGCTGCTTTGATGAGCTATGGAAAAACGTGCACAGCCTCCAACAAATGTGTGGTAGCCTTAGCTGGCAATTGATTACATGATATCAGCAGATGAGTTCAAAGGAATCAATGGCCTCAGCAGATTGCCTTCCAAAGCATTTGCAACACAACTTTTTTTTTTAACGCAGGTAGCAGTTCTTCTATTAAAAACAGAAACTCTTTAATCAACTGGCGTCTTTGCATTAGAAATAATAAAACATAACACTGAAGGAAAGTCCCTACTGTACATTAATCACATATATTGTTTTCAGTGCCCAACCTCTGCATAACCTTACTCAGATAATCTTTCACCGCAGAATCTACTGTTTGTACAGATGGCTTCCCCTTTTGATTCCAGATTACCTGCACAGCATGAAAGTCTATGCACAAAGCATCAAAATAAGCAGCAGGATTACGTTTCCAAACTTTCATGTGCTGCAGTCAAATAAAAATGGACTGACAATGCTTCTTTGACTAACCAAGCGTGGAAAAGATTCCCCAAGGAAAATAAATCTAAAACAGATTCATTGTCAGAGATGTTTAAACAGAGGCTGGATGGTTACCATTGAGGGATGTCATAGCAGCTGATTAACGTTATCAGCATGGGATTGGACTAGATGATCTCAGATGTACCTCCCATCTCTATAATTCTAGTTTCAATCAAATTAATTGATTGCTCTGCATATCCGTCTAGGACAGTGCTTGCTTGCTTTTAGATGGTGCACATACTTCTGCCAGCTGGTGCCATCTGTGTAAGGATGAAGAGGGAGCACCCATTCTAAGCAGCGCCAGGATGGCATCAAGGCAATCTCCTGCAACAATGGCATACACCAAGGACAGGGATCCCATAGCCCTCCAAATGCTGTTGCACTACTCTCACCATCCTCTGACCTTTGGCCATGCTGGCCGGAGCTGATGGGAGTTGCAGTCCGACAACATCTGGAGGGTCACAGGTTCTGCATCTGTGACATACAATCTAATAGAGAAGGCAAAAATAAAACAATGGTGGAAACAATAAAGGAAAAACAATGTCAATGTTAAAAACATTGTGAAAATGTTTTTTTTTTAAAAAAATCGTTTTGAAAAATGCATCGGATTTGCTATAGCTCACATTCGCCATCTAGTGTCACAATTGTATATTGCACTTTACAACAGATTCAAAATGTTTTATTTGCAGCTGGGATGCTTCTAATTTAGCAACCCTGCTTTACAGACATTTCTCTGTGTGATGGTGTCCACTTTTTCAAGGGCTTTCTGGTCCAAGTCTAGCTTAAAGTTAAATGATTGCATTTCCATTTAAAATATATTTTATTACTCTAGCAATTGTAGAACTTATTTTAAAATCTGCATCTATGAATATAAATTAGTATGTGCAAATGTTATGCAAATCAATGTCCTTTGGGGGGGGGGGCGCGGGTGGTGTGCAAGTGGCTACCCTATCACTTCTGAGTTTACACCTGCCTGCTTCTGATACCTTCAGTACACCCATGACTCCATTTCCCAAAGTGCTCATCTCCTAGCCTTTGGCCCCACAGAGATAGCGAAAAGAGTAGAGTCACACATTGCTGGAGTCCCTTGATCCCTTCTGATCTCAAATCTAAAGACTTTCTAGATTCCTAATGCAAAGGATACAGAAGACAGGTCAACAAAAAAATGAAAGGTCTAGAGCGGCGCGACCTTTCGCGTGTTTCCTATTTTGAGTTTAGATTGCGAGTGCCCTAAATGTTCCTTCCTCTGTGAACCAGAGAGACTACATTCCCCACAATGCTATTCGCCCCTTATGAGGCCACTCCGCTAGATGGTTAAAAACACTCCATTTCCCATAAGGCTGTGCCTCTTTCCCAGCTCCTACGTATGAAAGGTTGTTTTTTAATCCTGCTTCTTGACCAGAACGGGTTCCAAAAACGCAATTTTTAAGTAATAATTAAGCACAACCACATACAAGAAAATAATTTATATTAACAAAACACACGCACACAAACCTATCAGGGCGTCCAACGGGGCGAACTACGAGTCCCACAATGCATTGCAATCTCGACCTCGTCCTGTTCGTTTTGTCTCGCGAGGCCTGGGGATTCGGAGCAGCGAGAGAGGGCGGAGAAATCTCGTAGGCGAAGCCGGAAGCGCCTTCTGGAGTCGGGCCTGGAGAGGGGAAAGAGGCTGGAGCCGGAGAGAACCGACATGGCCGAGACGGACCCCAAGACTGTGCAAGACCTCACCGCCGTGGTGAGGTGGCAAGAAAAGCAGCCGCGGGGAATGCCGGGGCGGGCGGGAAAGGATTTCGGTTGCTATGGAGACCGAATGGGGCCACTCAAGTGGGGGAGTGTGTTGCCATGGAGAAGAGAGAAGCGGGGCCTACCTAGCAGTGGGGGTTGCCATGGAGACGAGGGCAGGAGTGGTCAGGGCGGGTCTGATTGCCATGGAAACCGAGGGGGCTCTGCTTGTCACAGAGATTGGGGGTCGGGTGGGGCCTCTATGGATATTTGGGGCGGGGGCTACTCTGTGCGGTTTATTTTAATGACTACTCCAGAGAGAGAAATGTATATGTGATGGATATTATATAATGTATATATTGTGTATTTTTGTAATCTGCCCCAAGACACACACACATTCTGCCCCCCCCCCTTCTTATATGTACACTATGTACATAACAAATTTATTTACATCCTGCCTTTCAGAACACAGATCCTCCCCAGGCAGTTTGGAAGTAACAAAGATTCACTAATACTAATATTTAGAATACAACAATCCATTAGGGTACTTCCCACAGTGTAGTTGGTAGGGGCAGATGCTGAGGGACAGGGAGCCAATGTAGGATTCTGGAGGGCAGGGCTGTGTGTGTGCTGCATGCCCTACCCCTTGGCTTGCTAAGTTGGTGCTCTGCCCTCATACCAGTGTTGGCAATTCTATCCTGTCACCAGTGTTAAAGTTGGATTCAGCTGCAGTCCAGTCACCTTTTGTATGTGGTGTGGCGGGGAGTCACTGTCTTGGCCACCTCGGGCTACAAAATGTTGAATTGGGCCCAGAGCAGTATGGAAACATATTTCAGGATGCATTTTGTATCCTTATTCATTGGGATCCCACCCTAGCAAGAGAAATTGAAACATCCATATATCATATTTTATCAGTGGTGATGCTCCTATGCAATTTTATATTTGTTGGATTGACAAGCCCCCCCCCCCCCCCCGCCGCCGCCACGCTTAATAATTTGCTATTTGCCAGCCTAGCAGTTTCCACGAGAAGAGATATTTTCACATAACTAGCCCTTCAGAACTTCATTTAATGCTTCATAGCTCAAGTATGCTTGGGACCTTTGTCAGAACCCAGTGTTCACTTTCAGAAGTTGTGATGAAAACATTTCACATGCAGAGCTTAGTATTGGCCAAAATGCCTCCTTTGGGTTAAATACTGCACCTGGGGCCCAAGAAATTAAAATCCTGTGGCCCCAGATAATTCCTGTTTAAAGCAAAACTACTTTTTTTTTCTCCTCAGGTGCAGACACTGCTTCAGCAAATGCAGGACAAGTTTCAAACCATGTCTGACCAGATTATTGGCCGGAATATCCTTTGGGTTTTCCATCTTTTAAACAGAGCTCTTTGTGTGATGTAATAATAATAAAATAATTTATTATTTATACCCCACCCATCTGGCTGAGTTTCCCCAGCCACTCTGTGATGTACAGAATGGATGAATTCTATAAATCCCCCAAATGACTTGGTTCCTCCAAAGGCTGTATATTTAAAGCGGTATCATACCACTTTCAACAGTCATGGCTTCTCCCAAATAATCCTAGGAACTGTAGCTTGTTAAAAGTGCTGAGAAATATTCGGAGACGCCATCTCTCCTCAACAGAGCTATATTTTCCCGAGTTCCCTGGGAAGAGTGAGTGATGGTTAAAACATTATGTGATGGAGCCTAACTTTTGAGGACAAAGGAAGGGAAGGTAGAGGGCTGTTATATACCAGATAATATATTATTTCTCCCCCAGCCCAGGATTGTCTTTTCTGGCAGGATTGCAGGAAGTGAATGATGATTTCTTGGCATATAGCTACTAGCCATAACAACTTGATGAGTACTGGTCATCTGGGAGCAACTGTAGAAGAGGCCTCATGTCCTGCTTGTGTTACTGTGTTCTAAAGCTGTTAGCGCTTCAGTAGGTGCTGAGCAGTTCTTACTTTTATATACTGCTTGATTGTAAAAAAGCAGTTTACAAAGAGAATAAAACAATAAAATTATTAGTAAAATCAATTTAAAACATTCATGAATTTTTTTTAAAAAAATACCAAGCAATAAACTAAAAATGCACCACATTTTAAATATCTGGGCAGGCATATCTAAACAAAGACATTTTTAGCAGGGATCAAAAAGAGTACTGTGAAGGCGTCTGCCTGATCTCAATAAGCAAGACTTCCAAAGCATAGGTGCTGCCACACTAAAATACCAATTTCTTACAAGTGTAGGGTGTGTTATATGTGGGCTCTGTAACAGTGCCAGTTCCACCTAACATTGAAATCTTCATTATTGATTTTTATAATGAGGCCCAATTTACTTAGTTATAAAAACATCAGGGTCTAGGCTTTCTGAGGGTCAGGTGGTGTCTCTTCACTTTTGCATTTCTCTAGTCTGTTTTCTTTAACTCTGTTCACTTGATGACATGAGCTGCCGTATTGACGACCTGGAGAAGAACATCGCAGATCTCATGACGCAAGCTGGAGTGGAGGAGCTGGAAGGCGAGAACAAGGCACCTGCTACCAAAACATCAAGTGAGAATCATGTTCAGAACATGTTCAGAACATGTTAAGCAGGGCTACATATTGGGAACTGAAACTATCTTTTTGGACTGTGGGAGCGGGCAGGCTAGGCAGAGTGGCTTTCAACTGGTGGATTGGGAACCCAGATGAAGGGGATAAGATGGGTTGCACTATTACCACAATCTTACATTGCTTTGCTTTCTTCTGGTAAGAGAGAGGGGAAATACCTGCTAAAATGGGTAGGGAACCCATGAACCTCCAGATGTTGCTGGACTCCCAACTCTCATTGTTCCTGATAATTGGCCATGATGCTGGGGTTGAATTGGCACCCAACAGCATCTGGTGAGTTACTGATTCACCACCCCTTTACCAGAAAGAACTAAAAGTAGTCCTGTATTTGAATTGGGTCTGAAATTATCAAAGAGTGCTAGGCTTGGACTGTCTGTTTTCAAAGGTTGGAACATTTTGCCCATCTGTTTAGAACCGGAGCTGATTCACACACCAGATGCATACAGTGCTAGAACTAAATAGGCCTTGGCTTGCTAAACATCTGGATGGGTGCCATGCCCCAGTTTTCCAGAGTGTCTTAAGTTTAATAGAATAATACTTCCTGGAGTATTATTGGCAGTAGGTTGTAAATAGAAGAAATAAATGGATGGCACTTCTTGCCACCGGGTGTAGCTGTGGCTGCGTGGAGAAGAGTCTTGTTGATAGAAACAGCTGATAGTAACAGTAGTCACTTGTGCGCAATACAGCCTATAGAGCTATATCTCTTTGAATACCAGCTGCCAGGATACAGCTGTCACCTCATGTCCTGCTTGCAAGCTACAGAGAAATCACACTGGCCAGTGTTGGGCCTGACTTAGTGGTCCAGCAAGCTAGTTAATAAGGTTCTTAAACAAGTGGAACCTACCACAAACTGTTGCAGTGTGGAGGGCTCCTGTTCAGTGTGACAGACACCCATGGCCACCTCCGGGATATTCCATTACATTTCTCTCCCTGATTTTCTCCCCTCACCATATACAAAATCAGCTGACATTCCATGACCACTGAGCATACTTAGTCCTTTTTGGGCTGTTTTGGAAGCCTCTCCTTCCTTCCATATTTCCCCCGTCCCCCAAGGTTTTCTTGAGAATTCCCCCCTGCCTCTGGATTATTTTGGCTGGCTCTGTTTTGGCTACACAAGAATAATCCACATTCAGAAAACATGTTCACTGCTAGCATCTAACCACACTTCCTTTCAGATTTAACACTGCCTGCCTCCCTCCCACGTTAAGGGCTGCATGTTCAGAACATTTGCTTGCTTGCTTGTTTATAGTGTTTATATCCTGCTTTTTATATCCCAGTTGCTGGGAATTGCAGGCAGGGAGAGTTGTCTTGCTCTCAGGTGCTGCTTGCGGGTTTCCCATTGGGGCATCTGGTTGGCCACTGGGAGAACAGAATGTAGGAGCACATGGGATTTGGGCCTGCTTCAGTAGCCAGACTCTCCTTGTGTTCTTTCCTTCAATAACCCCAAGGTCACATATGTAGTTCTGCCTCTTGTTTGTTTTCATAACAGCCCTAAGAGATAGGATGGGTTGGGAGGAAGTGACTGGGACAAGGTCAAGGACTAGCAACTTCATAGCTGAGTAGTGTTTTTGAACCTTGGTCCTAATCTTGGACTCTACTTGCTACATTATTTTTTCAGTTAAAAGTAATTTTAGATGCAGACTTTGTTAACACTGCTTATGAACATTGGTAGTTTTCTCTGGTAGCATTCTTGTTAATAAATGTGTCTTTTTAATCCCCTCAACAGCTTGCCAATAATCTACGATGGGTGCTGGAAGGAAGCGGTTTTTACAAGCCTACAGGGATTTGAAGACAGCCTTTTTGTTTTCTTTCCTTTTTTTCAACTGCTAATATGTAAACGCATTTTTCTACTGCTGTAGAACTTGCATTCTTAATGTACCTTGTATAGCTAGATTTGGAACAATTTCTATTCTGGTTTCTTGTGTATTTGTGGGTTTCACACAGTTTTTCAAAGTAACACGTTCTATAAACTTCAGTTGTTTAAGCAGAATTTGATGGCATTGCAGAATTTGATAAGAATTGAATTGAAAATACTAACATTATGAGTGGGCTTTTGTGAGGTCGCACTTTTAAAAAGAAAAAAACATTTTTACTTGTGGCCTTTTTGTAATTATTTTCAATGATGTGGCTAAAGACTAGTCCTTTCCATCAGCCTGCACAACAAATTTGTCATGTGTTTGTAAGGTACTTTTGTGGACTAGAGTACAAGAATGAAAACATTGTGTTCTAAAATCTGTCATTGTGCCAGTATGTTGCCCCGTTAGTAATGGATTTAATACAACAAGCAATCTGCTCTGGGGGATTTAGGCTGCATGAACCATAACTCTTCTTTTTAGTTTTCTTATTATCAGTCAGTGTTCTTCATGATACCAGCTTGTGGTTTTGGGCAAATGATATATTAAGGTCATATTTCAGTAAGCTGCAGGCAGTGCTGCCCTGGGAATGGGCTTCTGCAGTTGGGAGATATCCTTTTAGAAAGCTAGTTTATTCCCAGGTATGGAGATTACCTGTTTAAACCTATTATTAACTTGGGGGTGGATGGTTCTGCATTCCTGATAAAATGAAAGGGAAGTATTACTGGGACATCCCAGCAGCTCATCCTGGGCTCCCTTCTTTTTTAAGTGGGATGCTGGATGTGAAGACCATCCCAAAACCAATGTGAATCAGTGAAGGTCCTGTGCTTCATGGGCCTACCTGGGTCTTGGCTTGGTGACTGAAAAATAACCCCGCCTGCTTCAGGATCATATCCTTTCCTGCACCTTCAATCACTACCCCCTCTTTTCCATGTGTCTTGTGCCCTCCAAGGGATTCCCCCAGTCACTTTTAATAATCACTGGTCAAGGATCTTGCTATTGATTGATCTTATATCCCAGCAGAGTGCAGCAAAGGAGACAGGGCCTATTGCTGCAGGTAGGTGCTCTAGCACAAGATAGCCGCAACCCCAATCCAGCACGCTACAAAGCAAATGTCATTTGCACCAGGATAAACGTAAATGCTCTGGCCTTACCACATACTTGCATTGTTCCTGACCATTGGTCATGCTGGCTGGAGTTCCCAACAACAGCTGGAAGACTAGAACTCTTAAACAGTGTAATCCTATACATATTTATTCAGAAGAAAATCCCGCTGTTCAGTGGGGCTTGCTACTAAACAAGTGTATTAGGATTGCAGCCTAAGAATCCACTACACTTTGCGTCAACATACTTATACAGTATAGCCTCAGAGTTCCCTGGGAAGAGATTGATTGATAAATCATGCTGGGAATTGTAGCTCTGGGAGGGGAAAAGGGGTCTCATAACAACTGGAACGCTATGATCCCCAGGATTCTTTGGGGGAATCCCTGACTGTTTAAAGTGGCATGATACTGCTTTAAACATACCATGCAGATGGGGCATATGATAAGCTCCCATGCATGTTTGCTTTGAATCTTAGCTGCTGATAGCACAGAGAGGACCTGTACCATGCCAGGCCAGGTTATATGTCAATTGATCTTGCTGGTTAGCCCCTCCATTTAACTGGCCTGCTTGTGAAAAGACTCAGCAAGCCTGATGTGAACCAGGTGAGATTCCATCTACGTAGTTGTAACTGAAAGAGCCACATATTGGTCCGTAAGAGGTCTTTATCCACTCAAGGTAATAGCTATAGGGGGCTCTAGAAGACACTGGGAACCTTCTCATTTATATATTTTCCCAGCAGTAGAACCACTTTAGGAGTTGAACATTTCATTAGGAGTTGAACATTTGTTAATAGGCACCAAGAAATAAAGAGAGGAAGATAGGATTTTGGGGGGTGACTATCTGGAAGTTGTAATAACTCCCCACCTTGTCGAAAACATGCAAGATACTTCTCCACCCCTCAGCATCATCTGTCATTCACCATCTGTTTGTGCCACTCATAAAACATCTCATGTCTGTTGTGGTGATAACGTGGACACTGTTAATACTCAAGGTGCCAAGGAAGTCCTCTTAAGCTGTATTAAGAAAGCAAAGGGAGATAGGAGAAAATGCATTGTGTACCACCAGCCTTAGACTTTCCAGTCCTGTTAGAACTGTCTAATAAAAATGCTGAAATTGCTCTAAAATAAGGCTAGATTTGTGTGTAGGACATGCACTCTGCGGATCTTGTGTCTTTAGTGATTAACATTTGGTTGGAAGTCTCCACAGTGAATAATTATTCTGCCATGGGGTCTGGGGTGGCCAGGGGGATCTGGTCATTCAGTGTGGGCTGCAGGATCCTGGACAAGATAGGCCCTTTGTCTGATCCAGCTAGGCTCCTGCATTATATTATTAGCTATAATATCTAAATGGAAACTCCATGCTTAGAGGCCCTATACCTCTTAACCTGTTGCTGGCGGGCGAACAGTGGGGAAGGGCTGTTGCTTTGTCATTCTGATTCTGAGCATTCTAGGAGCATCTTGCTGGCCATTGTTGACCAGAATGCTGAGCCGGATAAGCCTTTGGTCTGAGAAAAGGGATTGATTACTCTTACATGCTTATGTGAGGCAGGTATGCTGTGACAGTGCCCCAGTTCACAAATAGCAATAAACCAGCTTTATGTGAGCACACTGATTTCTGGAGAGGAGATTGTGGCCACATTGCTCCTCCAGTGGTACTGTGAGCTAAATCAGGGTTTGGCTTAGTGTGCTGTCCAAAGTTAGGCCCATGGTTTGTCTCACTGGAGAAAAACCATAAACTGTAACCCTTGTTTGCTCTTGGTTTGCCTGAGGGATTCCATACCCATTAGCAGATGGCATGGTGGGGCAACTGTGCTCACCTAACCTCCTGACAGTTGAGCCTCTGATGGTTACCAGGAACTAGAGAAGGAAGGGTGAGGAAGTGTGGAATTTCATGCAGTGCAAACACATCAGCAGGAGTGCCAGATTGATTCTGCCAATGTGTTTGCACTTCGATGACCTCCCTCCACCTCCCCAGGAAGCAGATGTGACTGTCGGGTTAGGTGAACACCACTATCACTACACTGCCTGCTACTGAGGACATCTCACATCACCCCAAATCTTTTAACATGCTGGCTGGGAATGATGGGACTTTGAGTCCAACAGCATCTGTAGGGGCACAGGTTCCTCATTCCTTAGCTAAAGCAGGGCAGAGTGGGGTGGAAAAAGCTAGAACGGGAATTCTGATCACAGATCTCTTGTATTAAGTGCTATTAGCCCCTGAGATTACAAGTAATAATAATAGTAATAGTAATAATAATAATAATAGTTTATTATTTATACCCCGCCAATCTGGCTGGGTTTCCCCAGCCGCTCTGGGCGGTTTCCAGCAGAATATTAAAATACAGTGATTCAACAAATGTTAAAAGCTTCCCTAAACAGAGCTGCCTTCAGATGTCTTCTAAAAGTCTGATAGTTTTTTATTTCTTCGACATCTGATGGGAGGGCGTTCCACAAGGCGGGTGCCACTACTGAGAAGGCCCTCTGCCTGGTTCCCTGTAACTTTGCTTCTCACAGTGAGGGAACCGCCAGAAGGCCCTCAGCGCTGGACTTCAGTGTCCGGGCAGAACGATGGGGGTGGAGACGCTCCTTCAGGTATACTGGGCCAAGGCCGTTTAGGGCTTTAAAGGTCAGCACCAACACTTTGAATTGTGCCTGGAAACATCAAGTTTGCAATTGATGTTTCTTTCACAGTTCATCAGTTGAAGTAAAAAAAGTAATAGCACAGAGCTGATGGTAATCAGCCCACACCAAAAACAATGTACTCCATGATTACAGTCAGCCCTGATTCACACACACAAACACACCACTTGATCTCTGATTACTCAGCGCTCCATGACACCTAGCTGGGTGCACCAGCTCTTTGCAATGAAAACCCACTGAGCTACAACTGAAAATACAAAACTCGTTTGTGAATCTGATTAATTTGGACTTCTCAAGTGCAGTTGTTTTTGTTTTATTTATATCCCACTTTTCTTTCAAGGAGCTCAAGTTAGTGTGCTTTGCTTTCTCCCCATTTTATGCTCACAAGAACCATGGGAGGTTAAGCTTAAGAATCTGGCTCACCAAATGTGTTGCATGGTTGAGTGAGAATTTGAACCCTGGCATCCCTGGTCTTATTCCAACACTCTAGCCACTACACCACACTGGCAGCTTTTATTTTAACATTCCTATGTTGAAAAGCAAACACAACTGGGGAGGAGAGGGTCATCTAAACCCTCAATTTGGAAAGCATAGATTGATTTAAATTTGTTTGCTTTTTAATTGCACTCAAATTCCCTTGGCATTGTTCTTCCATGGCTGGTTGCCATCCTTTCTTATTAGCAAATTTGTATGCTACACTAAGAGTAGGACCTTTAGTGTGGCAGCACCAGTTCCTGGAATGTGTTTCCAATGAATAGGCGGAAGCCTTCATGACTGACATTTAGGCACCTGCTTAAAACTCACCTGCTCACCCAAGTAATCCCTGATGGGTGATCCAGCTCTGTTGACATATTAACCTGATCTACCCTTTGTGATCTCCAAGTAGGGCTTGGAGAGATCCTTGCCTGAAATCCTGGAGGACCACTGTGAGTCAGTATAGACAATACCAAGCCAGGTGTTTCAGTAGCCTGACTTGGGCTGAGGCTGTTTCCTATCTTCCTATGACAGTTCTGGTTCCTGGCACAAAGGGACATCTGTTTTCCTCTCCTTGGAGTTTGGCCATAGCTGATTTTATGTTTCTCATCCTCTAGAAGCATAAATCCAGATTGCAGTTTTATGGCAGATACTGCCCTCTAGTGCACAATGTCCCTATTTCTTGTTTTTAATAAAAAAACCAGAGTCTGTTCCAATTATTTATCTTGTTGCCTTCTTACACTGAAGCTTTGATGTTACCACTTTAATGGGCCACATGTGGATTTGAAATGTGATCATTAAACTAGGCAGTGTGTTTACCATTAAGGAAGTGAACAGGGCTCAACAAATCCTTCTGTATGCCACCGTTTGAACCTCTGCTTTGCTCCGAAGGGGCTCGGGGCTTGCTGTGATCTCTCTCTCTCTGTGGCTCTTTTGAAATTAAATCATGTGAAAGATGAAGGACAGGGGAAGAAGAGTACTGAAAAGGAAGCAGCCGCCATATCTGGGCTGTGATTCAAAGGAGGCAACAGCAGACACCCAGGACGAGATTATAACCCTACCTCTTAGATGTTTCCTGCAGCAACCATGAGTGGGCCTTGCACGGTTGTGATGAAATCCTCCCTCCAGGCAAAATGAGAAAGGCCTCTGTGCAAAGCTTCTCAAGGAGCAGTGGAGGGGCTACTAGCCTCTGAACTTGAAACAATTTGCCTGAACTCTGAGCAGAGCCAACCCAACCATTAGGCAGAGTGAGGCAGCTGCCAAAACCAGCAGATACTGGGGATGGGCAGCAGGGTAAGGCGTAGGAGAGCAGAGCTGTGTGTGCTACATAGCCTACCCTGTGTCCTCTAAGCTAGTGCACTGATTTCAGCAAATGAATTGAGGTGATAACAAGGCTTTTGAGTTTCTTGTGACAGGTTAACATAACAAGCAAGTCAAAGAATGAGGGGAGAAATCAAACATAGGTTGGTTGCTTCTTTCCTCTTTTTTTTAATGAGGCCCCTGCTTTCACCCTAACAATGTAAATGGTAACATGTTTACATGAGAGGTTATACTGGACCTCGGCAAGCCACAGATCTCTCGTTAAAACTATGACTTATCAGACATAAGCATCACTGAGTTCAGTTGAGCTGACTCACAGTAGGCATAGGATAGCAGTTACACAGATCTTAATACATTTCATATAATTACACACACAAACACACACACAAACACTGCTGCTGCTCTTTGTGGGGGTGATAATGGGTCATGGATCATTTGTCACAAAAAAAGGGGCCCATCAATTATCCCAGAGCTCTAGCAGATGAAAAAGGCTCAGAGCTGCATTGTCTCCTACCTCCCCTCTCCACTAAGCCATGCATACAATAGGAGGCAGAAGAGGAGCACACAGCCATTGCCTTTAAATTGGCCCTTTTTCTTCAGTGCCAATGCTCTAGGTCAGATTTCTTTCATATGATGTTGGGCTACACCTCCCATAATATCTTGCCTGGGGCTGATGGGTGTTGTAGTTCCACAAAACGTGGAGGGCCACGAGTAGAGTGAGGTTGCTTTTGTTTAGGCTATAAACAATTGCCTGGATTTCAGCACTGGACAGCTCCTCCTTGGCCAAAATACCTTTGCTTCCAGAGCAAAACTCCCTTAACGTTTTATCGCTAGTATATGCGGCCTGGTTGATAAAAGGCACTGGAGACTCTTTAGTTGTTATCTGTTTATCTGGCATCCCATCCTGAATTCTGATATGTACATTTCTGCTTCCCCATGAGTCAAGCGTGAACATATTTCTTGCTCTAAATGATTTGGGAATTTGGACATTAAGCTCTACTCCCAGTGGTGGCTTTTTTTCAGGCTTGCGAAGAGAACTACAAAGTACTTAACAGACCCCCCTGGGGAACTAAAGGCACCATGAGGAAGTATGCTTCTCTGCATTATGCTCCATGGGGTTCATTTAGTGCTCAGTAATGATAGTGCGCAATTATGTCTCTTCCACTCTCTTCCTTTCCAGTTTGTGGTCTGTGTTGTCATAAAAAAGCTAGTCCAAGGATACTCAGATTATAATGGCATGGAGAGGTGGATTCTGTTGTCTGCATAAAATTCTGTGGAGGAAACAAATTTGCACTCAAACTCTTTGTTGTTTTGCTTTGCTTTGGGGCGGTTGTTGTTTTGCATAAATTGTTGTGCTCTTCAGCAGCTTATAGAAGCAGAATGAACTCTGCAAAGTGGCAAAACAATAATAATGGGATGTGAACCTCCTTTTAGTAGGAAAAGTCAGGAAGGTGTACATCAACTTAGCTTATGCTATCGGCTTCTAATAAGCCCACCAAAGGACAGAAAATACTGTCGTGGCAGCCAATTTTCCAGGGATAACTTAAATTTTTGGGTGTCATTAGTCCCATGGAAACAACTTCATAGGGCTGAGCAGAACAATGAGGCCATGGAAGTGGATCTTGAAGTGGGACCCAATGGTTTGAGAGATATTGATCTGTACACCAGGGAGGGACTGAGCCAGATGTCAAATAAAGGTACCATCAGACATCCTGAGAACTGAGGAGCAGCTACCTGACTTGTCTTTGGCACTGCCTCTCATCATAGAAGTGCACCACACCTCTGAGGAGGTGCTGAGGTTGGATCAGACAGTGAACCAAATTTATCAACTTTGCCTTCATCTCCAAGGATGCAGTGCTTGGCTGCGCCAGCATGAGCAAGTCCAGCCTATTTGCAGGAGCACTTGTTTGCTTGCACTCTTTCAAGGCTCCCCACTCTTCAAAGGGGGAGCTCATGGGGCATGTCAAATGCTGAGACAATGTCTTACACTAATGTCTTACACTAGCCATGTATCCTAGAGCTCTGCTATGAACTTCTGAATTGTGTACCCTGTAGTCTGATCTACATCTGGGCATTGTAATGGATTCTGGAATAAACACCTTGGCAACAATTATGCTGTAAGTCAATGATCTTCAAATAGGAGCCAGGACACAGGATACCCTGAGGGAAGGCAGAACAGGCCATAGAGCTCTAGGATAAAGATAGGGAGCCTCCAGACAGTGGGCCAATCTGGCCTGGCACGGATCCTGATCTGTAGCTGTTTTCCCACAATCACATCTATCCACCCCATATCTGACATCATATGTGACATGGGGCAGGTAAGGATGTGGTGATACAGGAATGATCAGGAGCTTAAAAAGAACTTGTGATTCTTCCATTGTGAGAGGGAATCACTAGAGTAGGCTGCATCAGTATCTAAAACTGGGATAACCAATGCTGTGCCCTCCAGACATTGTTGAACCCCTAGCTCTCATCATTCCTGATCATTGGCCATGGTAGCTGAAGCTGATAGGAGTTTGAGTCCCACAACATCTAGATCTAAAGAGGCCACCAATCTACTCTTTAAAAATTGTGTTTGCTTTAGTAACCCTGAATGCCATTGGATGAAGGTGAAATATATATGTAGCAAATGAAACCTCATCTAATTTGTCATCTTCTAGTTTAGGGTGGACAGTGTGACGCCCTCCAGATGTTGGACTACAGCTCCCAGCAGCCCCAGCCAACATGAGAACTGTAGTTCAACAGCATCTGGAAGGCACAACATTGGTAACCCCCATTCCAATTCCCATCAGTCCCAGTTAGCTAAGCTGAGCTGTCCAGGGCTGATGAGAGTGCTACTCTGAAATATCTGGAGTGCACCAGGTTGAGGAAGACTGTAGTAAATATGTATCCAGCCAGTTTAAAAGCAGGCAGGATAAAATCAGAAGTGAGATTATTAACTAAGATGTAGTCGAGAGAGTCCAGTGCTGAAAATTCTGAAAACCTTTTATAAGAAGAGGACAAAAGGGAATCTGAGAGAAAGCTAACATTAGTCCTAAATACCCATAAATTTGTACCAGTCAGTTGGACATGGGGGAGTGTGTTTGTGTTTAAAACAGTTGTTAGACTGACAATTGACAATGAGAGCAGAAGTGGGGGAAGAATGGATGTTTTTGAGATGTTCTCTAGAGCTTGCTGCAACTGAGAGAATTGAATCAGGGAAACTGAAACAGTTGGAGTCTTACATTAGGAGACATGAGCAGCACATATCTCCCAGAATTACAGGCAAAATCTGAGGCTGTTAGAATGCAGCTTCCATTGGTGCAGAAACTGGGTTAACTTGGCATTCTGATGGGGCGGATAGAGGAGGACAAACTCAAGGTGGTGTACATGGTTCTCCTTATCCTCATTTTACCCTCACATAAATCCCATGATGTAGGTTAGAGTGAGGGACAGTGACTGGTCCAAGGTCACTGAATGAGCTTCATGACTGAGTGAGGATTAAAACCCTGTTCTCCCAGATCCTAGTCCAACTACGACACCACAGTGCCTATATAGCAGATGTACTGCATGTTAAAAGGTAGGGAATAACTGGTCTGCTTGAGTTTTCAAGTAAAACACTTGAAAACGCCAGCCAAGGTTTTTCCAAATCGAAACGTTTTATGTTTTGATTTCTTTCCCCACGCCCACCCACTGCAAGGATGTTATATCCAGACATTCACACCACAGGGTTTTCTGACCCAGCTAAAGGGAGCACATGCACAATGTCAGATCCATACAGAAAAATGCAGTTTCTGTGACACTTCCCACCACTTTTCTACATTGCCGCTTTCCTAATAGTGGGGAAGGCCTCATCCATAAAATAACTTTAAACAAGGCAGCTCGCTGGTAATTAAAGTGGTAACAGATATGATGGAGAACACTGGGGAGAGCTGGCTGGACGGTCTCTTTGGGGCATTTCATACGCTTTTTTCCAGAACAACATTTCCCTCTCATTTCGGAGAGCTAATTATACATGTGCTGCACACTAAGTGGAAGGCAAAATTAATTGGAAGAACAAAGGCAATTTGTTGCGGATTGGACCACGGCCACCAGCGTTCTTTTCCCTGGCAGGAGAATACGACTCCACTCAAAATGATCTGTACTGAATGGGTATTCAGAGTCTGGTTTCTGCAGACGGCCCGGGGGGGGGGGCAACCTCCTGGACTGCTGCTGCCACCCAGTGTAGACAATACTGAGCTAGATGGGCCAATGGGTCTTCCTCCTCTTTCTGGTCTATTTGGGGCTGCCAAATCATGCTGGATCCTGAAGGGGCTGAGGAGTTCATAGTAATTCCCTTTTGTTTCCTCTCTGTTCTATGTTGTTGTTTAGTCGTTTAGTCATGTCCGACTCTTCATGACCCCATGGACCAGAGCACGCCAGGCACTCCTGTCTTCCACTGCCTCCCTCAGTTTGGTCAAACTCATGCTGGTAGCTTCGAGAACACTATCCAACCATCTCATCCTCTGTCGTCCCCTTCTCCTTGTGCCCTCCATCTTTCCCAACATCAGGGCCTTTTCTAAGGAGTCTTCTCTTCTCATGAGGTGGCCAAAGTACTGGAGCCTCAGGTTCACGATCTGTCCTTCCAGTGAGCACTCAGGGCTGATTTCCTTAAGAATGGATAGGTTTGTTCTTCTTGCAGTCCATGGGACTCTCAAGAGTCTCCTTCAGCACCAGAACTCAAAAGCATCAATTATTCGGCGATCAGCCTTCTTTATGGTCCAGCTCTCACTTCCATACATCACTACTGGGACAACCATAGCTTTTACTATACGGACCTTTGTTGGCAAGGTGATGTCTCTGCTTTTTAAGATGCTGTCTAGGTTTGTCATTGCTTTTCTCCCAAGAAGCAGGCGTCTTTTAATTTCGTGGCTGCTGTCACCCTCTGTTCTATAGCTTCATCCAAACAAGATTCTCTTGCTCTTGTACTCCCATTCCCTTTTTCCTTCCTTAGATCCAAAATCCTGTCTCAGTCTGGGACAACCATTGTGGCCTTCTGCCCTTTTTGCATCTATGATATGGGCCAGAATGTTTCCCTTCCCTAGCCTTCACCTCAGCATTCACCCTCTGGCACACCATGCTTATGATTTGTTCAGGTGCAAGAAGGATGCCATCTTACTTATTTTATATATTTATAGCCCACTTTTTTCTCCA
The DNA here is from genome assembly GCF_964252035.2 of Podarcis erhardii. Classification (NCBI taxonomy): domain Eukaryota; kingdom Metazoa; phylum Chordata; class Lepidosauria; order Squamata; family Lacertidae; genus Podarcis; species Podarcis erhardii. The sequence goes on from NC_138511.1 coordinate 37,735,894, forward strand.
AGGAGCTCCAAGTGGCAAATATGGTTCTATCCCTCCTCATTTAATCCCCACAAGAAACCTGTGAGGTAGCTTAGGCTGAAAGACACAGTGACTGGCCTAAGGTCACCCAGTGAGCTTCATGGATGAGTGGGAATTGGAACCCTGGTCTCCTGGGTACTAGTTCAATGCTTTACCCACTAGAACACGTTGACTCTGAAACAAGAGATCATATGACAATCATGAGTAGCTGCTTCCTGCCCTCACAGAAGGCAAACAAATGCCTTTCAGAAGGAGGAATGAGTTAGAGAGAAAAGGATAAGATGGGAAAGCATGAGAAGAAAAGGGAGTTAAACAATTGACCTAGGAATAGGACAAAACTGAAGTCCAAGAGGCTGTTGATAGGGAAAAGCAGCAGAGTCTTTAATAATTTCTGAAGTAAGATGAAAAAGAATGGTTGGATCAATAGCTACTAACCTGTGGAAGGGAGTTAGATCCAGAGGGCAAGAGGAGGGCTAAGCTTCGCTGAAGAAAGAATGGAGGGAGAAATGAGCATCAAAGGAAATCAAAAGAAAGTGGGAGGGATGCTACAATTATAAGGAGAGGGACGCAATCATGAAAGAAATGATTATTAGGGAAATGTAGTCAAGGAAAGGATTGAAAATAATTTAAATGTTAATTTAAAACCTTTTTTATAAAAAAGGGGGGGATGCGAATAGCATCTGCAATGGGAGAATTGGGAAGGTACCATGGGCACTGACAGGTTTTACTTTACACTGGCAGAGGCAGTGTTTTCCCCAAATTGCATGGTGGTAGGTAAAAAAAATAATGATGCAGCAAAGGTGTTTGTGCATGCCTGTCTCTCTTCACCTGGGAAGTTTCCTCCTGAGAATCCTCGTTTTTAATGGGACTGTATCCTACAGGTGATGGCAACTGGCTCTTTCAGTCTTTATAACGGGTCTTTCTTCTCGAACCTGCAGTCCTTGTTTTCGTTCTTAGACTTGCGGAGTTATTCCTGCCTGCTTGGCTGAATCCCCATCCCTAATAGAAACTAAAAGGTCTCTGTCCCATCCTCCACTGAATCCACCAGTCCTTCCTTTCCCCCACAGCAAATTGCATAGCTTTGAGATGCCAGAGTTGATACATCTCCATTCATCTCCAGCACCATGATCAAACCTCAGGAGGCCAATTCTCAGATTCCGGCTCCCCAACAGATTATATCCTCTTTTGCATTTTGCCATAAAGGAGAAGGAGATTTAAAGGATGGTGTCTGTGCATGTGAGAGGGATCCTCCTATGAATGCAATGACTTGTGAAGTTTTTGTTTTTAACCCTCTATCTGAAAAACTTAATGAGATGGTGGGGGTGGGGTGGGGGACTGACAACAACAAGAGCAAGAGTCAACATGGTTAGGTCGTGGGTATATTGTTAATAAACAGAGCTGAGCTAAATGCCCTGCAAAGAAAAGCTTTAGCATGCAGCAAAGTTGAAGGTGACATTTGTTGATTTTAAGCAAACTTGCATGCCTCCATTCAGCAGAGGGCAGGGCCGAAACCAACAGATAGGGATAAATACACTTTGTGGTTCCTTGCAAAACACACATACTCTCTCTCTCCTTCTCTCTCTCTCATCTATCTATATCTATATCTATATCTATATCTATATCTATATCTATATCTATATCTATATCTATATCTATATCTATATCTATATCTATATCTATATATCTATCATCTCTCTATCTATCTATCTATCTATCTATCTATCTATCTATCATCTATCATCTATCTATCTATCTATCTAATCATCTATATCTATCTATATCTATCTATCTATCATCTATCTATCTATCTATCTATCTATCTGTCTATCTGTCATCTATCTGTCTATATCTATCATCTATCTATCTATCTATCATCTATCATCTATCTATCTATCTATCTATCTATCATCTATCTATCTATCTATCTATCTATCTATCTATCTATCTATATCATCTATATCTATCTATCTATCTATCTATCTATCTGTCTGTCTGTCTGTCTATCTATCTATCTATCTATCTATCTATCTATATGTATCTATCTATCATCTATCTATCTATCTATCTCTATCTATCATCTATCTATCTATCTATCTATCTATCTATCTATCTATCTATCTATCTATCATCTATCTATCTCTCCTGAATGAGGCATCCATGGAACTAGCTCTCACCATGTGAGTTTAGAATCCAAAGCCATTCTTGTAAATATGAAGAAGAAGCAGGTAAAGAACCTTTTCTCCCTTTTACCGGTGGGACTTTTGTGTGTTTTATTAACCTTTTTAAAGCAATGTTGCTGTCATGAGAATGAAACACAACAGCTGGTGGTGGGACTGGATAGTTTCAGCTTCCAAGCTTTAAACTCTGCTATAACTTCAATTTAAGCAAAGAAACCCAAGAGCACTTTGCTACATTGGGAGAGGGGGCTGTGAAAGGCTGTAAGTCTGGTAGCAAACTTAACACCAGTGGCAACAGTACTCCTACAAGTTGCCATAGCTTGTGCCAACATCATACATTTTTCTTCATTGGAAGCATTGGAAGCCTTGCCCTGGAACCAATCAGAGTGAAGGCAGTGGTACCCACTCTTCCTCTGGAGTAGAGTTGGGGAATGTGGTCTTCCAGATGATGTTGGATTCCAGATCCTATCAGCCCTGGTTGTCATGACTACTAGTCAGGGATGATGGTAGCTGTAGTCCAGCAACATCTGAAGGGCAAGAAGTTAGCCACACCACTGCATTGTGGTGGTTGTTTTTTGCTGCAACAGCTGTCTGAAAACCAAGCCTTATGAAGAACGCTTGAAGGCATTGAGTGTGTTTAGCCTCTTAAAGAGGAGACTGAGAGGAGATTTGATAGCCATCTTTAAATATCTCAAGGGCTGTCACGTGGAAGATGGATCAAGCTTGTTTTCTCCTGCTCTGGAAGGTAGGACTCGAACCATGGCTTCAAGTTACAAGAAAGGAGATTCCTACTAAACATCAGGAATAACTTTCTGATGGTAAGAGCTGTTCAACAGTGGAAGAGACTCCCTCAGGAGATTGTGGACTCTCCTTCATTAGAGATTTTCAAGCAGAGATCTCCTTCCAAATCTACAATTCTATTATTCTATCTGCACTGGGACCATCCCACTTTCTGTTATTATCAAGTCTATTCTGCTGTGCGCTAAGGCTTTTGATGAGTTTGGAATCTGCCCTAGATACAGAAGATTCCTTTTTAAGAGTCGGGGGATGTCTGCAAGCATTTGGAGTCCCACTGAGGTGTGGCTTATTTTTGCTTCTTCTAACAAACGATATCAGGCAGTGGGAACCTTTCAGAGCTGTTGCTAAATCTCCTTGAGCTCACTTCAAAATATACAGCACCCTTCATTTTCTGCTTCCTAAAAAGAACAAGCCTTACATATGCACAAACAAGATCCATTTTAAAACATGGGGAACCTTTGCCGTAAGAGACTGATGATAACAGGATGTAGAAAAATGCCCACATGCTTTCCCACTAGGTGGAGCTGTAGTCATTCCTGAGACACAGCAAAGGGTCTTGCAAAAAGCACCTGCGCTGCCTTAAACAGCGAAAGGAGGCAGCGGGGGTGGGGGTGGGGACTCTTCTCTGTCGTAAATAATACATTTGCAGTACTCACATCAACAAAACTTACACACAGGGACATGCTCTTCAAGTAAAGGCTCAAATCTCTGCCATAATCAAAAGGATATTGAATAGTACATTATGCAGCTTAAAATAGATCCAGAGACCACTTTGCAGTGGTTAGGGTAACAATTGCTCATCTGCAAAGGAACATTTTACTGAGGATGTAAATACCATCTTCCAGCAAGAACTGATGGGGATCCTGTTGGGAAAATGTTGTGATTTAGCTCCTGTCTGATTCTAGTAATTCGCTTAGACGTTGCTGAATGTTACCTGCCTATCTCCAAAAATGTAGCAGGGAGTAGAGCATGATCCAGGACCCCAGGAAGGGTGTGAGGTGGGTGGACTTTACAATGGGGCTATAAAAAGGCCCATTTGCATGGCAAGTGAAGAAGGAATCAATCCTTTAGAGCAGGGTTTCCCCAAACTCGGGTCTCCAGCTATTTTTGTACTACAGTTCCCATCATTTCATTCTTCACCACTGATCCTGCTAGCTAGGGGTGATGGGAGATGTAGTCCAAAGAAACAGCTGGAGACCCAAGTTTGGGAAGCTCTGATTTAGAGGCAGGACTGCAGGTCATTGGCAGGTTATGCTCAGAGATAGAGACTGGGCCAAAGGACACCTCGTGAGTGTCATAGCTTGGCATGGGTTTGAACCCAGGTCTCTCCACTCCAAGAATGCCTAATATTCAACAGCCAAACATCATCCTTGCCTCAAGCTTGACCTGGATTTATTCTGAATACATTTCTCACCATGATTGCATACAGCACACTCAATCTCCATGGCTCTGAGTGGGATATAAAGAGGAAAGAGAGAGAGAGATGGAGGTTATAGCATTGGCCCATCACCAGGGAGAACCAGGTACAGATCTCACTGGACCAGTTACACCTGAGCTTATCCTACCTCACAGGGGTGTTGTAAGGGAGGTTGCAATAAAGAGACACGAGGAGAACCGTCACAGGAGATGCAAGTGGGACTGCTTGTCTTGCAGGGCCAGTTTGAGGAGGGAGAGGGTGGTCCAAGGGCTTCCTGTTGCGGGAAAGAGTTCCTGGTGGCGGAGAGCAGAAACCGAAGAATTGAAGGAGCCTTTTGAAAAAGCAATAAACGATACTGCGATGGGCAGCAAGGTGGCGCTGGAGGGCAACACAAAAGCTTCACTCGAGACAGAAACTCATCCACACCAGAAAGGGCTTTTTTTGTTTTGAAACTGAAAGTGGGGGAAATTTTCCCATCATCAGCACCATAGGTGGGAGAGCGCATACTGTTCTCGTAATCCGCAATAGCAAAAAATGCAGGCTTACTTGGAAGCACGTCTGCAATAGAATAGAAGGATAAGCCCCTGCCCCCACCCACAAGCCCCCCCACCCAAAACTGGGCAAGTTCAAGTCCCGCCCCACATCTTCCTTCTTGTGGTTCCTTATCTTTAAACTGGACATGGACAGGACAACTCTTCAAGTAAAGGATTCCTTCAAACAGAGGACTGTCTTCTATAAAGTAGGACCCTTGGCCACTTGACTTTTTAGCAGCTTTTTTTGAGAAAGAGAGGTCTTCTCCAACACACATTCAGGCATCCCTGCCCACTAGCACTGCCCAGTTCAGGTAGCGGCATGGTGAGTCTCTTGCATTCCTGCTTGTGTCTTGTTCAGTATAGTTCTTCTTGATCCAAGCATAAGAAGATAAGGGGAGCTTGCTGGATCAGGCCGATGTCCCATGTAGTCTAGCATTCTGTGGCTAACCACATGTCTATAGGAAGCACTCAAGCAGGAGATGAACTCAGCAGCACTCGGCCCACCTGTGATTCCCACCAACTGGTATTCAGAGGCATTGTCTAAATGTTGTCTCTGTTTAGACCCAAATGAATGGAGCCCAGCCTCCTGGAACTTCCCTATATAGGGACACGTTCTTACACAAAAGGGGCTCATAGCAGCAGCTAGTACTCAAAGTGAAAGAGAGGAGTATCTGAGAAGCAAAATATGGAGCTCACAAGTAAGTTAATAACCTTCACCGTAATATTACCTTTAAAAAAGGGAAAGAAAAGAAAAGAAAAGAAAAGAAAAGAAAAGAAAAGAAAAGAAAAGAAAAGAAAAGAAAAGAAAAGAAAAGAGGTTTTAATTTCCAGACCTCCACCTGAGATGCTACTTAGGAAGGCGGAAAAATTAAAAACCCAGCAGGCTCTGATGGCACTTTTCCCCAAAGTGGGAGCCAATTAGTTATCATCAATTAAATAAAATTAAAGAAAAGAGATCTGCTCAGAGAAGGAGAATGAAAAATGAAATGACCTTCTGGAAACAAGGGAATTGGGGGGGGGGGGAGAGCGCCACCAAGGAAGAAAGAGAAAAATAAAAGGCATTTTTAAACTGAGTCAAAATTTACACCTGGTAGAACAAATCAACTGTTGAGCATGGAGCCATTATAAACTGATTTGAATCCCCACGCCCCCGTTTTTCACCAACATTTTGGTGTCTTACTCTCCTGGTTTGTACACTGTCACAATCTCTGCTCCTGGGCGTGGTGGTAGTGGGATGGTGAGATAGTGAGAACAGCCACTGATATCAGGGAGGGAAGAGGATCGTAACTGCAGTCAAGTCAACTGCTCGAAGGAAGAACTGTGTGGCAGGAGCCACCCTATCCTTGTTTCTTTTTTTAGATTGTGAGGCTGAAGGCAGGAACCATATTAGAGCATTTTTTGGCTAAAGGGTGAAGCCTACGTGCCCTTAATAAAGATGGTGGTGATTATAACAACCTGAATAATTCCAGTTACAGATAGGTAGCCGTGTTGGTCTGCCATAGTCAAAACAAAACAAATTCCTTCCAGTAGCACCTTAAAGACCAACTAAGTCAGTTCTTGGTATGAGCTTTCGTGTGCATGCACACTTCTTCAGATAGCTGAAGAAGTATCTGAAGAAGTGTGCATGCACACGAAAGCTCATACCAAGAACTGACTTAGTTGGTCTTTAAGGTGCTACTGGAAGGAATTTGTTTTGTTTTAACCTGAATAATGGCACTGAACAAGCACAGAGAAGAAACGTTTGTGGTCATTCTGTATTAAAAGTCATCCACTCTTGACACTTCCTTGCAGTGTGTAGAAGTGGAGCATTTTGAGATGGGCAGAGGTAAATTCGTCATCAGCATAGAACAGAGTCACTTGAAGCTTTGTTGGGGGGCATATCTGACGTGGTGGAGGGGTAGAGGTTTTTCGACATGTTAGTTTAATTTGAGGAGGAGTAAAATTTGCCTCATTATTCCACACCAGCAGAGAGTGATTGAATGTTCCTAGGATGTGCTGTTATATAGGAGCCAACTCCTAGGGGCTAAGGGGTCTTTGTCCCCCCCCCAATAAAATATTTGAGGAGGCCACCCCTCCCAAAGTTGATGGGCATTGCCATTCAAATGGTGTTTGCGCACTGTGTCAGGTGATCAATATTGCAGGGCGGGGCTTACCTGCCCACCCACCCCAATATTTTACTGAAGTTGGTAGCCTGTGCTGTTAAATATATATTTTAAACATGGGCTGCCTGTCTGACTCACCAGGGGACATCAGTGGCTGATGCAGCATTTGACCCTGTGCTATGTATGTTGGAAGTTCCATGGCCACAGTTAAGTTGGCTTCACACTGCAGTTAAAGATCTCACCGTGATTAATGCTCTTTCAAATAATACATCTATATTCACTCAAAAAACCCCTGTTAAAATTCTTTAGAAAGGTGGGAAGCAGAGAAAATTGTTTTTGCAAATCTTATACACGTGAGCTGGTTAATGATGTCACAACTGTGTCACCTGCAGCATCCTCCAGGCTAATTGCCTGATGTTTTTCTTCTGTAATGAAGATATTCCCTCCCCCCCCCCCGAATATTTAGGATGGATCCATTCAAATTTATTTGTTAATGGGGGAAAATAATAATATGCAGCAATTCTGGCATTTCATTAGAAGGGCTGGGAAATAAACAGTAGGATTCACTGAAGTGAAGAGTGTATGCAAAGAGCCATCACCAGCCTCGCTGATCTTTGGTTTAATTAGTAATAAGCTGCATCGTTCCGATTCATCATAGCCAGACAGCTTTACAAAATATGCACTTCTGCTGGATCCGAATTCTTTCAGAATGCATTCATTAAACAGATAGCTGGGTTCGTTCACACTCTGTTTGATAGATGAAGCATAATACACAGTAACAGATTAAATATTATACTTCCTAACCTGTTTTGCATCTAGCTGCTGCTCCTGCAAGATCTTGGCAGTGTAACAAAGAAAACCATAGGAAGGATTTATTTAATATATTGCATGGTCTGCTAGGAACTGTCAGGGAAGGGACCATCATCAGCCTTTGCAAGCTGATGGGTTGAGTCCAGGCAGCAATGGGAATAACCAATACTGGGTCAGTTGGGCAGATCATCTCACCTGGTATTAAGGCACCTTCCTATATCCTTATGGGAAAACTCCACAGAGGAAGGTTTCTTATTAGGTGTGTATTCTCACATTTCCTCAAAGAGGCTCAAGATGGCTACATCTGCACCCTCCCCATTTTATCCTCACAACACCTCTGTTATGCTGAAAGATGGCCAAGTGTCCTAAGTCACCCAGAGAACTTCATAACTGAGGGGAGATCAGAACCCAACACGCTAACCGCTATCCCACCCTGCACAGGGGTCATTCATTTCAGTTGTGGTACTTAGCCTGTGCAACAGTGTATGGATAGAAGAATATGTGCATATTCGCACCATACATATTAATGAAATTTCGATTAACTATAGGGAAAAAGAGGTAAACTAAGGCTTAGCAGAGAACTACAGCCTTCCTGGTCAAATGAAAGTTACGGACTCTGGAAATAGACTGAATTCATAAGGAATCTTCTCTTAAGGCGAGCCTGTGTGTGTGTGTGTGTGTGTGTGTGTGTGTGTGTGTGTTCCAGCAATAAAATAAAATATGTCAGAAACCACTGCTAACTGATCCAATTTCTATCATATACAAAATGTTAAGTAAATCTGGCATTTCAAGGTAGGGCTGGGAATGACTTATTTCTCTTTGAAGCTCTGGAGAGGCATTTGTAGATGGACTGATGGGCTGACTTGGTGCAGGCTGCTTCCTATTTTCCCCTCCATTAAGCAATGTTTTTGTGCAAGTCATATGGGTCTTGGAATTACCAAGTTAATTTCCCACAATGCCTTAGATTGAGGTCATGTGTCAAGGGCATTGTGGGAAATTAACATAGCAGCTTCCTGGAAGAGCTGCTGACCTGGCCCACCTATGCTGTGAGGGCAAGCACATCACAGGCGCATGGATGGGTCGGGGTGGAGGTCTACTGATGCAGAAACCTCAAACCTGGAGCTTCACTGGCATGACACAGAGAAGCAGCTTTCAAGGGATGCAACCCACTTGTTGCTGTGCAAACCTTTTGTGGTCATCCGGAAGCTTCTTCCATCCGCTCCCCTTCCTTGGACAAAGCAAAGCCGCCTGACCTATGACAGGATGGGAGATTGGTTTTTGCAGCTTTGACAAAAGCATAATCAGCCGTGTGAAATCCGATGTGTTAGCTTGGCCAGAAGCAGGCTGTTGCATGTCAGGCAACTGACTACCTTTGGCTGAATTGCCAAGGGGGAAGATCCTATAATAAATATGGTCCCACAAGCGGGAATGAGAACTGTACATCTTGAGAATATTTGTTGCTTAAGAGCAGAGATCTGTGATACAGGAGTTTTAAAAGGAGAGGAAAAACCCCCGCATATATATATATATTAAGCATTGGCTGGAATCTTTGGTCACACATTATTTGAATATAAATGTATTTGGGAAGTGGGATTGCACGCACCCACCTTAGTGTGTTCAGTATAATGTCTGGTTCATTCTGAAAATACCAGTTAGCAGAGACTGCACATTTCAAATAGCTCTGGTGACCAGGTTCTGGGCTGGCTGCTTTTTTGCTTTGGGTGAATTCAAGCAAAGGGAACATCATGTTAGTTTCCCTTATTATTAAGCTAGTCTTGCCGTCCCATTTTCTAATCTTCCTTTCACACCGCAGTACCTGTTGTATCATGGAACTATGGCTTTTTGACCAATATAGCTGTGGGTGTGGTGTGACAGAGCAACAAATTTCATCAGACCACATCACTACTCCTTGCCCTTTCCACACATGTGTGCTTCTTTTCTGCCCATGATAACTGCAGGAAAGAACTTTTTGCCACCCCCAAATTTGTCTCTTTATGCTCACAATTTTCCAGGCCAAGTGGGCTACAAACAGATCCCCCCCCCAGTAGTAATCCAACTGCCATCAGTCCCAGCCAGCATGGCCAATGGGCAGGGCTGATGGGAGTTGCCAGCCAACAACATCTGGAAGGGCTGCAGATTCCCCATCTCTTGAGTTTAAAAGACCTCTGGTAGCAGCCAGCGCTTGGAAAGACCTCAGCTTAAGGGTCAAACTGCATGCAATGCAAATCATACAGTTTGTCAGTGACTACATGGTTTTTTATTTTGGAAATAGTGCATTGGGGAGAAGTTGCAGAGTGGACCCAGCATGGAAAACAGGGACACCGATTTAACCCTTTGTCCCCTTCTGGTACCAGTCCAGAACACTTCTTCCTCCATGCCTGATGTTTGCATGGAGAGGAAAGCTCCCATTTGCTCCAGTCACAGCTGTGGCTTTGCAGCAGAGGCCTGTGATTCAGACCTCTTACAATGCAGAGAAAAGCTGACGATAAACTTTCAACCTTTGCTGAAGAAGGAGCAGTGTTTGTGTGGTATCTAGCCAAAGGGAAACACTAGTAAGCTCATCCCAAGAAGTTACAAGAAAGGAATTTAAGACTGAAACAGCCAGAGAGGAGAAGGAACTCCATAATTTATTGATAAGAACTAAGCCTCTCAGGAAAAACAACAACAAAACAATTACTGTCCCCCTGAGTTTAGGAAAGGGGAGGAGGAATCAGAAATTCAGGAGGAGAGATCCTTTTAATATTTCTGTAAGAAGGAAAGCCCTGACCATGCATGAGTGTGCACTTGTGTGTGTTCAGCCAACCCTCTTTGGAAGCCTTAAGCCTCTCCTGTTAATCACAGGACTTTTCCTCTCTGCTTCTCAACCGGCATTTTCAGGATGGAACATCTTACCGAACAGCTTGAAGCCTGGCTTGGGAGGAAAGCTGGGCGGCATTTCCGCTGGAGGGAGAAATCAACAGATTTGCTGGATGCTCATCGCTGGCACCAACATGAACTCAGCACTGGCTCCATAGCCAGCAGAGGAGTCACGCTTGTGTTTTGTCTTGTTGCAAAATATGCTCTGATGCCCAGAAGCCAAAACAGGAGGCAGCGGGGCTGGAAGCACCAGAGCAGGGATGGAGAACATTTCTCGGCCTGGGGCCCATATTCCTGTCTGGGGCACAAGCCAGTGGTGGGTGGGGCCAGAGGGGAAAGTGGGTGGAGCATCAAGTGCAAATGTTAACTTTGTATGGTAGGATCATTTCAATACACACTCACACACCCTTCTGTATCCTGCAGCCAGAAAACTCACTGAGTGGCGTTGGGCCAGTCAGTGTGCCTTTCAGCCTAATCTACCTTACAAGGTTGCTGTGGGGATGAAATGCAGAGGTAGGAGAGATGGAAAAAGATAAAGTCCCTACCAGAAAAGAATGGCAAATTAAACTGTTGGACTATGCTGAAATACGGGACGTGGTTCACTGATGCCCAGGATGTCAATATTTATTCTTGCCATCTCATTTTTGACATCTCATTCTTGCCATCTCATTTTTGACATCTCATTCTTGCCATCTCATTTTTGACCACATCCAACTTACCCAGGTTCATGGTTCTTACATTCCAGGTTCCTATGCAATATTTTTCTTTACAGCATTGGACTTTCCTTTCGCTTCCATGCATATCCACAACTGAGCGTCCTTTCGGCTTTGGCCCAGCCGCTTCATCAGCTCTGGATCTACTTGTACTTGTCCTCCGCTCTTCCCCAGTAGCATGTTGGACATCTTCTGACCTGAGGGGCTCATCTTCCAGCATCATAACGTTTATATGCCTGTTGTCTTTGTCCATGGAGTTTTCTTGGCAGGGATACTGGAGTGGCTTGCCGGTTCCTCCTCCAGGTGGATCACGTTTGGTCAAAACTCTCCACTATGACCTGTTCATCTTGGGTGCCCTGCTCGTCATAGTTCATAGATTATCTGAGTTATTCAAGCCCCTTCGCCACGGCAAGGCAGTGATCCATGAAGGGGATATATATATACATACACACACACACACACACACACACACACACACACACACACACATATATGCGTACCTTAAGAAAGAGACTCTGAATTGAGAGATGGCTGGCATTTTACTTCACCCACCTCTTCACACAATGGTCTATGATGTGAGCTGGGCTTCTGAAATGCACTTTACACATTGGCAAGATGTCCTAGTGTGATGTGTAATGGGATGCTAACAATTTTTTGTTTTCTAAAGGACTGGAAGGGAGGTGAGCCCTTAGGGAGACTGACTATTTTGAGGCTTTGCTTTGTCTTCCCAGATTATCCAGTGAGAACAAATACTGAAGCTCTGTTCAAGCAGGCAAGCATCAGGCTTATTCGTAAATGCCACTCTGAGAAATACTTCCAGAGGGCTGTTCATCCCATGGGACAAGAAGTAATTTTCTCCCCCACCAAACCCAACCCCCCCAGAATCTAATTCTTAAGCTGGGTGCACATCATACCTTTGAAGCACAATTAATGTACATGACTTCCCCTCCCCACAAAGAATCCAGGAATTGTAGTTTCTTAAGTATGCTGGGAATCGTAGGACTGTGAGTGATGAGCTATAGTTCCCAGGACCATCTGGGGGAAGTCGTCAGCTTTAAATATATGTGCACAGAACCTAGTTATAGTCTGTCACCAGGACACGTAAATGTAAAGGCTGGAGTTCACTCTTGAGAAAGTCTTATGTGCCATTGGTGTGAAATCAGTAGGAATGTTTAACTGAGCATAGAATTTCCTTTGGCTCTAATGGGGTAGAATGGTGCTTAGCTTTCTTCAGACTGCCTCCAAAGAGATTAAGAAGAGGGAGAGTGAATCAGAGGAGTCATATACACTGAGGTGTCTCAAAGGTCATTTTAAACAGGGACCTAGCCTGGCAAAAGGTTGGCCATACTTAGGACTGCAGTCAGGTGTACATTTTCCCGGAGGCAAGCACCACTGAACATGGTGGAAATGACTTCTGAGTAAATGTGTATTGGGAGTGTGCAGCCTCTTTGTGCATAGGTCGCAGGGTCAGGAAAATCTATCAATTTCAGCTTCTCTCAGTTTCTGATTGTTCCAGTCATAAGTTCAGTACTAAACATTTACACACCAGTTCCTTATTATTTTTCTTTTTCTTTAAAAAAAAATGGCCTTATGAAAATCCATCAGCATTTTAGTGCAAATTTCTCCTAATACACATTTTTTTAGTTACAGATAGGTAGCCGTGTTGGTCTGCCATAGTCAAAACAAAACAAATTCCTTCCAGTAGCACCTTAAAGACCAACTAAGTCAGTTCTTGGTATGAGCTTTCGTGTGCATGCACACTTCTTCAGATACACTGAAACAGAAGTTACCAGACCCTTCTATATAGTGAGAAGGTGGGGAGGGGTATTACTCAGAAGGGTGGTGGGAATGGGTGATTGGCAGATAGCTGTGATGAGCCTGTTGACGACTCTTAACGACTGCAATAGGTCTTACAGGAAAAAGCAAGGGGTGAAAAGGTGAAAAATGGCTTTGTCATGTATAATGAGATAAGAATCCAAGGTCTTTGTTCAGACCAGGTTTCTCCATGGTTTTAAGTTTGGTGATAAGTTGTAATTCAGCAGCTTCTCTTTCCAGTCTATTTCTGAAATTCCTTTGTAGTAAAACAGCTACTTTGAGATCTTGTATAGAATGTCCTGGGAGATTGAAGTGTTCTCCTACTGGTTTCTCTGTCTTGTGGTTCCTGATGTCGGATTTATGTCCGTTTATTCTTTGGCGTAAGGTCTGGCCTGTTTGTCCAATATAGAGAGCTGAAGGACACTGTTGGCATTTTATGGCATACACAATGTTAGACGATGAGCAATTAAATAGTCCCGAGATGGTATGTGTGATGTTGTTGGGGCCAGTAATGGTGTTGTCCGGGTGTATGTGGCAGCAAAGTTGGCATCTGGGTTTATTGCAGGCTCTGGTGCCAGTGTCCGTGTTAGGTCTGGTTGTAGTATTATTGTGGGTTAGGAGTTGTTTAAGACTGGGTGGCTGTCTGTAGGCAATGAAAGGTCTTCCTCCCAGAGCTTGAGAAAGAGAACTGTCATTGTCCAGGAGAGGTTGTAGATCTCTGATGATGCGTTGTACTGTTTTAACCTGGGAGCTGTATGTGATGACTCATACCAAGAACTGACTTAGTTGGTCTTTAAGGTGCTACTGGAAGGAATTTGTTTTGACACATTTTTTTGTTTATCCAAATTAACCTACTATGCACATTTTTTGCAAAGGAATTTTCTCTCATAGAATGCATTTTTGTATGTCAGTTTCAGTATTACAGTACATGCATTTTCAGGCAGATTTCACTTTGATATTTGCATTTGCTTGGCTGGGGAACAGCATTTTAAAATGGGAGGAAGTGTGAATTTCAAAGGATCACTTTGCCTCAATTCACATGTTGTTTCAGAATTCTTAGGTTTGCCTTTAAATGCTGCTGAATCAAATTTCTTCCCATCCATAGTAGCTCATAAAAGCTACTCCCAGTTTTAAAACTCCTCTCCCCAGTTTTAAAGATTTATTTATATTCTTTTCCTCAAGGAGCTCAAGGTGACATACATGTCTGTCTGGCTGTCTCCCTGTCCCTTCCTCCCTCTCTCATGCACACATACACACAAAATACACACTCATTTTCTCTCCCATGTGACACTTTAAAAAAAAGGAAAACTGGATCATCCTTGTTCATAAAAATATAAAACATACAAATGATCCAGTAATGATAAAGTGCTACAGTACCAAATTAATACTATGAACTTTAAGCCTATAATAACATTGTATCCACATATTAATGAAATATGGCTATAAATTGTTGAGCAGGGGGAAATTGCATTTCAAACTCATACAACATCCCTGTGAGGCAGGTTAGGCCAGGAGAGACTGGTGTGTTGAGATTTACTGAGATTATTCAGCACCGTTTTTAATGTACATATTTCCACATCATCATCTCTCTCTCCTCCTCCTCCCTCCCCCCCCATCCAAAAAAACATGATTTCCAAGGTCTTGGCAATCTCCTCAAAGATTAAATAATAATAATAAAAGAGATGTCTTTTGTAAGATCAGATTAATGTTGCATTAGATCCAACTGTGCCAAGTGTAATATTTTCCTCACTTTTTCTTTTCATGGGAAATTACGAAATACATGGATTTCATTTATTTACTTATCTCGGCACTCATTTAATTTTGTAATTCAAATGGAAAAATATATCCCTGGGCCCAGAGGCTCAGATGAGTTAACAGGAAAAGGTGACCTGCAGATGTCAACAATGTAAATTGCAGTGCAGGGCTTGGATGTGACTCCCTGTAATCCATATAAATTACTGCTTGTGAAATGTAAAGAAGTTAATATGCCAAAATTGGCAGAGAGGAATAGACTTGTTTTCAGCAGTATGCGGTGAAAATAATAAAGTAACAAGTTTCTACCGTCTCTTCACAATAGCACCTGAAGCTGATACAGTGGTACCTCAGTTTATGAACTTAATCCATTCCAGAAGTCTGTTCTGAAACTGAAACTATTCTTAAACTGAGGCACACTTTCCCTAATGAGGCCTCCCACCACTGGTGCCCTTCCACCATTCGGATTCCGTTCTTAGACTGAGGTAAAGTTCTCAAACCGGGACACTATTACAAACTTCCAGAATTTGTAAACCGAATCATTCTTAAACCAGACTGTTCTTAAACTGAGGCACCACTGTATAAGCTTTGATGGCCTTATGCTTTGAAGCTGTCCATAAACATGGTCAATAAAACAAAACAAGGCCACTACCACTCCATTTTATCCCCACAACAACCCTGTGAGGTAACTTAGTCTGAGAGAGAGAAAGTGGCAGGCCCAAGTGAGTTTTATGGCACACTGGGGATTTGAACCTGGGTTTCCCATGTCCTAATCCAACACACTATCAACTACGGCGTTGAGCCTTGTGACAAATTGCAATTCTTGGTTTCAGTCTCCTTTTACAATCCCTTGTTCAAGGAAGGCCACTTAAAGATTAGTTACAGAGCCTCCTGGAAGGCTGAAATGTCCTTCTCCCCACCCCTCAGATTCTGGAGATTGGCCATTTCTGGTGCTAGATTTGTGACCATTTATTCTTTCCCTTGCAGATACTGGTCTGTTTGCCCTACACAGCGTGGAAAAGGGTATTGCAGGCAGATGGCAGCATGTATCCCATTGGAAGATGAGCAGGTCAGCAAACCTCTGGTGTTGTGGATGGCATTCCTGATGGAGGAAAGATGCTACCAGAGGGAAATGCCAAGTGCTGTGATTCCTAAACTTTTGGGGGGCCACAACCCCTTGGTTCTATAAACTCATCCCCAGTTCCCTCCCCACAATCCTATACATAGCATTATTCAGAGTATTGGTTTGCACAACCCACTAAGGAAGATTATAACACAATAAAATTCAAAACACTAAAAATGAATTACACATTTATTCAAAATCCAATTAAAACTATGTAGTTTAATTAATTCAACAAAACTGATGAACTGGATCCAGTGATGCCAGCTTTGCAAAATCTGGTGATTGTTTACATCTCCAGTGCCCCCTGCCTCCTCCCTTGCTTCTTAGTGCCCTCCCAGGTAATCCTACTGCTTTCCAGGGGGCAGAACCACCCATATGTGCACCAATAACTCAGTCCAACAACCCTAGAACGAAAAGTGATATTTCTGCTTTATCCGTTTTCGCCCTGCTTTTAAGTACGACATGGTGGCTTGTCGTCTAGCATTATACATTCAATTACCATATTTGTTATACCTATGGCCTTAATAACTCCAGGAAGCAAAGGGAAAAGATCCATATTGAAACAATTAAAGCATGCAAGCTCATTACGCGGGACCTTAAGCCACCACCGATCAATACTTTTGACAGGTGAGCGATTGCCGTCATGACTGAAACACCTCAACATCAGGGGAATCGGCGACCAGGGCAAAGAGCAGGCCTCAGTGTCCCGGAACCTTCTTTGGCCTGTGTTATCTTCATATTTCGTTCACTTTCGCTTGCAAATCATAATAAGGGTGGTAAACTTTTTGCAGGTGCCCATGGGGAATAATTCACAAGACAAATACGTTCCTAGAGGCTGAGTGAACAGCATTTTGTTCACCTTATTACAGTCTCTAGCAGAGGCCTGACATATTTTAAATCCCCACCTAGGCAATTCCTCAACACTGGAACAGCGAGTTACATTTCATTTTCTGCTGAGTGTCCCTTATTATTTAGCATGGGAAGGAATGTAACAATGCATTAATTTGCACAGCTCCCTCCCCAACCCCCCGCTGTGCAGAAAAGCCAAAGATGTTCAAGTAAATACTTTTCACCCTTTAGTTCCTTTTGCTGATGAAGCTAGCTTTAAGAAATAATCCATTTGCACAAAATGTTCCAAGTTTACCCATCATGGTGCATCTGTGCTATGAAAACTACACCTGCTGAGTTTCTGCCTATCACATGGTTGATTAAACTCTTAATCCCTGGATTGATATGGCCAGTGCTTTTTTCCTGGGGGTACGCATACCCCTAAACATTTTGTGAATCTAAGTTTGGCCTCATCGAGGGGCAGTATTTCAATATGAGTAGGAAAATGAGAGTACCCCTAAACTTTTTTAAAGAAAAAAAGCACTGGGTATGCCTCTGGGACCAGTTCTGGATACTGCAGTTTGAGAAGGTTATCAACAAGCTTCAATTAGTCCAAAACAGGGTGACAATGATGGCGAGGACCCTGGAAACCAAATCTTATGAGAAGATGTTGAAGAAATTGAGTATGCTTAGCCTGGGCAATAGGTTATTAAGAATTCTGTTACATAAATGACAGAATAACATTTGTGCCCTGCTGTTCCAAAGCAGGGGCGGCCAATGTGGTGCCCTCCAGATTGTTGGTCTGCAGCCTCCCATCAACTTGGAGCCATTGGCTATTGCAACTGGGACTGATGGGAGTTGGGAGTCCAACAATCTGGAGAGCATAACATTGACTTTTCCAGCTCCAATAGGCCAGGGAATGAGTGTGGCTTAGGGAGAGTCCTGAGGATCAGAGAGAGGAAAGGGAGCAAAAATAAGGTGACATGCCAAATTTTGACATCCCAACCCCACTGGTTCCAAACCCACCTTCTGATGGAATGTGTCCCCCACAAAGATTACTCCTGAAGATGTGTGGCTCTCAATAGAAGAAAAAGGTCCATCCTCTCATGAGCTATACAGTTTCAATCAGATTCTGAACAGAAGAATGAAAGCAGAAAGCATCTTGTGGAGGTGGACCCATTTATTTTTTAGTCCAAAACTATTCCCCACCCCCAAAAGGATTGACAGCTTGCCCATCACCTTTCTCCTTGGTCACATCCTTATATTGATCCCCTTGGTTCTGAGGAGCCTACAGAGGTCCACAAGGAAAGTATTTGATGGAATTGTACATGTTCGTTTCAGCTCAAGACAAGACCAGGGAAATGATGTGACAGAAAGCTTGAGATGAAAGCGGAGAGGAGAGGAAATGTAAGAGGAATTCAGACTTCTGAAGGCTCCAAAGAGATATGGATTTCAATTTGATGTTCAGCTGATGGTTTAGCTCTGCTCCTAATTTTAGACTCAACAATCACTCCCATCGCTCCTTCACTCTATCTTATCTTCTTTAATCAAGAATTTCTATGTATGTATCACTCTAGAGAGTTGAGCAGTGGTGGGGGAATTCACCACATTTCCCCACAGCTCCTGGCTTTATGGTAATGCAAGCATATGTCTCTATAATTTATTCACTAAGCATGGGATTGGAGTGAGTGGGAGGGCAGGAAATGGAAGATAAGAAGGTCAAGGCAATTCAAGGTGATGGTTGTAGGTAACATGTGATTTGGATAGTCTGGTGAGAGAAGGAAAAATCGAAAAGGCAACATGTTGTAGTGGATAGAGTGTCAGACACTAGGGCTTGGGAAGTGAAGGTTAAAATCCCCACACAGTCATAAACCTCAGCAGATGATCTTTGGCTATTCAGTGCACCTTCAGTATATGATGAAAGCTGTATAAGGAAGTTGTCAGATGCAGCTCTGTGGGGAGGGAATTACACAACTTAGGGCCCTTTCCTGGGCCATTGCCACCTAAGCATTTGAGGGACGATGGACTACCAAGAGGTTCCCCCCTGCTAACCTTAACACCCACAACTGTCCGTAGAGAAGGAGGAAGCCTTTCAGATATTTGGGCCCTAATTTGATTAGGGCAGGCATGGCCAAACTCAGCCTTCCAGATGTTTTGGAACTACAATTCCTGTCATCCCTGACCACTGGTCCTGTTAGCTAGGGATGATGGGAGTTGTAGTCCCAAAACATCTGGAGGGCCGAGTTTGGCCATGCCTGGATTAGGGCTTTAAACCTGAGCATGACAACTTTGAATTGCGTCCATGAATGAACAGGCAATCAATGTAGCTGTTTTAAAACAGAGGTTACATGAGGTCTAAATGGAACCCCAATCAATATTCTGGCCTCTGCATTTTGGATCAGCTGAAGTTTCCAAATTGTCTTTGAGGGCATCCCCATGTGGAATGCAATGCAATAAGCCCATCTGGAAGTTACCAAAGCATGAACTACCATGGCCAAGTCATGAGTATTGTGAGGGTAAAAGTGAGAGCTGGGGTAGAGGAGAAAGCTTTGTATGCCACTTTGCTTTCTGTGGAAGAAGTTGGCATATAAATGTAATAAATAACTTGAAAAGTCACAGTGGGTGCCTGGCCTATGAGTTTAGTGACTGTTCTGCTTGCAAGCCTGTCATCAGTTTTGTTTCATTTAATCACAGATGCGTGGGGTGGGTTTTTTTTATATGGGTCATGGTATCTGGGACGGGGTGTGTGTGTAACCCTCCCCTGCTGCAATCACCCCACCAACAACAACTATGACACACACATTTATAAAGCAATCACATAAAGGAAACCCAAAGATGTGATTGCAAGTGCCACATATACTTGGAACCTTCAGCACCCTTAATTCTGCACTGGATTTATGCATTAATGTTTGCCGTTGTGCTGCTTTTATAGACAGCCACTTTAAGTTTGAGATGTGATTTTCATGAAGTTCTGTTATTCACCTATTTATTTATTTATTGGCTGTCTGGTTTTCCTTCTATCTTTTTGATTGTATTGTTTTTCCCCTTCACAAGCTGCTTTGACGGCTTCTAACATAAAAGCGAGATAAACAACAGCAACAATAAAGAACAATTTAGCCTGGGATGCAAACTAATATGTCAGCTAACCATTCAGAAAATGTCATGTGTTTATTTCTGCTTATAGGATGCTTGTCATTAACTTAGCATCCAGCAGTGACCAGGACACTAACTCAGACGCTACAGTCAGGGAAGAGATGTGGCTCACTGGTAGAGCACTTGCTTTGCATGCAAAAGATCCCAGGTTTAATCTACATACAACTGGGATAGAGGCTCCTGTCTGAAACCTTCTGCCAGACTGTATGGATCAGGGGCAGCAAAACCTTTTCAGCTCAAGGGTTACATTTCCATCTGACTAAACTTCTGGTGGCCACATGGCAGTGTTGGGTGGGACAAGAGGCAAGTGTATTTGGTGCAATTTTCCATTTGTACAGTAAGCTAATTTATACACACACACACATTTCTCCATCCAGACAAGCAAGAGCTATTATCAAGGGCACATTCCAACTAGGCAAAAAAAGTCTGGGTGCACAGCAGGGCTAGTGAGGGATGTGGGCTTCGGAGAGTCCCAGAGGCCAGATAGAGAGTCCTGGAGGGCCACATTCAGTCCCTTGGGGATGAAGTCACCCACCCCTTGTCTAGACAGGACTGAACAAGATGGATCTGTGTTTTGATATCAGTGTTCCAGTGCCACGGTCATCAGTTCACTTTCAACCCTGGGAGCAAGCGCCTTGCTAGGAGCTGTCCTTGGTGCTGAAACCTGCCTAGCTGTTCCATGCCCCTTCATCCCTTCCTTGCGGGCTTAATGGAGGCACTATGGGAACTTGGATACAGTGGTACCTCAGGTTAAGTACTTAATTCGTTCCGGAGGTCCGTTCTTAACCTGAAACTGTTCTTAACCTGAAGCACCACTTTAGCTAACGGGGCCTCCTGCTGCTGCCGTGCCACCGGAGCACGATTTTTGTTCTCGTCCTGAAGCAAAGTTCTTAACCTGAGGTCCTATTTCTAGGTTAGCGGAGTCTGTAACCTGAAGCGTCTGTAACCTGAAGTGTCTGTAACCCGAGGTACCACTGTACCAAACTGGATGGTGCTTTAAGTTGACCAGCAGAGGTCTTCTTAAATTTACACACACACACACACACACACACACACACACACACAGCCTGATTCTCAAAATAATAGATGTTCCTCCAGTACCAACAGTAGGGGGTTTCCTTAAGCTATTGCTCATAAATACTGTTTGAGTGAACTAGGAGGCTGAGACCAGGCCAACACATTTGCTGCAATCAGCAAGTGTGTGCAATGGGGGATGACTCCCTGAGGAGGAATGGCAGGGCCAGCATCTACCACCTGAGCCCATTGACTCGCTTTACGTAATGATAGGGCTAGCTCTGCAAGGAGGCATCTCAAGATTGTGTGTGTGTGTGTGCGCATGTGTGTGTGTGCGCGCGAGCATGCTAGGCTGTGAAATATTAGCTTATTCACCATCCTCCAAACACTGCCTGCCCCAAGCAGCAGTTATTGCACATGACCACAAAGTGAATCAAGGAACAAAGCGGCTCAGGTTACCAGCCCTGGCCTTATTACATCTCCCAGATGAAAAGGACTCTGCTGAAGTAAAACCAGTGTCATCTGTATTGAATTTTCCTGAACCAATCTGCCTCAGGTCTGTAAGATTTGTTATTGATTTGGTAGAAGGGCCTTTATCTCTCTCTCTCCCAATTTATTAATTATTATTATTTTTTAAAAATAGCAAAACCATTTCTTTTGCAACTCTGAAAGAATGCATAAAGGAAATCCTTTTGACCCCCCACTGTGTGGAATTATCCTCCTCAGATATTATAATAGCAGCTGCATGCCAGCTCACTCCAGGGGAGATCAAATGGAACCACGTATTGCGTAGGTATATAGAAAATTGCCCTTTAAGGCCAGGGGGAAATAGGAAAATATAGGCTGAGCATGTAGTTCTAGCTCTTACAAACAGCAGAGGGTAAGACAATAACCCTACTTCTGGACTGGACCATAATAGGAGATTGGGGGGGGGTCATATGAATGCATATTATTTTAGGCTGAAAAGTCAGCAATCAACCACATTGAATGGACATAGAAAACTTGATGCCATAGGTAAGGATTCTTGCCTGACAGTGGGCTCCCTTTGAAGTAGGGATGGATGAAATCCTCAATTTCAGTTTCTCATTTTTCCAGTCTTAAATTCAGTTCTCTATGTTTCCATGCTTGTGATTTTTTAAAAAGTCCTCATTAAAACTCATCAGTATTTTAGTGCTAATTTTTGGCTCACGCTCACTAATATATGTATTTTTATGCATACTTTACCCTAGCATATGTATTTTTGTACATATTACTTCACAGGATAACTACACTGGAAAACTCAGAGAAGGGGGCATTTTGAAGGCTGTGTTCTGTTTTGTGTATTGTTTCAGAAGGTATGAATTAGCTAGACTTGCCTTCAAATGAACACTGAGTCAAACTTCTCCTCCATTCTTAGGGGGTAGCAATGAGGAGGAAGTGTTGACAGAGTTACTTAAATGAAGCAGACAGAGTCCAGAAAGAAAAGTCTGATAACACTTTACTGAGCAAACTGAACAAAACCAGTGTATAATTTGAGAAGAAAGGAACAGAGAGGTTTTGTCTTTCAATTCAGACTTTATACAAAGCAGAATGAGTCAACTAAAACCTACAAAGTAAAAACTCCCTCAGAACTACACAACCAATCAGACCATATTCTCCCTCACTAAGGATCATGCCACACTGCCTGGTTGCTAAGCAACACCACCACCACACCCTCTTCATTACTTGAAGTACTGATAACAGAATTAACTCTTAAGCTACACACTGAATGATCTCTGCTGCTGCATTTCAAGCTGGAAGAGGGGCGACAGTATGGAGGGTGGCTTGTCCAAGGTTTCTCTAAAACCTGGAGCTAATGCTGAGCACAAGCCTCAGGCCCGAGATGATTGCCTGAGGGGCAAGGCAGCATGGGAAAAAGGGGACTGAGTGGCCCTAAACCCCCCTACAAGGTTTAGCTTAGACGAATGTCATAACCCTCATAAAATGCCAAATAAAGCTGTGATATTATACCCCACGAACGGTGCCTGTCTCATCCTTGCCAATTGCGACCTCTGAGTATAATCTGTGCTTTTGAAAGCAGGTTTGCAGCAAAGGAGTAATTTTAGCTTTTAGGAATGGTCATTTTCTTTTCAGGCAATAAAAAAGGCTTTTTGTGGTGCCCATTAGCATTCTCAGGGAGTTCCTCTCTCCAAAGTCTCTGGCTTAGAGAAGTTAAGGGAACAGCAGCTTATCTCCCCCAATTCTACTGACACTTGGGTTTTTCATAAAGCTGTGTAAACGTCACTTCAGTTCTTTCCCCCTTTAAAAAAAAGGAAAAAAAGAAATGAAAAGTCTAGATGTTGAAGAGAGAAGTCTGCAGTCGCTTCGTTTAAACACACATCTCTTCTTATCTATAAAAGCAAAGGACAATTGCCCTTTGCCAGTAAGCAAACATACGCTCCTTTGCTTTCAGAAATAAGATTCCAGAATCTGGACATTCTCTTGGGGCACAGGGAACAGATAAGAAAATTGCAATTCTGAAGGCAGCCTCCCCCCTATTTCTGTTCATGCATGGATGTTCTTGTGAACCCCACATGCATAATTTTGAATACGGGTAGCTCACAACTTAAACAGGGGTTATGTTCCTGGTCATCGCACATATAAGTAAAATGGTGTAAAGCAAGAACGCCCTCCAGAAAAATGTAAAAAAACAACAACCCAAAACCTAGAAAACTAGGGAAAAAAATTGTAGTCTGCCAACTACCTCCTCCACACATCAAACCCCTGTTGTCTCTTCAAACCCTCCACAAATCTTTCTGGCCTCCTCCGATCACCTTCTCCAACCTTTTCTTCCACAACCAAACACTCTCATGAAGGAGTTACCTGTATGCAAGGGCCACATTCCCTTCCAGGGGCCACATGCCAGTGGTATGCAGGGCGAGACTCAAAAGTGGGTGGAGCAGGGATTGTGAATTTTCCCTTTGTACAGCAGGCTAGTGTCTATGCACCCACACAAACCATCCCTATCCTCTATCCATTCTATTCTACCAAGAGGTATTATCTGCTTTCAATGTCACATTCCAGACTGGCAAAAACACTTGGGGTACAAAGCAGGGCCAGCAAGGGTGTGTGTGGCCTGGGGAGAGTTCTGAGGGCCCGACAGAGGGTTCCCGACACCTGACATAAAAGCACTACTGCTTTCACACTACCTCCAAGAAAGATAATTTAAGACTTTTGCCCTGTGATTCTATGGGTCCTGGCATCAGGTATCGTCAGTATTAAGAGACAGCTCTTCTTAGGTAGGGATATCTGATATCAAATCACCCCCTACCACCACAGAAAGGTCCCTCACCCTTTTGATATCAGCAGAGTTGAAAGGATGTGTGTCACTGAAGGACTAGGGTAAGCTTGGATCCAAAGGATGCAACCAGAGGCACCACCTTGCAAGGGAGATTTGGGTGGGTGGGGGGTAATGGCATGCATGTGACACCAGGACTTCAAGAGGAGCCAGGCGGCAGAGGCCGAACATAGCGGCAGCACGGCTTCAGTGGCCGGCAGCTCCTCCTCTTTGGCGCTTGGCTTCTTCCTCCTCCTGCTGCTGCTGTTACTGGCTTGGGGGCTGCTTTCCTTACATGGCAACAGGAGGAGGCAGTACCGGTCATGAAGCCATGCCACACTCAGCTCCACAATCAGCCTCTTGTTCCTCCTTCCGCCACAGCCACTGGCCAGGAGCTGCTTCCCCCTCCATGGCAGCAGCAGAAGGATGAGCCAGCCACTGAAGCTGTGCTACACTTGGCTCCATGCTTGGCCTCACCTGCCCCCTGATGCGGGGGGCTCCCCCAAATTATTGGGGGCCCCTAAAGAGCTGGGCCCCTAGGAGTTGGCACTTATGAATGCAATGCATTCACATTCCTTCAAGATCCCCATACTGGAGATTAAGCTACACCAAGGGTGGCACCTTACTGTTATAGACTAGTGTCCGTTTCATCAGATGCATCATGGAGTGTAATCCTAATTTGGCATATGTATAGATGTGTGTAGGGGAGGTATATATCCACACACACACAGGGTTGGCATGTGAACTGCAGAGTGTGACAACAGTTTTACATGTTTATAAATGAAATGCAAACATCATTGTAAACAGCCACCCTTCTTCACAACAGTAGTGATAACTTAATAATCAGTATTGCTGAATAGTTTATCTGCTGTGGTGTGACAGGAAGCCTTTTGTGGTGGCACCCAGCTGTGGTGGGACAAATTACTTTGCTCATCTTAAGGTGAACAACAGCATCCTGTTAGGCTGAAATGTTTTCCTACTGACTTCTGGATACTGCCATTTCTGAGGTTAGATTTGTGATACCATTCACTGAGACTGGCCTGTTCATCCTGTGTAGAATGTAGAGTGGCATAGTGAAAACCCCTCTTGAAATTAGATCAACACAACTTGCTGTCCAGAGATGCTGGGTATGCATGCTTGCTTTGCAAATGGACAACACATTGGGGCACCAGGTGGATTTGAGTGAAACATACAGGAGACCACCCAAGAAAGAAGTCACAGCTCACTCTTGCAACACAGCACAGTTCAGCTAGTGATATGTACACAGTGCAAAAGCAAAACACACAGATGCATGGGGTTTTGAAGTTGACTCTAATTAATGCACACCAGCAACATTTACAGGGGGGAATCGGTAATTTTGTGGTGCAAGTACAATAACTACTAACCCAGCCAACAACCCTGGTATTTATACACGAGCAATTGATTCATGCAATCAAAGCACCCTTTGATGGATTGCAGTGCCCCGTGAAGAAGGATAATCATTTTCAAGTGGTAACTGCAGCAATTAATTGGGAAGATGAAGATCTCAGTCCATTTCACTGGAAACAGATGAATGAGGGCAACCATCAGAAGAGAACAGTGATGGCTTTTGAGTGCACTTTAATCCTTAATATCATGAGATCATGTGTGTGTGTGTGTGTGTGTGTGTGTGTGTGTAACCTGTCTGCAAATATCTACATACCACTTTCTGTCTGGAAGTCACTTGGTTTGTGCATTTCTTAGTGCTCTGTTTCAAGTAATTGGTTATGCAGCTAAAAGAAAATAAGAATCCTTCTTAGGATAACAACAACAACAACAGGTCCAGAATAAGAACATTTTTGGAATAGAATAGGAACTTCCTTGGGTTCGGAGTAGGAACCTTCTTGGGTCTAGAGTCAGAATATTCTTATGTCTAGAGTATGATAATAAGAAGCTATGTTGTTATCTGTTCTTAGTTGTGCTGGATCAGACCAAAGGTCCATTTAGACCAACATCATCTTTTCTACAGTGGTCAGCCAATTGCTACCAAGAGGCCAACAAATAGAGCTTGAAGTCAACCATTCTATCCTGCTGATGCTGATTAACTCAACGGAGCTTCCTTCTTAGTAGACAGGTATAGGATTGAGTTCAACTAGTACCATCATGGAGAACTTTCATTCTGATGTTCTGCAGACTCCAGAGTGTTTGACTCTGCAGCATTATTTTAACAGTGTTAAAAGACAATTTTAGGGCTGGGAAGAGAAAATAAAAAACTTCAGGAACACAGGGGACAGTTCATCAGTCAAATCAAATCTGATTCTTCAGAGCTGCTTCTTCAAAAAATTATTAGGCCACATGAAGCAATTCCAAAAGAGTGACGTGCAATGGGAAATCATTAAGAAAATAGAATGAGAAATGGGTAATATCCTAAGAGACAACAGTAGATGAGAAGTCAGAGAAAAGTTGCATTCATTCAGCAGCACTGAGGTTTAACACTCACACAAACGCATCATTCTTGACCCCCATCCAAAAACTGGAATTGTTTTATTAATCTGCTTTACTTTTAGAAACAGATAAGCAAGCAATGATTCTGGATCTTACTTCATCTTACTCATGTGTCCCAATTACATCAAGGTATGTACTTTGAATCTACTGGGGAATTATCTATTCTTTGACATCTCACTGTGGCCATTACTGTCAAGGTTTGCAGGAAGTATGTACAAATGATGCTACTGTACAATTGATTTAAGCTTTGGCGGCAAAGACAAATGGAGCGACAGCAAATTAATTTTAAGCGCAGTTCAGAAGTAGTTTTTTTGCTACTGTTGTGGGGCAGCGGGAATAAAATTGAATTGTCAAGGCAGTGTCCGTATAACCAGATCCCTCCTTTCCTAGCGAGGATTTGTTAAAGGTGACCTTCAGCATGTGGCCTTGTTTATGTTTGTGGCTTAGCTGGTGGCGTCATGGTAAGGCTTCTTCCATAATAGCATACTACTTTTCAAAATATGTACTGACACAATGACATGTGACATATTCAGCAGCGATCCTGCTCTTGACACAGCACAGCCATTTGTTCCACCATATAGCCACTCAACTTTCATTCTCAAGATTGCTGGTTTCGCCATGTGAGATGTCATTAAGAAGAATAACTGGAAGCAGATGGTGGTGCTCACCTGACCTCCTGACAGCTGTTGCTAATGTTTACTAGAGAGGAGAGAAGGAGGTGGTGGGGAGGTCAGTGTGGTGCAAACACACAGGCAGGAGCACTGAGTTGACATCAGTGGTGCACTTGCACCACACTGACTCCCCCATTGCTTTATTTCTCCCTGTCGTGAACATGCCAGCCCAAAGCCAAGACATACTGCCTGAAACAGAAAGCAGTCAGACGCAGAGATAGCAGAGAGGCTTACATATTTCTCAGACAGTTGAAACAGGGGGGTTGTCAACCCCTCCTCTTTTGGGAGCTGGCAGGAATGCAGCTTATCTACTTCGGCAGAGCAGACTGGGGAGCAGCCAGCTCTCGCAAGAAGCACAGTCATGCCCGGCACAAAGGAGAGTGAGCAGTTCCTCAAAGGAAGAGGAAGCAACCAACACCATTAGTCCCAAAACTAGGTGAATAGGGAAAGTCCTAGAAAGAAAACAAGCCCTAAAACGTAAGGGTTAGAAGAAGGGTTAAATATTCTGCAGCAAACAGAAGCACTCTTCAGAAGGGTCAACTTGACTGTGATAAATGGATGTTCCAATAGAGTGGTCAGAGACTAATTGCTACTTGCAATAAATCTACCGGTTAATTACGTCTTGTGTGCTGTTATCAAGCCGGCTGACTGCCCATGCCTAACACTCCCCCTCTTCTTCCCAGTAATCAGCAGCAATAGGAGGTCAGATGCACATTGCTGCTCCACCATGCTGTCCACTACTGCTAATAGACATGTTATCAGTGAACATAGCACCTTGTAGAGTGACATAGCTCAGTGGCAGAGCACATGCACACTGTCTAGTCACTCTGTTGGGTTAAGAACTTAGATGAGCCTACTGGAACAGGTCGATGGTCCATCTAGTGCATCACCTTGTTCTCACGGTGGCTGACCAGATGCATGTGAGAAGCCTGCAAGAGCACTGTGCCCATCTGCAATTCCCAGCAACTGGTGTTGCTAATAGCAAGGGACCCTTGTCTGGTAGTTGAGTACATACTTTGCATGCAGAAGGTCCCAGATGCTTGGCACCTCCTATTAAAAGGTTCCAGCAGTAACTGAAGGGAAAGACCTAAGGGATGGACCTATGTGTGCAACAGAAGGGACTCATATTTCTCTGGATTCTATGATGCAATTCTCCAACAAAAAACTGTACAAAAATGTGCACATAAGGGGAAAGGGTACATAAAAGGGTAAATATTTGCAAAAACAAGATATACAAATGTACTATATTAGGGGAAAATGTTTGCCAAAATGTACTATATTAGGCAAAACCACAAACAAAAATAGGCATACTGTATTAGGAGAAATTGCACACTAAAAAAACTGATGAACCTTCATAATGACTCCAAATAAAACTCTCAAACATGGGCAAACTATCCCTTGCTCTTTGCCTCATAAAGTCAAGGAGGGAATTGCCCACTTCATGAACCAGAGTCCTAGGAGACAGAAGGAATGGCTGGAGTTATATCTCGTAGGCTTTTTTTAATACACAAATTTGCTTTCCAACAACATCTGGAGGACACCACATTGGGTATCCCGGTGCTAAACACTGCATAACACCAGCCCAAATCCAGCAGCATGAAAAACAGAAATAGAAATCTAATCTATTAGTGCATCACCAATGTTGGTGAAAACAGCAAGGTAAGTCTTTTGAACTGTATCGTCGATGCCTTCCTGTCTTTATTTCTCTGCTCTCCTTGTTGACTGGCGATAGCAAGGCACCGCCATCTTTGGAGCTTATTTCAAGACACTGGCATGAAGCCTCCCTTTCTTCAGCTATCCATGTTCCCTGCCATCTCTTGACCTTGCTTCAATTATCAGCTCCTGCCTCCAGAGAGATCCATAACCGCAAATCGATCAGCAGGAAACAGAGGTTAACGAGAAGGTTTTTTGCTACCAGACTCCACTGTTACTTCTCTTATCATTTGAGGGCAGGACAAAGGGCTGCTTGCTCTTGGCTTGTGTGATGAGACACACTGCTTTCTTCCAAAGCCGTTGTAGGCTTAGGCACAGCTCACCTGCTTATCTTATAATTTGCATCTTATTTTCCTTCATGGATCTCTAGGGTGGCCCTTGCAGCTCAACCACCCAATGGTTATTTAATGCTATTTTGGGGGGAGAGGGATCTGTTTATATCCCAATTTCTCCTCCAAAAAGGTCTTCAATGTGACTTCTTTTGGAGTGGCAATATCTGCTCAGAGTGCATTTACGTAAATTGCTAGGAGTTTGATGTGGGGTAGGCTGTATGCCAAGACTCTTCTTATTCCTGGATCCAGCAAGTGTTGAAATCTAAGCAAGGATTCAAATTCCTGGGATAGCCAGGCTAGCTTCTTGGTGGGGTGAAGGTCTAAGTATGGATCATTAAGATAACGAAGGAAGTGGCTCTATGCCAGAGGAGAGATGGGTTGGTCCACCTCCCCTCCCTCAGTTCACTGGTAGTTAGAAAGACAAAGACCAGTGTTAAGAGTTGAGAGTTGAGAGGTGTGTGTGTGTGTGTGTGTGTGTGTGTGTGTGTGGTGTAAGGTAGAAGCTAGAAGCAAGGCACACTTACACCACAGCAGCCCTCTTACCCCACCCCGGGCTCCAGCATCCCACGCTATGCCACTGATGCTTTTGAATATCAGTTGCTAGAAACCATGGGACAGGAGGGGGCTCTTGTGCTTGGGCTCAGCTTGTGGGTTCCTCACAGGCATCTGTTTGACTATTGTGAAAGCAGGATGCTGGACTAGATGGCCAATGGACTGATCCAGCAGGCTCGTTTTAGGTTTTTAGGAACAGAACTTTCAAGAAAACAAAGGAGTCAAAAGACAAAGGGCTTAATAAAATGGGGTCTCCTGCTTTAGACCCAGCAGTTATTGACTACCAGTTTTGTAACCAAGCATTTTCTCCTTTCTGTGCACCAAAGAGGGCAGAAAACTCTCTCTCTCTCTCTCTCTCCCCCTTCTCTCTCTCTGCAGCATAATTGCAAATTGTTTTCTTTATACTTGTAGATCTATTCAGGGCAAAAAATAGCTGGTGCTCACGAGTGTTTTTACAATCTTTCTTTTCACAGCCCATCGACAAAACATCCAAGGAAAACAACTTTGAGCCCTTCTATAGTTCTCAGATATTTTAAAATTAATTCTGTTGGGAAAGGGATGTAGGACAATGAAAGAGGAGGATGTAACTTGGCAAGTTTTCTTTAAATATTTCCCCCCCCTTCTTTTCTGGCAGGTTATTTGCCGTTTTATTACCTGAACCAAATGTAATCATGGATTTTGTATTCACTTCCCCACCTTAATGTTTCCATTCATTATGCCTCCTTTTTGTAGCTAGAACGTTATCTTCTGGAGAAAATTATAACCCTCTTGGTCTGAGATGAACACATTTTGCTTTAAATTGAGTTCAGAGTGGTTTTAGCACCAGATATGGCATTTACTGCAAATTTACAGCAATCCAGAGGGGGAAAGCTTTTAACTCACTTGATTTCCACTTCTCTATCCCAATGGAGGAATTTTTTTAAAAAACACAAAAAACCCCATTTGGTATCTAATTTCCCTTACAATGAAAGCAAAGTCTCTGAACCATTGCTTCAGAATGAGAAAACTCTTTCCCCAACAAAAGCAAAACCCTTTTGCAGATCATGGGTGTGTTGGACTGCCCCTTAAAGACTAGTACATTATACATTCATTTCCACACAGAACAGGAATGTTTCCACACTGGTCACTTATTGTGGAATAGTCACATTCTGTTTACATGCTTTTTACAGGGCATCTGCATATCATTAAGAAAACACCCCCTTAATTTTTCCTTCTTCAGTTTTTGGGTTTTCTTATTTCATACCTCAACAAAAACCTACTTTTAAAACTTAATATAATAGCTGTACATTTTCACCAGCTGCAGATGATCCATCCCTTTGCTGTTCTGATGGGTTATATCCATTATAGACTGCTCAGCCATATTCTGGCTTTGCTTCAGCCATTTCCTTCTCTATGGTCTCCCCCTCTCTCACCTCTCTAGGAATATGAGTTTGTCTTTTTCATCTTCTCTCCCTTCAAGTCCTCTTCCTTTTTTAAAATTTTATTTTAGAAGGTAGTAACTGATTATTTCTAAACTACTCCTTGAACATTTTTTTGTAGGGTTGAGTAGAGTGGGATACACTGACTAGAGCTAATGGGAGTTGAATTTCCACCAGTTTTTATTGATAAACTACTGATGTTTTTACTGAAGTTTTGGTAGTGTTATGTTTTTATGCCAACCGTTATTATATATTTTGTGAAAGTGTGGTTTATAAAATTTGAAAAATAAAATTACATCTAGAAGACACCATGTTGCCTATCGCTGCTCCATGTAATAGTAGGGTTGTCTAAAGCACAGAGCCTAGGGCTTGCTGATCGGAAGGTCGGCAGCTTGAATCCCCGCAACGGGGTGAGCTCCCATTGTTCGGTCCCAGCTCCTGCCCACCTAGCAGTTCCAAAGCACATCAAGTGCAAGTAGATAAATAGGCACCACTACAGTGGGAAGGTAAATGGCGTTTCCGTGTGCTGCTCTGGTTTACCAGAAGCAGCTTAGTCACGCTGGCCACATGACCTGGAAGCTGTCTGCGGACAAACGGCGGCTCCCTTGGCCTATAGAGCGAGATGAGCACACAATGACAGAGTCACCTGCAACTGGACCTAATGGCACTGGTGGAGGAAGAGGCATGCGGGGGGAGTGCACTGCCCCTGGCAGCACAATCCTGGAGGGGTGGCATCGTGGCTGTCCCCTTGCCCATGATGGGCGCCATGCCCCTATGGGCGGCGTGCCACGCCCCAGGATGCACGCCACACCTCTACGGGCAATGCGCCCCACCCCGGGACGTACACCGGCCCCCGGCCCCGCCTGCTCTCCACCCCCCAGTGCTGGAGCATGAAGCTGCACCACTGCCTAATGGTCAGGGGTACCTTTACCTTTACCTATCCATAATTTAGCATAATCAGAGTAGTCCCACTTGAATTAATACACATTACTAATTTATGTTTATTAACTTCAGTCAAACTTAGTTGGACACACACACATTCATACCTATACCTGTATATATGCATACATATATCTATTCTTACGACTGTGGACGAGAGAAGAGAGCCCAGCGGGGAATGGAATGAACATCTCTGTCACTCACCTTACAGATTCATTTCCATTCTATGTTGTACTAGATCTTGCTTTGTTCTGTTCCTTAAGCACAAGTGACAGACGATATTAAATTCGTAAATTACATGGATTTCATCCCTGTCATGGGCAAATTAGCTGATGGGCTTTGCTACCTTGAGGCTTCTTGATGGTTTTCAGTGCTGCGTGTTCCAAAGAGTTCACATTCCATTGCTTCACTGCCCCGGTGTTGTCCTTTCACTTCTTGTAGACAGGCTGAAAGGTCTATCTGTTAGCTTTTGCTATGTTGCTGGAACAAGAACACAAAGAAGTAAGGAACTTGTTTCCAGTGTATAGCCTGACAGGCATCCCAGAGGCTCAGTCGCAGTGAGATGAAGGTTCTCAGTGACATGGTAAACCAGCGCCTGAGCTGAGCCCCTCCAGGCTGTAGATAAAGACCCATGCTACTGAATGCTGCCACATGAAAAAACAAAAACAAAAACCTGCTTTCACATAGAAACTACTATGGACGAAGCTACAGCTTTCTCCCAGAGCCCCTGTTGAACAGGAGAAGAGATCTTCGTTTTGATTTTCCTTTTTTTTTTTTTTTTTTTGTATATAGAAGTATTCACTCATGTAGAAGAGCTGTTTGACAGTGGAGCAGACTACCTTGGAAGATGGTGGACTCTCCTTCACTGGAGATTTTTATACAGAGGTTGGATGGCCATCAGTCATGGATTCTTCAGCTGTGATTTCTGCATTTCAAGAGGTTGGACTCAATGACCCTCTGGGCCCCTTACAATTCTACAGTTCTGGAGTGATCCTGCCAGGAGAGGTGTGCTTGTGAATAGTGGACTTCAGCTCCAGACCAAGACATTGTATCCTCAGCATACATTTAAAGCACCATGATGCCTCTTTAAGTAGGCATGGCTCCTCCCAGGAAATTCTGGGAGCGGTTCTTTGCTAAGGGCACTGAGAGTTGTTAGGAGACCCACATTCGCCTCACAGAGCTACAATTCTCAGAGTTCCCTGGGAAGAGGGATTGCCTGTTAAATCCCTCTGGGAACTGTAGTTCTGTGAGAGGAATAGGGGCCTCCTAATTCTTTGGCCACATGGAAAAGAAGACTCCCTGGAACAGACCCTGATGCTAGGAAAGATTGAGGGCACTAGGAGAAGGGGGTTACAGAGGACGAGATGGTTGGACAGTGTTCTTGAAGCTACTAACATGAGTTTGACCAAACCGTGGGAGGCAGTCAAAAACAGGAGTGCCTGGCGTGCTCTGGTCCATGGGGTCATGAAGAGTCGGACATGACTAAACAACTAAACAACAACAACAATGATTCTCAGCACCATAAACTACATTTCCCAGTATTATTTGAGTGAAGCCATGATTGTTTAAAGTAGTATCATAACACTTTAAGTGTATGCTGTAAATGTGGTCTTGTTCTGAAGCAAATCAGCCATCTGTCCCATTAGCTGAAACCCACTACAGTGGTACCTTGGGTTAAGTACTTAATTCGTTCCAGAGGTCCGTACTTAACCTGAAACGGTTCTTAACCTGAAGCACCACTTTAGCTAACAGGGCCTCCTGCTGCTGCCGCGCCACCGGAGCACAATTTCTGTTCTCATCCTGAAGCAAAGTTCTTAACCTGAAGCACTATTTCTGGGTTAGCGGAGTCTGTAACCTGAAGCATATGTAACCTGAGGTACCACTGTATTCATAAATGCACACACTCCACAACTGAGTTGCTTTTTCTTCAGCTGCAGATCTCTGATACACACTCCTAAAGAACCTAAAACTTCCACTCTTTACAAAGCAATCTAGTCATTCCCAATAGTGTACACTGTTTGCAAACTATCTCCCCTCTTTCACACCGCTATGGCTTTCTCCAGATCCACAGATCTCTTCCCCTTTAATTGAATTGTTGCAGCAGAATCCCTAGGAAGTCATTGGCATCATCATGCTTCACTGATCCAATTACACTTGCAAGCTAATAGGGTTTACCCCCATCCCCAAGCACCCGCACAGTTATAACTCTAACCAGCAGTGGAAAGAGACCAGGAGTTTCTCCTGGGGTTCATGCTACAGATAGCCCAAAGAACCCCCAGTGCGGGGTAATTTAGATAATTGCTGAAAGAAAGATGATGGGGCAGTCTGGAGCATATTTCAGTTCGGAGGGCAGGGATTTACAAATGACAGAGGGTCTGACAAATTTATACACTAGTGTGTCACATATTGAGCAAGATTAGAGTTTTGCAGAAATCCAGGCAATAAGATGCTACCATCACACTAGGAAGATGCCTTCTGTTTCATGCCCAATCTTGGTGTTATGGATTCCTTTCTTAGGTATGTTGCAGGTTAATAGCCCATAATGCAACACACACCATGCAAGGCTGCCCTTGGGTCTGGTCTGAAACCGTTAGCTACTGCAAAATGCTGCAGCTAGGCTCATGATGGGAACAGGCCAGCGCCAACACATGACACCAGTGTTTAAAGACCCAAACTGGGTTCCCATCTGCTACTGGGTCAGGTTCAAGGCTATTGTACTAGTGTACAAAGCTATGAACAACCTAGGCCCAAGGAATTTTAGAGGCTGCTTTATGCCACAAGTCTCTTGCTGATATAATCTGGGGGAGCATCATTAGCAGCTTGCTGTGGACCAGAACCACAACTAATGCCAGTGAGGAGTCTTGCCACCAGTGGAGCAGACCCAATTTTATGGAACTCACACCAGATTGAAATCAGGCAGGCGCCTGTGAAAAGCATGCAAGCAGGACCTGAGCACAACAGCATTCTCCCCTCCTCTGGTTTCCAGCAGCCAGAATTCAGAAGCATCACTGTCTCTGGCAGTGGATATACAGCACTGCCCTTCTGGCAAAAAGCCGCTGACAGCCTTATCCCCCATGCATTTGTCTAATCTGAAGCTATCCAGGCTGGTGGCTTTTTTTACTGCCTCTGGTTGAACTAAATCATTCATCAGCCTTAGGTAGCATGGCCAATGGCCAGAGAAGATGGGAGTTGTGGCACTGGGAGAGTCACAGGTTCCCATTGTTAATCTGTCACAAACAGTAGTAAAACTTGAAAGCCTCGTTATCACCTCATTCACTGGCCAGAGAAAGGAGAATACACCAGTTGTGCTCTGGCAGATGGCAGAGGGAGGAGAGAGAGTCAATGGCTGAAAGCACCTTGGGGTTGTGGAGCCTCTTTCTAAGGAATCTGACATCAGGTGTTGGTTCTGCTGCTGTATCTGAGTGCCTGGCCTTTGCCTCCAGTTATGTCCTACTTGCGTGCTTGAATCTATTTATTTAAAGGGACTAATATATGTCCTTCTACAAGTTTGCAACATAGCTTACAAAGAACAGAAATTGCAATAAAAACTGCTTAAAACCAAATTAAAATATTACAACTTTAAAGAATTGGGGAAGGGGAGGCAATTAGCATAGATAAAGCAGATACAAAGCAGAATAAAAACCATCAGCAAATCTGCTTTAAAAGCCTGGGAAAAATAAAAGGGCCTTTGCCTGGCACAGAAATGCCATCTGAGCCTTATTGTAAAAGCTGATGTTGCAAAAACATCAGCAGAGGACTGTTAGGATGCCATGCTGAACCATGGGCTATAATTGCATGCAGTACTGTTTCCATTCTGCTGTACATCGTCTTCCGCTAAGACTTACATTATCACCACCACCACCAGTGTTATTATATTTATTACCTGCCTTTCACCCTGAGGTCTTACTATCTGCTGTGGTGAAATGTTGTCATTTATGTAATTCATCACACAACTTGCGTAAGCTATGTGAGTTACGTTGTCACTACATTATTCCACCCCATTGTGTTTCATTGCAAAGTGGCAGGGGGTTGAAACATAACCAATTTCATATCGCTTGCATTCCTTGAAGAGTATATTTTTAGGAGCCATCTTGTTTTAAACTGTTTTCAAGATTGGGCTTTAATGTTGTAACCTGCCCTGGGACCTTGCATTGAATGGCAGGTAATTATTTTTAACAACAACAACAATACTGAGAGCAACAGCAGCAGTGAAGACCAATTTTATTTGCTGAATTGATTTCCATTCTGCACATGGGATGAATGAGCAAACTGGCAATTTCTGCTCCTGTTTCTTTTCATCAGAATTCTCTGACACCCCAATATCCCTAGTAAAAAGGTAAAGGTATCCCTGACCATTAGGTCCAGTCGCGGACGACTCGGGGGTTGTGCGCTCATCTCGCTCTATAAGCCGAGGGAGCCAGTGTTTGTCCGCAGACAGCTTCTGGATCATGTGGCCAGCATGACTAAGCCGCTTCTGGCAAACCAGAGCAGCACATGGAAATGCCGTTTACCTTCCTGCCGGAGCCGTACCTATTTATCTACTTGCACTTTGATGTGCTTTCAAACTGCTAGGTGGACAGGAGCTGGGACCAAACAATGGGAGCTCACACTGTTGCGGGGATTCGAACCGCCGACCTTCTGATCGGCAAGCCCTAGGTTCTGTGGTTTAGACCACAGCACCACCCGAGTCCCTAATATCCCTAGTAGTTAGATGTAAAACAAAACAGGGGTTAAGAAAACTCAAGTGCAAATGTTTCCAATATGCTCCTTACAAATATACCAGGGGTAGAGGGGAGGGTAGAAACAACAGCCTCAGGTTTGCTGTTACTCACCCGTCACAATAATAAACCAAGGGTTGCCAAAACACCCAAACCAATTCTATAGGTCTCCTATGAGGAAACTGAACTGCCCAGAATCGGCAAGGAAAGCTATTCCCACCTGTCACCTGTACTTGTCTACAAAGGAAGATGATGTTAAAGGTAATGGAGCTAGTCAAAGGATGGCAGTCCAGCTTCCAGATGTTGAGGGATTAACAACCAGAGGGATAAACTGTGCCCTTTTGCAGCTCCCACAACACCTGGCTGACTAGCAAAGCCAGAAGGTAAAGTTCAAAGGCCTGGCATCTTGTACCTTTTAAGTAACTTTAATCCAGGTCTTTTGTACCTTTGAAGTACGCATATTTTGGTATGCATCCATTCCTCCCCAGAAGCTAACATATGTCATCTTATATTCCCAACGAGGACTTTAATTAAGCTGTCATCTTTTCTGGAGCCACCGTTAACAGTTATTCGTCCAGCTCTTCATTAGATCTGGATTCCGTTTTCATTAGCTCGCGCCGGCTGTTGACTTTATTCTCTGACCCATCACGGTACAAAGAAGGGCAGAGATATGACAACTCACTCAGAAACCCCAACACAACTAACAGTTTTCTCGTGACAGATGCCAAAACGGACTTGTCAGAAACTAACTTCATGGCTTCAGCTGTATTAAATGCTGCATTCATTTGCTTGGATGATGAACGTTTGTTTCCACTCTGGGCTTTCAAACAAAGCACAGTTTATGCTATGGTTTTACTTTGTAAACTCGACAGCTTTGGAAAATCCAACACGGGTGCACACACAAGCAGACAGTATATAATATAAAACAGTTGCATATATTCCTTACCCCTGTTGTAAAGAGGTGGGAAGAGCTGGAAGCCTTATACAAGAGTAGAGTTACTCAAAAATCACCAGAACAGCTGTGGCTTGGTGGGGCCTGCTCTACCATGAGGCAGCAGCCTCAGGTGGCAGGTGCTATAGGGCAGGGAGTGGCATTGCTGTGTGTACTTTGTGGGGTTCCTCATACTCCATGAAATAGATTTTATGTGTTGAGGAGAGAAGAGGCAGGCAAAAAGCTCAGGTGGCATTGAGCAGTGTGCTCCTTGGGGGCCAGGTCTGCTGCCCCTCCTTGCTGTTCCCTACCTGCCGCCTGAGGCAACTACCTCACTGAGTCTCATGAGTGGGCCTACCCAGGCCAGATGCTTGCTGAAGCAACATTGGAGCCCTGCCCTGCTGCCAACCTTGCATTCAGCCGGTGCTCCTGTGCCTAGTGCTCGCTTCATATGTTTTAGACTTTATTAGCACATATTTCCACCCTTTGGCACATCTTCCTGTCTCAGGCACAGCTCACCTCCAGGGCAATATCTCTGGCAAGTTGTTAAGTGTCAGGGAAAATTAGCTCTCATTGTCTTGAAGCCTTCCAAGTGAAAGATCTACTACTTCAAACTTCAGCTCCCACGATGTAGCCGGGATGAACATCGACACTAATCAAATATTTAAAAACCTAAATTGACGTTGGCTGGCGAGAGGGGAACAACAAAGCAGGCTGACTTGATTAAAACATTTTGCTTCAAATGGGAAATGCGGGCTTTGCATTTTAAAAAAGTTTCTACTAAGACCAGATTTGCATAATTAAGCGAAGGCTCTCCAGACGGCCTCCGAAGCATCCCCTCCCCCTCTGGGATGACAAAGCTGTTGTTCTGGGGGGGGGGGGAGAAAAAGAAAGAAATGCTCCGCTCCGTTCTGTTCGAAAGTACACAGAAGTTGCCATTCCCTCAGTACCTGCTGTTTCTGAGATGAGTGGTAGCTGTTTGAATATTCAGGTGACCAAAAGGAGAGAAAGAATTGGATGCCATTTCTACTTCCCGCTATGCTTCCAGGAAGCTTTAATTACAGGAGTAATTGAAAGAAAAGCTGGAAACAAAACCAGCTTAATTCGAGGCATGAATGCGAGCCCATTTAAAACATCTTAATTGATGGAACAATTAAAAGGCAAGCAAACAGAATAAGATTTAAAAAGGATGAGGCGGGAGGTGAAAAAAGCAAACCCACAGGAATGGGAAACAGACGGCTGACACAAAGCGGACATAAATCGAATGCAAAGTGCTTCCAAGAGTTCTCTCATTTCCAGGGAAAACAGTAGAAGATGCATACGGTTATTTCAAATCCCCAATTCTACAAAAAGTGGGAAGCTCCAGGTATAGGGATCAGGGCTGGTCCCACCATTACAGTATATCCTACACAATATCATAGCAGCCACCCACCTGGACAGCTTTGAGAGAGGATTAGATACATTCATGGAGGAGAAAGCTACCAATGGCTACAAGCTCTGAATGCCAGTTTCTGAGAACCACAGCTAGGGAGAAGGCCGTCATGCTCAGGTCCTGATTGCAGGCTTCCCATAGGGGCAACTGGCTGGCCACTGTGAGAACAGGATTCAGGACTGGGTGACCCTTTGGTCTGACCCTGAAGCGCTCTTTTTATGTCCTTGTTAGGCAGAGTAAGGTGGAAACTTCAGGTGGCCATTGGTTGTGGGTGGAGACAACAGTGAGATGGTTGGAGTGCAAAGCTGTGTGTCCACCCTAGTCTGTTCTGCACCACTCTAAACTTGACTGGTGTGTCAAGATACTGGGCTCATGCATTTGGTTCAGTAAGACACTTAGGCTTCTGGGTAAGAGTTGAGATTAAAAGAAAACAGACCCCCCCCTTTCTAGTTGCAAGCACTCATAATTACTTGCATCTGGTAATCTTGTACCAGGCCTTCAAGGTCCAGATGGCCAGTCCATTAATTGGGGAAACATTATTCAGCTCCAGTCACAAGAAAACCGTAGACTCTCAGTTCTGAAGAGTTACAGCTTCAACATCTTCTGATTGGCTGAGAAGAGTTGAGCTGGTTGCTATGCAAAAGGCCATAAGTCATCTACCGCACACCACAGACCTTCTCATTCCTCCATGTGCATCTCTCTTGAAGTGGCATGATCGGTGGAAGATGACCATCCCAGATAGGACCGT
Source organism: Podarcis erhardii (assembly GCF_964252035.2). Lineage (NCBI taxonomy): Eukaryota > Metazoa > Chordata > Lepidosauria > Squamata > Lacertidae > Podarcis > Podarcis erhardii. Next base: position 37,776,215 of record NC_138511.1, read on the forward strand.
GCCACTCTTAAGTCAAGAGCATATGATGGCAACGCTCCCCTGCCAGAATCCGCCCCCCCCAAACTACAACACTGTAGTTTGTTAAGCTACAACAGTAGTGGAAGCTCCCAATCTCCTCATAGCCATCCTAGAGAAGGGGGCAGGGAAGGGTAGCCTGAGGTATATAGCAGCTCATCCCTATAATACTAAACTATGGTTTAATCTTTTATGTGCTGTGTATGCAGTAACTAACATAAGCAAAAAATTAAATAAATTGTCCAGCAGCATCTTAGAGACCAACTAAGTTTGTTCTGGGTATAAGCTTTCGTGTGCATGCACACTTCTTCAGATACACACACGAAAGCTTATACCCAGAACAAATTTAGTTGGTCTCTAAGGTGCAACTGGACAATTTTTTATTTTTATTTCGAACCAACATGACTACCTACCTGAATCTAGTAACATAAGCAAAACGACACGTAAAGGTCTTGATGAATGTACAGTCTCCTCTATTCTAGTGCACGGAGCAAGTTTTTGCTGACTGCTGCCACCCCAGGAAACATCTAGGAGTTTTAGGAGGTTGGGGTGAATTTTCACAAGGAAATGACTGCTATTAAGATTTATTTTCCTCAAGCACAGGCTGTAAAATAAGGGAAAGCTACAGATCACTTGCTAAATAAGTAAGAGTGGTGACTTTGTTTTAAGAAAGGGAAGGAGGGAAAATGGTCTGATATGTTACTACCATACAATTCTGCTATTGGGTGTGTGTGTGCAAGTTTAGCTGAGGATTTCATAAGAGTTGTTTGTCTTTTAATAGTGAATAGAATCTGTATTAAGACAGACTGGGTAAGTCCTGGATCTCTTTACATTTTGCAGCATCTTAGCTGGATTGTAATAATAATAATAAGAAGAAGAAGAAGAAGAAGAAGAAGAAGAAGAAGAAGAAGAATTGTTAGAATATAAAATAACTATCAGAATACTAGAAAACATCCAGCCATATTATTTCTTCTATACGCAACATACATAACAAGTATGCTTTTTTCTGTATGTACTATTTTCTTCCAGTATTAAAAACAAGCAGATGGGCAGATAGGATGACAGGAAAAGGGGGAGAACCATGTATGCCATCTTGAATCCCTTGAAGAAAAAGGTGGGATATAAGAATGCAATAAATAGATGCAATACAGTATATAAGCCTTGATAAGTGCTTGGAACCCCAGAGTCTCTCACTGCTTGGAGATTGGGGTGGATTGTATCAATACTTAGCACCTAACTGGCTTCCTTGGTTCAGAAAAGGTCCCCACTGTCACAATTCCCACTGGCAGATTTCTGTGTCATTCAGAAGCAAGCCCAGCTGAATTCCATTGGGAACTGTGGACCCTTGAATTCAGTGATTTGGCTCAGCATGTTGCCAATAGTTTCTGAAAGAGCAACTGCAACCTCCTCTCCCTTGATATCCATCTGCAAAACAGGCAGCTGTTTGAGAAGCACATCAAATGAGCCTATTAGTATTAATTGTGGTGCTTACCTAGCTCACAAGCATTTCTGCATATTTAAATCATCTTTATAAAACACTTTGCCATCCCGGATGAAAGGGAGGAGCAGAGAGCAGTACGTCTGCCTGACAATTCCATTTGTTTGACTCGCTCAGAGATGTCTTCATGAATCCACGCACAGAAACAAAGGAGAAATGGTGTCGGAGAACAAAAGTCTTTGATTATTGAGAATGAAGCAGAAGAGCAATTAGGTGTTTTTTTGAAAGAAAAAAAAAGATTCTTTAATTGCTTGAGCCTCTAACACAGCCTCCGTTTGTCTTCCTTTGTAATAATAATGTTGTCTTATTTTTGAATACCCATGGGCACAGAGGAGGGAAAAAACCCAAACTAGTTTCACTTTAGAAGTGTACAGTTGCTTGAAGACAATAGATGCCTGGGTTGCATTTAGCCCCAGGAGAATCCATCAATTTCAGTTTCTCAGTTTCTCCCAGTTTCAAGTTCAGTTCTCCACATTCCCACATCAGTTGATAATAATGACAATCATTCAATTTATCACCCACCCTTCAGCCTAAAGTCCCAGGGCGGATCACAACACTGAAACACAATATTAAAAACAGTTTAAAGACAACTTACAATTATATAATTCTCATGAAAATACATCAGCATTGCAGTGCAGATTTATCCTAAGACTTACTTCTTCCCAATATAAAAGCAGCTTCCATTAATATCACACATTTTTGCATATTATTTTCATTGATACATATGAATTTTCATGCAAGCTTTATGCACATATGACTTGGCTGGAGAACTGCACTTGTTAAAATTCTCAGAAGGGAATGTTTCGAAGGATGGCACATCCCTGTTTGTATACTGTTTCTGAAAGTGCAAGTTAGGTAGGCTCACCTTCAAAGTGCTTTTGTGTGGCTAGAAATGTGTCCTTCAACTGTGATAATACCTCTTGATTGCTGGGAAGGATGGAGAGATAGTTGGAGTGTGTGCTTAGAAACCTCTGGTTTTTGCACAGCAGGAATGTAGCCTGTCATACAAAGGTATGAGTCACATCCATTGCTCTGTCCACTTTTGCATCTGGCTTCACCCAACATGGGCCTGTGGTCCCCAAAAGGTTGACAATGAAAGGACGTGGCCCTCAAAAGGCTCTCCCTTCTTGTTCTAATTCATAGCTCAATCTCTCAGCTTTTACACTACACCTATACCTGTCCCTTCTCCAACAGACCAAATCTCAGTGGTTTAAGAACTCCTGGTCTACAACCGTAAGTTTCTCCCAAATGCCAGCATCTGATCAAATTGCTCTCCAAAACAAAACAAACAAACAAACCCATCTGTGATGGGATGCTTTCGTTGTGTGCCTTACAGAACTCTTCCAAGTGGCCTAATTTAGTTATAGCCATTCAATTTCAAGGAGTCAAGAGGAAGGAAAGATTGCTCCCAAAAGGTTGAAATTAAGGTCATTGGTAGACAATGTAACAGCCTCCGTCCTGAAACCGATTACTTCTTGTCAGGTCTTTTGTAATAAAGGACTTTGATTTCCAAGGGGCTCCAGGTCATTTATCCTCTGAGAAGGCTAACGTTCAGGCAGAACTTCACCCGCATTGTATCGAGCTGTTAATTTAACCGCTCTGCTGTTATGTTCAGAGGCAGGGAAATTGCAGATGACTGTGCCAAATTACAGAAGTATTCTGAAATATGACTCCTGTGACCTGTGTTCCAGTGGAAATTAATTTGGTCCAGAATCTGCAAACAGAACTTTAACCTTTGGAAAGTTGGAGAACCTTTGGAAGGGGAAGTGGGGAAAGAGAGAGGGAAATGTCATCCAGCAATCAAAGACTGAATGCCATCAAGCTTTCCACCCATCCACCTCAGACCTTTCAAGATTGTAATTCTGCAGCTGGGTAGACCCAGGTTCAAATGCTTGACCAGCAACTGCAATAGCCCTGGAATGTGCAGCCTCTTTCATGCATCCAGACCAGCTATGCTTGCTTTCGTTGAGTACATTTTCAAGTCACAAAATTAGCCCTGTGTATACTTTTGGCAGACTGCTTCAAGGGTGACGGTGAGTTTTGTTGTGTGTCAAAGTTTCCTAATACAGTGGTGTCAACAAAGTTGCCAACTGACCTGGAACAAAAACCAGCCTGAAATGCTCCTGTGCTCAGAAGCTATCTGGGGAACAATTATGTGGCAGAAGCTGGGCAGTGTCACTAGTTCTGCTTCTGGATTTGGTCTCAGGGGATGAGTGCTTCAGAGGAGGGGCTGTTCTTTATTTAGGGCCATGATCATTATGTTCTACCTCCACAGTCAGAGGCAGTGAATGCCAATTGCTGGGAATCACAGGTGGGTAGAGTTGTTGTGTTCAGGTCCTGCTTTGGGTTTCCCATAGACACCTCGTTGGCCACTGTGGGGATGCTGAACTCAATGGGCCAATGTCCTGATCCAGCATGCCTCTTCTTATATTCTTAAGGGCAGGACCGCCAGACTCACCACTGACATTGGCTACAGATTTAAGAACATGTGCTTGAGATTGCTTTCCCCTCCTACCTCTCATTCCTTGCCTCTTATCTTCTTAGATTGTGAACCTGAGGGCAGGAAGTGTCTAGGAGCTTATATCTTTCTGTAAGCTGCCCATTACCATCTGATAATAGCCCTCCTCAAGTGTTTGCTGTAAACCTGTCATGGCCTATAAATCCAGCACCAATTCAACGAGGCAAGCCAAGTTCAGGGACCTGAGCTGATTGCTGGAGATCAGGAGAACATAGTGCCTAAGTCTGTCAGATGGAAGCCCCCAGAAGAACATCCCAGACCACCATTGCTTGTTCTCACAGTGGCCAAAGTTATAAACTAAAGGAAGAAGAAAAAGCAGCCAATTGGCTTAGCCTTCCGAGGCCGAGGTCAAGTGTGCCCAGATGTCCCCTCCCCTCTGCATGAACCTGTCCGTGGGAAACCTGCAAGCAGGACCTGAGAATTCTTGCTTCCTGCATTTTCTAGGATCTGATATTCAGGAACATTACTGTACCTGACTTTGGAGGCTCTGGCACAGCCATCATGGCTAGTAGCTAGTAGTACCTTATCTTCCATGAAGGTAATATTATTTTAATGCCATACAAGGTGGTGACCATCACAATCTCTTGATGGCAGCAAATTCCATAGTTTACTTACATGCTGCATGAAGAAGTGTTTTATTTGGATGCCCTGGTGTTAAGTGAAAGGGAGAAAAAATGTTCTCTAGCCACTTTCTCCATGCCATGCATAGTTTTACAAACTTCTGTCACGACACTTCTAACTCTCCTTTTCTGAAAACGAAAAAGTCTTTGATAAATTTCAAAGCTAGTTTAGGTCAACCCTATTGAGGAAGCATTGCCCTCGCTCAGAATCAGGGTTGTTCATTCTTAGTGATGTTGCTCCACAGCCAGATCCAGTTGTCTGTGTGATGACATCCTCTTTGCAGTTTCATTTTCAGTTCCTTACCTAATATCCTCTTGGAATGGACTTCATCTTTATTTCCACAGTTGCTGCACACGGGGTCTTCTTGAACAGAGTTGCTGATCTTTCTTTTATATAACAGCTTCCTAGGAAGGCACTTGATTGGGAAAGTCTGTTTTGTAGTTTCGGAATATAGGAGCTGCTTTCCAAATTTCCTAGGGAGGCACTAAATTGGGAAAGCCTCTTTTGTACTTTCAGAATATTGTCTTGTATTTTCTAGATCTATATTCTTTTTGAAGTTGAGGGCTAGGGATAGAATTAGGCGGTTCCACACCCCCGCCCCACCTTTGCCACTCTCAACATGGCAGAGATCTCCTTGCTGAGGCAAGTTCCGCCACACTCAGGACGGCTTACATGTTTCCTCCGCCCCTAGTCTGTTGCTATTGGCCGCGACAAGACATGGCGACCTCAGTAGTCCAATCCCCTTCTTTGTTTTTCTTCCGCCCCCTGAGAGTGCTAAGAGGAAGGCCTCCCGCCCCATTGACTCGCCCGAGTGTATACCGAATTTGGGATTCCGACAAACGAGGGAAAAGGTTCGCTGGGCTTTATAATGCGCCGCGCGGGGCCGTGCGTGGCATCGGCGCAGCACCAGCTGTTCCGCCACCTCGTTCTCCGCTCTTCCGGCAGGCCGCGGCCTAGCGCCGTCGCCATGGCAACCGCAGCCTTCCCAGGCCCGACGGCCATGGAAGAAGCTCTGAGCCGCGCAGTCCCGCCGCTGCCGCCTTACGAGACCCGGGAGAAAGTGGCGGCGCCAGCCGGGGCCGCCCTGGAGCAGCGCAGCGCGGAGTTCATGCGCTACTACCGCGCCCTGGAGAGCGGCAGGCCGAGGGCCGAGCTGCTGAGCCGCCTGGCCCGCGACTTCGGCGTCGAGCACGGCCGGGTGGCCGAAGTGAGCGGGAAAGTAGCCCGGCTGCTGCAGCAGCAACAGCAGCAGCAACAGGAGGCGGCTGGGGAGAAAGGGGAGCACGAACCCGGCGCCCTCCTGCAGGCCGAGGACCGGCTCCGCCACTACCTCACGCCCCGCTACCGGGGCCTCTTCCAGCACCTCGGCAGGCAGGAGGGCGGCCTCCGCTTCCTGGTGGAGCTCCGCAGGGACCTGCTCGAAGCCCTGGCGGCCAGGGAGGCCGAAGGGCCGCATGTCAGGGTGAGCCCCGGGAGGGTTTTTCTTTCCTTTCCTTCAAATATGTATGTGTAACTCAGAGGAGACCAGTGGAAAACACAGAGACGCAAGTTCGCCGTGTCTATTAATTTCAGTGTGTCTACTCTTGAATAAGGCTTAGTTGGTTGCAGCCCATATTTCGTACCGCCTACTGTTACAAATCTCGTAAGCGGCTTACAATGTATTCATTAATTGCTTTATTTACACCCTGCCTTTCTCCCAGTGCAAGACCCAAGGCGCCTCCCAGTATTAATTTTAAACAGATTAAGTTAAAGCTATTTTTATTTAAAACAACAGCAACACACATATATCAGTAATATGTGGTCTGAAGGGAGGTTTGTTTGCATGTACACTAATGGGGAAGGTAGACATCCCCCAAGCTCCAACTCTTCTCCTTTAAAAACAGCCTTGCAGGCAGAAATTCATTGAAATTTACCGTAATTATTATTATTTAAATGACATATATCACTGTTTTTTTCCTGCACCCATAGTTCTTCAGTGTTTTCACTTTGGGGGTTGTCTTTGTTATTTTTGAATATGTCTCTTATTTTTATTTAAATTGCTTCATAAACTTGTTTATTATAAGCCAGAGAACTTTAAGCTATTGGGATGGCGAATGTATACAACAGCCCTGTGAGGTTGATAAGGCTGTCTTAATTTTTAAAAGTCATCTCAACCAGCAGCCATCAACATAAATCTTGTGTCAAAGCCATAAGTTAATGATAAATTGTGTGGACTCTGTCTCATCTGTGCTACTTTAAGTCAGTCTTTTTGGGCAACCCCAAATTTTAGTGCTGTAGAGGTAAAAACAATATTCAATTGAACAGCATAACTTTGAGGTAGGAGGTGAAGGAATCAATGGTGCAAAGGGAGGTGTTCTTGACAGCTTACATCTCCAGTCAGTTTTTCCCCTGACTGAAGACTCAGTGTAGTCCAAATCTGCATATCTTTCTAGATTGCACATTCCCCAGTTTTTTATAGCTCTATTTCTGTGCTGCTGCAATCTGATACACTGAAATTAAGCAGGTGATGACCTTCCTGGAACTTCATGCCAAGAACATCGCCTGGTTTCCCTTTGTGGCAGGCTGCTGTTAAAAGTATGGAAGTGAGGCCTGCAGGAAGAGTGAACAGCCTGACAAGCTTTGGAAATGTCATGAAGCCTACCAGTTTGATCTGACCCACTCTTTACTTCATTGCCCTGGGAGTCTTTGCTCTCCATTTGAGTGAAGTTTAGAATCCATGATGTGATTGCATTTTATTCTGCTTGGGTGTTGTTGTTTTTAACTAGATCTGATGGGGCATTCTATAGATACAGATAAATGCTGGTAGTGAAGCGAAGGCTCCCCATGACACAAGTTCCCTTCCCAAAATGTTAAAGTTGATGAAGCCAGCATCAGGGTTAAAAGGCTCATCCCCACTGTCCCCTTCATCCCATAAGGTTTCAACACCTGAAGAGGACTATTACTACAACTTATCCTACCACAAAATATAAACTATGTTCTATTTCACACTTCCCAAACTCTTCAGTCCTACCTCAATGTCTACTCCTGCACCGAAGATCAGGGTTCTAAATCTTGTGGGGAGACTACATGAGTACAGCAGGCTCCCTGCCACAGAAGTTCCCTTCCCAACATATAGGGAAAAGTTTTTTAAAAATTCAGGAGGGTGAAAATTTGACACATATTTGTTCCTTATATGTATGGGATGTTAGACCAGGGTGAGATGGGGTAAATGGGGGCAGGTTCATTCATGCAATACATGGGAGGGTGTGTGTGGAATGGTCACACAGTTATGTGTGTAAAATGTCTGATACTCATATACAGCACTGGCAAACACGCTTACTAGGGCAAAGTTTGTGTGTCAGTGCCAGGTTTCAGTTTTCAGCTGCTTCAGATCAGCACATGATGTGCTAATAATATGTTTGGCCTTAGCAACGAATGCTGAATGAAACGCAAGAGGTGCAATTCAACTATTTCTGCACTAGCCTTGATGTTAGGCAAGATACATGACATATACTCTAGATTTTAACAAGTTTGACCAGAGAGTCTGTTGAGAAAAAATGTTTTCGTAATACTTTTTATACATGCCACTTCATACACCTGGACCAGTGTCTATATTTTTTAAGATTCTGCTGCATATTGTACAGCTCATACTTGTAAGAAACAAGCTGTTTATAATTACAAGTATTGCATATCTAGTTCAGAGTGTAGGAATAATGGTCAGAACACAAGTCCTTCATCCTTCTTCACTGGTTTGTTTCAGCAGTATCCTTTGGCAGTGGTAGGCTGGCAGCAAATGCTGATCCCCAGCCCCCTGGACAGAGACATTGAATAACACTACTGTTTAGTTCCATTAGTGTACAGATGCTGCTGCTTTCTAGAAGCTTGCTGCTTCTGCCCAGATATTGGTACCCTTTTCCTGGACCTAAATTTTTGGGCTGCAGCTCCTCTCAACTAACTAATAGCCTTTCTAAAAGATGGAACCATCAGCGGTTAAATATTTTTCCCCATCCACATAGATACAGTTTAGCAGGAGCAAACAGAATGTTCCCAAAACGTCATTTTAAAATGACACACTGTGCTCTAGTTATATGGGGTTTTATATCTGGTTAATTCAGCACTACAAATTGGAAGCTCCAGAAGCCTTATCCTATAAACCTGCTTTAGTAACTTCAGTCTAAATAGCTTCCTGTAGAGTAGCAGTTCTGCCACATGTGTCAGGAGAACAGTTAATCCTTGTTGAAGATCCTGCTTTTGAGCCATCAAATGGCGTTTTAACATATCTTGTTGAGCTTCTTACATGTCCAGGCACTGATCAAGTGAGTCCTCTTGTGCTGCATTAGTATGCTGCAGCCAGGACAGGGCAAAAAATACTAGTGTAGTAGAGTCAGTGACTGCTGAGGTGGCCTATTGTGAGTTCTGGAATTTTCATACATAATCTCAGGAGCTGCTACAGCATGTTATAGGATGAGGCCATCACCAGCAATAGTTTCCACACGTTCACAGCATTTATTTATTCTCTCCCTTAATGGCACTACTTCTATCCAATGCATGACTGAGTATATTGCAGTCATAAATAAGATAGTTTGGTCATCAAGATACAAGTGCTGTTGGAATATGACTGAATTATATGTTTTTAGACATGATTTGTAGTCCTCATCTTGCTGGTCTTGCTAGTGTGACCGAGGCTGAGGTCATTGGAGCCCTACTACTCATGATGAACAAATTGCCCTCAGCAGCAGTAGAACTGTAGCCTGTTCCTATAGCTTGGAGCATATAAATAGAAATGTTGAATGTTGCATTATGTGAACAATGAATAGTGGAGTTTATATCGAGAGAGAATGCACATCCCTCAAAATATGGATAGATTTGTATTCAAGGATAGTATTCTAAGGTTAAACAGTCACCAGGATCAAGAGCAATGGCCCAGAGAAAATGACTCTACTCCTTAGTGACTAGTTGCTAAGAAACAGTAAATGTCTTCCTGCTGAATTTGTGGAAGATGATAGATTCTTGTGACCTAGGTACAGCGCTTCTATTCAGGCATATCTACCAGCAAAAGTTCAACTGTACATTTTATGGTAAAAAGAATTTCCCTGAGAGTATAAAAAATGTCCTTTGGTAGCACGGAAGACCATCTATTTTTTAGCGCCAAGGAGATTTTGCTTTTCTTTCAAGGCATGATGTGCCCCAGAGCTCCTCTTTAAGTCTCATCGCCTATAAAGTTTTACACATCTCCGTAGTCAAAACAATAGTAAACCATGTGGACAGCGCAATAATATTGTTTCTAAAAATGGTCTTGACACCAGTATCTGACTAAGCAGTCAGACCTTTGCAAGTGAAACAGGGATTGTAGAAATTCTAGCTCAATATTTAAATAAGGCAAACAGTCAAGAGGAGATTTTGCTGTTATATATATATATCAATGAGGACAATAACTTTCAAAGTGTCCTTTGCAAGAAGCTAACAGCTTGAAATTCTGATTTTATAAATTGCTCATTTAGGTTTACATGCATCATGGCAACCCTTGTGTGCTATTACATATCCATTATAGAAGCGGACAATTATTTATTTATTTAGGTGATTTATATACTGCTCGATATTTCAAAGAAATCGCAGAGTGGTTTACATAATAAAAACGTCAGAAACAAACACAGAAACTACAATAAAAAGCAACATTTTAAAGCAGCACAAAACATATGGAGACCATATTGCCACTAGTAGATTCAAAATACAGAAATATAACAGAAGCAAGCAGCCCTGCACCAAATATAGAAGTTTGCATGTACTCTCAGTTCTGCTGCTATTATCTCCCTTTACTCCCTTTACTACAGGAACATCCAGATCCACAACTGCAACTTCACTAGTAGTCTTCAAACGTTAATTTAGAGAAAAGGTAGTTAACTTCAAGTAACTCAAATTAATGACAACCTGCATTACAATATTCTGAGTTTTTCTTAATGCATAAAAATTAAAGCAGTTCTAACTTCCATTAAGTCAGTGGTTCACAACTGATTGTTTCTCCATTACCCCATCATCCCCAACCTAAATTGGGAAGGAGGGCTACTCTTTTGTTCTAATGAAGCTTCCTTGTGCTTGGTTTTAGGAGTTGGCAAATGATATTATATTGTTGCACATTAGAAACATGATCCTCATATGCAGAAGGCTGTCTGCATATGACTGCGCAAGAATCACTTGCGTTGGTCCAGGATTAGGTAACCCAGAAAATATTAAATTGTGTATTAGAAAGTAGAAGCAGCATAAAGCAAAAATTATTTCAGACTTTCTTCCCCAATAATGAGCTTATATAAGAAATATATTGACCATACTCATTAAATATGTTTCTTAGGTTTTTGGAAAGAACAATAATTTTCTGCTTCATATGTGATGCTGTAGAAATTCTATCTGGATTCATGTCTTGCCATCTGAGCTAGACTTCTTGCAAAGGACAAGAATGTTAATTCTGGAGGCATTAGGTTTTCAGTTTCTCTTACTGATTTGGAGTTAGTAGACTCAGAACTGTAATAGGTTCTTCCCGATCATAGTGAGTTTGTTTTATCTACAGCAGACATGCTGCTGAAGCTTTTCTGCTTTCTGTGGAATATTTTGGGGATTGTAGCCTTGACTTTTCCATTGCAAGGCAAAGAGAACACTTCTGTTGGATTAGAATAGGAATCCACAGGCCTTTTGAGCTTGTGGGCACATTTGGAATTTTGAGAGAGCATAGTGGGCCCCCTCACAAAGTGACTGATGTGGCTTCTCTCTCCCATGCAATACACCCATCTCACAGAATGCATTTCTTTCTCTCCCTTTCCCAGACAAAACAGCGGTTTTACAAAAAGCAAATTCTCCCTTTGCCAACCAACTTATCCTTTCTCATCTGTTTCTTTCTCCACAGTCAGCGATGCATACACGAACTCTTTTGCTCCTAGATGCTCTTCCTTTCCCCCATTAGCTATCTGCCTTGCACTGAGGCACAGCTGCTACATTGTACTTCTTCTCTTTAGCATCAAGTGTCCTGTTTCTGGTGGCTTCCAATTGGAACTGTTCTCTTTGCTGATGGCATCCAATTAGGAGAAAGAACAGTTCTAACTGACTACCCCCAACAGATATAACTATTATCACTCCTCTTTTTCAAGTCTTCTGGCCAATCAGAATGGTAGGAGGGCAAAGCAAACAATTTGGGGGAGGGGGAGGGAAATGAAGCAGAAATTTGACTGTTGCCATTATAATTTGTAATTTGGCCTGGATGTAATTAAAAAGATTGGTGGATGCTCTGATAGGATTCTGAGGGCACCACCATTGGGACTGTGATGTTAAATTTATGTGACATTTATGACACTCAGAACATAATTTGCATACAGAAAGGAAAGCACCAAACTTGATATTGCCAATTCTGAAAAGAGAGAGTTAACAGACATAATTAAAGGAAGTACAGTGTTACCTCGGGTTACAAACACTTCAGGTTACAGACTCCGCTAACCCGGAAGTAGTACCTCGGGTTAAGAACTTTGCTTCAGGATGAGAACAGAAATTGCACGGCGGCGGCAGCGGGAGGCCCCATTAGCTAAAGTGGTACCTCAGGTTAAGAACAATTTCAGATTAGGAATGGACCTCCGGAACGAATTAACTTCTTAACCCGAGGTACCAGTATATCTGTCTTAATGTGGAACAGAGTAGTTAATTTAAGTTTAAACAAAATCTGTGTATCTGTGAATGAAGCGTTTAGAGCTAGGATATAAGATTGACTTTTGCTGCTCTGGTGTCTTTCGGGAGACAATAATTAATTTAACTTAATGCCATCGATGGATTACTGTAGAATGAAGTATGTCTATGGTGTATACTACTCAGAGCTAGTATACTAATCCAGTAGCGAATATAGTGTATAAAAGGATAATCTGTTGTTTTTGATAGAAAAGCTTTCATTTTGGGGTTTTGGAAGTAATTACCTTGGTCAAGTGAAAACTCTCTGATGTATTCCTTTAAGTACTTCATTTTTTATTCTTGTAAGAGCATTATGGCAGATGTCTGTGCTTTGCTGAGATTGTTCTGAGATCTCAGTTCATGAAACTGTGCTGTGCATTTTTCAATAAATCATCAGGTAGGTGAGGATGTCCTGAGTATTTTGTAGCGGCAAACGACCTCATCACCCTAATGTCTCCTGCTGGTTGAATTGTTATTTTCTGTAAAATGTCCCACTATATTTATTTGCTTAAACTGAGGTCTGTGGCAGAGGAATCTAAACAGTATTTTTATGGATTACCCCCTTCAACAATTTGCAAACACTTAACAAATACACCCTCATACATGGTTTCAGAGAATGTTAAACATTTGCTCTGTATTATAGCAATATTACCATTCAAAAAAGAAGGAATTGCTAGCTGTAAAATATTTCAGGAAGGGTTGTTAGCTGTTCTCTATTCATTACAAGCCTCAGGTGAGTCTCCACTATTTTGTGTTTATTTTAAAATTACTTAGTCTGTTCCCCCACCTCATCCCCAGTAAACTTGTTTTTAAGCATATACTTCATACAACAATGCAGTGTTGGGAATGAAACTCTAGGGGATTCTTTGGAAAGCCAGTAACTGACTGCACTAGAAAATGCTCCCAAGGTCATTCTGAGTCTAACCATAAATTGCAGCAAATTCAAGTACCAAGACAGGCAGGAGAGCTTTTTTTCCTATGCTTCCCATCAAGTTGCCTTGATGCTAAACCCTCAGCAGCTGATGTCCCTTTGGAGCAATGATGCTCCAGCTGACATTGCAAGGGGTGATAACTTGTGGCAGGTGTCACTTACTACACTGTTCATTGGTGGGTGCCTTTATTTCTATAAACAGACACTTTTGTATGGGTTTTTTAATGTTTTATTCAGTTTACATTCTGCACACCAGTTGAAAAACATCTTACTATGCCAGAGGACTTGCAAGGATGTCTTTCAAGGTCCCTCATGGTTTGACATGATTTCATCAGTGTGAACAGGGCCACAGCTGCAGGGTATCTTCATCTCCTTTCCACCAACCTCCTAGTCCACAAATGTGTGGCAGTAGGAGGCATAGTTTTGCCTGATCCTCCATGCATTGGCCTTAAACAGTACAGCAGAGCTCATTATCGGCCATTGGCTAGGATGGGCTAGCAGACAGGTTACCTAAGCTGCACTTAAGAAATACTACTGCAGGGATCAAACATAGCTTCTTGCTTTATTTATACATACATAAATATTTTTTTTTTTTTTAAATATAACTCATTGCCTCCTTTTTCTGTTTTTGGAAAGGCTGTTATCTAAAGTTAACACATAAGCTGGTGATTGCATCACATTTAATTATATTTCTTCTATCATGTCCTTCTGGCAGAATTCTCCAGGAAGTATATATAGAGTAGGCTGTGAAAGACCATTCAATTTAATTCAGTTGAAAAAAAGTGATTGCCAAAACATGCAAGCAGTGTTCGTGTCATCTGACGTGAGGTGGGTAGTGACCAGAGAAAGGACCTGCTCAATTATAACACTCAATTTATGGACCGCCCCCCCCGCCCAGCTTCCAATAAAGCTTGCATGTCACCCACAATTTCAGGCACCAGGCAAAGACCTCTCTGTTATTAAATCTTGAGCTTTGGCCCCCTTTAATCTGTTACTTTAAAAATCTGTTGGTTATTGTTGTTGGATTTTAAAAATATTGACGTGTGACTTTACTGATCTCTTTTCTGCATAGAAATGCTTCAACATAATAATGAAATAATACTTATTTGGGTGAAGACTAGTCATTATAATTTATATTGAATATAATGGAAGACTAAGACTCTAGTCCTGTAGGCATTTATCTGGGAGCAAATCTCATTGAACTCAGTGGGGGTTTCATTTTGAATAGATGCCAATAGTTTAGTGCTGTAAGCAATCCTATTGGTTGTCATGAAACAATGTTGCTATGTTGCTTCTACTGCTGAATTGATAAAATGGTTTCCCCCCTCTTATTTTTAGGAAATGAATGGAGTGTTAAAGAACATGCTGTCAGAATGGTTTTCCACAGGATTCCTAAATTTAGAGCGAGTTACATGGCAGTCGCCTTGTGAGATTCTTCAAAAGATTAGCGAGTAAGTGCCAAGAATTGCTGGTGTCTTCTTTTTTAAAAGTTCAGGAAGTCATGTGCACATGCAGATTCAAGGTTGCATGATAAAATAAATCTAGGGGAGAGAGCAGACCTTTGTGAGTGTCTTCTCTCTGTGTTAAAATGTAATTGTTATTTTTTTCCCCAGTAGTGAAGCTGTACATCCTGTTAGAAACTGGATGGACATGAAACGCCGTGTTGGATCTTACAGAAGGTGCTATTACTTTGCCCACTGTGCAATACCTGGTGAGCCGTTGGTTGTTCTGCATGTTGCACTTACAGACGAGATATCTAGCAGCATCCAGGTATAGTTGCTCAACTTAATTTGTGAAAAATTTTGTTGCACATTAATCATCAGGCCTCGAGCATGTGACTATGGAACACTTCCAAGCAGATTCTTGGAAATAAAGTACCTAAACATAATCAAACAGTATTTTCTAACTGAAAACTTGTGATTGAAACAAATGTCTTAATATAACATTTCACGTAATTCCATGAAAAAATTGCTTTTGTGAGCATGTTAAGTAGCTCATTTGTCTATACTAACCTCCGTTAATCATTTGTGGTCAAGAAGAAGAAAAATATATAATGAATAATAATTGTTCATGCAGCTTCCATGCTTAGTTGCCTAGAGTGAGTTGTTGCTCTCTATTGATGACTAAGGAAGTGATTAGCCTGTCTTAATACTATTTCTTAGATGTCTCTTATTCTTTTGTTTACTAATATTTTTGAAAGTCGTCAAACAGAGCAGCAAGTGCTTTTATGCATGTTATCTTTAGAAGTAAGATTTTCTTGTGAAATTTCTTGGAACTGTCCATAGAGATAGTAACTAAAATTAAGGAAGATTCATAGTTACATGTGGTGTCCAGATCGTCTGAACCAGAATTACAAAAGCAAGCTTAATGTAGACTTGCAAACTGATTTGAATTAAGGTTTATTTGTTAAAGCATTTTATATACTTCTCTTTGTCCTGTTGGGTTTCAGAACAGTGTATGAAGTCTGAATTGACAAACCATAGTTGAGGCTGTTGCTCTGCCTTCTGGAAGCCGCTTGAACACAAGGTTGAGAGGGCTGAGTAGTAGCAAAACACAAACACACAAGCAGCTCTGAACTATGGTTAGTGCAAGCAGTGGTTTGGTGTGGTGTTCAAATTCAGCCAGTGTAGCAGAGAATTAAATAGTTGTCATTTTAGCCCTGTAAAGTGTTAGGCATTAGGCTACTGCTCATACTTACAATATTACAATATTACAATATTACACTCTGTTGATGAAAATAGGAGACTTAAGCAAGCTTTGGCCACTGTCCTGAGACTTTCTTTAGGTAAACAGAAGGGCTTGCACATGCCCAGTTGAGCACTGACATCTTGTGTTTTCCTATTATCAAGCCCTAATGCTGCACCATGAGCTGTTTGTTAAATTCTCAACATGACAGCTGAGTATGCAAAGCAAGTCTTCTGAGTCACAGGATTTTGGCTTATGTAGGATTCAGTGGGTTATAGAATGTGAAATTGTTGAATTTTGAAGGTGATTACAGTTACTAATGTTACTTATGGTTAATTTTTCTCTAGGCCATAGTGAAGGAGATTCCCCCCTTAGAAGTTGAGGATCTGAACAAAATCACCACTGCAATTTTCTATTCAATCAGTTTGACTCAGCAGGGCCTGCAGGGTGTGGAGCTGGGGACGTACCTCATCAAGCGAGTTGTTAAGGAACTGCAGGTATGTGTGAAAAATTGCCATTTGGTAATAGCACTAGAATCTAATTTGTATTTACAGTGGTACCTCTGGTCGTGAACGGGATCCGTTCTGGAGGCCCATTTGCAACATGAAAAGAGCGCAACCTGAAGCATTGTATCTGCGCAGATGCGCTGTGCGATTTGGCGCTTGTGCGCTTGTCTGCATGCGCGAGCAGCGAAACCCAGAAGTAACCCTTTGTGGTATTTCCGGGTCGCCGCGGGACGTAACCTGAAAGAACGTAACATGAAGCAAATGTAACATGAGGTATGACTATTTTCATTTTTTCTGGTGCACTTGTACTTGAAATGCAGTGTATAGGAACACAGGAAACTTCGTTATGCAGAGTCAAATCATTGATCCACCTTGCTCAGTATTATCTGCATAGAATGGCAGCAATGTTCTAAGGTTATAGGAAGAAATCCTTTGCAGCCTCACCTAAAAATACCAGGGATTGAACCTTGCATGCAAATCATGTGCTCGACCACTGACCACCCTTCCCCCAAGGTAGTGGTGGGGACACTCTGGAATGCAAGCCAGGGACCACAAACCACTGGACTTTAAGAGTTTGGCCCACCAGGCTGTTTGGGAGTAAACCATGCCCACCTCTTCAAAGAGCCCTGTTGGAAATTCGCAAGGAAACTTAAACGTATGCCCCAAATTAGCAGTGTGTAGTGTTCACCCTACTTTTCCAGACTTAGGTCACATTCACATATTGGAAGAGCCAGAGTGTGACTTTCCCTTCATCAAGCGTGTGAAATGAGGCATTCTGAAAGAGCCCCAACATGGTAGGATTGTGAAGATCATCTCCTGTAAAACATTTTTATTATTATAAAGTAACGTTTGTTAACTTGCTACCAAGGTGTCCTGTCACAAAGAATCATTTATGTCATATCTAATGAATGTGAAAATCTTACTATAATACTTCCACCTCATCTGTTAACTTAGGTTTCTGGAAATGACCACTCCTAGTGGGTTTGGGATTGTTCACTTGGGTTAAAGTCCACGGGTTTTTTGTGTGAGCACTGTATGCTTTAAACTTAGTTTAAGGCAGATGCTTTGGAATTTGTCTTAAGAGTGCAGCCTACTCATTTAAATACCAAACTAAATTACTTGGTACTGCTCCATTTGCTGGGGTTCATTCCCATAGATACTAATGTGTTGTAATACATTTCTCATGGCTGGATGTGAAATATCCTTTGGGGAATAAACAATGCAGGGAAAATAAGATATATCATTATTTGCTTTGTTTTCTCTCATCTATTTGATTAATTCCAAATCACTTAATTTCAAGGTTCTGTAACTTTTAATTTCCCAAGAAAAAGAGCATGTTAAATTATTGCCATCATGGCTGTGTCAGAATGTGAAGTGACATACTTTGAAGTTTGAACTGGAATGGTGGAAATTTTAACCATTTGAACCCTGAGATGTTTGTGAACTTCAGTAACTGTGGGTTAGTTTAAGGGGAGAAACAAGAATAGCTGGGGCAGTTCTGTCACTAAAAGGACATGAGTGCAAATACAATTGTGTGTAAAACAAATCACAACAAAACACTTTTCTAAATTAATTTTTGTATTTGGGCACGGACTCTGACAAAGCAGTGTAAAACTGTGTAGAGCTCTCTTAGCATCAGCAAATAGACTGATATTACTTTAGCTCAGTAAGAACTAAGCAAGGGACAAGTGTCTTATCAAGGAATGGGGACTTTGGCCTTCTTCAGTTACTCTTGTTTCTTAAGGCAGCTCATCCCTTTATTTAATATCTTCATATGTGGGTACATGGCAGGAAACCCACACCAAGCTTTCTTAGACAGCAGAAAATAATCAATGTAACTTGAAAGTTTAACACTACACAAAACCACAGCCTAAGTTTTTTGAAAATGTAATGTTAGAAAAAAGAAAACTCGCTAGGCAAGTTCTTTTGTAGAAAGCTTGAGGAAAGTAAGTACAGAAAAAGGAAACGTGTTCCTTTGCACACAGCTTCTTGTGGTTAATTTGCAGCACGTAAACAGTCTCTAGATATATGATCAATATGAAATATTTAATCATTTTCCTGCAGCCTTTGATGTGCCCCAGGTTAACCACAATGGGCATCTATCTAAGTTGCAAAAGGAACAGGGTTACCTAAGATGCTGCACTTTTTTAAAAAACTAGGCCATTCTCCAGTAAAAATTATTCAGTCCTTTATCCATTCACTTTAACCCAGTGTGACACTTCTGTCTGTAAATGCCACTGTAGCCTCAGAAACAGCATCTCAGCTGCCACTCTTCATAAAGGTAGCTGCAAACATCACCTATTAACATGTCATGCTACTAGATCACAAACAGTGCCCAGGATTGGGAGCATGCAGTCATTCTAGTAAATATTTTTTTGTGTGACAGCAGGCCACAGATTTTGATTTCTGTTTTCTTTCCCAGGTATCAGTAGGAATTAGCTTTAAAACTTTGCAATGCATCTGATAAAGTGGGTTCTATCGGATAAAAGCTTATGCTGCAATAAATTTTAGGCTGTAAGCGTGTCATAAGACTATATGTGTTAAATCTTTGCAAAGTGCAAGATAGGACCAACAAACCAAGCTTATTTTAAGGAGGAGTTATTCTGTCTGGTGAGGCTGTTGGCAAGGACTGCTTTAATCTGTTATAGTCAGGATAAAGATGGTGGCATTGCTTTCTTTTCCCCCTTGCCTTGGCTAATGCAATTCATTGTTGTTTTAGATAAGTCACTGATAATAGAAAGGAATCTGCAACCTTCTACAGAAGCAGCAACAAAATAAACCCAGCATCTACTTCTTAATGGAGTGTGGGTTTCTGACAAGGAAATAAACATTAACGGATCTCTACTAGCAACCCTGGAAAGTAGCACATCAATTTAGCAGCAGCATAAATGGCCATGCTTTACTGCATCTATTTATTATTTTCTTCAGGAACTGGCCACATAAGATAAGCTTCTAAACTCAGCCATTCATCAGATATGAGATACTACAAAAACTAGGTCGTTTTGCCAATTTGTCTTGTTATTTCTTAAAATAAAAGAAGCACATGATTGCTTTTCTTATCCCTCCCCCCATTCCAAATAGTCTCTGCCTTAATAAATTATGCTGAGGTTTACTCTTTTTTGTTTGTAAACAAAAGAAATGCTATTAAAAAACACATCAAGTTCTACATACAGGAGAGTGCTGTTGCACTTACATCCTGCTTGTGGGCTTCCTATAGCCACTGTGGAGGCAAAGTGCTGAACTGGTCTGACCCAACAGTGCTCTTACAGTACTAGAATCATAGAATTGTACAGTTGATCCAGAGCTTTCCCATTTCACCCGTGTGGACTATGCTGTTCAAATAAATACTCTGTTCAGGTTAGGGGCACCTGAATTTTTAGCTACAAGCTTTGTTGTTATGGAAATAAGAATGCCTTACTTCTCTTTATTCTAAAAGAGTCTCGTAACTCCTATCTCTAATTCAAGTCTCTTAACTCCTACCTCTAACTACCAGTCACTTGGTATATGTTAAACTCAGAGTTTGTTTATTTATCTCTTATTTTGTGTGAGGTAGACAGAGGGGAGGGAGGCATATTGCTGCTGTTCCCTCAAATTGAAGATTCCTTTACAGGGTGACTGCTACTCTGAATTCCCCACAGTTAATCTTAGTCTGATGAATGGATACATTCTTTCTCTGCAGAGGATGGTGTGGTTGGGGGTATACTGTTGTAGCTGTCCTGTTGCTAAACAGATTTAAACTGTGGATAAGATAAATATTTTTGTTCAGCAAGCAGTTTGGCATCATCTGAGTTTTTCAAGAGCCTAAGAAGTGGTTGCTTATCTCACATACTTGGAGCGGCATCTAATAGTTGTTATAGAATGGCTGATCAAGCCTTTATAGTATGGAAACTACCCTGCTGGGAGCTTAATTTACTACCTCAGTCTTGGGATCTTGAGAACTTGATATGTTGGGCAGAGGATATTTATTTCATTAGACAGAAATGAGAGATGAGGGATTTGTATCTTAAATGTTTTCCCACCTCGGTAGGTATGTTTTCCAACTGTGTTCTGAAATGGTTCTAAAAGGATATTAAACTCACATAACCAGCATGCTCTTGACTTAAGGTCCTATTCTGCTCATTTATGAAGGTGATCTGGTCTGTTTCCTTTGCTGATTCTAAGAATTGATTTGGCCAGTTTCTGGGAAAACATAGTATGTGTTATTGCTATTAGACTCCTTATCCTACTGAGATAATAATAATAATAATAATAATAATAATAATAATAATAATAATAATAGATTGCTTTTCTTTATAAACTGAAAAACTGCAGGTGGAATTTCCTCAGATCAAAGCCTTCTCTACTCTGTCTCCCATTCCGGGATTCACCAAGTGGTTCCTGGGCCTTCTTTCTTCACAGTCCAAGGAGACGGGCAGATGTGATCCTTTCACAGATCCTGAATATCAAGAAATATCTGAGATCACAGGAGACCCTGCTGTTGAAATTCTAAAGCGCCTCTTAGCAAACAATGAATGGGTGAGGTCGGAAAGACTGGTCCGAGCTTTACAGCAGCCACTTATGAGACTGTGTGCCTGGTATCTGTATGGAGAGAAGCACCGTGGCTATGCCCTTAACCCTGTGGCAAACTTCCATCTTCAGAACGGTGCAGTGTTATGGCGTTTGAACTGGATGGCCGACACAAGCCCCCGTGGCATCACTGCCTCTTGCGGAATGATGGTCAACTATCGCTATTTTTTGGAGGACACTATGAGTAACAGTGCTGCATATCTTGGAACTAAACAGATTAAAGCCTCAGAGCAGGTTCTATCCTTAGTAACTCAGTTTCAGCAGAACAGCAAACTTTAAATAAATGAGGCAGCTTAAAAACAACAAATGCCTGTTTAATTAAATGAGAGTCATGTGGTGTTTGTATATAAAAAGAGGGAATGTTGCTGATAAAATGAGCAGACACTGTCCCTAATCTCATCAAGGATTCAGTATTGAACTGCCAGGCCATTCTTGTTGCATTGACATGCTTTGCCAGAGAGGAAGAGCACATTTATGTTCTGGATGATACTTCCTGCAAACTGAAAGAGCTGGGTAAACTATACTTAGTGAAATGGCAAGCCAGTGGTGACTCCTATGAACTGTGTGTTGTCCCTCGCCTTGCTCACCAAATCAATAGCCTTGTTTAATCCACATCTTCAAAAGAGTCGCTGAACACCTGAGTGCTCCGACACATTAAAGGGAGAGGGAGATCAATACCAGAGTTACTAGATAAAAGGGACAAGTAAGGAAAGACTTTTTGTCCAAGTGCACAAACAAAACAGCATCTCATAGCACTACTCCAATAAGATGTTTGTTTTACACACCCTTCCCTTCTGTTCTATGCTAAACTCTTTGATCAGGCCATCCATGTTGGCATGGCACAGAATGCCACCACTTGAGTTATAGCTTTACTAGGTCGGAGCGTGGAAACACCTTGGTGTGGGTGGGTGTTTGTTTGTTTGTGTATTTTGGCTCATCTACTCAAGTGCTCTTCAGATAACAAGTATATGGAATGAAGTGTCTGCAGCTTTGCAGTAACTAGTTATGATTTCAGAAGTGAAATCAAGAGTTCGAATATTGAAGAGAGAAAAGTAAGTTGTAATGTGTTTTATGATGTTTACAGGCTTGTTTTGAATATAAATGATATTTTTTAACTTGCAGAATTATTTATTTATTAATCTGAAATGTTCTACATTAAAATAATATTTTGCCATGAAAACAGGCCTTCTCTGTTTTTCATGTGGTGCAACTACTTTAGCTAAGTCTTTAACAGAAGTTGATTCTGTTGTACAGATCCTTGCTACCCTGCAGTTTAGAAGACATGAAGGTGATGGAGAAAGGGAGAGCCTGGAATCTTTGTCTCAGAACATGAAGCTTTCATTTTAAAATGGGCATGTTATATTTGGAAATGTTTGGCCTTTGATTTAGCTGACATACAAACCAGCTTCTGAAATTCTGCCTCATCTGAATGATTTTTCAGGTCATGCTGGGCCTCCATATTTCCCATGACATCCAGGCCTCAGACACCCTTGCTTTACTGCAGTCTTTTTAACGGTGTACACATGCTTCGTGCTTAGGTGTGTGCTTTCCTCAGTTCTGGGCAGTCACCCTTCACTTTTCAAGCCACTGCCTTCTCAGTCACTTTAGACACACAAAGGCCTGGTTTACACATAATGCTGAGCTTACTGTGTATTGAACTATGGTTTTTTAAACCATGTTTTGTTTGATCATCTGAAGCCATGGTTTATTGTTGGCTCACAAACATTGGTTTGTTTTAACCCAAGCTTGGTGCTGTGAATGAAAACAACACCCTCAACCATGGTTTGCTAGCCACACCAAACACTTGCCAGGCTATGAAAGGATGAGGCAAGAATAGCTATGAAGCAAACCAGACTTTGGAGAAAAAAGCTATAGTTTGATTTGGGGGTGTGGGGACACACAACTCATAGTTTATTAAACGGTAGTTGCCATGGCTTAACTTTATGTATATATATGCACAGATCCTTCTCTTCTTTGCCAAGTGTGCTTTCTCGCTTTCTTGCCAGCGCTTTTTGTTCATTGTTCTCTTGCTGAAATTCATTTTGAGTAGTTAGTATGTTCTTAGTGACACAAAGCTGTTCAGACTGATTTTACCCCACTTGTGAGTTCTAGGTCCAAACCACAGGACACACATGTTCATAAAGCTGGTGGCGATCCCCAAGGCTCATCTAGTTGCAACACCTTGGGCAAACTCCCCCCTCCCCCCCAAGTTATTTTTGGCAATCATGCCAGTACTTCAACTTGGGCCAGTTGCTGCTTGTCGCTGATAACAGTTTCAACCCCTTTATGCCCCTTTGCTTTATTTGGGGAGAAGGCCAATGAGGTCTTCTAGTCTCTGAGCAGTTTGACCTTAACATCCATTATCATTGACATGCCACAATAGATAAATGCCTGCTGAATGAATCTCCAAGGCAAGTGGCTAACCTGTGGCCCTTCAGATGGCAACTCCCACCATCCCTGATCACTGACCGTGTTGATTTGGAACGTTTTAGCCCCCTGCGCTAAGAGAATACAAATACAACCTGGGAGGAAAAAGTCTCCTTGTGGAGTGCTGCTCTTCAGGGCTATGCTCTTTTCTATTCTGCTTGTCTCCCTGCTCTTTCTATTCACCACTTCAGTTAAGTCACCATGACATGCCTACTGAGAATGCTCAGGATTAACTGGTGTATTTTGTAGGCTCCTCCCCTTAAATCTTTTTTGTTCCTTTTCCTTAAATATTTTTTGTTCTTCTTTGAACCTCGCGTTTCCCCAAGTCTTCTGACGCCTACCTCCTATGCATAGATAATGGCATTTTGGTTGCATAACAATCCACTCTTGGAGAATTGAGTTGGATATTGGTATATATTCTAGGTCAGTTGCCTCATTCTTGTGTGTGTTGATAAAAACAGCTGCTCTTAAGAACCTTCTAGTGAGCATCTCAATGGAATGATAAGAAGAGGAGGAGGAGTTTGGACTTGATATCCCGCCTTTCACTCCCCTTAAGGACTCTAAAAGCATCTAATAATTCCCTTTCCCTTCCTCCCCCACAACAAACACTCTGTGAGGTGAGTGAGGCTGAGAGACTTCAGAGAAGTCTGACTAGCCCAAGGTCAACCAGCAGCTGCATGTGGAGCAGCGGGGAAGTGAACCTGGTTCACCAGATTATGAGTCCACCACTCTTAACCACTACACCATGCTGCCTCCCTCAAAGAGTTTGCATTCTGTATATACCACCCATAGCACAAAGTCAGTTTTACCCAGCATCTGGCCTGACAGTGGCAGGGAACCTTTGCTATAAACTGTCTTTCTTTTTCTCCAAAAGTACATAATTGCAATCCAGAGCTATGTCACATAGCTAGCAGGCATGCAGCATTCCATCAACAAATCAAAAGAAACTATCCAGATACCAGTTAAAAACCTTACCAGCAGCTCCTGAAGGAGAATGAAAGTGTATCTGGGGAGAATTGTTAAAGGGAAATGAAGTGAGTCCCTTTGCTCAACTTGGAGAGTAATCTTGAAGGTTATGCCAGAAGACAGTATTTTATGTGCCAACATAGCACTTTGTCAGCACCTGAAAGTCTTGTCTCTCAGCCACTGGATAAAAAGAAAATAATGCAAAGTTTTGGAACAGAACTATAGCTCTCCCCCATCCTTGTTATTAAACTCCTTTTTTTTTTTTTTTTGAGTATTCAAAGATCTTTATTGAAACTTAACATATATACATAATAACCAAAATTTCCCAATGATTCCCTCATATAAAATATAATATGTAAATTACAACAGCTACATAATTATACACTTAATTATAAAACCCACCACCCACCCTCTACTTCCCTCCACAGCAATTCTACTTCTTTATATTTCTTTATACCTTTTTTCCTTGAATTCTATAATAAATTATTTTTGTTAAATTCTGATTCTTCTTTATTGGTTTTGTTATTGCTTACATTTTTTATTCTAAGCCTATTAGCATGTCGTTTTTAGAACAATATTTTGACATGTAATCTTTGAAATACTTCCACTCCATTCTTAACTTTTGATTTGATTGGTATCTTATAATTGAGGTTAATTTTGCCAATTCTATATACTCACTTAATATGCAAATCTCAGGACACACCAACAAAGGAAGAGTGGACTTGTTTTTAAACTCCTTGATCAGAAGTGTTGGAAGCAATGGAAGACCTGAAGCTTCTAATACATAGGGCTGTTGACCAGTTAAAGAACTTAGTTGTCTGAATGCCTGCCTCTTGACTTGAATAAAATTGTAGAGCCTCAATAAAGCTGCCTTTTTGACAAAAGGAAATAAGTGGTAAACAATACTACAGTACGAATCATTTGAAGGAAGGGGTCCGCAGATAACTTTCTTTTCATTTTTCTGTCACAAACTATTATCAAGAGAGCACAACAGTGTAATTCCTTCATGCTGACATCAATGGGCAGGGGTAGGAATAGCTACTTAGCCAGCATGTGTATCTGTTCTCTTCGATATCATGATTCTTTTGGTTAAAATATTTGCAGTGGGTAACAGCTACCGTAAATGACCCCTGCCAAGCCTTTAGATCTTGCTTCCTACTGTCCTTGTAATCACCAATGGAGCTGCTTCATTGCACTTCACTGTTGTAGAATAGTTACTTGACAAAATCAAGATACTCTCTCTGGGCCCTATTAAATATGTCTTTGCAGTGGATGGTTGCTGAATTAAATTCCTTGCAAACTTTGTAAAATGCAGGTTGCTGTGTTCCTGCTGGGTTGTCTACATGTGTAGAGATTGTCTGGTGGTTGAATTTATTCATTTAAAATGTTTATAACCCACCCTTCATTGTAAGTGAAACCAAAGCGGACACGGAGCAATGGTTCCAAACTACAAGAAAAAAGATTCCACCTAAACATTAGGAAGAACTTCCTGACAGTGAGAGCTGTTCGACAGTGGAATTTGCTGCCAAGGAGTGTGGTGGAGTCTCCTTCTTTGGAGGTCTTTAAGCAGAGGCTTGACGACCATATGTCAGGAGTACTCTGATGGCGTTTCCTGCTTGGCAGGGGGTTGGACTCGATGGCCCTTGTGGTTTCTTCCAACTCTATGATTCTATGATTCTATGATTCAAAGTGGAAAAACTAGTGCAGCAACATCTGGAGGGCAGAAATTTCTGACCATTGGTCATACTGGCTGAGGCTGATGGGACTTGGAAGTCCAGCAACATCTTGAGGGGCACAGCTTCCCCCACCCTGGCGTAGAATATCTGCTTGCAGTGTTAAGTATGCTATATAATTGCCATGGAGGTAAATTCCTTGTCTTTAAAGCTCAGTTTAACAGTTGCTTTACAGCTTTTTGATACGTTACAAAGTGCTCAGGCTGCAAATAGATGGATTTTTACAAGATCAATACTTGTATTTGAAAAGGTTTTTAAAAAATCTATTGAGCTTCAAATGAAATTATAGGCTTTACAAGCCAAAGTTCTCAGCTACGTTTTCTCCAACATGAATGCAAACTAAATGTGTAATTGTTTGACTGACGTAGTCTTCTATCCAAGAACTGACCTATCTGAAACCTGCTTAGTTTTAATAATCTAAGTCCATTCTCTGGACCCACTTATAGAATTCTGCAACACCAAATTCCTTACCTATCATTGTTTCAATTCTCATATTCTAAGGCAGTGGGGGGGGGGGTGAGCCATGTATCAGATGAACCTCTCACTGTGTGTGCACTTGTGTGGAGAACCAGGTGTTGATGAAGTACAACTTACATCTGCCCCACAAGCCTGGCCAATAGCCAGGGATGTTGGGAGTTGTAGTTCAGCAACATCTGGAGGACCAGAAGTTCCCCACACCTGAGATTCTTCAAAATCACGGAGAACGGCCTTCTCTACACCAGATACCTGATATCCTTTATAAAATTTGGAGATACCAGGATCAAAGTTTGAGCTTTCTACAGACAAAGCATATACTTTACCACTGAGATATCTGTTGATTGTAAAATCCCTTATTTAACTACTTTTAGTTAGTTAACAAACTGGTGATAACAAACTAAACACTGAATGAAGCATTCACTGTGTTTGGGTGCTCTAATCCCCCAGGTGAATAGAGTGCAGGAGCTCTGCCCGCCCTCATTTCCCTCCCCAACATGAGGGCAATAGTCTTCAGCTTGGAGATTATTGTACTTACATAGGTTCACCAACAAATTTCATACCTTGGAAGAGCAGAATTCTAAATTTGGTAGAGAGCGTCTATGAGTAAAATGGGCTCCCTGCTTCAGAAGTTATTCCCCCAATTTATGGAGGGGCATAAAGATGGTGACAGTGGATAGGTGAAACTGGTACACTCGTCCCTGCTCCCCCTCATCCCATGAGGGATTGGATTACCTCAACAGGCCTATTGTTTCTGCACCCCCAACTGCACCTTTACAAGAGAATCCTATAAGAAGGGTATAGCTGGATCATGCCAAAGGGCCCTCTAGTCCAGTTTTCTTTCTCACAGTGGACAACCAGAAGACAGTGGGAAGCCCACAAACAGAATTTGAGTGAATCAGTACTTTCCACCTCCCAGTTTCCAGCAACTGGTTATAAGAGTTGTTTATCCATGTTAAATCACCATAAGAGTCATGCTGGATCACGCCAAACACTTCTTCATTGAGCGTTCTGTTGTCGCAGTGGCCAACTGGTTGCCTGTGGGATGTCCACCAACAGGATATGAGCAGATCAGTCCACTCACATTTCCTTAGCAACTGGTATTCAGAAGCATGACTAGTAACCATTGATAGCCTTACCCTCCAATGATTTTTTAAAAAAATTCCTCTTAATGTCTCATGGTTGCAAAATTCTGTAGTTTATGAGCTGTGTAAAATAGGAGGTGTTCCCCCGCCCCCGTCCACATTTAGTCTGTCCCGATTCATTATCTGCACCTCCCAAGGTTGCACATGGCTGTAACATTTGCATGCTGGCCTTGTAACTGTCGCTGTCAAAATAATGTTTTTAGATGGGTGTCCCTAAAATGCTGCTGCTCATCCAGGAGTAAAATTACATTGGACGTGGCTGTAGGACATGACACATCTGTCTGTAAATGTGCACCTTTCTTTCTTCGCTCTCTTTTTTTCTTCCCCACGCTGGTCCCATGGCCTTCCTGCCAAGGTATAACAACGCTCTTTAGCTTTCAAGGTGAATTGTAGCACTGTTTGCAAAGGTGACTGTTGCTGTGAACAAAGAGCTTTTATTCGTGGTGCAAAAAATTCTCAGGTTTGAGAGGTTGTTCTGCTTGAAGTAAAACACTCCTCCTCACCTTGAAAGCCAGGGTATACTCTATTTTTTAAAGTTGCATTATGGGCTTATAAAGTATTCCTTCTGGTGCCTGGGCTAAGCTTGAGTTTGTGAAAGGTGAGCTTCCAGTGTAAAGAAAATGGAAAAGCAGCTTGTAAATTGAATATTTGTCAATCATGACCCCAAACCAGCATAAAAGTGAGGTTTAGCACAACTGGGTAGAAATGAATAGTGCACCTGTATCTTACAGGAATCTTCTGCCCTTCTTCTGCCAGCTTTGCCCTCCAATCCTTCTCTTCCCCCCTCCCCCTGACTTTTTTTTTTGCCAGCCTTCTGTTGTTTTCTGCTTTGGAAAGAACTCCCTCTCTAGGTTAGCTCAGCTCTAGGTTAGCAGCAGTTCTCTTCTTTGTACTAGAAAGGTACACGTAAATAAATTCCAGCAAAGCAAAAGATGAGGAGCTGGCTGTACAAGAGAATTATAGGCTAGGAACATAGGCAGCTGCTTTGTACCGGGTCAAACAATTTGCCCGTCTAGCTCAGCATTGCTACAAAGACCAGCTGCGGCTCTCCTGGGTTTCAGACAGAAGTATCTCCCTGTCCTACCTGGAGATGCCGGGTCTTGAACCTGGTACCTTCTGAATGTGTAGCAGGTGCTCTGTCACTGAGCATCCCTCATGCAAACCACTTTTGAATCTTGCATAAAGTGTTAAGCACACAGCTGGTTTACAGAAGCCTGGCCTGTTCCCCACCATACATGGCCTTCCAACTGGGTCACAAAGTATATTGACTTGAGTTAGCACAAATTGTGTGTGTCTTGCCACTGCATCTCCACTATAGGCTATGGACTTGTATAGGCTACACACTTTGCTGTCTATTCTCCAACCCCAATGCACCTACAGACTTCTTCCTTCGACCAGCAGTCAGCTAGATTGTTCACCTCATCTGTTTTTCTGATAATTGGTGCCAGGTGTTTCCAACAGAAAATTATTTGTCAGAGGATATGATGCTGTATTAATATTTCTCCCCTGGCTAAGCCAAATGCTTTATGCAATCTTTATCTCTTATCCTCCCGTCAGTCCTATGTGTGTACTCAAGATCACATGAGCAGCAAATCGTTGCTCCTTAGCACTCTCCTCTATCATGTATTGCATTGAGACTTGTTTAAAGCAGACTTTCCCAATGTCTGAACCTATAGCGTGAATAAAATGTGTGTGTGCTATGTATTGGTGCAGAAACATGGAGCAATTCTACTTTTAATTGCTGCCAAGGTATGACTTGGGACCTTCATATGCCCCTGACTTACTTTGGTTCTACAGGTGCCTGCCAACTTTTCACAATGTATTTTGAACCTGGGCTTAACCTAGTAATCTTCCCACTGTCAACTTTCAGAGCTGGAGCTTAGAGAGAAAAACAGAAATATGCAGTTGAGCTGGCAGGGAGGGAGGGAGTGCCCTTTTATGCCTTATTGAGCATCCGTAACCATCTGCCACTCACTGAGCATTAGGTGGGAGTTCCTACAGAAGATTCTGCTTTAGCATCCCTCGTTCCACTGTCCACACCCAAGAAACAGGGCCAAGGTCTTCAACACCAGCAGTGGGCAGACTTCATGCTTGTGGAAGCGACTTGACCAGCCAGAGTTAGGGTACAGGGGAGCGATGTGGGTGGGGCCATATATGCAAAGATGGCTCAGGAGGTGGACTTAACAGGGATGGGAAGGGGACCTGTGGCCCTCCAGATGTTGGACCAAAACTTCAAGCATCCTCAGTCATTGGCTATAATGAGTAGAGCTGATGGGAGTTGGGAGTCCAGAAACAGCTGGAGGATCAATATTCCCCATTCCAGGATGCCTTTGGTCTGATCCAGCAAAGCTCTGCTTATGTTCTTATCAGGCTGGTCAGGTATTGCATCAGTGCAACCCAGGCTGATAGTCCTACTCACTGAAATATGCTGTTCTGCTTGTGTTCACTCATGTGGTGGAACTCATCTCTTTTCTCCAGACCCGGGCACACCCTCGAAATCTGCTTCAGAGGGTTGGTAGAGCAGATTTTAGGAGTGCACAGGGAAAGGAGGATGAAATCTCATTGGTCTTGAACAGTGCTGGATAGAAACCCATCATCTATACATGCAGTAGCAAAATAGCTTTGGGACTGTTCCCCCTGAAGTTGGTGCCAGTCCTTTTTTTCCTAAAAAAAAGTTTAGGGGCACACTCATTTTCCTACTCATATTGAAACACTGCCCCTCAATGAGGCCAAACTTAGATTCACAAAATGTTTAGGGGTATGCATACCCCTGTTTTCTCCCAGAAAAAAAAACACTGGTTCATATTTTATTGCCTTTCTGAAAGTTTGAGTTGTCAAGATTATTGGACATGTTTGAACTGTCAAGTCTAGCACAAAAGATACTCAGTCCTCTGGGAGCATATGAAGAACTTAGCACAGATTAATTCTCTGCTAAGGAATCCACCCCCTTGTGGTTTAATCCTGGTAAGTAGCAATCTCCTGATTATTGGGGATTAGTCTGGAAAAGCTAAATGAACCTTTTACAGCAAGTTGCTTTTGGAGAGAGAAAATTAAACAGAACCATCTTTCTCTCCCCACCCCATTGCCTAATTACCCAAAAGGGAAATGTGGTGGAAATTTTTTAAAGAGTGGGAAAACTCATTACCTTCCTGCATTCAGCATCTAAAAATATACTTAAGTGGACATGATGAACTAATTGATCTTTAAAACACAGGGAAAAAATGGTTTTGTATCTTTTAACAGGAAAGTGAACTTTTCTCCTGCTGTTTCCACAGAGACTATGGGTGCTATTCTACTCAAAGCAGAACCATTGAAATTCATAGGCATGATTCACTTGGGCTCATTATTTTCAGTGGGTCTACTCGTGAGGAGAACTTGTTTGCAGACAACCCAATGAGATGCATCCAGAGATGTATCCATTAAATTGGACCCACTAGAATTAACAGACATAATAGGCCCATTAATTTCAGTAGATCTGCTCTGAGTATGCTCCCCAGCAAATACAATTTGGACACCTGGAGTGGATTGAGGCCCACACTGATCCATTGGGGTGGTGCATATCAATTGGGTGTTGCCAAAGTGTAAAATGGGTGGGATGTCAAAAGCTTTTGACATCACAGGATCACAGCACATGACAAAATTCCCCATGAAAGGGCTGGGTGGGCACCCACAAATTTTGGTGCCAGGGCTGTGTGGACTGCATGGCACCCATGGCCCTGGGCACCCACAGTCACAGGGCCAAGCTGGCTGGCACTCCTGAGTACATCTGAGTAGACACGTATAGGACTGCTATGAAGTTGCAGTTGGAAGCATGCGTATTGAGGCGTAAACCTCATTGCACTAAGGCTGTGTACACATTAAGAACACATCACTTCCCCCAAAGAATCCAGGGGAGTGTAGGTTATTAATGGGAACTGGAGCTCCATGAGGGGTAAACGACAGTTCCCATGATTCTTCTGGGAGATGCCAAATGCTTTAAATGTATGGTGTGGACCTCAGTGGTGGTCCCTCTCTGTGTAAGTCTTCCTTGGCTTGCAAGTCACTGTGTTTCAAAAACAATTTCAGGGATATTTCCTGGTCTATTGGGGGGGGGAGCTATTTATTCCACTGTTGAAGGGGGGTGGGATTTCCCCAAATTGTGTTACTCATAGAACCTAAGATGTTTTTTTCATGCAAACCTTATAAATGGAAGTCTGCTGGCACTTCAGAAACCTGGTCATTTTATTGCAGATTTACATAGCGATTTATATGTAAATCTGCTTTGCCAAAAGCTGCTCTGTTTAGGGCACAGACAAAGAAGAGGACGCAAACCAAGGCCATTTGCATTTTGCTCAGGGTCGGCCCAACTGGAGCATTTCTGCAGAACTTATTTGCTAGGCTGCTGCAGAACATTATCTCTCCTCGGCTAAAAGTTTCACTTCAGTGTCCCCGAAAATTAGCGGAAAACATTTCCATTCTCTTCTATAAAGGCCGGTAATTCCCTTTTCCTCTCCCTACCCACAAAACAACAATCCTGAAAAAAACACACACAAATTCCCGCTGGGAAGGCTGAGCCAGGAAATAGCTTGGCATCTTATTATTTATTACGACTTAAGTTTCCACCCCATTTACTAACCTAACCAAGGTTTTTGAATTCTAATAAGACAATAATAAGATTCAATTTAAAGTTTCATACAATGAGAACAGATGTAGTTTAGTGACTACTGTCAAGGCCACTAGCTTAGATGCCTTTAAAAAGAGAATCAGATGAGTTGGTGGAGCATAGATCCATATGGACTCACAGAGAGAAGCTTGCTATTCCCTGGGTCTTTTTGCTCTCATAGACCAGTTGGGAAGCATTTATCTCTGGACATTAATGCAGGTAAAGAACTGGATCAGAGGAAAAACAACAGCCATGGAATGCTGATTAAAAGCAGGTTGGGTTGCAAAAGGTTACTGAAACACAAGAAAACGGAGCATATGAAAACTCAGTGGCAGGAACTGGGCCTTGCAGTAACAGAAAAGAAGTTAAATTCTATGAAATTGTTGCCCGGGGTTTAAACTAAGTGAGATCAACACAGGAAGCCTCAATTCCTGCCACCAGATGGGTTAATTACTTCTCAAGCGTATTTGGAGAGCAACGTGGCCCTACACTGGAAATGGTAGAGTGTAAGGACGTTTCAAAGTGTCTCAATGGCTCCCAGTCTCTGGCAGTGCAGTAAAGACCCTTATCTCCAATATGAAAATAAATAAGGTTCCTGGAGAAGATATAAAGAACATAGATTGGTGGACACCCATCCTGGCAGCCTTATTTACTGCCATAAATAGTACAGAAAAATTGCATCCTTGTTGAAAAATGAGCATCATATTTCCGATTTTTAAGAAGAGGGACAGGAACAACCCTCATAGCCATCAACCAATTAGTGTGCTAGATATTTCCTCCAAGCTTTATCTCGGCATCTTCTACAAAAACTATTAGACTGGTTGCAAACTAACCACATCATTTATGAAGAACAAGCAGGGTTCAGAGGAGGATATGACACTATTGATC
The DNA here is from genome assembly GCF_964252035.2 of Podarcis erhardii. Classification (NCBI taxonomy): domain Eukaryota; kingdom Metazoa; phylum Chordata; class Lepidosauria; order Squamata; family Lacertidae; genus Podarcis; species Podarcis erhardii. The sequence continues at coordinate 37,809,510 of NC_138511.1, forward strand.
AATGCTTTACTCTGAACCACACTGTAAGGAAATACTCTAAGAATTGCAAGAATAATCTATATGCAGCCATTCTTGATCTTTCCACTGCTTTTGATTCTATAAATTGAAGCAGACTGTGGGAGAAATGATCAAGATCCAACACAGACCGCAAACTTTTGCTATTGATTCAAGAACTATATAGTGATACGGAAATGAGGGTCAGAGTTGGTCTAAATGGAGGTATGATTGAAGCCTTTAAAACATCAAGAGGAGTGAAACAAGGATGTAAAATTGGCTCCCTCCCCTTTTAACTTTTATATTAAGGACTTGGTGCTCCAATTGGCTTCAGCAAACTCTTCTTTCCCAGTAATCAGGGATAGAAAGATATTTATTTTGATGTATGCAGATGATCTGGCCAGCATGACCAATGATCAGGGATGATGGGGTTTGTAATTCAGCAACATCTGAAGGGCCACAAATCCCCCAGTCCTGCTCTAGTGCGTATTATTCCCCCCCCCCCCCCATGTAGCTTTTGTCACTTAGAAAATTCCTTACCAAGGCTGAAAATAGTTTAGCTCCTCATATCCTTTTCAGGGTTACTAGAGACAGTAGAATTCCATCAGGAGTGTTTAAGCACAGGAGAATATCAATAAAGCACATTGTTATCACAAAACTATTAGTAATTTAACTCAGAGCTACGAATGAATGATTCACATTGCTAAGTGCTGAGAGACACCCTGTGCCACGTGATTGCTGATAAACAAGGTGGAAGTGTGCATGAAAAAGAAAGCCCAAGCCATTTCTTGGCTCTCATCAGGCAGTTTCACATACAAAAAAGAGAGAGACAGAATTTCTGCCAGCTTTTAGGTCAACTTTGTATAATGCAGTTGATTCTCAGCTGCTTCACTAAAACAAGATCTTTCACACTTGTTTCACAGCCCATTGTATGGGTGACATTTACATTCCTATTCTATCTATGACTGAATGCCCTTCACATGTCATTTGACTACAGATTTCCAGGGACCTGCCTACAAAACCTAGCCACAGTTAACCTGCTCTTGGTAGGCTCTTTCTCCATACTACAACCGAATATTGGAAATTTGGGGCTGAAAACTTCTCTCCACAATGTCACAGTGCAACATGGGAGGTTTTCGTACACAAAGTAAGACCATTGATCCAGAGAGTTTAGTGTGGTTGGCACTGACTGGCAGCATCTCTCCAGGGTTTCAGGTAGGAGTCCTTCCCAGACCTACTAGGAGATGCTAGACATTGAACCCGGGACTGTTTACATGCAACCCAAGTCCACTGTCACTGAGCTATAGCCCTTCCCTGGTGAGGACACATTGGAAGGCACTATAGGTGGCAGGAGTCAGAAATTAAGTTACCAGCAAGCACTTGAAATAAGGATTCTGGCTGGGAGCCAAAGAGCTGCTTGGAAAACGCTTCTTGAGCTGCCTTTAACATAAGAAGAGCCCTGCTGGACCAGGCCAATGGCACATCTAGTCTAGCATCCTGTTCTCACAGTGGCCAACCAAATGCCTATGGGAAATGAGAAAGCAGGACCTGAGCACAAGAGCCCTCTCCCCTCCTGTGCTTTCCAGCATCTGGCATTCAGGAACATGACTGTCTCCAACCAGAGAGATAGAGCACAGCCATCATGACTGGTAGCCAGGGGTGTAGCCAAGGGGGAGCAGGGAGGGGCAGCTGCCCCCCATCAATAAAAGTACATAGCAAACTGAGGTTCTTAGCAGGATGATCCCCTTGCCGGAGTCCCGTGGTAAACCTCGACACACATCCGGAAGACATGTGCACGCTATCAGCAGACTAGCAGAGTCAGCAGAAGCAAGATTGTGCAGGAATTGTGGCATCAAGCATTTATTATTTACAGCAAAGAAAACAAAAGTAACATGGCGTGCTGCGTGAGCTCCTTCTCACACATCCTCTCCGTCTGGAGAGGGAGAGAACAAAGAGCGGAAGTTCATCAGCCTGACTTCCGCTTATACACAAAAGAGTGATAAGGAATGGAAACATCCGATGACGTGACCCTCTGCAATACCTCTGGTTGCAAATGGGATCCATTCCGGAGGCCCGTTCGCAGCATGAAAAGAGCTCAACCTGCAGTGGCGCGCCTGTGCACGCGTGGGTTGCGATTCACCGCTTCTGCGCATGCGCGCGACATCATTTTGTGTGCATGCGCAAGCAGCAAAACCCAGAAGTATCCCTTTCGGGTACTTCCGGGTCACCGCGGGATGTAACCTGAAAGAATGTAACATGAAGCGGACGTAACATGAGGTATGACTGTAGTGGCAGTGAAAATACTGACAGTTCTGCCCCCCCCTAACAAAAAGCTCCCCCCACAAAAAAAATTCTGGCTACACTCAAGCTGGTAGCCACTGATAGCATTCACCCCCCCCCCATGAATTTGTCCTGTCCTCTTTTAAAGGTATCCAGGTTGGTGGCCTATAGAAGTCCTTCCTTTTATTCATCCTGAATTTTCCAACATGCAGCTTCGTTGGATGTCCATGAATGTCCAGTGTTATGAAAGAGGGAGGAAAACCTGTCTCTATCCACTCTCTCCACGCCACGCATAATCTTATAAATGTCTGTTATGCTGCTTCTTGCTCACCTTTTCTCTAAAATGAAGGGGTCCCACATGCTGCACATCTTCAAAGAGGGCATTTGTTTGCTCCGACCCAAGTCATCATTCTTGGTCCGGAACTCAAAATTCTTTGGCTAGAAAACATTCTGAAAAGTAATGAACATTTACTGAGTCACAGGGTTTCCTTTTGTCAAATAAAAGGGTAGAGGGAATATTGCCAAATACACACGCTTATAGTCTTGGCAGGTTCCTGGCTAGGAACCAAGGCAGGTGCAAAGGGAAGAGTTTCAACGAATAATGAAATTCTAGATCCCTTTGGTGCTTCAGGGTTTCTTTATTATTATTTTTTAAAATCGAATCCTATTAATAGACAGGTCAGATTTACTTATTAAGGAATCACTGTACACATTTTTCTTTTGAAGTGGGATTTTCTTGCAGAAGACTTGTAGCCGTTTGACAAAAATGCAGGTTTGTCTTGACATTGCAGCTGTATTCGAAACACTTTAGCAGGTGTTGACCACACTGCAATATGCTGTTGAGGCGTTATTATGGCAGCTTTTAGTCTCTTATAATACCTGTAATTTTCTGCTGTGCACACTGAAGTATTAAATTGCCCCTGAATCTGCTTCACTTTAGATAATTATTTTATATAGCACTTTACATATTCAATTATTCCAACATAATGCTTTGAAGTCCCATTCCCCTCCTCAGGAAATTAGCTGCTGCAGGTTATGATTCCTAGGAGACTTCTCCTAAGCAAGTTAGGTATTTGTGGTCACTTTTTTGCCCCTTTTGTGTTCATTCCTGACACAGTCATTATTTTATCGAGGTGTTTTGGCCTTGATACATTCTTCCTCCCTCCTGATGAAACTATTCCGATGCCATTCCATACCTCAGAGAGCACCGTAGGGTTTGTGTTGTTAGCCACATTTTCATCTCTCTCTTTTAAAATGGCACGACTGTGGTTGTTATTCATCTATTACATCTGACAGTCATTTTATGCAAAAGAAAACCAGCTCTATGCAATTCAGTAATATAAAATTGAATAAATAAAAGCAGTTTAAATCTGGGGGGGGGGGGAATTAATCAACCAACAGCACAAAACAGCATAAAATCCTCTTCCAGTACAATGAGACCAAGTTCTACCCACTCTACTAAAAGATGTGCTCTATCGTAGGTGACGACTTAACTACCCAAGGCCTGAGTGAACTAATAGGTCTTAGCTTTGCATGTAAAGATTAACAATGTTGGGTAACCTCCCTAACAAGAGCATCCTACAGACAGGGGGCCACCACTGAAAAGGTCTTTTTCTTCTGTGGACACTTCCCTCAGGTGGGGTACAAGAAAAAGACCCTCTGATGAAGACCACAGGTTCATATGGGGAATGCTTGAGGTATTGCAGTGTGGAACCGTATGGGGGTATTATATACTGGCTAAAATGATGACAATTTTTTTCCAGTTCTTGCCTGGAAAATACAAAGGATTTCCACCTTTGAAATCCCAGTAATGTCTGGGAAAATTTGGACGTATGGCAGCCCTACACTAGTCCAGAATCCTCTTTTCACCATGGCCAACCGGATACCTTTGGGAAGCTTGCAAACAGGACCTGAGTGCAAGAGCGCTCACCCCACATGTGATTCCAAGCAGCGGATATTGAGAGGCATGCAACCTCTGGCAGCATGGTAGAACCAAGCCATCATGTCTAGTAGCCACTGAAAGCCTCATTATCTATCAATTTCTCTAATCCTCCTTTAGAGCCATCCAAGTTGTGGCCACCATTACATCTTGTGGGAGCAAGATTCCGTAGCTATATGAAGAAGTCCTTTCCTTCCCAAAGCCTCTTCCAAGTATACCCAGAAGCTTGAGAGTTGCATTTTCATTTAGTTAATAAAAGTTAACTAAAAGAACACCTGAAATGTACAGAATGCAGCAGAAGTGTGGATGCAAAACATAAATAACGAAGGGGAATTTGCAAAGTCCTTATTTCCCTCTTATCGCTGATTTTGTTTTCATACTTTCACACCGATCAGCATATGTTTGCGGTTTCTCTCCCCCCGTCCCCAACATCCTTCCTAGATTCCTTTCGTTTGTGTTTTAATTTGTACTTGTGTGTAGAAAACTGGTTTCCACCACCTGTTCCTGTTTTGTTTTCTCAGTGGGGGGACATAATTCTTCTTAATCTACTTAAAGGATTTAAATGGTGCATTAACATTATCCCTTCAGGCTCATGACGCTATGCCATCGTAGAATGTATAAAATATAAGGCGATTTAATGCAGCCATGTTTGGCTCTCTGGCCACCAACAAACTCTTAAGGCAGGAGAGTAAATGAAGGTCATCAACTTGCACTACCTAAATCTGGTTTTCATAGTCTCTTATTTCTTGTTCAGCTTCATATTTTTTTGGGGTGGGGGTGGGGGAGTTTACTATAGAAACATAGGAAATTGCCTTAAGCAGGCGAAGTCCCGGCAGACTGGAGGAGGGCAAATGTTGTCCCTATTTTCAAAAAGGGGAAAAGAGAGGACCTAAATAATTACTGTCCAGCCAGTCTGACATCAATACCAGGGAAGATTCTGGAGCAGATCATTAAGCAAACAGTCTGTGAGCACCTAGAAAGGAATACTGTGATCACCAATAGTCAGCATGGATTTCTGAAAAATAAGTCATGTCAGACTAACCTGATCTCATTTTTTGACAGAATTACAAGCCTAGTAGACGAAGGGAACGCAGTGGATGTAGCCTACCTTGATTTCAGCAAGGCATTTGACAAGGTGCCCCATGATATTCTTGTAAAGAAGCTGGTAAAATGCGGACTTGACTATGCTACCACTCAGTGGATTTGTAACTGGCTGTCTGACCGAACCCAAAGGGTGCTCATCAATGGTTCCTCTTCATCCTGGAGAAGAGTGACTAGTGGGGTGCCACAGGGTTCTGTCTTGGGCCCTGTCTTATTCAACATCTTTATCAACGACTTGGATGATGGACTCAAGGGCATCCTGATCAAATTTGCAGATGACACCAAACTGGGAGGGGTGGCTAACACCCCAGAGGACAGGATCACACTTCAAAACGACCTTGACAGATTAGAGAACTGGGCCAAAAGAAAAAAGATGAATTTTAACAGGGAGAAATGTAAAGTATTGCACTTGGGGGAAAAAAATGAGAGGCACAAATACAAGATGGGTGACACCTGGCTTGAGAGCAGTACATGTGAAAAGGATCTAGGAGTCTTGGTTGACCACAAACTTGACATGAGCCAACAGTGCGACGCGGCAGCTAAAAAAGCCAATGCAATTCTGGGCTGCATCAATAGGAGTATAGCATCTAGATCAAGGGAAGTAATAGTGCCACTGTATTCTGCTCTGGTCAGACCTCACCTGGAGTACTGTGTCCAGTTCTGGGCACCACAGTTCAAGAAGGACACTGACAAACTGGAACGTGTCCAGAGGGGGGCAACCAAAATGGTCAAAGGCCTGGAAACGATGCCTTATGAGGAACAGCTAAGGGAGCTGGGCATGTTTAGCCTGGAGAAGAGGAGATTAAGGGGTGATATGATAGCCATGTTCAAATATATAAAAGGATGTCACATAGAGGAGGGAGAAAGGTTGTTTTCTGCTGCTCCAGAGAAGCGGACACGGAGCAATGGTTCCAAACTACAAGAAAAAAGATTCCACCTAAACATTAGGAAGAACTTCCTGACAGTAAGAGCTGTTCGACAGTGGAATTTGCTGCCAAGGAGTGTGGTGGAGTCTCCTTCTTTAGAGGTCTTTAAGCAGAGGCTTGACAGCCATATGTCAGGAGTGCTCTGATGGTGTTTCCTGCTTGGCAGGGGGTTGGACTCGATGGCCCTTGTGGTCTCTTCCAACTCTATGATTCTATGATTCTACCTGGAAGGGTAGTAAAAATGGAGAGCCAGCATTTGGGGATGTTGCCACTGGGGATTTCTGGTATCAAGCCAGGGCGGTGAACTAGGTAGTCATTTGGCCCCGGCATTCTGTTCCTCACTTGTGGTTATCTTGCATGCATATTGGAACAGTTGCTTTGAGATATTACTGGACCATGTTTTGGAACCAGCTGTGTAACATTACCAAACCAAATACTGTATTTCAAGCAATGTTCTATTACCAAGCAAGGTTTCCATTTCCTGTGGGTTGTATCCAGTACTAGTCATACGCAGGCTCATTGAAATTAATGGACATGATTAACTTAGGTCCATCAATTTCAGTGGGTCTGTTCTGAGTCAAGCCTAGCTGGCAACAAATTGCAGAATATCCAGAGCTTGATAGAAGCTCACGGACCTCACCAACTGCAAGATTCCAACCAAAGGCATTTTGGCTACAAAGCTATTCTTATTATTACAATTAATCTATTAATCGTATTCTAAACCACCATCTGTTTGTCCCCACAAGGACGCTAGCTGACATGTTTTCACCAGCTGCAGCCTCCAGACCAACTCCAAGGGATAGCCCCATATAGAATGTTTCCCACCTGCTGTTGTATCCAGTAATGGACACTGCAGTGTCATAGAGTTCACCTTGACCTCAAGAACTCCAGAAGGCCTGTCTTTTGCTGGCTTTTTCACCACCTCTGGCTTCTGCCCATATTTGTGGTGTGTTTCTGAAACCCACAACAGCAGTTAGGAAATTGAGGGTGGGAGTCACAGCAGTGTTCACTTAACATGACATCTCTTTACTCAGCAAAGAGACTCATGGAGACTTAATCTGAATCAGGTGTATTGGAAAGTGTTAAATAAATGACTCATCATAAATTAGTGCCCAACTTAAAAAACAAGAGTGCCATCTCATTGTTTTCAACAGCTGCACTCATAAGCTCAGAGTACTTTGCTGATCCTTTCTAATTGGATTACAGGGGATTAGTCTCCCCTAAATTTGGAGGGCAGAGAAGAGGAAGTTGGTAAATGCCTGGCAAGAGTGGCTGTCTGTCTTTCTCCACTCAGTGCAGTTGTCTGTTTCTCTCTAGAGATTGACCAAGGACCTGTGGCTCAGGAAACTTGTTCCACATAAATTGCCATTCTGGACAACCATTTAATCACTGGGCTGCAGTCTAAAGGAATCAGGATGAACTCTCAAGTATCCTTGCTGGTCCTGGAGACAATCCAGAGCACAGAATTTACCATCCACGGGGCTACTGCTCTCCAGTCTCCTGTTTAGTGCCACTCCACATCCACACACCCACTCCCTGGTCACCAGCATCAGACACAGAGCCAGGAACCCAGCTTGACACTACAGCCTCTGACTCAGTGCCTTGGCTGCTGCTACACTCTGAGTTCACAATACCATTTGGGCTTCCTTCCTCTTTCATCCTCCATGTAGTGAATGCATACCCCCAATCTGTCCTTTTTTCAGATTTTTCCCATTTCCACTGACCTTTCCATTACTTATTTACCTTCTCAATTTCCAGCAGGCTTCACAGTGTGGCTCCGTGATTGTTAAATGCATTCCTTAATCTAGTTCTCTCTCTGAATAAATAACTTGGTTCCACCTAAGCTTTATTGTTTCTCGCCCCTTTTAACTTCATGACATTTCTTCGTCACTTAAAAGTTGCCTTTAAAAAACACAAAATGAAAACTGTAACCTTTTCTTCCTGGACCCTTGCTAATAATGCTCTGCCTTCTTAATCATTACATGACTCCTTTCCATTCTTTCATATGCATTGCTCCGCCATTTAAAAGCTCAAAGTCGCATTCTGCATCTTGGCCATTTCTTCCTCATCACATTGCCTGTGCTATATGGGCACATACCAATGCAGACATGGCTCTTCTCTCTTGCCTAAGCGGCAGTTTCTATGTATTTCACTTGGTGATTATAATTTTCATTGGATAGCCCTTGTAGTGAGCATGTGGTTGGGCAGAGCTAGGGATGGAAGAAGGCAGCGTTATCTGTCCTCCAAAGTCACCGTGAAGAGTCAGCAGAAGAATGCAGTGGGATAAGGAATTGAATACTCCATAAAGGACCTGCAAATATTTGCACATATAAATGAATTAAAATATGTACCAATCAGGGCAAAGGCAACCACTTTCAGGATCCATTGACTCATGGAAGCAGCAAACACATGTCTCCGATTCAAATAAAATGGAGCTTCAAACTGTTCTAGCTTTGCCTAGATCATGGCCAAAAGAAGGCAGAAGATTTCTTTGGGAATGTCATAAGGCATTGTTTTCTGATCTGCCCTGTATTTGTCACATGCAGCACTGTTTCCATTCCACTGCCGTTCATTTTCCACCCAAAGGTGTGTTATTTGTCTCACTTTCTGTTGTGGCAAAATTATGAAATCCATGGAATTAATTGCGCAAACTACATGGTTATGTTATTTCACCCCGTTCATTTTAATGCAAAGGAAACACAATACAAAGTTTAACCCATTACATATTGTTCTGCAGACTGAAAATAACTACTCTCAGTCTTTTTCACTGCATCCATTTAATAATAATATTAACAATTTTATGATTTATACCCTGCCCATTGTTCCAGACATGGAACAAAGAAGCAAAGCTTTCCATTTGCATGGAAGCTCACTGCACAACAGATTGTCCAATCAGTTGCACAACAAAATTGCACTGAGGCAAAACGTTTTGCCAGCGGAACATGCTGCTAACTGACTTTAACATATTGCTACCTCTGATGCAGCCCATTGAAACGAATGGACCTAAGTTATTCTTGTCCATTTCAATGGGTCTACTTTGAGTAAAACTTAGTGAGAGTAAAGCACAACCCTCAGGAACCAAACATGCCATACACTTGGCTTAACAACTGTGTGCTTTCAATGCTCCTTTTGTCATAAGCTTTCCTCCCCCTGTGTGTGTGTGTATGTGTGTGTGTGTTATCTTTCAACAGATAAAATTAGACAGTTCTTGCCTTCCACCTCCCTTTTTGCAGGCTACAATTCTTCCTTTATAACTCATCCCTGGAGAAAGGTTCATGACTGAAAAATCATTGCTAACTTCATTTTCCGTCTTCAGCGCACATTTCTTTCCCAGGGCAATAATAAGGAGTAATGGCCAACACATCTTGCAAGGCCTGCGGAAGGCAGCAAAATGCCTTTTGGTGTTTTCTTATTTGTTGCCATATTTAACTTATTTTAAGGATGCTAATTTGTCTTCCCGGCTTAGCTGTTTGTCTTCCATTTAGTGATCCTTTCCAGGCTCTCTGTGATGTGTTCAGAATGAAGTTGGCTTCTCCCCCAACCCGCCCCCCGCCCACATGCAACAGAGAAATTAAAAGTGGAATCCTTTGACTCCAGCTCTTTTCTTTGAAATGGCTTGTTCAGCCAAACTGCATCCATATTTTTACTTCTGCAAAAGCCCCACTGACTTAGACCCACTTCTTTGAGAGTCATAGGACTTTGAGTAAAGATGTAGAAGATGGTGCTATTAGGGAAACAGAAAGCTGCCTTATATTGAGCCAGACCACTGACACATCTAACCAAGTATTGTCTATTCCAATAGCCTTCTTCAGTCCAGAGCCTTCCTCATGTTTCTGGAGTATAATGTCCATCACCCCCAGCTAGCATTGGCAATGTTTAGGGATGATGGGAATTGTAGCCCAAGACATTGGGAAACACTGCAACTCAGTGGTACAGCATCTGTTTTGCATGCAGAAGGCCCCAGGTTCAATTTCCTAGTCTCTCCAAGTGGGGGTAAGAATTTTCACTTCCCAAACCCTGAAGATCTGCTGCCAGTCAGTGTAGGCAATACTGAGCTAGGTGGACCAATGGTCTGACTTGGTACATGGAAGCTTCCTATTAGCATCTTATTCCATCTGCAGGGTAGAAGGTTAGGGGGAGGCTGGTCTACATTGTGTGGCAGCACCTCTCCAGTGCTGCCTTTGCCAGGTTTTGCATGCCAGCCTGTGTTCTTCTACAGAGCTAGGGCCCTGGTAATGGGTCCTGCTGCTCTGGTTCCTGTGCACTGACGTCGCCATTTTCTGTCACTGCGTGAGTACTTCCTACACCAACCTCTCCAAATCCCCAGCTTGCACCGGTGTATCCCAGTCCTGGCTACATCCTTCACTGGGATCCTCTTCCCCTTCCCCATTGTCCTGCCAGTTCACGACAACAACATCGTGTAGGACCTCTTTAACAAGTCAACCTTTAGCCAAAAGAACAAAACAGTCTCCTGGCTTTTAAATCAATGGAGTGGAGGATGACTCATTACACAGCAATCTGGGGGGCAGGAATGGCATATTGTAAGCAGAGAAGATTTCTCCACCATGTGCTATGGTAAAGGTAAAGGGACCCTTGACCATTAGGTCCAGTCGTGACCGACTCTGGGGTTGCACGCTCATCTCGCTCTATAGGCCAAGGGAGCCGGTGTTTGTCCACAGACAGCATCCGGGTCATGTGGCCAGCATGACTAAGCCACTTCTGGCAAACCAGAGCAGCACACGGAAACGCCGTTTACCTTCCTGCTGGAGCGGTACCTATTTATCTACTTGCACTTTGATGTGTTTTGAACTGCTAGGTTGGCAGAAGTGAATTGCCACTTGGTGTGTGAATGGGAACTTTATAATAATGTTCTATCTATTTATTTAGAGCATTTGTACCCTGATCCTCAGCTCAAAAGGCTCCCAGAGTGGCTTACATAAAATCAAAACAGGACAGTCTTTAAGCAAGCTTACAATCTAAAGCAAAAGTAAAAACCAAACAAAAAACCCACAAGGTAAAAGGAACAGGGAGGGAAGAGGAAAATAAAACCACAAACTCAGCCATCAGTTTCTAAACAGTTGTCCCTATATTCATTAGCTGGCACAATTCAGGGGCAGGAGGTGCCTGATGGAGCTGGGCCTCCAGCAAAGCTGACAAAACAAGACTTCTGCTTCCCATCTCTCCCACAGTGGCAATCTGATGGAATGATTGCCCTCAGGTAACAGTGTAGGGAAAGGAGGCCTGAGGGAGCTGGCCTGCCACAGCTGAGCTGATAAGAGTCCTATGATGCCTCCTGCATCCAGCAGTGATCTGGGCATAGAGGTGGAGGCTGTAGGGGCACCCCATGGAGAGCCAGGTCAGGGCTCAGAACTGACTGCAGAAGATGGAGAGACCTTTGCACCTGAGGCAGGAGGACAAGTGTTGGAAATTCCATTCCTCCCATGCTGCAGATGTGTGGGATTGTTACATGTCACATGTCTGTGTTTACATTCCAGCACTGATTGTTGGAGTCTTGTGAGCAGAAATTGAGATACACTGTTCTGTTCTGTATAGCTATCGCTTTTGCAGTTCTCTCTCTGAGGAAGAAGGACAGCGAGAGAAGCCATGTTATGTTACGTTTGATTTTGTGCGCAATAAATTAGGCTTAGATGTTACACCTGAAGGCAAGGCTCAGCTTCTGTTTGAACTCTGCTTGTTGTGTGCTCATGTCCTTGGATATGGGTCACATCAGCGTGGCAGGAGACTGGAGTGATGACTCCCAGGTCACGCTGCGTTGGGGGGGGGGGAGGCACCGGCCTCAGTGTTTTCACCCAGCAACAAGAACTCCCAGAGGATTCACCCAGACCACAAGGGCACCTTTCCCTGAGCCAGAGCCAGACTCCTGAGGTAATGGGAAGTGGAGTTCAAAACACCTAGGGAGCAGCAGGTTGAGGAAGGCTGCTCCTAACCTTAAATTGCACTGTGTCTAAGAAGGTTAGCCTTGGAACCGTCCAAAAAAGTTCTCTCCATCATGCTTGATGCGTGATGGCCTATTCCCAAATGGACACAACCACTTCACGACACACTCTTTTCAAGATAAGAGTATTGGCAAGGGAGAATGCTGCCCATCTTTACACAGCCTGCCAGCGGGGGCAGGGGATATTTTATTCTCCAAGTGAAAAGAAAACAGAATTGGCAGGGAGATAAAAGCTACTCAGTGTTCTTCAGAGTCTGTTTTGGAAACCCTGGAGAGTCAATAACAAGCGGGCATTAAAATATTTGTTTAAAATAATTTTGTTGGTGTCCCTTTAGATTTAAACAGGAAGCATCACCTGTCACTCTGTGGAGTTTCTGCGCCCTCTCTGTCAGGTGGTGGAGAATATACAGCTGCCTGCTTGACAGAGGTAATGAATTCTGAGACAGGTGGTGTTTCTTGATTATGCGGCATTATAATTGTAGACCTTTTCTTGCGACGTTCTTGACAGTTCACTTTTATATCGGGAATGGCATGCAGATTAACTGATGTTGGGCTAGGGGGGAGGTTGCACCTCTTCTAACAAAAAGTTGAATAAAATTGCTAACTGGAAAGCAAGGGAGGTGAGGAAATGGTGGCTAGAGTGGGAAAATACAAGGAATCTTTTTACAGACGTTTGGTAGTGTGCCAAATGCCAGCCATAAGAGGGCTTCTACTCGTGCAAAGTCACAACTGGTGGCACCCACTGTCTGCACTGATTTTCAGCAGCAAGAGTAGCTCCGTGGGTTGAATCTCTGGAAGATGTTGAACGAAAGCTCCCACCATCCCTGATCATTGACCCAACTGACTGGGGCTTATGGGAGTTGGAGTTCACTGCATTATAGAGGATACTGCATTGCCTCTTCCCCTATCCAATAGCATCCCACGGAGCAATATCATGGGAGGGTTATTTCCAGCTGCTCCACCCCTTGTCCTTGGAAGCCCTATAAGAAGCTGCTACAGAAGAGGGACGGTTTCTAGAGCCAAGATGAAAATGTAAAGCTCCCTTGTTTTTGCCGTTGGCCACTGGATGTTGCCTATGTAACCTTGTTATATTTATATTACTGAAATGTGTTTTTGGGTTTTTTTGCATTTACTATTGTGTTGTTTTGCTATGTTATTATGAAATTGTTTTTGCACTGTTTCCTTTTTTATGCTTTATTGTGCTTAAACATCAACAAAAGAAAACCATACATTTACGTCACCTATTATACAAAATACAAAGTTAACAAAAAATAAATTCCTATGTTCTGACTGTAAATCTTCTTTCAGTGCATCTAACTTCCCGTCATCTCCATATTTCATTTGATATTTACAAACTTATTGCATAAACCTATCCATTCAATTTATAATAAAATATTATTTCTCCTGAGTCATTGTTTTTTACTTAGTACAGCTACAGAAGTTATTCGAAGGCAGCGACCGAGTTCATACTGCAACAGTTATTCTTAAGATATATTTTGAAAACTTCCCATTTTACAATGAGTGTTTGTTTTGTTTTATCTTTCATTTTTTGGGGGGATAATTGGGCTAGTTGTGCATATTCAACCAATTTTTGTAACCATTCTGATCCAGAAGGGGTTTTATCACTTTTCCAATTAGACACTATTAGGATTCTTGCTGTGAAAGTGGCATACAGAAAAATTTCTCTTAAGTTTCACAGAATGTCTGGTCCTGTAATTCCAAGTGGGAAAGCTTCTGGGTTTTTTTGTTTGTTTGTTTTTTTAAAGACACCCTGAACATCCTAATTTTTTTTTTTTACATAGCCACCACATATGAAACATTGTACCAATTTCCTCTCCACATCTCCAACAAGTACTAGATATATTTTTATACATTTTTTAAAGCTTCCATGGGGTCAAATACCAACAGTATTGCATTTTTTGAAAGTTTTCCCTCACAGTGTAGCACACCATAAATTTCCAGTTTACTTTCCGTAATTTCCCCCACTCTTTCAGTTGTATATTATACCCCAAATCCTGGGCCTGCGCTGTTTCCTTTTGAAATGGCTTTGTTTTCTTTCTTGTAAGCTGCTTTGGGCATGGTTTCTTTTTTTGGTGGAAAAGCAGCATACAAATAAAATTGATGAATGAATGAAATGCCAAGGTTTTGACTCACATTCAGAGGCTGAAGACATGTGATTCGTGCAGAATGGTCTCATGTTCCGTCTCCAGGTTCAGGTTGGAGGGAGCCCTGGGCAAGCTGCCCACCTTCACCTGCAATCAATCTGTTGAGCATCAGGTTGAGCTTTGCATCACACCCACCCACCATAAGCTTATTAGACAACACTGGGATAGGAAGTGGTGCTCAGCTCAGCAGCAAGAGGTGCAGAAGTGAAGTGCCTGCAGTCCCCTGCTCCATCTCTAGATGAACTCTGAATGCCTTTAGGCTGGGAACCAGAGGCATTCTGCGGTAATAAGGATGCTGGCTGCTGAATGCCAAGCAAACAAACAAAACTAATATTTTGCTCTAATAAAAGGCTTTTACGTGATGGCAGCCGTGCATCAGGCCTTCCCAGTGTTTTCTGTTTAGGACATTTTCATGCATGCAATGGCTTTAGGGGGTAGGGGTGGAGAGGCAGTTCTTCAAGAAGCTCAGATTTTATTTAAAAGTTAAATGCTTTTGATAAAGAGCACCACGTCTCCTGAATGAACACCACTGACATCCCGTGGGGGTTGTGCGGGACAATTTCTCCATAGACTGTTTGCAAAGGCAACTTGCATGCTGAATAATTCACAAAGTGCAAACACATTAAAAAAAACACACCAAAAAAACTACCCCCGCCCATAACTTTGGATTCTCTTCCATGCAATAGTTTTGCTGAGTTCTTTCTATTTATACATTGACAGCTGTACACTGCAAAGTGAATACTGTTTATAATTAATAATGTATGATCATTATGATGCTCTGTACGTCTTTTATTGCTTAAATGCGTCTCCATGCAGCTTTCGATCATCTATTTCTTCCTTCCTTCCTCCTCTTATTCTTTGGGAAGAATTCAACATATGTTTTCCTGTATTGATGTGGAGATCCGCTTGCTGGGTTTAAAATTGTAAACAACGAATAGCGGCTTTTTTAGGAGGGCAAAACATATTTTGTTTTCTCTTAAGTTCTGATGAACTTTCTTTCCAATCACTGGTGGGAGGGAAAAAAAAGCAAATCTTAAGACTGTAATCCTGAATACTATAGTCCAGGGCTGTCCAGTTACCAAGAGACTGGGATCTACTCCCACTATAAAAAAACTGGCAGTGATCTACCCCCATTGAATTGACCAAACTTGTTGAGCTTTTTTTAGGGAGCCAAAGTTTGACCAGGATTGACCAGTAGATCACAATCGACCTGTTGGACAGCCCTGCTATAGTCAAATGAAATTGCAGGCAGGATTTGAGATAAAAGCAGCAGAAGAAAAATGATAAAATAATGGTGATAGAGACACTTTTTGTAATAACTAAAGATATAATGCAGTAGAAAAAGTTTGAGTAAAAACACTGTGGAGGTGGGGGTGAGAAGTCAATTTATGAAACAACATAATTATTTGATATGGAGAGTATTGTGAAATAGTTTGACAAATTTAATAAAAAAAATATATTGAAAAAAGAAAAAGACTGCAATCCTAGGCATACTTCCTAGAGAGTAACATCATGGAACTGAGTGAATTTATTTCTAAGTAAAGTAATGAATATGTTCAGCTTATGCAACTCATATCTTCTTTTTTTAAAAGAAGTATGGCTCCGTCTTTGAGTAGGTTTACCTCTCATGGTCCACCTCCCTGGGCTTTTTTCCTTTGCACAGTATGCTAGTTTCTGTACACAGTCCTCTCTCTCAGGCAAGCAAGATTCACCCTCAGGGTTCAAGGACACAAACACTTAATGAGGCTTCCAAGTTGGGACCACAGGAAGTTGACTTATTGATTCATCTAACTCAGATCATCCAAGTAGGTCAGGGACTGGCAATGGTTCTCCAGGATTTTGGGTGCAGAGTCTCTCCCATCTCTACATGGAGATGCTACAGCCCTTCCTCGCTGAGGGATGCAGCTTGGGGAGAAGGTGTGCAGCTGAGGTGAATGTGGGGCCTGGGGAAAGCCTTGAGCATCAGATGCAGAGGACCTCATTGGGCCAGTGCACCTGAAGTTCTCCATCCCTACTGTATGGTGTCTATTTCCCACTGGGAAGCATCTGATAGCAGCATGCAGCACCCTTAAGCAGCTGCACAGCACCTTGGAATTGACACCCATAGCCATGCTGACATCTGACATGTAGCCTCCATCTCAGGATGCAGGAAGCGACAAGCTGCCATTTAAAAATGTCCCGCAATGCATTTTAGCAACAGGTATTCAGAAGCATGCCACCTCCAATGTTGCAGGGCATGGCACAAGTGGCATGGGAGGCATTTCCCCCCCTCTCATGATACTAGAACTCAGGATCATCCAGTGAAGCCAGAAATTGGAAGATTTGAGATCTGTGGAACTCACTTCCACAAGATGTGGTGATGGTCACCAACTTGGGTGGCTTTTAAAGAGGATTAGACAAATTCATGGAGGATGAGGCTATGAATGGCTACTAGGCTTCTGAATACTAGTTGCTGGAATCACAAGTGGCGAGAGCACTGTTGTACTCAGGTTCTGTTCACAGGCTTCCTATTGGGGCAACTAGTTGGCTGCCATGAGAACAGGACATAGGACTAGATGGGCCTTTGCTTGGTTCTGGCAGGGCTCCTCTTGATTTTTTTCACTTCTCCAGGTTGTGATACCTGTTATTGTATTCAGTGGTCTCTGTTTGCCTGAGCTTGAGTCTGGACTAAGGATTCTGAGCACCTGTGTTCTGATTCGATACATCACAGAACAATTCAGGATTTGGGCCTCTGCCATTGGCCCTTAAACTTTGAGTTATGATTCACAGCTTGGGAGTTTAGATAGCCAATCATGTTGGGAGTGGGAGGGGCCCAGGCCTTCAGAAATGTATATAAGCAGTTGCTTTCCCCCTGTTGTCTAGTTCTGTAAGTTCAATAAAGGTGCTTGCTGTTATCATTGTGTCTTGCCTCATGGGAACCCACCTAAACTTCAATACCATTCATCTTTTCCTGTAATTTCTGTCTTTCTCACTAAGATGGAGTGAAGAACAGCTACCATTAACATTTCATCAACCCTCCCAAGTGGACATGCTAAGGACATTTTAAAAATCCTCAGGCACCACTTGCATCTTGGAACCGGCATAATATTCTGACAGATGTGAATTGTTGTGAGCAGATTGCTCTTTGAAACAACAGTTCCAAGAAACAAACTCTCTAATAGTGTAAAACTGTCTGGGAAAACACGCCAAGCTTTTCCGAACAGTGTTACCAAATTTAACACATCCTGAAGTGGCTTATTAGTGGCCCCGTTCAACCTTTTATATTTCCCAATAACAACCCAACGTCTTCATCTTATCACATGGCGCGACAATTGACTGAGTCTAGGTAATGGAGCTGCCTGCGGGCTGCGCAGTCTTATAGATTTTAATGACTCGTTAGGTACTTACTCACTTTTCACTTAAACAACTTGGCCATTTTGTAGAGAACAAACCTTTAAAACAGAATTAATGCTTTAAAAAAAATGTAATTGAACTGCATAAGAGGCATTCTGCCAGTGGAATTCCATGTCTAAACCAGCAACTTTAATCTGGTTACCCCATTATTTGTTCTTTCCTCACTTTGCCCTGCCTGCACCTCTTGCAACTTTATTTACAGCTTAATGGCCTTCTCAGGCTTCAAGGTTTATGTCAGTGGAATCTCTCTCTCTCTTTCTTTCTTTCTCTCTCCCCCCCCCCCCAGAAAACAACAACATATATTGCTTTTTAATAAACATCCATGGACCTCAGTTTGATCACAGAAACTGACAGCTGCTTCTCTCCCCCTCTCCATCCACTTTTGGGCTGTACAGTGGTACGTCGGGTTAAGAACTTAATTCGTTCTGGAGGTCCGTTCTTAACCTGAAACTGTTCTTAACCTGAGGTACCACTTTAGCTAATGGGGCCTCCTGCTGCTGCCGCACAATTTCTGTTCTCATCCTGAAGCAAAGTTCTTAACCCGAGGTACTATTTCTGGGTTAGCGGAGTCTGTAACCTGAAGTGTCTGTAACCCAAGGTACCACTGTAAATATTTTCCTTCTTGTTATCTGACCCGTGAGACCCAGAAGAATGCTCAAAACAAATTCATTTGAATTTCAGCTAGGTTGTGCCACCAATCAATTGCATTTTTAATTTTTTTTTTATGGCTAATGTAGTACAAAATGTGGGGTTGTGGTGGCGGCAAAAAACTACAAAGTATGTCACTCCCTCCCTCTCCTCCTCTTCTTCTTCTTCTTCTTCTTCTTCTTCTTCTTCTTCTTCTTCTTCTTCTTCTTCTTCTTTTGCTGCCCATGGCACCCAAATTGTGCTGGCACCCACGACATTTTATAAAGGTATGAGTACAGGCACTTGATATTCTTATTAACCCCCCCCCACTATATATAATATATCTTGTGCTTTGATTCACAGGACCCCTAATGTAAAACTAATAGTTGTTTTTTAAGAAGCAAAATAGAGCATCAAAACCACCAACAATCACAAAGCCCATAAAGCTCAGGCCAGAAATCAATCAATGTTTCTTTTGTTGCCCAGGCAACAAAAAGAACTCAATTGACAGCATAACAAGGCAGGGCTGGCACTAGTGGCAGGCATCGCTGGGCACTTGCTGAGGTCAAAGCTCTGCAAAGAGCCTACTGCTGGCCTTGCCTTGGAATGAACCCCATTGTGAGACTTGGGCTGTATGCCCTGCCTCCAATTAAATATCTTTCTCTGTTCCGTAAAATGCCAAATGATTACGAGGAGCGGCTGATGCAATGGTAAGCTCCGAAATTAAATTTAGACACCATCAAAGTGGCTCGGAGAAGATTTGCTCATTTGTTGCCTATCCGAGTGATGTCTGCAGTACGTGAAAGGCAAAAAAACCACACAAAAAAAACCCAGTTTCATTTTGGGAGTATCGTCTCCACTTAGCAAACACTTTATTAAGGAGACACATGCAAATAAGGGATCTTGTTCCATCTCTTTAACATAGCAACGACCAGCCTCTATTTTAATCTAACATCTGACTGTCAATTCTAATTACTAAGACGCGTTAAGGGTTGGCAAAGAGATTGAGAGCAACTCCCATGAGTAACTTGACTCGAGTTAACCCAGGACGGATGATAATCATTGTCTATCTCTATGTGGTCTTGACGCCACATTACAGGATGAGAACCGTAGAAACAAGAGAAAGAGACTTTATTAAACCAAACTGTTATGGACGTCTTCTAATGTATAGTAAACATCTTTACAAGGAAGTCCCCCTTCCCTGTAGAAATTAATGCTTTATTATGGCAGTTTAGCAAATTTTCTCTTTATTGGCCAGGCTGTTCTTAGGAACATCTCAGTTTCTTTATTCCTACCCGTTTATGAGAGAGCTGCAGCTATAAACATCACTAGCTGAATACAAAGCTGGAAATTTCTTGATATTTCCAAGTTATTTTTTTATGATTCATGTACTGCTGTAATTTGGATGCTAATTTACCATTTACTGTTCAATTTGGCTTTGATTGAGTACAACCTTTCTCTTCCTGCTTCCAAGGGATCCGTGAGATCAGAGTATTGCTAGAGATGTAGGTCTATGTTGCAATTCATTTTTTATATTTTAAGAGGAACAACGTGTTATATTTTTGGCTTTGGGGTGTGTGTGAGAGAGAGAGAGAGAGCAAGAGAGATCCAGAGTGCGGCGGGGAAAATTATATGGTGGGAGTATGAAAAGCACAATCTTTACATAACACAATTCTTTGTATCATACATCTTTGGAATGGATACGTGTGCATCCCTATAAATTTTTGTTTATGCTGAACTAAGAATATCAAATCCATTATGGAGTGCAACTGAGTGAAGAACATCTGCGTGCAAACACAAAACATCTGCATTGTAACTGGGTACTGGGTAAGTTTTGCCCCCATCATAGTAGATGGGAGAGTGCTGTCCTTCTCTGGTCCTGATTGTGGGCCTCCCATGGGCATCTGTGGGATCAGGATGTTGCACCACACAGACCACTGACCTGATCCAGTAGGGCTATTCTTATGTATACTATTACTGTCCATATGAATAGTTACAGATAGGTAGCCGTGTTGGTCTGCCATAGTCAAAACAAAACAAATTCCTTCCAGTAGCACCTTAAAGACCAACTAAGTCAGTTCTTGGTATGAGCTTTCGTGTGCATGCACACTTCTTCAGATACACGGTGTATCTGAAGAAGTGTGCATGCACACGAAAGCTCATACCAAGAACTGACTTAGTTGGTCTTTAAGGTGCTACTGGAAGGAATTTGTTTTGTTTTGTCCATATGAATGAATGACTCCTCCCCTCGCAAAGTCATTTGCTGGGGAACCTCCCCCCCCCCCAGATATTCCAATATCTTCAACAAGGAACATACTTTGCTCACTCCATATTGCATCTCAGATTGTAACCCCTTTACTTTGTCCCACGGATCTTAATGAGAGCCATTGAGAACTAAGATGGCTCATTTCTGTCAGGGATGAGGAACCTTCAGCCCACCCAGATGTTAGTGGGCTCCAACACCCATCAGCCCCAATCAGCATGGCTAATGTTTGGGGATCATGGGAGTTGTAGTCCAACACTATCTAATAGGCCACATATTCCATGTCCTTGCTATAAGCCCTTGATAGGGATTGAGGCTGAATTCACACCACACATTTAAAGCAAATGAGTTCCCCCAAACAATCATGGGAACTGTAGTTTGTTATGGGTGCTGGGAAGTGTAGCTCTGGGGAGTAAACTACAGTTCCCATGATTCTTGGTGGGGGGGGGAGTTGTGTTTTATATGTATGATGTATATGCAGCCTAAATCTCATTGAAGCAAGTCTTCTCGGTGGGGTTTATGACTGAGGAGATGTGATTAGGAATACACTACAATAAGTCCTCATTTTATGTGTGGGTTTGATTCCAAGGGTTACACATATATGTGAAATGCTTTCATAGTCAAACCTTTGGAGATGCCCCACAGGTAGCAGGTGGCAGGGATAGTGAGGTGGAATCTACACACATATTTAAAAAACGCTGTGAAAATGCTATTTTAAAAAAACGTTTTGAAAAATACATCGAATTTTTCATAGCTCACTTTCACCATCTAGTGTCACATTTGTATATTGCACTTTACTACACATTTAAAATGTTTTATTTGCAGCTGTGTAGCTGAGTCCCTAGAGCAGGGGTCAGCAAACTTTTTCCACTGTCCCTCAGACCTTGGGGGGGGGGCGGACTATATTTTGAAAAAAATTAAAATCCCTCCTCACAACCCTTCTCCACAGCACTGGATGAGCCCTGGTAGCTGCTTACCTGTGCTTTGCGAGTGGCAGCAGCTGGCGGCGGCTGGCGACGGTGGGACGATGAGCTGTGCAAAAGGGCTGGCTCCAGAGAGGGGCTGCTTAAAATGGCGCTCAGCCAACCACGGCTCAACAAAGCCCAGCCCCCTTCCTCTTCTAGGCAGGATGGGGATAAGCCAGGAGAAAGGAGGGAGGAGGTGCCACCGTCATGGTGTGTGTGTGTGTGTGTGTCTGTGTGTGTGTGAAAATGGTACAATCTGAACAATCAGAATCCCCACACCGATCCATGCAGCAATTCCTGGACCATCTGCAGGCCGGATCCAGAATGCAATTGGGCCAGATCTGGCCCCCGGGCCGTAGTTTGCTGTGCCCTATAGCATCCTCAGAACTCCTCAAACTGGTGCACCAAGTGGGCCTTGTCCAGTAAGCAAGGCAGAGTGTTTAAAAGCTCTTTTTGTGTTGAGTAGCCCAAGTGGAACTGGAATGAAAAGAGGTTTTAAGCTGTCCACCTTGCTTGGGACTTGACTTGTGCAATGTCAACCAGCCTGCCTTCGACTGCTTGTGGTTGAAATCACGCAAGTTAAGATGAGGGATTACTGTATAAATATATATATATCGCTTCATGATGGACTCCACTTCTGGGTCATGCTACAGCAGGGGTAGCCAATGCAGTGGCCTACAGAGGTTGCTCCCACCATGCTGAGGCATAATTTCACCACATACCACCTCCACTTCTGCTCATGATTTGGGGTTTGTACAGAACAGATGCATAACCCCTCGCAAATGCACAGGAGCTGGTAGCAGCCTGAACGTGGTGCCTTCCTGTTACGGCAAACTCTTTTGTGTTGTTATTGAGAGGGATCGGTTTGGGCTGGAAATAATGGCATTTCCAGCCTGAGAGAACAAAACGTTGGGGCCATTTTGGGACTGACCAGCAGATGTCTCTGTTTGATACAGAGACACATAATCCAGTCTTATGTCCTTCCCCCAGTTGCATTCTGTTCCCGACTGAAGTTTTTGCAAGGATGTTTTATATTTCATTTTGGACTTTACTGCCATTGCTAGACAAGGCTTCCCCCACCTGCAACCCTCAACCATGAAACGTCATTAGGAAATTATTGTGATGAGGAAGGCATTCATTCATATAGGAATGAGTGTTTTTCTGTGTAACAGGAGGAGGACATGGCCTGAGATAAAATTAACAGACTATTCCCTGGCATAATGACGACCTATTTGTTGTGCTGTTTGCAGAGAGACATTAGGAGCCCAACTGGAACACTGTTTTGAAAATGAATTTGTTAACAAACAAGGTTTTATTGTTGTAATTATTAACATTATAATCCCATCCGTCCTCCAAAGTGTTTGGGGTGACATAGATGGCCCTCCCACCTTTTATTCACAGCACACAACATCCAGCCCAAGAATGTTTTCAGTTCTAGAGCTGAAATGTGTATAGAAATAATAAAAAGACCTCTACACACATGCAGTGTTTCTAGTAACCCTGACCACTGAACAATGGCAGTCGAGAACAGGGATCACCAAAGCTTTTTGGAGTTTTGAGAAAGTGTCATAGGCTGCAGCCCCAGAATGGCTGACGTGGGGTTGTGGCATAACACAAAATGGCTGCCAGGCAAGCCAAGCCAGTATAAACAGGAACTGAGCACGAATAACATGTGTTGTGGGTTTGTTTGTTTTTTAAGGGGGGGGGATAGCTCCCTCCTCATATTTTGCCATCATGCCTAAATAAATTCCAAGTAGCTGTGGCAAGTGGATAGGAACCTTATACAACCACATTAGCCCAAGATTCCGCCTTGGTAGGTTGGGTAATGAATGCTTATAGTTCCCAGCACTGCTGATTTGTCAAGCCTTTCTCAAGTTTTCACACAAAGAGCACCTTCCAAATTGGATTTGACACAGCAGAATAAACATCATCAACTTCAAACTAGGCCCTTGTTGCAACATGGTAAAATGTTGATGGAGATGGGGATTTGTGTGAGCATCTTTGTATCTTTTGCCTTCTCAGAAAAACAGTTGAAATCATTTTAGCACTACAGTGGTACCTCAGGTTACATACGTTTCAGGTTACAGACTCCACTAACCCAGAAATAGTACCTCGGGTTAAGAAGTTTGCTTCAGGATGAGCAGTGGTGTAGCGTGGGTTGTCAGCACCTGGGGCAAGGCAAGTAATTTGCGCCCCCTAACCCATGGATTTGCTCCCCCTAACCCTAACCCCCAGATGTTGCGCCCGGTGCGGCCGGCCCCCCCTGCACCCCCACGCTACGCCACTGAGGATGAGAACAGAAATTGTGCAGCGGTGGCACGGTGGCAGCGGGAGGCCCCATTAGCTAAAGTGGTGCTTCAGATTAAGAACAGTTTCAGGTTAATAACGGACCTCCGGAACGAATTAAATTCTTAACCTGAGGTACCACTGAACTTCTCTTTATGATCCCAGTCCAGAGTACAGTGGACACTCGGGTTGCGAACGTGATCCGTGTGGGAAGCACGTTTGCAACCCGCAGCGTTTGCAACCCACAGCGCCGCATGTGCGCATGCGCATGTTGCGATTCAGCGTTTCTGCGCATGCGCAAGCGCTGAAACCCAGAAGTAACCTGTTCTGGTACTTCCAGGTTCAGCACAATGCACAACCTGAAATTGTGCAACCAAAAGCGTCTGTAACCCGAGGTATGACTGTACTTTCTTATCTGTAATTCTTACTTCTTCAGGGAATTATTATTATTATTATTTAAATTTGCATATCACCCTTCATCCAAATATCGCAGGGCAGTTCACAACAGAAAAATACAAAATGGGACACAAAATACATAATAAAACAAAAACAACCCACAACTCCCATCCCACAAATGCATTTAAAAGACCATAGAATGTTAATCAGCCAAAGGCCTGGTTATAGAGAAACATTTTGCCTGGTGCCTAAAGAGATGTAATGAAGGCACCAGGCAAGCTTCTCTGGGGAGAGCATTTCATAAAAGGGGAGCCACCACAGAAAAAGCCCATTAACTTACCACTCTCTGGACCTCTTGTGAAGGAGGAACACAAAGAAGGGCCTCAGATGATGACTGCAGGGTCTGGGTCAGTTCATATGGGGAGAGACAGTCCTTGAGATATTGTGGTTCTGAGCTGCTTAAGGCTTTATAGGTCAAAACCAGCATTTTGAATTGGGCCTGGAAATTAATTGACAGCCAGTACAGCTGGGCCAGGATTGGTGTAATATGCTCAAACCGTCTTGCCCCAGTAAGCAACCTGGCTGCCAAATTCTGCACCGTCTGAAGTTTCTGAACCATCTACAGAGGCAGCCCTACGTATAATGCATTGTAGTCATCTAACCTAGAGGTTACCAGAGCATAGACAACAAAAGTTCAACTCTCTCTGTCCAAATAGGGGCATAGATGGGACACCTGCTGAAGCTGATGGAAGGCATTCCATGCCACTGGGGCCACCTGAACCTCAAATGACAGCATACGACCCAAAAGCGCCCCCAAGCTATGTACCCACTCCTTCAGAGAGGGTGTAACCACATCAATAGCGGGCAACCTCCTATCCATCTGCACAGTCTAGGGAACCACCCACTAACAGTGCCTCAGTCTTAACTGGATTGAGCTTCAGCTTGTTGGCTCTCATCCAGTCCACTACCAAGGCAAGAGAGCAGTCCAGAACTTCCACTGCCTCACCTGCAGATGTAACGGAGAAGTAGAGCTCTGTGTCCTCAGCATATTGCTGGCAACGTCTTCCAAAGGGAAGATATTGGCTGCATCTTTTCAAAGTGTTGCAGTAATGCTTTTATATAAGGATTTGGGTCCCCCCCTACCCTGAAGCCCCCAGCTATAAATACTTTAGCTTCTTATTTTTTATAATGGGCACCTCACACCCACCCTAATTCCAACACATTTTTTGATAGATTTCTGATCCTGACTCAGTAGTTTTGGGGAAAATGTTTACCTTTGACAGTGAAGTTTTAAATGAGAGTTAATCACACTAAAGAGCTTCTTTCGTCAGACAAATTATATATTTACATACAATTCTCTAATTGCTTACAGTATGTTGCTTTCCAAATATAGCACCTGCTAGCAAGAGATGCTGTTAATTTAGATATAACTAGATAAGCAACAGAGTTTTGCATTGTAAAATCTCTCCCCCCCCACACACACTCAAGTATTTTGTAAGGAAAATTCATTAATTTTACTGCAAGGCAGAGAGGGATTAAAAGAACAAGTTATTCGATTTGACAGGAATATATTTAATGGAGGGAAGCATCTCTTAAGACATTTTATTGACTTGTAGATTGGGAATAGTAGGGTGCTCACAACAATGCTATCTGAGGTGCAAGTCTTTAGAAAAAGCTGAGCTGAAAAGCTTCCTGCAACTTCAAAATCATATTTTCAGCCTGTGGGGTTGGAAGAGGCACTCTGCCATTATTTGGGGTGGGAAGACAATGCAGTTGGGTTATTCCCTTTCCCTACTGATGCTGGGCACTATTTTGTGATCCTCATATTTTTAAACTAAGTTTAACTAAGTTCCTTCCAAAACATTGCTTCCCTTTACTGCCTCCATCCTGAACTGGCTCTGAAGCCAATCCCTCCTGGTCGGGAAAGGATCACAAAGAACTATAAGGATGGCACACAAGGGCAACAGGGGGAGTAACTGTTGACAGCATCAAAAGCACACAAACAGCCACTGGCAGCTATAAATGTGGGTAGTGGTGGTGTTGGTGTGGTTTCAGGGAATTCTTCCCTGCCTCCCAAACTTAAAGTGAACTCAGTGGGTCTTACTTCTGCGTAAACACGTATAGCAAGTGTGGGGAACCTTTTTCAGAAATGGGGCCACATTCCCTTCTGAGGGCCACATGATGGTGGTGGGCAGGTCCAAATGGAAAAGTAGGCAAAGCAACACATGTGAATTTTACCTTTACAGTAGGATAGTTCTATGCACACTCGCAGACTCTTCTCTGTCCTCCATTCAGACACTCAGGGAGCGCTATCAGAGTTAAAGAACACGTTCCAGCCAAGCCAAAACACCAAGAAGAGTGCAAGGCAGGGCCATTGAGGGATGTTGTTCTGATAAAGAGTCCTGAGGGCCAGATGGAAAGGCCACATCCATCCCCGCAAGACCCGACGTTCCCCATTGCACAGAAATGCACAGAAATGCACTGTGAAAACCTAAGAGGTGGGCTTTGCTGATGCCCAGAGGAGAACGACATTGGCATCAGGTGGGCATGTTTGAGAAAATCACTATCCTTGGGCTTGGGAAGTGATCAAGGGGAATATAATTGCACTAGGGATGAGGCAAGAGGTGGAAGGTGGGGACAGGGATCATGATGCTTCTCCTTGCACCCTAGAGCTGAATAAGGATAGAAGAGGAGTCTGCTGGATCCAGCCAGTGGTCCATCTAGTCCAGCATCTTGTTCTCACAGTAAGCACACAAGTGCCTGTGTGAAACCCACAAGCAGGACCCAAGCACAAGAGCCCTCTCCCTCTACTGCAGTTTCCAGCAACTGGTATTCAGAAGCATTACAGCAGAGCAGAGCCATCATGGCTAGCAGCCACCGATAGCCTTATCCTCCATGAATTTGTCTATTCCTCTTTTAAAGCCATCCAAGTTGGTGGCCATCACTGCCTCCTGTAAAGGGTGACTTCCATAGTTTAACTAAGCACTGCATGAAGAAGTCTTTTCTTTCATCTTCCAACAATCAGTTTCATTAGATGCCCACAAGTTCTAGTGTTTATGAGAGAGGTCCATGCAATGGAATCGAGTCCCACCAGCACAACCTTCCTTCCACCAATTTCTACAAACTATGGCTCCAATTCTTACCCACTTCTTTCCATTTTTAGCTGTTCTCAGCCGTTGCCCATTGGAGCTGAAGTTTGAAGAGCAAGTAGAGGTTGAAAGAACAGGAGAAAAAGCATCTCTGCATTCATTTATTTCTTTTCCTTAAAAAAAAAAAAAAAATCCAGCTTGGGCAAGCCGCCTTAAGAGGATTGGAAAACACAGATGTAGCCAACACCAAAGGCTACCGAGCAAAGGATGGGAAGAAAGCAAAGCAGACCAAAGGCAAATGACTTAAATGCTGCTGAGATGAATTGCTGAAGCGAAAAAAATACATGTCAAGGCAATTATGGTTAACAGGGACTCAGAATGATCATGTTATGGTTGGGAACTCCACCAGACTGCTTGGCAAGGGGGGTGTTGGTTTTGAAGTATATAATTTGAGAGGTGTTCTCCAAAGGCTCTGGTAAACTTGCCAGTGCCTTACATTATCTACGAGCAAACAGGTGCCCCTTGAAGTCCACTGAGCTGCCAGATGGACATCTCTGCCAGGTTGTCACAGTCCTTCTGGGGAAACAATGATTCTCTGATGGTCCTTGGAACATGCTTTTCTTAGCTGTTCTTTTGTGACTGAGAAGCAAAAACATCTGTCTGGCCATTGTGTGAAATGATTGCTTATAATCTGCCCCTGGCTTCTAGGTTGGACTAAAGGGAATGGCCTCTAATGCTTTCCCTGGCATGGTTCCATCTGCAACCACATACAACCATGAGCACAGATCACCTTATTCACCTAATTCATGCCATGGAGATATAGATATAGGCAGAGTTTTTTCCTGGGGGTACGCATACCCCTA
The DNA here is from genome assembly GCF_964252035.2 of Podarcis erhardii. Taxonomy (NCBI): domain Eukaryota; kingdom Metazoa; phylum Chordata; class Lepidosauria; order Squamata; family Lacertidae; genus Podarcis; species Podarcis erhardii. The sequence goes on from NC_138511.1 coordinate 37,837,753, forward strand.
AACTTTTTGTGAATCTTTGTACTTTTGTCCATTTATTTTTCCTGATTTGATCTATAAAATGGTGATTTTTCTGAGTCAAAATGAGAGTACCCCTAAACATTTTTTAAAGAAAAAAAGCACTAGATATAGCTATAGCTATAGCTAGATATAGATATAGATATAGATATGGATATAGATATAGATATACTAGATATAGAGATATAGATATAGATATAGATATAGATATAGATATAGATATAGATATAGATATAGATATAGATATAGATATAGATATAGATATAGATATAGATATAGATATAGATATAGATATATTCCACATGTAGTTGTGAAAAATAAAATGAAAGTGTCCTACCATATTATATGTTGTGGCATATCATCCAGCTTTGTTGTTTCCAAGCGTGTTTTGGATTCCCTTTTCAACATACAGGATTGCTGATTAAATTCCTATTCCACCTTTCATTCCAAAAGAGGCCAGGGCAGGATACACCAAAATGGGTAAAACTATGGTTTGTAGCCAGTGTTCATCCTATTCAGAGTAGACCTACTGAAATTAATGGACATAACCTTTCAATTTCAGTGGGTCTGTTCTCAGCTGGAGACAGCTGAATGCATTTTTAAAAATCTAAAAGCAATGCTTTCTAGCTACTGAGAGTGGCTGTAAAAAGTAAAAAGAGAAAGAAAACAGCTCTCAAATCATTTCATAAAATGTGTTGTTGTGCAATTCCAAAGGGGAGCTGTGTTTCTGTCTACAAAAATAGTGCAAGGAAGATGCGTTCAAAAATTGGCTTCACAAAGTCGACATAGTTACAGCAGAATGCACTTTATGCTACCGAGGGTATTTGGTTAAATAGGAGAGGAGAGAAGCCACAAGAAGCCATGCAGAAAGCAGAAAGCATAACAAATGAGAAACCAACAACAAAAGGATGCCACAAATCTCATCTTTTCTTTTTTAACTGAAAAAGATTTGTCCCCAGAAATTCCAGTGATAATAGCTGAAGTTCTGTAGGTTTACCACGGTATTTCTCACCATTAAATGGTGCAAGTCAAGGGTGTACAAACAAAATGCTTCCAAGAAATTGCAGGCAAGAAAAGAAAATTCCTATGAATGAACAAAAGCAACTAGCATAGCAGAAAACATTTTGGGACCAAAATAACCAGAACATGTGAGTAAGGACTCGGATGGTATGCAGATGTGGTTCCCCTATCCCAGCTGGATCTGTTGCCACCAACAAGGGACACAGGGAAATTGTCCCAATAACTGTGTGACTGTTATGAGTGACAGAGAGGGAATTAAGCATGGCTTGCTTCATTTTCACAATGACAATGACAAGACAAGTGAGGCAATTGCAACACAGATTTCCAACATTCTACAGGAGAATGCTATCAACATTAACACAGTGTCATCTTATGTGCTGACAATGCCTCTGTAAATGTTGCAAAACACAGGTCAGTGTATCTTATATTAAAGCAGTTGAATAACCACCAGTGGGATGTGAATACCATATAATCTACAATTGCCTCAAACATGGGATGCAGGGCTGGTCCAAGACATATGGCCACTTAGGCAAAACAAAAAATGGTGTCCCCTTGCCATGGACACCTCCTCCTCGCTGCCACTGCCTGAAGTGACTGGAGGCAGCCCAGGGAAGCCCCTGTGTGCTGGAGGTGGCAGGGGAGAAAAAAGGAGGCTGGAGAAGAGTAAGTACAGTGGCAGCACCACTCTTCTGAGGTGGCGGACAGAGGCAGATTTAGGGGAGCATTATTGGCACAGGGAACCAGGCCAAGAGGGCGCCTTCTTGCCTGCTTCCCAATGCCTAGTTAGCACTTGCCCAGCTTGGGGAAGGAGACAGGAGGGATCTAGGACTATGCCAGAGCCTCACACCTCCTCCCCAAAGCCCAGCTTCGGAAAGGCATCACTTAGCCAGCTTCGGAAAGGCATCACAAGGCTGGTGGTGTGTGTGTCAAATTTTGGTCTCACACAGGACGTCATATTAAGGTGTGCCACTGGTGGCGATTGCAGGCAACAAGAGCCCCTCACAGCTGTTCTCAGCCTGCTGCCTGAAGCAACTGCTCCACAGAGGCTAATGGGTGGGTCAGACATGGTAGGATGAAGACTTTGAATTTTGATGTAGAAGCACTTGCCCTCAGAGTATACAGTGATTTTTCCCTCTTCTGCCAAGAAGATAGAATCTTTTACAGTACGTCCTTTTTGCTTTCTCAGTTTGTAGAAATGGAATGCTCTCAGAGTATACAGTGATTTCCCCCTCTTCTGGCAAGAAGAATCTTTAAGTCCTTTTTGCTTTCTCAGTTTGTAGAAATGGAATACAAACATGTGATTTGGCACATACCAACAAGGTATTTGTCACTTCTACCCACTGTTGAATGCCTATCACACTTTTGGCCAGCATGGATGGCGTCCTTCTTTTCAGTGATGGAAGAAGAATGTGCAAAGAAGAATGTGTGGGGAGCATTCAGTGAGGGAGCACACAAATCTCTCCCTCCTTTTTGAGTTTGCTTTCAGCACAATCTGAAGAGAGATGTTCAGGATGCTGTGAAGAAACTGGATTGTAACAAATGTCAGCTGCACAGAACGCTATGATGCCACAGAAGGAGAGAACACAAATTCTATGGAAGATTGTTTGGGGCAATTGCTTCCCATCTGACAGCAAAAAAAAATCTGAGAGACAGGAAGCAAGATATTGACAGGTTGCTTTGAATACCTGGAGAAATAATATGATGCTGAGACATCCCTTAAAAAAACAAAACAAATATTAGTGCTCTGAAATGGGTTGATTTAGAGACTCTTGCTAGAGGGATAGACGTTGACAAGCACTGTATGGCCAGATGGGTACATGAAGGGGCTGAGGCTCATAGAGCTTTCCTGTAAAATTTTCTAGCGAACTCCATGAGTTTACTTCCTTTGCCTTGGCAGGAGGAAGCTGTAACACCACCTAACTCCTTCCTGCCTGGGCAGCCTCCTCTTTCCTCATCATGCCTCCAAGGTGACCACATGTGCTTGCCTGAGCTGTGCAGCTCAGACACCATTTTTAAATTTAAACTTTGTACTTTTGTAATTTAGATAGTAGCTACAAACCTGCCTTCATTTTGCTGCTGTAATTGCTACTTCAAGACCTAGATTATGTAAGTAAATACTACTATTACTTCTTCACAAAACAGAATGTGTGTGATTGTTGTTTTTGAGGAGGAGAAAAGGGAAAATCCAGTCTGCCTTAAAGCATCCTGGATTATTGTTTCTAGAAGGTTCAATCAACCTTGTCCTAGCTTCCAAGTTTAAGCTGGATGGTACTCTGCTGATCTCACTAGCGGGAGCAAGGAAAAATAATAACTAAATATCATATCCTCTCCTAGTGTCTAAATCTATTCCTACAAAAAGGAAGATATTTTCTCAAAGGAGCCGAATATAGATCAGAGATGGGTGGAGGTTTTCAGACAAATGTCAAAGGGTAGTGGCAACCAAGTGAAGAAAATGGTCTCTTTTACATTTTCTATTCTGTATCTAATGCCTACCATAAGAGAGTTTTCAGTTTGATGGCACTACTATGGACCAAGGACATAAAGCAGCTGAGTAATAGGAGTTGTGAAGGCCAAACTGTAGGTTCAAATAAACATTAACATGACTGGTGCAGAATTTCTTGAAAATAAAATAAATTATTATTATTATTATTATTATTATTATTATTATTATTATTATTAACAACAACAACAATAACAATAATTTTGGCTTCTTAAAAAAGAACCTGGATCTGCTGAAAATGGAAAGAGGCCAGCTCAAATAATAAGTTAAAAGAAGGGAAAGACAACACAGCTTTAAGGTGAAAATAATATGTTAAATTTTAAGCATTTCAGTACGCAAGTGTCATACCCATTAGTCCTAGCTGCAGTGAGGGAGAATACAACAAGCCTAGAAGGCTGACAGAAATGGCCTCAGAGAGTGTGGCCACATTTACACCACATTTTTAAGCATGATGATATAACTTTAAATAGCCCTGGCTTCCCACAAATAATCATGGGAGCTGTAGATTGTTAAGGGTGCAGACAGTTGTTAGGAGACTCCCTGTTTCCACCCTAGAGCTGCAAATATCAGAGTAGTTTAATCATAGAATCATAGAATCATAGAGTTGGAAGAGACCACAAGGGCCATCGAGTCCAACCCCCTGCCAAGCAGGAAACACCATCAGAGCACTCCTGACATATGGTTGTCAAGCCTCTGCTTAAAGACCTCAAACCTATCCATTCTGGAGGAAATCAGCAACCCCTCTTCACAGGGAACTCTAGAAACTGTAGCTCTGTGAAGGAAATGGGAGTCTCCTAAAAGCTCTCTGCACCCTTAACAAACTAGGGCTCCCAGAATTATTGGAGGGAAGAAGCCATGGCTGTTTAAAGTAGTTTCATAGTGTTTTAAATGTATGGTGTAAATATGGCCTGAGTGGTTTTCTGAGGAAATCTGCCACGCTCCCTGGGGTTTACTGTTTAAAGATGAATCGAAGGGGTCAGACTCAGTCTATGAATTGTAAGCAGCATTTTCAGGAGTAAAGCAACATGCAGAAATTCAATCTCGGTTGGGGGGAAAATATCCAGGCATTTCCTCAGCCAGAGTTGGCATCCCTGGCTGTAAGTAGGAAGCAAAGCAGGTAGGATGTTGGTGGGGCCCATTGACTCGAATAGAGTACCTTCCACAGCTTTCTGTGTGTTGCCAACAGGCAAAATACCTCTGCCATTGTATAATTCAGTGTTTCTATAATTCAATAAATGCAGGCTGCATCTGCCATTTCCACAAGTGGTAGTTACCACGAGGAGCAATCAGCAGGGCCCTTTCAACATCTCCACAAACTGCATAAGGACTTCGGATGCAAACTAATTCAAAGGTACACCCCCCTCATTTTTCAGATTAAGTTCTCTTATTATTACTGTTCCACCTCTCTTCCTGCCCGCAAAGAGCTGAAATGGAAAAGGTCTAGACATGGCAACAGGAATAATCAGAAGAATGTAGGACAAGGTGCATTTGCACGTAAGAAGAGATTTAAGGAGTTGCGGTTATTATTCTCTGAGAAAAGAAGGTAGTCACAAGAGGGCTGGATAAAATAGTTAAATAAATAAATATATGCATGCCCTGTGAGAACTCTTATTAATTCTGATCAATAATATGAGGATCAGAGGCTTTAGATCGCTAGCTATCGGGTGTGTTTTTGTGTGTGCCGAAGAAATTCAAATTAAAGCTGAGCTGCAATAGGGAAGAGGTCTTTTTTTTAACATTCTTGTGCACCTAGAAAGTGTCCCGTTTCTCTCGTGAGTGATTGTTAAAGGAGGGAGGGCACTTCAAGGATGTTGCTAGATGATAGATATAGATAGATAGATAGATAGATAGATAGATAGATGATAGATGATAGATGATAGATAGATAGATGATAGATAGATAGATGTGTGTGTGTGTGTGTGTGTGTATTCACAAGGGTCTCCCCATTGCCAGGGCAACCAGTTTTTTTTTGGGGGGGGGATTGCTGCAGAGCAACAACCAATCTGCTACAATAAACTTGCAGAGAACGGGGAGCATCAGACTGAGTGTTTCAGCTTTGTTGGCTCTCAGTGATGATGTCATTATCATCACTTGGCCAAAAATAGTTGGATATGTACCTCCATGATAGGATTTTAAAAGCATTGTTGGTAACCCTCTGTCTTGGGAGACAATGGAGGAGTGTGCCTTTGTGGGTGAAGTCGAATCATTGGAAGGTTACAATGCCTACTTTGGCTATAGAGACCAATATAGGAGAGAGATGTTTTGTTGCAGCTGGGGCAGATGAAAGTTGTGCTACTGCAGGTACACCAAGGTGTTTCTTCTCTTTGCGCTCTTCCCAGTGGTCATTCCTCCTCTGGTCACTGCTGTGAATACACAACCTGACTGTCTGTCTCCAAGCACTGTAGTCATCTGCATGGGATTCCAACATGGCTGGGTTGATGTTGCCAGCCTTCATGTCTTGTTTGCATGCATGAAAAAACAGATGCCTTTGGGAAGCGTACAAGCAGGACGTGGGCTCAAGTTTACTCTCCCCATGTGTGAATCTTAACTACTTTTCCAAGGCATACTGCCTCCGACAGTGGAGAAAGTACATAGCCGTTATAGCTAGTAGCCACTGATAGCCAAATTCATTGAAGGTAACACCTCCTGGCAAATAGAAGGGGAAGAAATGGAGGCAGTGAGAGATTTTACTTTCTTGGGCTCCATGATCACTGCAGATGGTGACAGCAGCCACGAAATTAAAAGATGCCTGCTTCTTGGGAGAAAAGCAATGACAACCCTAGACAGCATCTTAAAAAGCAGAGACATCACCTTGCCAACAAAGTCCGTATAGTTAAAGCTATGGTTTTCCCAGTAGTGATGTATGGAAGTGAGAGCTGGACCATAAAGAAGGCTGATCGCCGAAGAATAGATGCTTTTGAATTATGGTGCTGGAGGAGACTCTTGAGAGTCCCATGGACTGCAAGAAGATCAAACCTATCCATTCTTAAAGAAATCAGCCCTGAATGCTCACTGGAAGGACAGATCCTGAAGCTGAGACTCCAATATTTTGGCCACCTCATGAGAAGAGAAGACTCCGTGGAAAAGACCCTGATGTTGGGAAAGATGGAGGGCACAAGGAAAAGGGGACGACAGAGGACGAGATGGTTGGATAGTGTTCTTGAAGCTACGAGCATGAGTTTGACTAAACTGTGGGAGGCAGTGGAAGACAGAAGTGCCTGGCATGCTCTGGTCCATGGGGTCACGAAGAGCCGGACACGACTAAATGACTAAATAACAACAACAAAAGGCTAGTCGATAGCTATGAGCTCATTCACGCTCAAAATAGCCTTGTGGAATGACTCCACTGTGACTACACCACTTCAAATTTCAGTTGCATATTACAGGTATAAGCCCTTCTTTTTTTCCAATAGAGCACAGTAAGAGCCTCTCCAACCAGGGAACTAATTACCTAAAGGAGTTGTCACAGGTGTAGTGGTCTGAGGTTACAGGGTGTTGAAGATATGTTGCCACAGGGTCCCTGTTTCTAGCATCCTAGAGCCACCCAATTGGCATGAAATTGGAGCTTTTTAGCCACTTAGGTCTTCTCACCCTTTGTGTTTCTTGGAGCCAATCAGAGTGGAGGGAGGTGAGTCAGCCACTGAAGAGTGGCTCCTGGGGTCACTCTGGAGAAGGTGTGTGGAAGAATACCCAGGAAGAGCTGTTCCGTATGCTCCAAAGTTAAGAATTTAGGAACACTGAAAGCACAAGATGCTTCACTTTCAAGAACATAGTGTGCAAGTTTTTTTATGTAGAGTGGAACAATTTAAGTGCAGAGAAAATAGTAGATTTAGCTGAAGGTAGCACAAACAGATCTGCAATTATTGTTGCAATGCATACTATTATTATTAAATTGTATAATCTTAGAAGGGTGTGTGTATGTGACTAATATGAAGGGATTTGTAATTGCCTTCTGAGAGTGATGGTCTCATTGCGGCTGGAAGTCTTCAAGGTGAGGCTATTAGTTGGAGATGCTCTAGATCACCAAAGACCCCCTCCAATTCTCTGATTCTACTTGGAAAGTAGCGCGAACTCTGATGAGCTAGTTCTAACACAGCGCGAACTCTGATGAGCTAGTTTTCCATATGTAGGGAGTCCTATTTATTTCAGGGGGTCCTATTTACCATATGTATTTATAAGGGAGAATTTTAGTGTGCAATCCCACAAGAGGTGGAGGCTGGCTTATTAGGACAAATGGGGTTTTGCCCCATCAAACTCAGTGTGCCCTCAGTCAGCTTCCATCAGCCTTCCTTCTTATGTATAACCAGTTCAGTGGCAGCACTGCCTGTCAGCTTCCTCCTCTTCTTTATTCTCAGTGTTTCCTTGCAGGACTCAGAAGATAGGAGGAGGCCTAAACTAGAATTTGATGGCTGCATGTGCCATTGGCTCTTTGGTTCCACCTACAGTTGGTCTCCCTGCTTTCTGTTTATATGGTCAGCAGCTGCTGCCACCCAACAGCTATATGAAAGGGTGCAATCCCGAGAGGGTTGCATCCCATGGTTATTTTAAAATTTGTTGATTGGCTATGTGAACATAAAAGGGCACTTCCTTGACTGAGAGTTGCCTTGTTTATCTCATCCTTGGTTTCTCCTTATGGTTCCCTAAGGGACTGCTTGTCTTATTCTGACAAATGCCTGGTCTCTGAAGTTACACCCTCTCCCGATAGTAGACACAAAGGGCAGGCTGCAATTACTGAAGCTGGAAATGCTTTCTGCACGTAATTGGAAGCAATCTTTAAAAATTATGCTTTGACATATTTCAGGACAGATCTAATATTGAAAGGAGATGTCAGTGTCAAGTCTACTGGTCTGGGCCTCAGCCCTGGCTCAAATGAAAGCCCTTGTATTCTCTCACTGCATGGCGAAAAACTACCTTTTCTCTCCTCACTGCTCCCTCCTGATTAGCCCATGTTGCAGCTGGTCTTTTCTGAGCTTCCGCAGGCTCCCCAAGCTAGCTCAGAGCTTAGCTACCTAAGGAGCTTGGCAGCCAATTAAGTGCTTAAAGCGGAGCAAAGCCAGTCCCGGGACTTGCCGAGAAGGACAGAATCCTGCCGTGCCAAGGGTCTAGCTGTTGAGCCTCCATTTTATCTTAAGAGAGCCAACTTTCAGTCTTGGAAAAGGAGGTAATGAGGGGCTGCAGCTATTACCCTTTCTCACCTGGAGCTGTGTGCAGCATAGAGGAAACTGGAGAGAAACCTCTCATCTGCGATGATAAAGGGCTGCCCAACACCTGACATTGCAAGTTCGAAACCGAAGTATGTTTTTTGTTCTTGTTTTTTTACTGGTCAGGCTTATCAAGGTGGACTGACCCACCAAAATCCCACATGCACACAATAGCTTCCACAGTCCATTCTATCATTTTGGTATCCCTAAAGTCTGCTGGGATCTCCTTTCTCTCCCAGATTTTTTTAGATGAGCTTGTGAAGTTGTTGTGTAAGTTCAATTCCGCCCACTTTGAAGACTTTGGCAGGTTTCCCATCAGGTCCAGTGGTTTTGTTGTCTTTCATTTGGTTAACAGCTGTACACAACTCTCCTGTATTTGGAGATACTGCAAGCTCATCTCTAATTTGTTTTTTGCGGAATTTGTGAGAGGACCTCAGTAGTTGCAGTTAAGGAGATCCTGGTAATGTTCTTTCCAGCACAATGCAATAGCTTCTTTATCTTTTAGAAGTGTGGTACCATCTGTGTAGAGGACATATGCCATGATTTATTGGTCCATAGATGGTCTTTGTGGCTTTAAAGAAACTCTGTGCATTATGAGTGTCGGCTAAGTGCTGGATCTCTTGAGCATTTTTTTATCCACCAGGTGTTCTTTAGTTCTTTGGTTCTTCTTTGAACCTCAGCCTTAGCCTGAGTTTTTTCTTAGTGGTGCAGTTTCCATCTCTTTGCCAGATGTGAAAGGCCAGGAGATGTAGCATGTTAATGGTGCCGAGAATTGTTAGAAGTACTCTAGGAAGAGAAATGGATTGATGAACCACACTGGGATTTGTAGTTCAGGGAAGGGAATTGTTGAAATACCGTATATAAACAAAGCTTTGGGGCCTTCCATAGTGATCTGGTTAACCACTGTGGGAATAGAATGCTGGGCAAGATGTTGTCCATTGGCCTGATCCAGCAGGGCTCATCTTATTCTTGTAATAACTGTAACCTGCCACTAAAATTAGGAGTGGCAAGATAGACTTAGGAATTGGCTCATAATCAGTATGATGTGTCAGGCAGTGCTATAGCATTGGGGGGCATGGGGGCAGTTGCTCCAGGCACAAAATTGTTAGCAGCACAAGATTTCAGCAACCTGTGCTGCCTCACTACAGCTGCGTGCTTCCATCACTGGGCTCCATTGAAAATGGCTTCTCTATGTGAACCAGGAAGTGACCTCTCCAGACAATGGAATGACTCCCCCCCCCCCATCTCTGCAGCTGTGATCTTCTGGATGATGTGGACACCATTAGGCAGTTAAATGCACATGCATACTTTATCTGGTTCCCTCCCTCCCTCCCACCCACCCTCTCTGTGCAGCCCCAGGAGCTGGCAACCCATGGTATGCCATTGTTGTCAGGGCAGAGCTGTGTATGCTTTGGATTCTTCTCTGGACTGTTATCTGACCTTCCCACAAAAGGCTGCCAGTGGTCATTCCTTCGCTACCTTCCAGCTCTTAACTGAGCAAAGACTTGTTTGTTCTCTGGGGTGGATTTGACTATCTCCAAGGTTAATGGCTGTAACGGATATTACATCCTTCGAGGGCTGTATATCTGATGGATAATGCTAATAATACACAGCTTCATTTGTTTTTGATAATAATGCAGGTATTTTGCACTTTGCAAATGCAAAGAACTCGTCACCTGCATGCTAGCTCAGCAAGTTTTCAAGGGCGACAGCTTCCCACTTTGCTCACCTCAACTTTTACCCTTTTGTGTGCTTGTGTAAATATGTGTGTCCTTGGGATGTTTTCCCCACCCACCCACCTCACGGCATCCTGGGCAGGAAGAGCCACTGAGGCAGCATCGGCAGTTAAGGCACGCCACCTGTTTGGAGTTTCTGCATGAATTTGTATTTCTTCATTTGCCCATTGCTTTTCCAACTCACTGAATTGGCAACAGGCATTTCACTCTCTTGTCGTTGGCAATTCAAGGGACAGCCAGGCAGAATGTTTCTCTTTCCCAGTAACAGCCCAGGCAGTAGTAATAAACCTCATTGCTTAGATGAAAAGGGAGCTCGCATACTTTATTTGTTCTCTGTCAATCTGATACCGGGATTTCCCTTGGGGAATTAAGGAGGCAGTCAAATTTGCATCACAAGGTGCTTGTCTAGAAACACAGTTCCGTTTACTCAATTCTTCTGGTAGATCAGGAATGCATTAAGCGACCCTGTTATAATAATGATAGGTCTCCCTCAGAGGAAGTCTTTCAGCCAGACGTTCTCAAACTGTGTTATATAGTGCATATGCATCTATAGAATTATTTGCAAGAAAAGGGGAGGGTTACATCTCTCCATGTTTAACTGAGGACCAGAGACATGTGAGCCCCCTCCTCTTTCCCCACAATGAAATTGTGCTTGAACACTTGAAAATTGTCGAGAGGATTTTTGAGTGTTCAATATGAACACTCGGAAAACACAATTTGGCCGCAGAATTCCTTTCCCCACCAGTTTCCCCGTTCCAAAAAAATAGTCCTAACTTTGGAGAATCAGGGTGTCTATCTATCTATCTATCTATCTATCTGTCTATCTATCTATCTATCTATCTATCTATCATCTATATCTATCTATCTATCTATCTATCTATCTATCTATCTATCTATCTATCTATCTATCTATCATCTATCTTTCATCTATCATATATCTATCTCATTATTATGGTTGATGATAGATAATCACAAAGAAACCTTATACAAATAAATGAAACAATACTAAACAAAATCAGACAGAGAGCTATAGCAATGAAATTACTAATTGCTGCATTGTATTATAGAACACAAAGCATTGCTTTTATGTATAATTTTTAAATTGACACCATTACTCCCCTTGTAAACTACCGTTGTATTTTGTTTTTCTTCTGGTCTATGACCGTAATAAATTACTTTCAACTTTCATCGAAAACAAAATTGTAACTTTGTTGATATTAATCCATGGTGAGTTTTACTGGTGAGAGCCAGTGTGGTGTAGTGGTTAAGAGCAGTAGTCTCGTAATCTGGGGAACCAAGTTCGCATCTCCGCTCCTCCACATGCAGCTGCTGGGTGACCTTGGGCTAGTCACACTTCTTTGAAGTCTCTCAGCCCCACTCACCTCACGGAGTGTTTGTTGTGGGGGAGGAAGGGAAAGGAGAATGATAGCCGCTTTGAGACTCCTTCAGGTAGTGATAAAATGGGATATCAAATCCAAACTCTTCTTCTCTTCTTCTTACATGCAGCAGCACAAGATTTAGCCCTCTGGAAAGTTATGGAAAGGGGCGAGTAATAAGTAGTGGAGGGCTCTCATCACTTGCTTATACATGTTTCTGTAGCCCCATATGTGTGCATGGACTTTGCAAAAGTATGAAAGGAAATGTTCCAGTTATACTCCTATCTTTCCAATATATCTGAACTTCCCCACAGCTCCACTTCATGCACATATCATTACCATTAGCTTACAAAGAACGCTGACATATATTTGCTGGTACACCTCAATTACACTTATTCACTCTAGCTGCCATGAGATACCACTTTAAAGAAACTTTAAAGTGTTTTTCTCTTAAACTAATAGAAACTGAATATCTCTTTTCTTTACCGAAAAATACTTTGCCATTTATCTTCTCCTAGCTCCTTAAGAGTCATTTTCTCAGCTGCATATTAGCAAACGGTTCTTCACAAATTGAGCTGTAGTTCTGATAAAGTTGTGATAAAAGGGTCCAAACCTATGACACCCGCCTGATGCCTTGCTTCCTAACCCCTTGGTGCATCTGTATTAATTATGGATGGCCACAGTGGTGACCAGTGGTGAGAGAGCGCCACTTCATTTGAGTTGAGAAATAGGGGCTCGATGTCAGTAACTGCCTGATCTGCATGCATCTGTCCCCTGTAGTGAATCAGGGAACTGCAACTGGTATCTCCTTACTTGAAGAAGATTCCAGACTGACTCTACCCATCCATATTGGCCAGTGGAGCCTTCTGGGCAGGAAGACTCCCTGTTTCAGCTGAGCCATGTTTGAGTAACAAGGTATGTCTGAACTCTAGTGTGATCTGGCTTGCAGTCAGTCCTGACTGCTGGCTTGTTTTTTGACCGTGCTTCCTAATTTGTGCTGTTTGGTTCTAACTTTTCGCTTGTTCTTTGATCCTGCCTTCTGGCTTGTCCTGTGGTCCTGCCTTGCTCATTAGTTTGATTGGCTTGATTCATGCTTAGACTCAACTGAGATTTCTGGTTTATTTCAGCCCCCCCCCAAAGGTTGCAAGCCTTTGTATGGTTGTGCACAACTTTGGAAGCAAGAATCAACAGTGAGCACCCCCTAGAAACAACAAGAGGGCCTGTGCAGCTCCACTGTGACATGTGGGTGGAGAAAAGGCCGCGGATAATGAGAAAAGTAGAGCAACTGGATGGGTAGGATACCTCACGCTTCCAGGATCACCCCCTTGAAAGATCTGAGTAAAGTGTGGCTATGAGGAGCCAGAATTCTGGACTAAACTTGTGGCGGTAGTACACTTTACCAGATGTACAATGGACTTTTAGAAAGTCTGGAAGTATCCAAGGTTTGCAATTCCAGCCTGACCCTCTCTGCCTAACTAAATCACTCTTAGGCAGGCATAGGGAAACTTGGCCCTCTAGAAGTTTTGGGACTACAAATCCCATCATCCCTGACCACTGGTCCTGTTAGCTAGGGATGATGGGAGTTGTAGTCCCAAAACATCTGGAGGGCCAAGTTTGCCTATGCCAGCTCTTAGGCATCTGTTATACCCTTAGGGACTGTCACATGTGGTCAGGAGAGGATAGAGTAGAAGTTGTTGGAGCTCTGATTAGATTGTGGCTGTCACCTTTCTCTCAAAATGCCATGTTCTTGGAAGCGCTCTAGGGGAATAATTGGTAGCCATTACAAAAAAAGAAAAAAAGATGGCCCCACTGGTTGGACCCTGGCATTAAATATAGGGGCTGATTCCTGGTTAAAAAGTAAGTTGCTTTTTAAGCTGGAGCAATTAATCATCACATTTTTAGAACAACTGCTTTCTTGAAACATAATGAATGAAGATATCAGAAAGACAGTGTGTACATGCACACATGCTTCTTTTGAGAATCAAGCCCTCTGGGGAGTTTGGATAAATGTCTAGTTTCCCAGGGAATATAAACGAGCCTGGTTTTAGAAAGCTAGCCAAAGGGGATCCAAGCCTAGAGACACAAGAATTGAGCTTGAATCTGTCTTACTGTTGCAACAAGGTTATGATACATTTTGCTTCCAGGCAACCACAGGTGAATAAACCTGAAAAATGGATTAGTCTTTGACTGTAGGTGGTGAGAGAGGGAAATGCTGTTCATGAAGAATAATGATCCGGGTCAAAGTTGCCTTTATGTCTCTAATTTGCTCCAAGTCGTGGCCTTCTGTGCCCCCAACCACCACAACAAAAAAAGAAAGAAAGAAAGATCTACATTGGTAATATTTCTTACATGTCAGCTCTGCCCCCCCTGGGTTAATGCATTCCACAGTCTTGTTGTTTACTTCTCATTAAGCTAAATGTTTTATGCAAATCAGCTGACATAAAGCCAGACGACCAATCTAGAAAGGCTGTAATTCCATCTGATGAGTTCATTCAAATGAAATCTGTACTTAATTTCCATAATTATGCTCCCCTATTCTCATAATGTGAACTGATTGCTACAAAAACACAAAATAACTCAAATGCATTTAGATTTAAAATATGAAAATGATAAGTCCCTTTGGGCACGAGAGTTATGTTTTACAAACAGTTTCTCGGTATTCTTGCTCCTTCTTTCATCCCCCGCCCCTTGCCTAATAATATTTCTTCATTGAAGGCTGTTTTAGATTTGAATAAAATGGACTTTTGATACACTTTTGTCTTGGCTGAATAAGTGGTGTGTGTGTGTTGCAGAACCATGTAGGAACATGTGCAATTATATTAATGGGTTATGTTGCGTCGTTTGGAGATTACTATCTGTGTAGCCATAAGCTTAAACCAAGAACAAACTGAGTGGGCTACAACTGACAAGTCCTAAGTAGTTTCTTAATTAGAAAATCAACCCAATTAAGCCACCACTGCATCGGTCAAAGCACATAAGAGAATTAATGCAGCTGCTTCTGGCTGGACTCTAAAAACCCAGCAAAGATTACAGTTTCTATGGCTGTTTCTAGGAACCTTCAGTGATGTTTTGCTCAGCTTGCCACAGCTTACCCTAATGTGCTCTGAGAAGAAGGATATTAAAGTGTGGTTCTTCCTTCCCCTAATGAGTTGGTAGCTCTTGTACACTAAGAAGGAAGTTATTTCTTAATCCTTTCAATATTCTCAAAATAGTACCCAGGTGTTAGTTTGTCTGTGAAACTTGTGATGTTTCTAAGGATTCACCCCACCCCACTCCCAGAATTGTACACTTCAAAAGTAAGCACATGAGAAGAGCCTGCAGTAGTATCATGTTCTTGCCAGTGGCCAAAGGGGGCCATGGAAGCTCAATTCTTGGCAATATTTTTGGGCAGGCAAAGGTGTACAACTCATACCTGTGAAACACTTGAACAGCAATGTTCTGTGTTAGCTGTAGTTTAAGGACAGTCTTCAAGAGTCCTCCTGCACTGCAATAATCTAGCATGAATGACAATGGTTAGGCCTTTCATTGTCCAATAGTAGAGCTGAAGCTGATAGAAGGCACTTGAGGCCACATCTTCTACCTGGGATTGCGGGAGTGGTTCTGGGTACCAAATTGATCCAAATTCATTGCTGATTTTGCCATGATCCAGCAGACTCCAGAATCCAACCATGGAGCCACAGCACGGCCATTACAGCTGGTCGCCACTGAGTAGCTCCCTTCCATGAATTTGTCTAATCATCTTTTAAAGCCATCCAAGTTGGGGCTATCACTGCCTCTGTGGGAACAGGTTTGATCGCTGAACTATGTGCTGCATGAAGAAGCACATTCTTTCCTATCTTGAATCTTCCAACATTCAGTTTCCTCAGATGTCTATAAGTTTTATTGTTATGAGAGAAGGAGAAAATCTTTTCTCTATTCACTTTCTCCATGCCATGCAAAATGTTATGAACTTCCATCATGTCATCTCTTAGAGGGCTCATCCATACTTCCTTTTGTGCTGTGTTTCTAGGGACAGGTCTAGGCTTTAAGGCTCACTATCCAAGTTAGTTAGTTAGGTGCCCCAGCAAAACCTGTGTTTTACTACTGAATCAGAGCAAATGGCAACTGAGTTTTCTGCAGATTGCTGTTTGCTCCGATTCAGCTGTAAAATGTGTGTTTCCCTGGGGAAAGCTCTTGGGCAGGCATCCTCAAACTTGGCCCTCCAGCTGCTTAGAGACTACAATTCCCATCATCCCAGACCACTGGTCCTGTTAGCTAGGGATGATGGGAGTTGTAGTCCCAAAACAGCTGGAGGGCCAAGTTTGGCTATTCCTGCTCTAGGACAAACAACAACAACAACAACAACAACTTGATCCTTGGAAAACATGGTGCAAAAGGAAGGCAGCCCTTACCTGCCTTTTCTCTAAACTGAAAAATCTCACAAAGTCTCAAATAGGTGGAACCAGAGCCAATGACAGTTAGAACCACCTTCTGACCACCTTCTGCCCTAATGGGCCAGCCTCCACTGCTTAGAAGGTCCATAGGAACACCAACAACAACATAAGGCTTAGTGTGGCACCAAGAGGGTATAAATGTGGGTGCCGGGCAAGAAGCATTATGCAGAACATTTCATAGCCATGGGCCACCACCTCCCATGTTACTTCAGAACACTGATGCGTACAGGATCATTGGCCCTGCTGCTTTCATAGTGACTAGTTATTCTAGATGAACGGATTCTCTCTAATTCAATTAGATTAATTCACCGAAAGTGCCTAAGCTCAAATGTTCACTTCCGAGCTCACTGAAAGGCAGAGATTTGTAAGGTTGCTCATAGCCATACGGATTATTAACTTTGCATGCTCCAATCAGAGCTTAACAGAAAATATTGTCCTGTAACCCATATCCTGTTAATTTTTACAGCTGAGAGAAGCTCCTTTAAGAAAGCGAATCGCTCTTGAACGCAACTTAGAAACAATCAAGCTCCGTTGGAGTTATGTCTCGCAGCGGTAGTGGAGAGAGCTAATGAAACCAATTGGAAAGTGATGTCATTTGTTCTGAAAAGTGAGGGTCATTGCAGATTTCTTCATCTGTTGGAGTGAATGACCCGATTTTAGAAAAGACGAGACCTCTCTTAGAAACAGCATCCTATATTTGCATAACGGGCTTTTTCCCCCACTCTGCTTACGTTGTTTTAAAGCAGTTCAGATGTGAGTTAGCTATTTTAATGCATCTCCTTTTCTAAAGTGGCAAAACACAACAATTACTGAATGGGAAAGAAAAGGGCTAATTCTCAGCAGATCGAATGTTTATAAATGCCAAGCCTCTCTAGCCTCACCGTTGGATTGGGATCAGAAACAAATGGAGTAATTTCCCCCACAAATAGGGAAATAAACCATATGGGGTTGTATCCAATGCTAGTCCTACTCAGAGTAGGAACACTGAAAATAATAGGTATGGCTAACATAGGTCCATCTGTTTCCATGGGTGGTCTCTGAGAAGAATTTAGTTGAAAAAAGTCATATGGGTTTTAGCCAACTAAGTCCTACTCAGAGTAAAATGAACCTAAGTTGGCCAGTGGATCTACTCTGAGTAGGACCAGCATTGGATACCACCCTCTGCTTGTCTCTGGCCTTTTATTGAATTTGGTCAGAAAACTTTACTTTCACATTGTAGTAGTCCTAGGGAAAACTACTTCTTCTAGGGGCCTTGAAGTCTAGTGCTGGAGAGGAGAAAGTAGCCCTTGATGCATAGAATGGGTAAGCGATCTGTGGCCCGATGTAGCCTTCAGGAGCAGAATGTTAAAATGGCACCCTGCGAAAAGCCAAATTTTGATACCCCCCAAATGGATCTTCTCAATTATGAATCTTCTCGATTTTGCACCTCCTTGGCTCAGAACCCTGTGAGGGGCAACCACCTGCACCACCCTAAATTCAGCACTGTAACTCTCTACCTAACTTTATGTAGCCCTCTAAGCCTGTAAGCAAGCAGTCTTTGAGTCATGTCAGGCCCTGAACAACCTCAAACCCTGTATCCTCCACTGAGGACCTAGACCTCTCAATGATGGAAGATGTAGAGGAGCTTATCACTCTTATGAAACATCTCTTATCACACAACTGAAGTCTCACATTTGCCAAGACTGAACTCTCCCTCCCTATCGCTCTGGCCTTCTCAAAAAGGGGGTGGTGGTGGGGTGAATGTCAGACAAACTTTAATAATAATAATAAAAACACAAGGAAAGTACATGTTAGGGCTACAGGACCTGACCTCAGTTTGACTTTGGCTTTGCTTTCCGTTCTCCTCTTGCTACCATTTGGCAGTAGTGGGTATGGACCTAAGCCTGCAGTTGACTCCATTGGGAAATCAGCCTATCCTAAGCTTACAGACTAATAGCTAACACAACACTCTGGCAAGCATGGTCTGTTTCTGCCAGGAAACCCATTTGGTAGGGAGAGGGAGGGGGAGGGCAGAAAGAGTGAAAAGGCATGGCTGCCCACTGCTGGCTTTGACCCTGTGCACAGCTAACATGCAACTTCTGAGACATTATCCCCAATAGGGAAGTTAAAAAAAGGTAAAGGACCCCTGGACAGTTAAGCCCAGTCAAAGGCAACTATGGGGTCATCTATGGGGTCAACTATGGGGATCTGCCGTTTGTCCACAGACAACTTTCTGGGTCATGTGGCCAGCATGACTAAACTGCTTCTGGTGCAACGGGACACCATGACGAGTGCCAGAGTACACAGAAACACCGTTTATCTTTCCACCGCAGCAGTACCTATTTATCTGCTTGCACTGGCATGCTTTCAAACTGGTAGGTTGGCAGGAGCTGGGACAGAGCAATGATACTCACCCCGTTGCGGGGATTCGAACTGCCGACCTTCTGATCGGCAAGCCCAAGAGGCTTTAGACCACAGCGCCACCCGCATCCTAAGGGAATGCAGCCTTCCACAGAATTTGGTTGCCAACACTGTAGCAATTACATTCTCCTGCCTTATATTATGTAAGCAAATATTTACAACAGACAACAGGCAGTGCTTACTCACAGAGTGCATAAAATTTGCTCCTGCCATTCGTTACTTATCTTGGTGGCTTTGTCCTACCTCCTCTGTCAGAGAGGTGGTCAGGGGCAGTTGCTAGGGACTGTAAGTGGGGAGAGAGGGCTGTTGAGCTCAGGTCCTCTTTGTAAGCTTCCCATGTGCATCTGATTAGCCACTATGGGAACAAGGTGCTGGACTAGATGGGTCATTGGCCTGATCCAGCAGGCTTGCCTTACATCCTCCTGTTCTTGGCTTTGAATTCTGTGCAGAATAAATGAATACCAAACATGTCTAGGTGATAAAAAGCCTGTGATAGTAGAAAGGACAGGGTTCGCACAGTGATCTTTTGGTATAAGAATAGCGTTGTTACAAGCCGTGTCCATATTTTCATCTGTTAAATGGTGATGGGTCAGCCTGCCAGCCCTGCTCTTTCAAGATGCAGCTGCTTTCTCTGCTAGCCTGTTTTAGGGAAACCAAAGGACAATCCTTTGCTGAGATTACCAAGAGCAGTTTTATTTTTAAAAAGCAAGTATCTTCCTTTCATCTTCAGAAATGTGACAAGGCCAACACCATAAGCTGGAATGGCTTGAGCAGCTGACCTGAAAAGCTGCTTATTTTCCAGTTTAAGACACCTAAAGTCCATTCAGTAGCTTTGCTGTCATTTGTCTCCAAGCGTGCTTTCACTCCCCCGGATTCTGAGATTACACTTTCTCTGGCTAAGTGCCTTAAATACAACATCACACGTGCACTATCAAACATACAAATTGCAAATCTCCTCTCCTCCCCAACCTATTAATTTTCTGTCATTAATTTTCTGTCATTCCCTCCGCCCTTGCTGCTGCCACCACACACCCATTTCTATCAAATGCCATGACTGGAGAGAATTCATAAAATATAGATCAAAAGATTGAGAGTACACCTTTTTTTTTAACGTTTTCAAATGCATTATTTTATCATGAATTAATAAACAAAGAGGAAACATATATCAGAAAGTTTGCTTTCATTCCATAATGCTTGGAAAGGGAAATAAAATAGAATTTCCATATTGCCACATTTGCACCATACATTTAAAGCTTTATTATGCTACTTTAAATAGGTATGGCTTCCCCAAAATAATTTGGAGCTTTAGTTTGCTAGAGGTGACAGAACTAAAATTCCCAGAGTTCTCTTTGAGAAGGATTGATTGCTAAACTGTTCTGAAGACTGTAAGGGGAATAGGGGTCTCCTAACAACTCTCAGCACTCTTAACAAACTACAGCTCCTAGAATTCTTTGTGGGAAGCCGTGGCTGTTTAAAATGGTGCTATAGTGCTTTAAATATATGGTGGGATTGTGGCCTTGGGTGAAATGGCAGAGTGTTTTGTCAGTTCTGAACTTCCAGTCAATAGCACAAGGTGGTCTATCATCTCCCAAGCGGGGGGAAGAAGCAAGCTCCTCTTCGATTATTTCTTTTTCCAGCTCTGAGAAGAATCGTTGGATGTATTAAAACTCCAGGTCATTATTTCATCTGTCCTGATCAGTAGCCAGAAACATTCTACTTTTATTATTATTATTTGAATGGGTGTCAAGTTTCACACAGTGCAACATCCTGAGCGGATATTAACATATGAATGTTTTGCCACTGTGTCTGGAATGGGACTTGGTGCATAATGAGGCAGAAAAGGTTGTTCCTTCCTAATAAAGACATTTTAGCCTGTTAGGGAGAATTCATTACATAGAGGAATGCTGTAATATGGAGAGAAGAATTGCCTTTATTGTACATGTTTCCAGATGAGGAGACAAGGCTACATTTAAAGGACATTCTCAGTCTTTGGTGGTACAAGAGTCACTTTCTTTTAAAGGTCAGGGTTCAGCCCTGCTCAAACCTGGTAAAAGGGATTCCCTTGAGGAGGATCAGCATCCTCCAGCAAAATCCTTGCACTGCCAGTGACCCTGAGGAATTCACTGTTGCTGCAAACTTCTAGCAGTCCAGCTGCTGGACCAGTGGTTTTCACACCAGTTGCCTCCTGTCTCCTCCCTTCATCTCCAGAGGAGACAGCAACTGACACTGGAGCTCCAGGGCTGGCGATAATGTGCGTGTCCATTTGCATAAATCTACCTTTTGTCAGGAGTGCGTGCAGGAGCCAGGCCCTGTGACCAGTAGGGATTTACAGGACTGGGGCCTTCCTAAGTTTGTTCTGGAGAGGCAAGGCACAGGTGAGGCCGCTTGGTAACTCACTGCACCTGGTGGCAAGAGCCAGGAAGGGATATAAGGTCAGCATTTCCCTTCAGCTCTTTGCCACAGCAACATGTTTCCTGCCTTGCTGCGTTTGGCTTCTTGCTTCCCGACCCTCAGACCCCTGGTTTCTGGACTCTTGTTCCTGCTCCCACTCCACCATCTTGCCCCCGGTCCTGACATCCTCAGCCGGGACTTTGATTGCCCATAGACCGGACTGTGACACCTTTCCTGCAGGACTACTCAGAAATATTCACATGCAGGCATCTGCCTGGGACAGAACCTGGCTGAGAACCAGGAAGGGGTTGAGCCTCCAGCTCCCAACACCTCATCTTGAGCCAGACCACTGCTGAAGCAACAGCTCCACTGGGGCTTCCTGAAAAACTCCTGTATATGTACATATACATATATATATATATATATATATATGTATATGTAGGTAAAGGTAAAGGTAAAAGACTGCTGGATGTTTAAGTCCAGTCAAAGGCGGCTGTAGGGTGTGGTGCGCATCTGGCTTTCAGGCCGAAGGAGCTGGCGATGGTCTGCATACAGCTTTCCGAGTCATGTGGCCAGCATGAATAAACCGCTTCTGGCGTAACGGAACACTGTGACAGAAACCAAAGAGCACGGAAATGCCATTTACCTTCCCACTGCAGTGGTACCTATTTATCTACTTCCACTGGCGTGCTTTCAAACTGCTAGGTTGGCAGGAATTGAGACAGAGCAATGGGAGCTCACCCCGTTGTGGGGATTCGAACTGCTGACCTTCTGATCAGCAAGCCCAAGAGGCTCAGCGGTTTAGACCACAGCACCACCCGCGTCCCATGTATATGTAAGCCCCTCCAGAACTGGGAAAATGGGCACCCCTCCACCCGAACAATTGCATTTGATCACCCCATGTGCCTGGCCAGGATTTTGATGGTAATGGTCAAGCTGAAGGAATACTTAACAGGAAGCATAAGCTTTGGGGAAATTACATATCATCCAGGCCTGGAGTCAGCATGTGGCAACAGCAGGCAATGCTTGGGGACCCTGCATGCTGTCAGGTCCCATCACTGAGCCCTAGCATTGAGCTGTCATTGGTACCATCCTCACTCCACCTGCCAATGGCCAGCATCAAAGCATGAGATTTGCCACTCCTTATAGTAAAATGGGGGGAAAGAAAGACAGACAGTGCACGTGTCTGCTGTGCTACAAGGCAAGCTTCCCTGGGGGCTTAAGGAAGGCCCACTCACTTAGGAGAGAGTCCACCGTGGGCCCTATGTAACGAGTTGGCTCTGATATAATCCATCTATATTACAGACTTGAAAATGCAAGTTAATTCGGCCTGTGCAGGAATCAAGAGCTTGGGGTTCTGTAGAAGCTGTTGGACTCTTAATTCCCAACAGCCTCAGCTAGCATGATTAGTAGTCAAGGACAAAAGCACCTGGGGTCCAACAATGTCTGGTGGGCCACAGATTCTCCATCCCTGGCCTATGCATTTGTTTTATCTTGGGTTGCTAAACCTCCAAGCCTGATTTGAAGTCCCCAGGTTTACCTGCCCCCATCCAGGTGGCACCGTGGCAGATGGAGGGCTTGAATCTCCAGGTGAGTGAGAGTGCCTTTAATAATAATAAAATAACCGAGGTGACATAACAAGCATCGACTGTCTCTGTTTATTTTCTGAGCTATTACTCAAGGATTGTAGGCCTGCCTGGTTTATTACCCTCCTTCGGTGGTCCTCAATCTAGAGCTGAACCACCCCCATCTGTGAGTCATCTGTTCTACAATGCCCTTAATTCTAACACACTGTGTTACCCATTTTCAGAAATGGACATGCACAATAGCTCTGCTAATGGGGGTGGATAGGAACGAATGAATTTCCGAAGTGGCCTAAAACAGTGCAGAAATGAAAAATGTATTTTCCTCTCTGTAATACTTCTCAGTGTGATGGCAGACTTGGCCTCCACACTATTGTGCTGGGATTTCACACATGCCGATCATACTCATCTCTCCACATGAGCTCATTACTGGAATGGCAGAAGAACTATGGAATTTAATCTCCAGCCTCACAGAGATAAACCCCACTCTTTGTCTGCATCTGTCTCCAGGTGAATGGTTATTTAATTTTTTAAAATATGGTGGGGAGGGCAGGGGTGAGGCGGGTGGCATGAAAGGGTGTCAGAAATGACTGCTGCCGCTGGTTCACATTGGTGTGTTTAGGGGTGCCTCTTCATTGTTCTGCCCCCCATCGCTTTGATGGATCCTCTATGGGAGAAGCATTATGTGTTTGACATTGTGGAGTCTGAGTCTCGAAAGCTGATGCCTCTGCAAGAGAGGGGTAATAAAGGGGGATAATAATCACAGGCCAAAAGGCTGCATGATGACAGATAGAGCGCACACATGCTGTGCTGTGGCACATCTCTCCACAGGCAGGTTCTCTCAGACCCCAAGAACTTTGCTATGCTGCGACTGAGATTTGAAAGACACTTTGCATGGTGACATGCTAATAATTTTAAAAAGGGAAGGGAATGGAATGCAATATTCCATCTGACATGAAAATGTCTGTTCCTTGTCCTTGGGACAATAGATGCCAATTAGATCTGAACAGGGTAAAAAACTTGGAGTCACCTATATCATTATGAGGTTTGTTCACATGTTTCACTGAACTCAGAGGTCCAAGTCGTCTCAACACACCAACAGTTGTTTACGTGAAAGAGTGTTCACTTGCTAATCTGTTCAGTTCAGCTGTTGTGCACACAGGTAAACAGGCTGTACACTTATTGAATATTACATGTAAATAACTATGCATGCAAAGCTCAGCTATTTGTGTATACAAATACCCAGATTATACACTCATGGAATGTAATAATGTGTGAACACCCCTAGGTGCTCCTAGTTTCTCTGGTGGTGACAAGTTACTAGGGTAACCTTTGCGTAATTTAGAAATGTAGAAAAAGATAAGAAGCATTCCTGTAAGGATTTTTTCTTTCATAACACTAGAACACATGGACATGCAATGAAGGTCAGGACAGAGAAAGAAATGTACTTATGCACATGGCACATAGTTTAACTATGGAACTCGCTCCCACAGGAAGTAGTAACGGCCACCAACTTGGATGGCTTTAAAAGATTATTAGCCAAATCCATGGATGATAAGACTATCAATGGGTACTAGTCTTGATGGCCATGAACTGCTTACATAGTCAGAGGCAGCAATGATTTTGAATACCAGTTGCTGGAAACCACATGAGGGGAGAGGGCTCTTGTGCTTGGGTCCTGCCTGGATGCTTCCCACAGACATCTGGTTGACCACTATGAGAACAGAATGAATGTTGGGCTAGATGGGCCACTGGCCTGATCCAGCAGAATTGCTGTGTTCTTATGTTCCTACGGCAGCTCACCCCCTACCCCTAGTTACTGGCTAACTCCAGATAGAAATTCTTGTCTTTCTCTCTTCAAAACCTCAGCTGAAGAGGTGTCACCTTCTTCAAACTCTGACAGGTATCTCACTCCAAAACATCTCCAAAGCAGAGAGATTGAGAGGGGGGGGGTATGGATGGATGTGTGGAAGCCAGATAAATTGTTTTTTCATATAACAGAAGACGTGAAAGCCTGGTCTATTGTTCTCACTGAGGAACACTGTTTCAGGAAACCATGTCTTTTCAGAGACGAGGAAGCTCTGTTCCAGCCTCACATCACCCTGTAAGAAAACCAGAAGAAGAATTTGACACAGTGGGGTTCAGAGAGCATGCCACCTTTCACATCCCATATCTGCTTCAGGCTTTGATTTGCAAGCAACAGAATTTCAAAAGAGTTTTTGTCAACTTCCAATTTCCAGCCATTCCTTTGCGTTTGAATGTGAGGCCCAAGAGACAAATGGATATTTATAGTATGAATTCTTTTGTTGAAAAAAATTAGTTTGCATTGCTTCTCTCTCTCTCTCTCTCTCTCTCTCTCTCTCTCTCTCTCTCTCTCTCTCACACACACACACACACACACTCACACACACACACACACACACACACACACACACACACACCATTCTATTTTGCTGCCTGAGGCAAAATGGGAAGGTGTCAACCCACCACCAAACCAAACCCCACCTCCCTTACCTGGGCTGTACAGTGGTGCCCATGAAGCACCAGTTATGGGTTCTGGCAAGATCTCGTGAAATTTCAGTGAGAGGGAAGCCATCGCCACTGTCACCTAAGGCGGATGGAGTGCCCATGCACTCCATCTGCACTGCCTCTTGGGGTTCTGCCACCCGAGGTGGCTGCCTCAGCCCACTTTATGGGTGGGCTGACCCTGCACACACAGAGAGCAAAACGAACTCAGGGCCCATCTGTGCTATACAGTTCAAGTAGTATCAGCCATGGATTCCCCCAAAGAATTCTGGGAACTGTGGTTTGTTAAGGGTGCTAAGAGTTGCTAGGAGAGCCCTATTCCCCTCAGAGCTACAGTCAGAATGGCTTAACAATCAACTCCTCTTACAGCGAACTCTGGAAATGGTTCAGAGTGGTATGATGCTACTCTAAATATGGGGCATCAGACAATAATAATAATAATAATAATAATAATAATAATAATAATAATACCCCGCCTGGGTTGCCCCAGCCAATCTGGGTGGCTTCCAACACACTTAAAAACCATAATAAAATGCCAAACATTAAGAACATCCAGATACAGGGCTCACATCTTAGAGACATAAGGCTAAAATCCTATGCACAGGTGCTAGATAGGGACCTCCATTAAGGCAAGTTTAGCTCTCACTTCCACAAAGATTGAAGATAACATGGAAATGAGCACCAAACTTGTGCTGTAATCTGTTTCCAGAACTAGCTCAAATATAGTGCAGAAATCATTGAAGAGGGAAATATTAGGAAAACAGAAGAAATTGCCACGTGAATGCTGCCTATGTGACCTTTTCTGCCTTTTCGTTTCTATGGCTAGCTAGTTCTTCAAAGAAGAAAACGGGAAAGACCAAGAAGATCTTAAATGCATACGGTGTGGGACACCTGCAAATTGAGTGGTAGTCTTGAACACAGCATATCTCTGTGTTCATCTCAGAGTCATTTTATAGATTGTACTGTGCTTTTCATACATCAAAGGTGGGATACCTCTCCCCCCCCCCAGGTGAGATGACGTTGGACTCCAACACCCATCAGTCCCATCCAGTATGGCTTATGGTCAGGAATCATAGGAGTTGTAGTCCATCTTCAGGGCCACAGGTTCCCCACCCTTGTCCTACATTGGAAAAGAGAAGAGCTGTAACTACATAAGTGGTAGAATAGCAGGCCTAGCATGTGGAAGGTTCAATCTCCAGCATCTCCAGGTGTGTCTGGGGGGAGACTTTTCATCTGAAATCCAGTGAAATTGCAGCCAGCTCACAATGGGCTCATTCCCTATAAAGGCAATTTCCTATCTCCCTAGGAAAGAATCATTAGGTTGAATAATGTATTGCACTGGGTGGATGCACTTCAGGGATCAAGATACCAGAGGAAGCCACATCTCCCTAGCAAAACCGTCAAGCAAATACAAACAGTTCTCAGAGATGTGAGGGTAAAATATTCTTTTTTATGCTGAAATAATTTTAATTGTCAGCCTCATCTGTCATGTGAGACACCATGTAAAACTTGCCTGTTGCTTTAATAAGGAAGAGAGCTAAATGTGATCACTCTTTCCCTCTTTTGCTTCCTATAATTGCCCCTGTTTGTTTTTTAGCTGCACTTTGCTTTTGATATTTATTACAAAACAAAGCAAAACCCAAAGATTGATGATAACAAAATCCATCAAAGTGGTTGTTCCAAAAAGCAGCACAACAGCTCGTAAGCATCACTTGGGTGCATCTGCCTGACATCACTCAGGGCCAAACCCGCTCATGATGGAGGCTTGATTTAAATAGCCATCTGCCCCAATCAAGTGGAACAAGGTGTTTGTGTGTGTGTATGGTTCATTTTTAGAACAGTAAAAAGACCCTGGACTGGCCTCCAGTTGACCCAGAAACCAATCAAAGCTGGGCAGAGTGTCATCCAATCAGGAGAGAGCAGGATGTTAGAAGTTAGAACCTGACATTTAAGATATGAGTTGACTGCCTGTGAGAGCTCAGATAGGGCTTGTCTGTCAGTAAGAGTTAGTGCTTGGAATGTGGCTAGATAGGGATGAACTCAGAGCCTAGGAAGAGCTGAAATATGGGTTACCTAAGCTGGGCAATTCTGTTTCCCTGAGGGTAAAGCAGACAACCTAGAAGGGGCTGGGAGTATTTTTGTAGTTTAATGCCAATAGCCATTCTAGGAGGAATTGGTTTAATTAGGAACATGCTAAAGTGTGAATTTTGAGAACATTCTTAATTATCTTTGTAAAGAGTGCTTCTCTGAAACCAAGTGTGGTGCCTTTTCAGAGTAACCAGTAAGCTATAAACTTCATCAAGTGTATATATATAAAAATCTAGTTTTATTTTAAAGGTTCCTCATCTGAACTGGCTGGATATTATCAACCCTGAATCTATTGAAAGTGGTTGGGCATTAAAACAAATATTTGTCATTCGTGTTGAATTGACTCTTTAGAATGGTGACCATTCAGAAATGGAACATTTATCACTTGCATGCAAAATTTAAGGCTATTACATTACTAGTCTATTTTGCTTGGCTCACCATAATTAGTTAATTACAAGAATTGACCATGGCATCAAAACTAATTTCATAATTTGCATCTGCTGAATTGGTGACCCTCAGTATATTGTTGCAGAGCTACAGCTTACACTGGGGGTTTAAGGTGATGCCCTGCAGAGAGTGCTAGGTCTCAATACCCAGTAATGCTCACCATTGGACATGTTGCCTGGGGCTGATGGGAACTGTAGTCTCACAACATCTGAAGGGCACCACATCGACCACTTCTGGTTTATACCATTAAACTAGCATAAGAATCCTTGCATGTGATACATTATTTTTTTTGCTCTAAGATCAGGCTTATAGAACAGAAACAAATAATAGCATTAATATTCCATCGTATGAATGGATATGTGTGCACCACATCATAAACAAGGAAAATCTGAAGCCCTTTGAGCTATTTGTAGATAACTGTTATGTTATAAAGCCATAGCTTGGTTCAAGATGGATTTCTTCAATATCATCTTGCACATGTCAATACCGTTAATTTTGGGAATATCAAGGAGACTCATATTTTCATTACTGAAAACAGTCTTGGCCTATTCTTTCCCCAATCTGGTTTTATGTTACCATCTCCAAAAGCATTGATTTCACATGATATATGTTAACCGTGATATTTTCGCTCAACAGCTTCCCACTGTTAATCGATAGCTAAAATCAAGGTCATAGCTTCCCAGGTACCCTCCAAGTTCACCTAGAAGTCAAGGAATTTGTATTTTGTGCATGCATAACATATTCATTTTTGATGTGTGCTTTTAGTCATGATTTGAGGAAGGGGGTGTCATTGCCTTCCCCCACCAATTCTTCTTTTTTTTTTAATGTAAAGCCCATAAATGATTTATGCTTAGACCAAGTCATTTCCTATCAAGGTCAAAACTCATCTTGCAGGGGAAGCTGAAATGCAGAGGCCCTTGTAGGAAAACAACACTGGGTATGGCAATGTCAGGAATTCAAAAAACAAAACAAAATTTTGTTATTGCGAAAGATTGCAAGAGAGAGAGATTGCTCAAAATTTTGGTTAAGGGTGCTGAGATCCCCTGGGCAGAGGGATAAACCACTCTTGAAACTGTAGCTCAGGCATGGGAAATAGGGGTCTCCAAGCAACTATCAGCACCATTAATAAACAACAACAGCTTCTAGAATTATTCAGGGGAAGCTACGACTGTTAAAGTGTATAATAGTTCTTAAAATGCATGGTGTGAAGGTGGCCTAAGTCCTAACCAGTGTAGACCCACTGAAATTAATGGGTCTACGTTAGGTATGTGCATGCATTTCCATTGGTCCACTTCGAGTAGAACTAACATCAGAGACAACCCATTATTGACTTCTTGAAAATGATGGGTCATACCAACTGGTTTCAATAGGTCAGCTCTGAGTGTGACACTTAGGTCTGCCATAGTGTGAGCAAAACAGGCTTCTGCTTGTGCAAGGGGAATTCCTCTCTCTCCCCCCCCCCAAACCATCAAAACCTGATCCAGAAGGTTGAGGAACCATCTGGGGCAGACATAGGGGGCTGCCGGGGGGTGGGTGGGAATGGAAAGCTCCATTGTAGGAAAGAAGTCTGCTCATGCAGTGTTGATTATGACCTGTTATATTTATTAATGCCACGCAATGCTTGTACGTGGACCCTTGAAGAGTTTCATAGGCAACACAGACCACCCACAGCCATATGAGCCTACTTGGCAGCTGAGATAGCAGTTGGAGACTATTCTCAGGTCTCCTCACCTGTGAAGTTTAGGTGGGTAACTACTGGGGAGAATATAACCTGTCCTTAGACCTTGATGTTCTATTTACCTGAAGAATGAATGAATGCAGACCTGATGAACTTTCTGTTCACTGAAAAGCTTGGCTTGCAGATGGTAGTAAAGCTACTATCCAGGACAGACTTTCCCCATATGAACATGCAATCATAATATCAGGCCCTTCTTTATGCACCTCTTCTATGAGAGGTGCAGAGGGCAGCAACACAAGAAAGGGCGTTTTCTGTGGTGGCACCCCATTTGTGGAACGCTGTTCCCAGGGAGGCCCACCTGGTGCCTTCATTACATATCTTTAGGCACCAGGCAAAAACATTCCTCTTCTCCCAGGACTTTGGCTAATTAGAAAATCTATGGCCTTTTAAACTGTGTAGTGTGTGTTACTGTTTTTGTTATTATGGTATGTGTTTTTTGTGTTTTTATATTGTAAACTGCCCTGTGATATTTGAATGAAGAGTGGTATGAAAATTTAATTTGATGATGACGATGATATCACGAACAGTTACACATGAAACAGAAGCAGATCTGAAGGAGCTGAATTAATCTGATAAATGTCTCTGTTTGGCCTGGTCCCCTTGTGGCAATTATGTTTCCGACAAGAAAGAGTTCAGAAGTTTTGAGCATAATTGACAGATGGCAGAACCCAGAGAACAAGCTCACCTTCAGCTTGTGGGTGGGCTGCAAGCAAATGTCAGTGGTGGAAAAAATGTTTCTATAATACTCCAGCAGAGGAGAAGTTTCTTGACTCCTGAGAAGATGCTACTTGTCCTTAGCAGATAAAAATTATTTGCTGAGATCTTGTGTGCAATATTATATCTCTTACAAAGAAGTGTGACTAAAGCACTGATCAAGGTGAGCAGATATAGGAAGCTGCCTTATATTGAGTCAGACTATTGGTCCATCTAGCTCAGTATTGTCTACACCAATTGACAGAGTTTCAAACAGGAGTCTCTCCCAGCCCTTCCTGGAGATTCCAGGAATTGAATTTAGGACCTTCTGCATGCAAAGCAGATGCTTTACCACTGAGCTAAGGGCCTTTTCTGGAATGCATTTGCCTGTTCTGTTACCACCAGGCCTTACCTTTCTGGATCAAACAGTTGTCAGCGTGTGTCAGATTTTCATCAGCACAAGATGATCTCCACCCCAAGCCAACAATGGTGGATCAATCTAAACTCTACTTTCTGTCAACTGTAGAGAGTTTGTAGAAAAGGATTATCTGTGGTGCTGTATAATAGAGTTAATGTTCAAGGCTCAAACTAGACATGATAGCAAGAGATCCATGTGTTTGATAGTGTAATCACTAGCTGTGTATATATACCTACTCAGAAATAAGACACACTGCATTTAGTGGGACCTACATCCTGGTATGTGTTATAGGATTATATTAATTTACAAGAACTTGGGGCCAGGATACCTTAAAGTTTGCCTGACCCCTTACATCCCTGAGATCTTTGGTGGAGTCACTGTTAGTGGTCCCCCATGGTTCAGACACGGAGGTCACATCTACAAAGGGTTCAGTATTATGGACATAATTCTGTGGAATTCCTTTCCAGCTGAGATCAGACATTGAACTTCCATCTTCTGCTGAATACCTTTTTATTTCAGCAGGCATTTTTAGCAAGCTTTCTGATTTTACAGCTCATTTTAACTGGTTTTCTCTTTATTATACCTTTTGCAATCTTACTGTAGGCTGCTTCAAAACCAAGGTGTTATGTAGCATATAAATAGTTGAAATAAATAAATAACTATGCCTCAACCACGTAGAAAGATAGGGGTCTGTTTAAAATTTAAGTGGGTAGGTACCTCCATCTTATTAATGGTTTCAGAACATCTTAGTTTTAACACAACAATTGGAAATATGAACACTTGGGTGGTCAGCGCCTTGTGGCCATTTTGGCAGAGTGGTTAGAGGTTAAATGAGGATATTCTTATATAATCCATCAAACTGATCTTTTAAGAAAACGAAGTGTAGGATCCTTTTAGAAAGAGATCTTGGCAGTTCTGCATGGCAGAAATATAAGATGATGCATTTTTCTGTGAGTACATCATTGAAAATGATCCCCAATGTAAGTTCCTCTGTAAATGGTATAAGGTGAGGTAAAGGACCCCTGGATTGTTAAGTCGACTATGGGGTGTGACGCTCATCTCTCTTCAAGCCAAGAGAGCTGGCGTTTGTCCACAGACAGCTTTCTGGGTCATGTGGCCAGCATGACTTAACTGCTTCTGGAGCAATGGAACACTGTGACGGAAGCCAGAGCACATGGAATCACCGTTTACCTTCCTGCCACAGCAGTACCTATTTATCTACTTGCACTGGCATGCTTTCGAACTGCTAGGTTGGCAGAAGCTGGGACAGAGCAATGGGAGCCCAGCCTGTTGTGCTGATTTGAACCGCCGACCTTCTGATCAGCAAGCCCAAGAGGCTCAGTGGTTTAGACCACAGCGCCACCTGCATCCCATAAATGGTATATGATACCCTGAAAAATGAATAGACTATAAAGTATGAATGTATCTGTACATTTGACAAGTGGAATGATGGGTGCAGATGCATACCATGTGCTATGAAGTTGCCACAAAGTTCAAAGTTGCTGGGGTCTGTGATAGCAAATGTTTGCTATCACTATGTCAGGCTTGACCCACAGAACCTGCAGTTGTGATGGCAGGTTGCAGCTGTGATGGCAGGGTGGCAAAGACCCGTTACTATTTCTGTAGCAGGCTCCTTGCAAGTTCCCTACCTCCAGCATCCTATAACTGCCCAATCAACATGAAAAATGAGTTTTTTAATCACTGGGTGGGGGTCCTAGTTAGTTGCTCAGCACTCCCTAGGAAAGATACTTGACCTGAGTCCTCACAGAGGCCCTCACAACCAAAGTTGTGAGCAATGGCTTGACTCTGTGTGTGGCAGCTTCATTTGTTCATAATAAGGAAATAATGAAAGTGTGAAAAAATTGTACTTGGAAGAATGTACTTGCAGCATTGCTTCTTTTTCTTAAGATTTCCTCACTCAGCAGATATTGAACAAAAACATAGTAATTGGGAAATAGATCTAAAGAGGACAGTGCAATTTGAAGGATTCAAAATGAGATTTTTTATTTTTATTTTTTAAACGATATTTTCCTGCACAGTGTTACAAAGCAGTAGAGTGGGTTAAATAATAGAAGGGTGGAGTTTTTCCTTCTCTTCTTGCTTCTCACGTCTGCCAAAAGTCAGAAACAGCTTGGGGACTCAGTTCTCCTGACCCACCATTAAGGGGTCCATTATGATTGCATCTTTTGCAAAGTATGGAAAAATAATGGACATTATTCTGCCTTAGCACCACT
Organism: Podarcis erhardii; assembly: GCF_964252035.2. Classification (NCBI taxonomy): domain Eukaryota; kingdom Metazoa; phylum Chordata; class Lepidosauria; order Squamata; family Lacertidae; genus Podarcis; species Podarcis erhardii. The sequence continues at coordinate 37,870,552 of NC_138511.1, forward strand.
TAAAAAGATATAAACCACTAGGGGGTTAATAGCATTGGAGAAAATCTTGCCTAGTGCAAGCTTGATTTTCTCTGCCTGTCTCTTATTGTGTGGTTTGAGATAGAGCAATGGCAATATCTAGTTAAAAGAAATTTTCAAGAGTTTAATGAGCTTTGGCTGCACTTCCTAGTTTATGTCAGGAAGTGTCCTTGACAAACTTGCTGGTGCAAGCAGGTAGTGCCTGGGGTGTGTGCAGGTGGGAAAACACTGCAGAAAACTGTAATACAAATGACCGCACCTGAGAGTAGGTGAGAAAGTGTAATCTAACTGTGGGATAGAACAGCTTCTCTATGGAATTCATATTGCTTTCAAGGCAACATAAAGCCTGACCCATTTGGGTGTTGGGATGTACAAATCTATCAATTTCTCATTTCTTCCAGCCTTAAGTTTAGTTCATCACATTTCTACATCAGTTTGTCTGTTGAAGGTGCTGAGAGTTGTTAGGAGACCCATATTCCCATCACAGAGCTACAATTCCCAGAATTCCATGGGAATATAGTTTGATGGTTAAGTCACTTTGGGAACTGAATCTCCATGAGAAGAACAGAAGAAGAAGAAGAAGAAGAGGGGAGGAGGAGGAGTTTGGATTTGATATCCCGCTTTATCACTACCCAAAGGAGTCTCAAAGCGGCCAGCAAACTACTTTTTCTTCCTCCCCCACAACAAACACTCTGTGAGGTGAGTGAGGCTGAGAGATTTCAGAGAAGTGTGACTTGCTCAAGGTCACCCAGCAGCTGCATGTGGAGGAGCGGGGAATCGAACCCAGTTCACCAGATTACAAGTGTACCGCTCTTAACCATTACACCACACTGGCTGACAGGGGTTTCCTAACAACTCTTGGCACCCTCAACAAAGCTCAGGATTTGCAGGATTCTTTTGCGGGGTTTGGGGGTGGGAGCCATGAAAATTAAAGTGGTGTAGTTGGGTTTTAAATATATGATGCAGCTATGGCTGGAACTTTCTGCTCTGAGGCTACATCACCAAACTTTAAATGTATGATGCAGACGTAGCCTCAGAGTGGAAAGTTTCAGCTACATCACCAGGCAAAGCCTGACTCTTGAAGGGAGCCTGAGCGTATATACTGAGGAAAGCAGCAACATGTTGCCTCCAACTTTTACAGGAATGAATTATGAGGAGAAGCTGGAGGAGGGGAAAACTTTAACCTTAGCAAAAAAAAGAAAAAGAAAAGAAAAAGGAATAAGCAGATCTAATTAAAGGGCTCAAACTCTATAATGGTAGAGCGAATGTCAGCATTATTCATAACTCTTTGCAGGGAAAAAATTGACAAAAGAGCACAAATGGAATTCAAATTAAAATAAAGACACAAGGGAGCATCCTCCTCTGTCTAAAAGTAATAAGTGTTTTGGAACGAACTACCTGGCAGGGTTTTGGAGGTGAAGACACCAAGGGCATATCCAAGAAGCTCCTAGTTTCAGCACTGTTGAAACACGCTATTAATATGGATGAGCTCTTAGTACGCAGAGGAGCTCAACCTGCACTGCAAATGCCGACAGATGCTTGGTTCCTTACAGCAAAAGGACACAACCTGGAAAGCCGGATTGAGAAGGGACCAAAGTCCTTCAACTGGGCTAAGGCCTCTTTTGCTTGACTTTGGCACTTCTGCTGTGATCTCCATGATGGCATCACTGATTGCGGTTCTCCAACACGCCATGGCCTGGCTGGAGGAGGAAGAGGGCTTCTCTGTTTCTGCATTTTGAAACATCTTCCAAGCCCTTCTGCGGGGTTCCTGAAAAATTTAGCAGCCTAGCAAAAGAAACGTTAGCTCCCCATGCTCACTAAATAGCTGAAAATAAATAATTCACTACAATTTGTTCATAAAACATATTTGGTGGGGGGTGGGGGGTGGAGAGAAGGGAATGACTTTTTTGGGGGATGCTGAATGATGGCTTCAGCTAATCAGCTTCTGCCTTCTGCTGGCTTCCCAAGACACTCTATCACACACATCCTGCTTGATCATCAGTCCTCATGGAAGAGTTGGTAGCACTTAGACTGTCAGTTCTGATGAATGCCTCTTGCATCTTTACATTGTTCTCCTGCTAGCCCTGACCCAAAGCATTTTGCTCTGGTTACTAGGCTCCAATATGTAACTGAACTTCACAGAATGTCAACCGGTTTGTTCGTTTATTCTTTAAACTTATTAGTTGCTTATCACCTAGGGGGACTCCACGTAACTGGTACATTGTAAAAAATATATATGCATAAATTCCTGCATGGACTAGATGACTCTCAGGGTCACTTCCAATTCTACAATTTTATTTTATTTTATGAATCCTTTACCATAGAAAAAGGGGGATCATATACCACATTTACATTCCATGCAATATACTGGGAAAACATTCCCAGCATGCAGAGAATAAAACAATACTCCCACTCACTTACTAGCAGATACAAATAAAATCCCAGCATTCACCCCCTCCCTAGCCCAAAATCTATTTTGGCAGCCCCCTCTAAAAAAAAAAAGTTCAAAAACTCCAGCATCAACAGCATCTGCTGTAAATCAGTGGTGGGTGAGGTGGTCTTCCATGTATGGTCCTGGGGTGTGTGGCTGGCATGCACAGCCCTATGGGTCCTACTGATGCTATAATATTTCCTCTTCAGGCACAACTTCTAAACAGGGCTTTAATAATACCCTTTTCTGGAAAACTCTAGATGCCGAGCATCCTGCTGGAGGAGGAAATGGCTATTTATAAGGAACATGAAATGCTGAGAAATGGACTAGGTCTTATTCTCTGTTATATACAATTCCCTCATATTTTATTCCTGGGTGGTACCCTACAGAAATCATAGCTAAAGAGCCAATTTATCTTCAAGCCTCTCACATTACTTCACTCAGAACGGATTATAAATCTCAAATCAAGCCCAGCTGGTTGTACAAATGATATATTTCTTTCATTACTGACCTTTTATTGCCTCTCTCTGGCATGGACACACAACTTTTTATTATTAGTAGTACGAGAGAGAAGGTTTTCCACAGCATTGCACTAATGTGCACTGTGGACTTTCGCTTACTCTACAGAATAGACAAGGGTGGTTTTGGATGGCATTCTGCCTTCCACAAAGAATTGCAGGTCCTGAAGCTGTCACACAGAATAGATAGCCAGTACTGTGGGCAGAGGAGTGCACAAGTTCATGCCCTATGTTCTAGTAAGACTGGCTCAAGTTTCAAGGTGCCATGAGTAAAGTGCCTTTGAGAGGGGCTGTAGCTCAGTGGCACAGCATCGGCTTTGCATGCAGAAGGTCCCAGGTTCAATCCCTGGCATCTCCAAGTAAGCGCTGGGAAAAAACCCCCTGCTTGAAATGCTGGAGAGCCTCGAGACTTCTGGGTCGGCACCATCGCTGAATGGCGGACTCCCTCCGAGCTCCGGAGGGAGTCTGCTGGGTAGGGGTCAGGTCCTGCCGCGCCGGCGACGCGGGGACCCTCAAAAACCATGGGCGGAGATGCCCATGGACTTGGTGACTCGGCGGGCACCGTTAGCGCCCCCCCGACCCGCGAAGGAGCCTTTTTAAAGGCTGCGGAGCGGGTGACGGGGGGGAGTGTGGTGCTATGAGTCCACTGCTTCCCCTGCCCAGCGAAGCCGCATGCCATTCGGCGGAGAGCAACGACTTCTTCTTCGGAAATTTCGGATTTGGATTAAAAAGAACAACCCGTGAGTAAATTCATTGGACTTAAAAGGGAAATTTGATCTATGAATTTGGAGCGAGTGGGGGGGGGTGCAAAAAGGAATTCCGCCCCCCCCCCCTGTTGTAGATGGCTTAACGCAAGGATTTGACAACTAAGATCGAGAGATGAACTTGCTTATTTGAAAAAGAATTTAATTTCACGAAGGGAAATTACAATAATTGTGCTGGAGGAGAAGATTGGTTTGTGGGAGCTGAAGTGCAACCCCCCCGGGAACCGGGAATGATCCGTTATGAGAGACTGGCGAAGAGACACAGAAACTTTGACAGCTGTCAAAGTAGCTGTCAAAGCAGGAAAATAAAAGAGAACTTTGTTACGATGGCTTTGCTGGTTAGATTTGTTACAATTTGGACATAAATTACTGGAAATAAAGGCAACAAGTTATTTGACTTTTGGGTCTGATCTGGAAAGAAATTAAGTTACCATATTCCCTCTAGAGGGAGGCCGGGACATTGCAACAGTAGCAGCAAGTGGAAAATACCAGGAATTTGAGCAGGATTTGTTATCTTTTGGGAAAGCTGCAAAAACGAAGCATTATTTTGTCTACAGAGGTTTCTATACTAAAGGAGACAATGGATTTATCTATTGAAGAAAGGAAGGGACTTGACGTAAGTTTATGTTCCTGAATAACAAAAGCCTCTGTGGAGAACAAGAAGTTTCTGAATTAGAAGGTTTCTGCGGCAGAACAGGAAAAAGCAACCTGAGTAATAAGAGCTGGACTAAATTCGAAGTTGGAGTACTTGGAACACCCAGACTTTAATAAGGATCAGGAAACAGAATTTGACTTAGACTCTTAAATACAGAGGTCTGGATGGAAGAAGAATGATCTTTTCTGAGAGTTTCTCCGAGATTGGACTTTCTAAAATTAAAAGCTATCAAAAGACGGCAAAGTGGAGCTGAGATATAGACGTGGATACACCAGGCTGGCAGTAGACAATGGATGAACTTTGGGGATCGGAACCGGGGAATGGGGGGGGGGGAGATCTGGAACCCAAAAGCTGTAAAATTACATATTTTTTCTTTCTTTTCTTTTTTTCTTGTCTGTTGTTTGAAATTAGGGGAATTCGTGGAAGGGAATTGGGGTCGATTTTAGGGAATTATATAAAATATAAGGAGAAATGGTTAATTAAGATAAATAAGATAAATTAATTTGGAATAAATGGGTTAGTTAAAATTATAACAAGGCTTTAAAATTTGGGGTAAGAATTTGTGGAATCAATTTAAGGGAAATGGAATACAAGAGGGGGAGGGGAGGGGGAAGTCCGGGAAAGATGTCATTGAAATTAAGGGAAAACTATATTTGTCTTTGCTTTCTATCTTTCCTTGTTATTCTGGAAAACTTTAATAAATATTATTTTTTTAAAAAAATGAAATGCTGGAGAGCCTCTGCCAGTCGGTGAAGATAATACTGAGCTAGATGGACCTATGGGCTGACGGAGTATTTTCTTGCTAAATCATTCTGGGAGTAGATAGCCCTAAGAGTGGCAACAGAAAAAGAATTCTTCCATTTATGCCCTGTTATTTTCTATAATGGAACTTAATGTGGTGTGCATGTTATTTCTAGGCGATTACCCATCTAGGCACCAACCAAGCCCAGAACTGATGAGAAGTGCCAGCAAATCCATGTGCCTTTGCAAGTTCCAACAAACAGCTGATTGACAATATGTTTGCAAAGTACAGTTTGATTTTCAAACCGTGTGGACAAAGAGAAACACTTCTGCTGACACTATGGTGACATCAGATGATTGACAGCTAGTTAGGGATGCGGGATTGTGTTTGATTGAGCTCATGTTTAAAGGTGAACTTATTCAATTTGCACTTTCCAAAACAGTGTATGAAATGTAGCCACCATTCTACAATTTGCAATGCTCCGAATTTTGTAATGCAGTATCTCCAGCCAATTAACTTGTACAAAACTGCATATACTGGGGTTAAGCGTGCATAAGAATGCATACGTTTATGAAAATAGTGTACAAAAATGCATTCCATTAGGGGAAATTGATTTGCAAAAATGAGTACGTTAGGCAAAATTGCACAGGTATATAAGGAGAAATCTGCTGATGAATTTTCATGAGGACTCTTTTTTTATTATTGCAAACCAATGTAGAAATATGGAGAACTGAACTTAAGAATGGGTGGGGTGGGGTGGGGATGAGAAACTGAGAGAAGCTGAAATTGGCAGATTCGCCCATTCCTACAGCTGGCCATCAGCACTCACCTGTCAAAATAGCCCATGGGGTTTGAAGGGATCAAATCATCCAACCCACCAGTTGGAAACCCACCAGTTGGAAACTGATCCTTATCCCTGTTTTTTTTTAAAAAAAGTTAAAACACATAAAGCCAAATGCAAACTCAAATGTAAGTTAAAATAGCAGCAGCAGCAGCACATAGCTGTTAAAGTGACAGGACCCTCCTAGGGAAATCAACCACTATCTTCCACCAGAGAATAGATTAAATTCCCAAATGAGGGTGGGTGGAGAGAGAGAACTTCAAGGGTCATTGGATTTTGCTCAGTCTCATTATACCACCTGGAGAGTCCTCAGACTTTTTCCTAGTGGCTATGGGAGAAATATTGAGAGATGCCAACTTGATCCTCTCTCTGCTTCTATGTTTGTCCTGGAAAAAAATTCCTCAAAACAAACACGCGGAACCCACTATGTTGGAGAGTGACAAATCTCTCGCCTTCACCCGCAGGGACCAAATGCGACTTACAACTGCTGAGTGAATAATTAGTTGTAATTAGCACTAGAAATTGATGCCTTTGGAGATAGTCTGCCAACTTTTTAAGCACTTTAATACTAATGGCTTTCCCCCCCTAGGAATAAATCTTTACAGGCGGAAGCAAGCACAAATTGATTTTTAAAGAGCCTGTCCAATGTGGAATTTATCTTTCAAAAATGTTAGGTATTTTTTTTGAAAAAAACAATTACCTTCTTTACCTTTACAGCGTGGTAATGCATTTTCAATCGGCTCGTTTTTCTTCAAAATATATTTTTCTGTCAATGTGGGTCCATTTCTTTTGGGAAAATATGTCTACAGGTGGCACATACATCTGTAGAAGGTGTTGGGATAAAATATGACATGTAATAAAGTCTTTTTAGTTCCTAAGTCATTTGTTGCATGTGAGAAAATGTTCTATGTTGGTGATAATGGGATCTTAATGCCATTTTGAAGCTCTTGTACATCTGTTTTCATACGATGCTAAAATTTATTGGCAAAACCCGGTCTGCAAACCTAGTTTAGGTGAATGGAAGCCCAGTGTGTGAATGAAGTATAGGCATTACACACTTAAACACATGGACAGAATCCGAGTCCAATTGTAGGGGGGAAAAAGTTTGGTTCAACTTTGGCAATCTCTTGCAGGGAACTTGACCATGATTTCTATCTTCCAAAGGCCCACTAAAATTGCAGTGCTTTTTAAAACTCTGACTTCATCGAAGCAATATTTTCAGATCCTGTGCTGAATAAAGATCTTTTGGGAATGAATGGATTTCATTCTCTTTGAAATAATCTCCCCCAAAAGAGAGAGATGTGGTTCTCTTCCTTTTGTGTTCCAGTGATGAGTTGTATTTTCCATCTCCTGTTTCCATCAAACTAACAGCTGTTTGTCAATTACACACGGTTAATAATGCTGCATTTGCTGGTGTTTCTTAAATAACTACAATGCAGACTTCCTAATTAGCTGGAGTAATTAGACTGTCATTAATACTATGCTGCATTTTTCCTCTTCGGCTTTTTGAAAAGCTGAGGCAGTCTTTCGTTTAGGGAATCAAAATGGGAGCAAGCAGCTGCATTTCCAAAGAGCAGAATTCTGCCTCCATTTTGTGTCTCCCCTTGGGGACACCTTGACTCAGAGCCATTGTGGTGCAGTGGTTAGAGTGTTGGACTCTAACCACTAGGACCTAGGAAGACCAGGGTTCAAATCCCAACTTGGCTGTGAAGCTCACTGTATGACCTTGGACTAGTCATTGCCTCTCAGCCTAACCAACCTCACAGGGTTGTTATAGAGATTAAATAAGGAGGGATGAACCTTGTATGCCACCTTGAACTCCTTGGAGAAAAAGATGGGATATACAGAAATAAGTAAATACATGCATACATACACGCATACTCTGCAATCTGGTCTCTCTTTGACCAAGGAAATCAGGTGCTTTCCACTGCTACTTGCAAGCTGCTTATAAGTGTCAGTTACTGTATATTATACCCCTTGATAGTAGAGTCAAGCTATTTAATGTATTGTTTTGCCTTTTTTTCAAATGGGTCATAGATCTGTTCATACCCTCCAACATTCCTCAGATGAAAAGAGGTACATTTCCCACTGTCCCCAAACTGACCCTCCTCAACCCCGCCCCCATTTTTGTCCCCATTCCCCCGCAGAGCATTTCCTATCAGAAAAAGGGCAAGTGCCACCACCACTTCACCAATGGGACACAGCACAAACCCCCTCCACCATCCTGAGAAAATCCCCTAATCCCGATTCTATTCTTTGGTATATAGTTGTACCTTGGAAGTTGGACGGAATCAGTTCCGGAACTCTGTTTGACTTCCAAAACGTTTGGAAACTAAAGTGCAGCTTCTGATTGGCTGCAGGAAGCTCCTGCAGCCAATCATTATTTTTTTTAAAAAAGATATTTATTCATTTTTTAACAGAAAAGAAAAACAAATAAAAAATGAAAAAGCATCAGAAAGATACAAACCAACATATTCAATCACAAACATAGATCAAATAAGAAATAATAAAAAAAGAAGTTAAGCAAAAAAAGAGAAAAAACTCCAATTTTTAAATTCGTATTTACATAACTTACTTTCTTGACCTCCTCACACCTCCCTTTTTTGTGTTCCTCTTTGTTCAGTCAAATACAGCAAATCCTTACCCTTTTTCAAAACTAGTTTCCAATTATTAAAATCACTTCTATTATATCTCCAATCTTTTCTCATTATATTTAAACACCTTTAACATATTGTTTACTTTGACATAATATAACTTTGGTTCTTCTATTACATTTTAGCATACTTCTTAACACTATATCCCTTGTGCCGTATTGATTTTATATCCAACATCATTTTAACATTCATAAACTTTGCAGTGTTTCTGCAGATAGGTCTTAAACTTTTTCCAATCCTCTTCCACTACCTCTTCTCCCAGGTCTCAAATTCTGCCAGTCATTTCTGCCAGCTCCATGTAGTGTATTACTTGCATCTGCCATTCTTCCAAGGTGGGCAAATCTTGTGTCTTCCAATACTTTGCGATGAGTATTCTTGCTGCTGTTGTCGCATACATAAAAAATGTTCTATCTTTCTTTAACACCAAATGGCCGACTATGCCCAAGAGAAAGGCCTCTGGTTTCTTGGTGAAGGTATATTTAAATACCTTTTTCAATTCATTATATATCGTCTCCCAGAAAGCCTTAATCCTCGGGCACGTCCACCAAAGGTGAAAGAATGTACCCTCAGTTTCTTTACATTTCCAACATTTATTATCCGGCAGGTGATAAATTTTAGCAAGCTTGACTGGGGTTATGTACCACCTGTAAATCATTTTCATAATGTTGTCTCTTAAGGCATTACATGCCGTAAACTTCATACCGGTGGTCCACAACTTTTCCCGGTCAGCAAACATAATATTATGACCAATGTCCTGTGCCCATTTAATCATAGCTGATTATACATTCTTGAAAGAATCTTAGTTTTAGGTTCCAAAAATTCTGTTTCCAATTTCGATTTTTCCACCTGGAAGCCCAGTTTTTTATCCATATTGTAGGCCTCTCTTATTTGATAATAATGTAGCCAATCTCGCACTCTATCTTTTAGTTTCTCAAAACTCTGCAGTTTCAATTTATCTCCTTCTTGTTCTAATATCTCCCAATATTTCAGCCACTTGGCCTCCATATTGAGTCTTTTCAGAGCCTTTGCCTCCATGGGTGACAACCACCTTGGGGTCTTGCTTTCCAATAGATCCTTGTACCTTATCCAGACATTAAATAATGCCTTCCTGACAATATGGTGCTTAAAAACTTTGTGTACTTTAACCTTGTCGTACCACAAATATGCATGCCATCCAAAAGCATTATTAAAACCTTCCAAATCCAAAATGTCAGTGTTCTCAAGAAGCAGCCAGTCTTTCAACCAGCAGAAAGCTGCTGATTCATAATAGAGTTTAAAGTCTGGCAGGGCAAACCCCCCTCTTTCCTTTGCGTCAGTTAATTTCTTAAATTTTATTCTGGGCTTTTTGCCCTGCCAGACGAACTTAGAAATATCTCTCTGCCACCTCTTGAAACAATCCATCTTGTCCACTATCTGCAAGGTTTGAAACAGAAATAGCATTTTAGGCAATACATTCATCTTTCTAGCAGCAATTCGTCCCAACAAGGAAAGCTTCAGTTTGGACCATATTTCTAGATCTTTTTTAACCTCTAACCAACATTTCTCATAGTTATCTTTAAATAGGTTCAGATTTTTAGCTGTCATATTTATCCCCAGGTTTCTTAACTAGAGTCAAACCAGTCTCATTCTGAAACCTTTCTTTTTCTGTCTGCAGCCAATCAGAAGCTGCAGAAGCCCTGTTTGGTTTCCAAAAATAGTTCACAAACCGGAACAGTCACTTCCAGGTTTGCGGCGTTTGGGAGCCAAAACATTAGACTTGCAGGGCATTTGGGATTCAAGGTAGGACTATATTTACAAAAAGAAAAACATACACCAATATTTTTTTTTTAGAATTTTAGACACGGCTGCACAAAGCATCTTTTTAATTGAAAAAGCATGACTCTGTGCACTCTGCTCCTGATTTATTCCACCCAGGGCGGCCCTGCCCTTTGCCTGCCCCTCAGACACAGCACATTACATAAGGCTGGGCCTCAGTGGCAGCAGCCTGTCCTCCTCCTTGTCCGCCCTCCAGCAGCTGCTATGAGCTGCCCAAGGAAGGAAGCCAGCAGCAGCGACCCTGGAGAATCAACAGGGATGCTCCCTCACTACTGCTGCTCGGGACAATTGCTGGCTCATCTTCCTCTCTGAGCTCAGCATGATAGCAGTGGAGTCAGCTCAGGATCCTATGGACACGAAGGAGGTTGAAGCTGAAGCCCTCGCCTTCCCTAGAGAGTGCTTGTCCGGGCAGCACACCCATCGGACGGGCAGAAGGGGCAGGCAAAGGGCAGGGCCATGTCTGCTTCACTTCTCAGTAGCATTGCCAGCTCAGGAGCACCCCAGACACTGTGATTTCAGGACCCAAACCTGAGACCTAGGGGCAGTCCCTGGTGATGTCATGGGGGAAGGACACAGTGATGTCACAGGGGCAGCTCCCAGCGATGTCATTAAGCATGATGCATTGAGAATCAACCACAGTTGCTGAGAGCGTGTCATTCAAATAAAAAGTCTCAGGGTCTAATAAATGAGCATATATGACATTGGTTGGAAATTAAGATAGGAACCTTAGCTAAAGGCAGCGTTCCCAGGTCCAGCTGAAGAAAGAGGGTCATTCTGTCTCACCTGCATAGTGAGGGAAGGCCATCCCAACCAGCTGGAGATGAAAGCCCTTCCCTTGCCACCTAGTGATAGGCAGGCAACCCTGGGTACTTTAGGTTGGTCCAGAGGAGTCTGGAAACCCCACTTTGCAGGCGGCAGCTCATGGGAGAGCAATGGAGGCTGTTAGGGCTGGGCAGAGGAATATCTCCATGAAATTCAATCCTTCCTGCCATCCTGGCAAATAGTGGGGATGGTTTGCTTATGATGACATCAGTTTCTGTGGACTCCAACCCATTTTTTACACCGGCTCTGGCTTATGTTGCCTTCCCCTTCTGCTATGCATCTCCTGTCTCCCGATGCTGCTCAGCACACCTCAGCCATGTTTTGTGGGATTTAATATTTCCCTACATATTTGATGCATCCAAGTTGTTTATCAGACAAACAGACAAATTAAACTTTATCAGGCTCTGAAATGCCAAGACCTTTTGTGTTCTCCCGGCATGCGTAGAGAGGATAAAAATTGCGGCAGCTAGGAGAGCAAGGAGCCTTGCAAAATATATAGCTTTGATTAATACTTTCAATCCAGTCCCAGATTAAATACATTGAAAACATTTAATAATAACCTTTCCACCTCCCTTGGTGAGATGTGCTTAGCATTTGATTCGTCTCTGCGTCTGGAGGTTAAGACGCCTAGCTTTCTGAAGGTTATGCATTGTGCCTGGCTGGGCCTCTCTAGGCTCTTGCAGGCAGCAGTCTTTATTTCCGCTGATGAGGGGTTGAGAAATGTGCTTGTGGGTCTTCGTAGCAAAGCATTTTTAGCAGCAAAGCCAGTTATTACTCAGCGGGCCAGAAAGTGAATTGGTAAACATGGCTACAGGTTTCAGCAAAGCAATCCTTTTAGTTGGTCAAGGGAATAAGACTTAAGAACATCGACTGGGAGCTTGCTCTGACAGCATGCAACATTTTTTGGCACAGCTAAGCCACAGCAAACAAGCTGCCTTAAGAAACTGGTCCATCTAACTCAATATCGTCTCCACTGGCTGGCAGCAGCTCTCCAGGATTGCAGGCAGTAGTCTCTCCAAGACTTACCTGGAGATGACAGGGATCAAACCTGGGACCTTCTGCAGGCAAGGCAAGATGCTTTGCTGCCAGTCCTCTTCACTCCTTCTAAGTCACATCCTCCCCTGTTACTTATGAGAGGACTGCTGTGTTCTTAGAATGATGGAGCAGCCACGGTGCTCACTGTACACAACCACTGCTTTTGCCGCTCTTCACAAACACACCATGGCTCACTAGAATGAAGCTCATGGACCACTTCTGGCCTGTGGACCACAGTTTTGGAGCCACTGCACTAGAGTCATTATTTATAAAATGGGAGAAAGGACACTCACAGTACTCCTTTGAAAAGCGAAGCAAGCACAAAAAAGCTTGCACCCCACCCCTTGAGAGTTTCATCTACATTTCTCTGTCCTTTTCCATAATTCTCCAACAAAATTTCTTCTCATTAGTTGTGGGGGAATGGTTTGGAAAAAAATGCAGAAGCAGCTTTCAATACAGGCCTCGTACGACACAGAGAGAACTAAACCCTCCGGGTACTCCAGAGGGTTCTGTGTTTGGTCAAGTCTGATCACACAAAGTTTCTGAAAGATATTTCTTTGAGACTGTTCCTCTCCTTGATTTCCTCCAGAGGGAAAGTGCACAATATACCTAGATAAATAAGTAAAACTGTAATAGCAGTTATGTGGGGAGGGAAGGTGGGGAGTGACACGCATTTACTTCTCTTTGCTGTCATCTGTCAGGGATTGGGTTTAGGGAGAATTTAAAATGCTTGAAGTTGCAGCGGTTGAATGTCTCTGCGAGAGAGAACTCCTTACAGTGACTGGCTCATATGTCAGTTTATAAGTCAGAGCATGAATCCTTTTTTAAAAATCCCATGTAATTTTTTTTTCAGCTGCAAAGGATTTGGGGATCTTATCAATGGAGAAAGAATATGGCGAAGGTTTATTTTGCCTCAGTTCAAATATAAAAGTGTCCTGCTTTAGTTAGACTTATCTGGTACTTTAAATAAAATTTAAAGCACAGGAATTAAAGAATCACTGAGCTGCGGAGCCAGACTGATCCGCAAAAGGAATCGGCCTGCTGTTCAATACTAAATACTCTTAGATGCTCTGTATTTAGATGTGGACTTATGGAGTCCAAAATCATGGTCTTAAGATTTGATTGAGAAAGGAAAAGCTTGTTGGCATGGATGTTATTCTAAAGTCACAGCCGAATGCTATATGGCATAGGTCCAGGCTATCTGAAGGACTGTGTTCTCCTATATTAACCTGCCCAGGCTCTGAGATCTTCAGACATCAATTAACTGTTGTGGAAAGATGTATTCTTAATTGCCTGCAATGGTCTGGTGGAATAGAAAAGTTTTCAATGGGTGTTTAAAATGCTGAGACAGACAGCACCTGCTGAACCTCTGTTGGCAGAGAATCCCACCATACTAGGCTGATGACACTATACACTTTATTTCTTGTTAGCAAATGAGCCTCACCAATAGCAGACCCTCCAAGGGTCCCTATTTTACAGAAAGTGTGTGTGTGTGTGTGTGTGTGTGTGTGTGTGTGTCTGTATATATATGTAATATCACTCTGCCTAATAATCTTCAGGACACCCTGGTTGATTCTTTGAATGGGAAGTCACTTGCTTTGATCTCATCTGATCGTTTCTTGTCCATCTGCTTTAAAAAAAATCTACCGTATATTGTACTTTTCAAGTTAAATCAGTAACTGCCTTGGATATCCATTATTGATAATATTGTACTAGTAGTAATACTGCTACTACTACTACGACTACAGAAAGTGAAAGTGGTTGTGTTGATCTACAAGAAAAAAGAAATCCCAAATCCATATTATGGCAATACCTTTATTTTGTGACACTTTGGTTGGTCTAAGAAGTTTAATAAAGACTTTAAAATTATACAGCATGTTTCTGATTTCTGGGGCAAAAGTCCGAAGGTCCCATGGAATCCAGGGGATTACGCTGGGTGATGCTGTAACTGCAACTCCAGACTGTTTCGTGTTTGTTTTTTAAAGGAAGAAAATCTTCTCCTGGACTCCAGTCTTTACTTACAAATTGCTTGCTGTGTTCTGCAGAAGCGCAGAGGAGTTTATTATGTGTTCTGAAGCAAAGTCCCTTGGGCAGAACAACCTCTTCAAGCGAAATTGTCAAGGGAGTGGAATCTACACTTTGGTAGCCTGGAGGCTGTTATTAACATACTTCAATAAAGCTTCATTTAAGGATGCAAAACTGCTGAGTTTTGCATTCATGAAAACGAGGGTCTGGAACAGCATCACTCCTAAGCAGAAGTAAGTTCCACTGCCTTCAGCTGAGATTACTCTGAAGTAAGTGTGCCTTGGTTGCACTATTAGGCTGCAACCCCAAACATACTGTCTAGGGAGTAAGTTTCTTTCAGGGGTGCCAACTTGAATTAAATATGGGGAGGGGTAAGCCCTGCTCCACATAATCAGTCACAAGATGTGGCACACACATATAATTTGAATGGCAATGCCCATCAACTGGGGGGGGGGGGGAGCTGACCCCTTCAAATAGTTTGCTGGGAGAGGACAAAGGGACCTTGGCCCCTATGAGTTGGCTCCTATGGTCCTGTTTAACTGAGTTGGACTTCCTCCTGAGTAAACATGCATGGATTGCACAGCTATTTATCCAGGCACTTCATCAAGAAATTAAATTGCCATTCCCTGCTTTCCAGTCTTCTTTTTCTAGTGAGGAAGATAGATAGTTAGAAAATCATGATTAATTCATAAATGAATGCTAACTACAGAATGTGCAGGTTAAAGGTGCAGATTTTGCTAATGATTTAATGAACTTAAGACACAGGTTTACTTTTCTTCTTCTTCCCACCTGCCTTACATGCATGTTTTAAACCACTTTCTGGCTGGGTATCAACTATAGGTATAGGGACTTCAGCAGATACTCCTGTAGGGTCATAACTCTCTAGAGTTGTGTCTGTGTCATACCTGGGGGTCCTTAGGGAGTTCTGACCTCTGGCACCACCTGCAGCAGGGCTGGGGAACCTCCAGGCCACCGGGGGGGGGGGTCCAATTTGACCCGTGAGGCCATTTCCCCCCAGCGATGCCCAAGGCATCATCATCATGTGCCACCCATCTGACTGTGTTGCCCCAGCCACTCTGAGTGGCTTCCAGCAAAATATAAAAACACCAAAAACCTCAAACTTCCTTATATAGGGCTGCCTTATACAAGGCTAGAATACATTTGTATTCTAAAAGTCACATAGTTGTTTATCTGTTTGACATCAGATGGGAGGACGTCTTGAAGTGAGGGAACTGCCAGAGGCCCTCAGAGCTGGATTTCAGCATCTGGGCTGAATGATGGGGGTGGAGACATTCCTTCAGGTAGGATGCCAGCAGACGGGTCGGGTCGGGTAGGGCACCACCCATTTCCTGTGGGGGGACTGCTGGGCAGACAGACTCCTGCTGAGAGCAGGACAGAACCCTTGCCTTCAAAGAACACATTGGTGAAACACACTCCTCCTCTTTGTGGCTCAACTAGTGCCTGACCTGGATGACGACTGGTGCTGGGTTTGTATTAGACATAATACAAATGGGGAAAGTGTTAGAGAAAGAACAAGAGAATTCAGGCATCTGTTCATCACAACTGCACAAATGCTTCAGGACTAGTGAGATGGCCACTGAATAAGACAGTTCAGGAAGGGGAAAATGACAAGTTAGTTACAGCCAAGCTCGTGGTGTGGGCCTTACAGTCTCACTTCTCCCTCTGCTGCTGCCAGATTTTAGGTCCCTGTCACAGATCTATGGAAGTGAAATCTCTTCATTGTGAGTGGTGGTGAATGTAGCCCACGAAACATAAATGTACATGCACATATCTTAGGGAATCATGTGAAACACTGCTTGCCGTTTTGATGCTGATGAAGCTGAGATTTCCTGATGTTGATACTTGCTGGTATGACAGTTGGGTATTCCCAGTAGGGATGGGCAAAACACTCTATTTCAGTTTATCTCACTTTTTCATTTCTCCGATCTTTAGCTCAGTTCTCTACATTTCCACATCGGTTTGTGTTTCTTTTTTAAAAATAAAAGCCCTCATGAAAATTCATCAGCATTTTAGTGCAAATTTCTCCTAATATGAACCTCGCTGTGTGTAATTTTGCCCAATCTACACGTTTTGGAAAAGCAATCTTCCTTAATGCATGATGCATTATTTTAAGTCATTTTTCACTAATGTATGCATTTATATGCATACATTTATATGCATTTTTGCACTGGGCTGCAGAACTGCACTGCATTGTAAATTTCAAAGGAGGGTTGCGTTTCGGTTTGCATAGTGTGATTAGGTAGGTTCACCTTTAAATCCAAACTGAATCAAAGTTCTCCCCATCCCTAATTTCTTCAGCCAAAACAAACACATGTATTTTTTGATTCTGAAAAGAGCACAGAAGAGGCCCTGACAGTAAATGAACAAAGCAGGCAGATTTGAACTTTCAGCAGCATGTTCTTGGGGCTAGGATGGTTTGGGCAGTGATCCTTGGCATGGGAACGTTACAAGCGTGTCCCTGTTTTCTTCTCTGCAATTTTGGAATGTCTGCTGTCTCGCTCCACCTTCTCCAGCTGTGCTTTCAAATGACCACTGTGGATTCTCTGGGAGCTTATTTTTATCCCTCCATTTGCTGAAGGTCCTGGAAAAGCTGCAACAAAAGAAAACACATAGAGGGATAATTCTACCTTTACCTCCTGTGGAAGGAAGGCGAACTAATTAATGACTTCCCTTCAACTGGCAGTGCACAGAATAGTAATTTGGGTCCTAGCGAGCCACGGATGTGGGGGATTTATTGTCGATTCACAAGATTGTGAATGCCAGCACTGCAATTCTCTACGTCTTAACTTACAACTGGGATCAATACTGCACTCACAGTTTCCCCTTGTATATTTTATTTATGGAACACATATATTGAAACTTTGAAGAAGAAGAAGAAGAGAGAGGAGAGGATTTATTGTCACCACCACGTTTGATTTAAACCCTCTAGTTTGTTGTTTACTGAAACAAAAACCAATATTGTGGGTAAGAATAGATTCCAGGTGTGCGCTTGTGCAAAGAAGGCTCTGTTTTCATTTTGTAGGAAGAATGATGGGCCCAGTCATTGGACATGGGATACCATTGTCCTGAGCAGTGGTCCTGGAGGAATGATGTTGATAGTTGGCATGTTTAGTCGGGTCACGTAGAGTTGGGTCACTAAGAGTGAAC
Organism: Podarcis erhardii; assembly: GCF_964252035.2. Classification (NCBI taxonomy): domain Eukaryota; kingdom Metazoa; phylum Chordata; class Lepidosauria; order Squamata; family Lacertidae; genus Podarcis; species Podarcis erhardii. The sequence continues at coordinate 37,888,040 of NC_138511.1, forward strand.
TCAGGTGATTGATTGCCCCTGCGTTTGCACTTTGGAAATGAAATGGGCCTACTGAAAACTAAAGGAATGGTTTCTACATGTGTATATGTCTACAGTGCTCTAGTACTGCATATGTTTTTGAATTTAAAAGGATATTTTAAAAAAATCAAAATCAAAATTGATAAGAACCTGCAAGCTTTCAGAATGCAGAAGAGAAGGGGTATCTTGGCTATGTTCCTTCTTTTCCAAAATGTATGCTAGCCATACTAACTTGTGATCAGCTAAATGTGTACACTAGCCTGTGCAGAAACCTCCATCTTTTCTGTCTCTCATTCCCCTACCTCTTGACTGACTATTTTCCCTCTCCATGTCAATTAAACTAAATTAGGCCAAGAGCTACAGATTAACACTCCTTGGTCCTGCTTACGCTAGGGGCTTGCCTAAGGCAAGCAAGTGACCCTATGGCATTGTTCAACTAACACTCTAGGCTCCAATCCACACTATGTATTTAAAGTAGTCTTATGCTACTTTAACAGCCTTGACATGCCCCAAAGAATCCTGGAAACTGTAGTTTGCTACTCTAGTTTCTTAAGGGTGCTGAGAGTTGTTTGGAGACCTTATTCCCCTTGCAAAGCTACGATTCCCAAAGGTCCCTGGTAAACCATCTTGGGAACTGTAGCCCAGTGAGGGATCTTCTAACAACACTCAGCACTCTTCAGAAACTAGAGTCCCCAGGATTCTTTGGGAGAAACCATGAATGTTTGAAGTGGCATTATAGGGCTTTAAATGTATAGTGCAGATGGGGACATTAGTCACTAGAGCACACAATTGCTTCCAGGGGTGGTGGTCTTGCTCTAGTGTAGTCAAAGCATGCAACAGCAATAGGCCCATATGCTAGCTGCTCTGGACTAGATGACAGGTTTTGGAGCGTCTTAAAAAGGCAAGAAAAACTCAGTGATCCTATTACCTGAAAAGATGCAGTTATCTATCTATCTATCTATCTATCTATCTATCTATCTATCTATCATCTATCTATCTATCTATCTATCTATCATCTATCATCTATATCTATATCTATATCTATATCTATATCTATATCTATATCTATATCTATATCTATATCTATATCTATATCTATATCTATATCTATATCTATTGCTTCCTTCCTCCCAAAGGAGATCAGGGCAACAAACACATCAGACTTAAAATGATGCACTAAAAATAAAATAACAATACAGCTAACAACTTGTGAAAACAATTGCGCTACATGGGGTGGACTGGACTTTTATGGATCTGTCTGTCCGTAGTTCCAATGCAGCAGTGTTTCTATATGAGTGTTGCCCCAGAATGATAGGAGTTTTCAGCAGTGGGTTTCTTCCCTGGATAAGTGCTTTCCCCCTATGATTGAGCCCGTTTTGTCACTTTGATAAAATGTGTAGCCTCCGACTCCCAACATAAATTTATATATTTGTGGATTCGGTGGGATGCAAGTACTAGACTGTGTATTTTATTTTATTTATTTATTTGCAAATATCCTCACATGGTGAAATGATAACTGTGCTTATTTTAACAGGTGAGTGAACCAGATAAAGCACACTTATTTTAAATTCTAACATTCTGAACCTGACCAATTTGAACAGAAAAATGGGGGTGGGTGTGCTTAGTTTGGAGAATTAACTGTAGGAATATAAATGTTCCCTTATCCCTGCCCCTGATCTGCTACCTGATGTGCATAAATTTAGAAGGTGACACTTATCACTTCATTTCCTTGACAAGAAAACATCCATGTGCTAAATTGCCTGTTAATGGCACAGGAACCCTTCTATGGAAAAAAAGGGGGAAAACCAGCAGTCCTAGGATCTCATTGAGAAGTCAACCCAGACATGGAAGGTTATTTGTCCATGCCACACCCCCTATTTCCTTGAAAGTATGGGTTGTATCCAATATCACATCTCCATTTGCACTATACATTTAAACAGTACCATGGCACTTTAAATTGTCATGGATTTCCCCCAAAGAATCCCAGGAACTGTAGTTTGAAAAGGTGCTGAGAGCTGTTGGGGAACCCCTGTTCCTCACTCAGAGATAACAGTCCTCAGACTGGGTAGAGGGACTGATTGTTAAACTGTACTGAGAGGTATAGGTGTGGTTGGGGAGTTAAGCAATGCGAGCAGGGGCATTGATGCTTTTGAATTATGGTGCTGGAGGAGACTCTTGAGATTCCATGGACTGCAAGAAGATCAAACCTCTCCATTCTTAAGGAAATCAGCCCTGAGTGCTCACTGGAAGGACAGATCCTGAAGCTGAGGCTCCAGTACTTTGGCCACCTTATGAGAAAAGAAGACTGCCTGGAAAAGACCCTGATGTTGGGAAAGATGGAGGGCACAAGGAGAAGGGGACGACAGAGGACGAGATGGTTGGATGGTGTTCTCAAGGCTACCAGCATGAGTTTGACCAAACTGCAGGAGGCAGTGGAAGACAGGAGTGCCTGGCGTGCTCTGGTCCATGGGGTCACAAAGAGTCGGACATGACTAAATGACTAAACAACAACAAAGCTGGGGCACAGCCCCTAGTCATAGCATACATGGGTATTGTTTTGAGGCAGTGCTGAAAATCTGTTTCTTTGGATGTCACACCATTCTCAAGGTAGGATTTTACACAGTCAGTTAGCAAGGTGGATTGTAACAGTTTTCCACTTGATAAGACTGTACCCATCACCTCCCCCCCCGCCCCCGCTCAGTGTTATCTTAGATAGGCCATTTTCACTCTCTGAAGTTAGGTGATGAACTGACACAATCTGTGATTGTCAGACTGTGATAAGATTCAAAGAAATTGCCATGTGATTATTGCAGTTTATCCCATGGAAAACCAAGTTTGATCACACTGGCTGATCATGTGAATTTTGTTCTCTAAGCGTCTCTCTGCCTTTGCCCCTTCTTTTCATCCACAACGCTGTCTTTTCACCAGTTGTTAGAAATGTATAATTGTTGAGCTGCATGGCCATCTACTCTGGCCCCTGACTCAGTGTGTGATATTTGTAATGGCAGCTAGGGGTGGAGGAGGAATTAAAGTCAGTTCACATTTAAAAGCAAACCTACCTAATCTGCACTTTCTGAAACAATTTGCAAACCAAACCTCAGCTATTGTTTGAAATTTGCCCTTTCCCAAACTTTGCAGTATGACAGCCTTTTGAGAACTTGAAGATGACTAAATCTTCTCTTCTCCAGGACAGGATCTGTTGATTGCAGATACCAATTAAGGAATATACCAATTAATGGTTGACATTTCCATTAATTGTATGGGGTGTTAGGGGGAGGGGTAGTACCTCTGGAGGGGACACATCCTGCTCCTTCTGGGGTAGTTTGACCATCTTTTTGTCCCAACTCAGCTCTCAGGAGTCAAGAAGGTGGTTTTTGCAGGTGCTGTAGAGGGAAGTAGAGGCAGTTGGGGCTCATCAACCTGGGAAAGTAGCCCATGTTGAAGGAAAACTCTAATCCTAAACCTCTGCTGCTTTGTGGGATATCTTTGGAAGAATGTAAGGCTAAGGAGTAAACTCTACACAAATCCAGAGTGGTGTGCTGAATATGGTTGGGTGACGCCTTATATGCCACCTTCCGGCAACCCCTGCACCAAGATGGCATCAAACATATTGCTCTGCTTTCTTTTGGACCAAGAGGGGGGCCTTGTCATCTGGGCAGCCCAGGGCCTCCATACATTGCCCATGTTTGCGACCTGAAGAGGTCACTTGGTTGCTGCTAATGCAACAGTTTGACTTCACTCCTGGAGACACACTCCATAGTCTCCCAGGACTCAGATGCCAACAACAACCACCATATCAACAGCCATTACCTATCATGGAAATGGAACCTCCAATTCCAGAAGCAGTATATTTCTGAATTTGCTGGAACAGAGGATAAAATAAAGAATCTGGATGGCTAATATTGGGTTTATCATGGCTGTGCTGGCTGGAGCCGATGAGAGTTGCATTGCAAAAGAACTGAAGGGCACCAGGTTGGATAAGACTGGACTTGATGGAATTTGTTTGATGTGATAGGCTCTCCTTGTTTTTTTATGATGATTTTACCTATTTTTCCCTACTTACTTGATAGACACAGAGATCATGGCATTTGTGTATTGACTTTTACTAAATGCCTGCGAAACCTTGGCGCACTGAAAAAATAATCAGCTATGGCATATGCTGTTATACTCAGTTCCCTCTCCCCACCAAGCTATATAATTAATATCCACTTTTACTTTCCAGAACACTTGCTTTAACAGTGATAAACACTTAATCAGTGTCAACTTTTCAATTTCCTTAATCCTTGAATATCCTTATATCTCATCCATACCCCCCACAGGAAACTAAAGAATCTTCCACTCCCCTTAACACACAACACACCAGTTTATCGGGTTTTTCAGAGTATCAGTTTAATGGTTACCTTAGAAAAGAAAATATAATGATGGAAGCCTGGCTGTACGGTTGATATATTGCAAGGAGGTTTCGCCCGTGAATTCCAAATAGGAGTAACATTTTTTCAAATATGTATTGTCAAAGCCATTTTCTCTCCAATAACACTGCACATAAAATTTTTACAAGTGTAATGGCTATTTTACTTGCAGTTAAAAAGTGCATACAATTGCAATATATCAGCTGTTGTTAAAATGACATGAGGGAATATATATGGTGTATTTTTACTCATCATATTTCAGATTTCTTTACTGTCAGTGTTTCCCGGTTAAAAAACAGACTATTAGTAAGGGATGATGGCAGAGGGAGGGAGGGAGTGTCAATAATATATTCTGGGGATTTTTGTTTTCCAGCTGATGAATGCCAGCCTGTAGATAGATGTTTTGCATACAGAGCATCTGGAAGCTACATCTGGGCTTTAAATACCCACGAAGCCATGAAGTTTACTGGGTGACCTTGGGACAGTTACTGCCTTTCAGCTGAACCTACCTCACAGGGTTGTTGTGGGGATTAAATGAGGCAGGGGAGAGCCATGTGCTCCACCTTGAGCTCATTGGAGAAAAAGGTGGGTTATAAATGCAGTAAATAAATAAGTAAACCTTAATATGTTTGCCAGAACAATCCAATGGAGGTCATAAGAGGAACCTGCTGCATCAGGCCAGTGGACTGTTTTCATAGTGGTCAACCAGATGCCTCAGTTGGAAGCCCACCAACAGGACCTGAGAACAACCACACTCTCTCCTCCTGCAGTTTCCATCAACAGTAGAGGTAGAACATAGCTATCAGGTTGGGTAGGACAGTAAGTTAGTTGCACAGGAACAGCCACCTTGTGGTTCGAGGACCCGACCCCCACAATGTGGAATGAATACACAAGGACACATGATATAAGGTTAATGGGCAAGAAAAGGCCACAACTTTATTGATTACAGCAGCTGAAAAGATATTGGCTTAGGCATTGGATGCCTAAAACAAGGGGGTTTATTCACCAGTAGGTGGAGCTTGTTGATGCTAATCCAACTATAGGCTCTCCCCTGATGTCACCGAGGGTCGTGCCATGGCCTCCCGCCAAGCAGGCATCGGACAGAGTACACGACCGCCAGATTCCTTTAACGGAATACCCAAGAATTGAAGGCATAGGCGATGGCCACACCTAGCCCTTCGACACACCACAACACATTATTCCAATGCCTAACCTACCCACGAATACCACGAAAGTTGTGATGATTGCTACGAGGTAGGCGAAAAAACCAAAAAGCCTAATGCCAAATGGAAAAATTCCTACCAGGCCCCCTGGACAACCAGGGTGACCAACCTAAGGTCCATAGCAAGGCCAAGGAACTAAGACCCTGAGCTCAAAGGGAGTGGAGGGTGGGTGACTCGCGATGAGACGACGGAGAGGAGAATGAGGCCGAGGAGGGGCTGGCACCACAGCATATAGGCTGCTGAACACGCCCCCTCGGAGGCACCTGGTTGGGTGCCTGCCGATGAGCGTGGGCGCCAGCCAGGTGAGTGGGGGAGGCAGGGGGCTACCGCCCCCTGCTAGGGGCGGAGCTCGGGCTCCCGCCCACAACCACTCCCCTCTCTTCCAGGGAGGAGAGTCTTTTCCTAACTAAGGTGAGGATGGCTAACTCTTGGTCCAAGGGCCTGCTGTGGTTCTCCCCAAAAACATTTGGGGACAGATAGTGCATAGTTAAATTATGGAACTCATCCCCACAGGAGGCAGTGATGGCCAATACCTCAAATGGCTTTAAAAGAGGATTGGACAAATTTATGGAGGAGAAGGCTTTTGATGGCTGTTAACCACAATGGCTATGCTCTGCCTCTACAGCTAGAGCCAATAATTCTTCCGATTACCAGTTGAGGGAAATGGTGGTAGGGGAAATCATTGTTAATCTCAGGTCATGGACAGGTTTCCCACTGGCATCTAATTGGCCAGTTGGCCAGTGTAGGAATAGGAAGGATGCCTAGGTGGGCCATTGGCCTGGTCCAGTAGTTTCTTCTGATGTTCTGGTGCTTTTTCTGAATGCACTGATCTTGGTGGTGGTGACAAAAAGAGAGGCTGGAATCAAAATGACACTGCACTGGGATGAATAGAGATATTTAAACTACTTCTGCCCAGCCCAGTGCCCTGGAAGAGTTGCAATTTACCCCATACTCCTGCTTGTCAGATCAGCCTTTTGAAAAATTGGGATGGGGGAATATCATCTCCACCTCAACAGATGAGGAGAAGATGATGCCAATGGACTGTCCCTCACTTAGTCCTACTTAGAGTAGACCCACTGACATGAATGAACCCAAGTTAGCCATGTCCTCGAGAAGAAGTTAATTCCAATGGGTCTACTCTGAAAACCAGTGAGTGGTATTCAACTAAGTCCTACACAGAGAAAAAACATTGAAATGAATAAACCTGTTAGCCATCTCCATTAACTTCAATGGTCTACTTTGAGTAGGACTTTAGTTGGTTGCAGCACCATGTGTGCATGCATGGGTGTGGACTAGCAGCTTCGTCATGGAAATATGCATTTTGTAGCCTGAGGAGAGTCAATAGCAGAGAATGGAAGTCAATACACCAATAAGGATTTTAAAATTTATTTTTAAAATGTCATTAAATAAGAATGAGTCTCCGTCTCCTTTGAGCAGCCTTTATGTTAAGGGGAATGTTGTTGGCAGTCATTATCTAATGTCTTAATACTAATTTTCTGCTTCTGAAGAGTGAATAGCATGATTTGTGATCTGCATAAATGATGTATATCAAGCAATATATGTATTTTTTATTATAGCATATTTGGTCTACTGGGCAGGTAAGAGTGGGGATAGCAATAGGCAATAGACTCTGCTTTTAGTCTTATTATGGTATGGTTGACTATGATATACTGAACTGTTTCATACAGTTTAAATTGTTTTAAATGCTTCTTTGTGGGAAATTATATTTTGAATGGCAGCTAATAAATATTGTTATTTACTACCCCTAACTCCAAGTGTTGAGAGACTCCAGGGTTCAGCATCCTTGGAATGAAGGTCATTGGAGACTGTGGTGTCCTTAGTATATATGGGTTTGGGGTTTTTTATACCTACAACCTGAGCAGAGAATGCACCCACATACATCTTGCTTCCCTTTTAAGTTTCTGGGGGAGCACCAAAGTCCAGCATGGAACAGACATGTCCCTCTATTGATATCTTTTGTCAGATCACCCTAATGGATGTAGGAAGCAATGGACTAAGAGAGGAGGATGGGAAGGAGTTGCAAGCAAACCCATGTCTTTCAGTACCAATATTAAAATACCATTATCTCCATGCATCCCACGTCCAAGCAGTGAGATGTTTCAAAGATGCAATGCAAGGTTCGATTTCCTTTGAAAGGAGGTCACTGGAGGCATATGTTGTTGATTCATTCATTCATTCATTCATTGAGTCATTCATTCATTCCTTTGATTATAGTAAGTTTATCTACATATATATACCGACTGAGCATAAGCAAATGTTGCTGGACTCCCAGCTCCCTTCCACCCTACGCATCAGGGGCACCTACAACATTGGCGCGCACCGTGTGACACCATAATTACATCGCAGTGTGAGGTCATTATGTCATGTCACACCGTAATTAGGTCGTGGTGTAGGTACTCCAGCACAGCTGCAGCAACTGAATTGGGGACTGCGCCTCCACTCTGGGGCCTCGTGGAGGAAGCGCAGGATCCAGTCCAGTCACCACAGCTGTAACCAGAGTGCTCTGCCCGCTGCCTCTGTGTGCTGCCTGCTGTGGCCTCCAGGTGCTACCCTCCACCTCCACGACTGGGGTCTGCACCTCCGCAGAGGCGAAGAAGCATGGAGGTGATATGTGGCAGGTGGCAGTGTGCAGAGATGACTGTGGAGGCTGCAGTGGTGGGTGGGGGCAGAGGCCGGAGGCCGGGCACCCACAAAAAAATTATGTGGGTGGCCGGGCACCCACGACCCCCTGGGGTTGGCATGCCTGCTACCCAGGTTGGCCAATAACTAAGGATGATGTATAATCTGTCCAACAACATCTAGAAGGTGAAATGTTCCGCATCCCTAGTTCACAGCATTAAAACTACATTATCCTTCCCCATTAGGCTTCCTGGCAGGGAAACTTTGGCACTTTCACACTTTTTGAGAGTTTTTCACAAAACTAAAACTTGCATCAGACTAAAACTCAAAAGAGCTGAAACTTTTCTAAAGAGAAATGACACCACCTTCACCTGTTGAAGAATTTCACACCCTCCACCCAGAGAATATATTTTGCAAAATGCCCCCTATCAACTGGTTAAGCATTTCAATGTAGAAGACACACAATTCCCAAGGTACAATGATGCTAATTTTGAAATCCTTAAGATGGAAGGTTCAGAATTATCAGCACCCAAGCAAAACTTCAGCTCTCGCTCTTGGGAGTCGGGTACAGAGAAAACAACAGCCAGTTTAGTTTTTGTGAGAACCTTCAGGCATCATAGAAAATTGGAAAGGGGGAGGGGAAGCGTGTTAAAGTCAGGAAGGGATTTAATATTATGTTATCTATCACTGGAAGCCAAAACTGGGGATGAGCAGGACATTTGCGCAAGGGAATCTGTGCAGCAGAAATATTGTATCACAAGCAGAAAATAGCCAGATCAAATCCAGGAGCAGATTCCAGCTGGGGTGAAGTAAACACATACTTTTGATTGAATACATGTCCGTCGGGAGAGTGGGGCTGGGGATGCTTTGGGACAGGAGGTAGAGCTGTGCAAAGAGAGTGGATAAATTGGAATGGTCATCTGGTCTGAACAGAAGATACTATGAGCCAGAACTCAAAGAAAGGTGCAACTTCACTTTTGCAGCCCCCCCCCCCATTGGTGGATTGGGCCCATCAGAACTGGTGGAGCAGGAGGTAGGAGGATGGATAGTCACAAGCTTTTTTACTGCTTCATAGAGTGGTTTAATAATCCCTCTTCACAGGGAACTCTGGGAATTGTAGTTCTGGGTCCCCCTAACAACTCTCAGCACCCTTAACAAACTACAGCTCCCATAATTATTTGGGAGAAGTCATGACTAATTAAAGTGGCATCATAGTGCTTCGAACATATGGTATGAATGTGGCCTAAAATCTAGACTTAGAATGCCAATACAGTAGGCAGCAGTTGGCACTGCATAACTTTCATGGCTATCTTTTAACACTATTGGGGTGGTATGAGAATGGAAATAGGGGCACCAAACAGATGCTCAGTCAATAAGTTTTGTCTGTTTGTCTGTGCCAGGCTGTATTCGCCTTCCCCTTCTACCTTTGATGTCTGCAAGCATCCCGGTCTCTTGCCAACATCTGGAGTTGAAAGTCTAAGATTCTGCCTTAATCTTGTTCTGCATCACTCTTGACAAGCATCATCTGATTGATTGCCAGGGAGTTGGCCCAGAGAGACTTGGATTGATAGTCCAGCTGCTATAATGTTATATTGCTGTCTAGCGGGCTGGGTGACTGCTTGGCACATCTTTCTGACTCTCTGTGCCACCTGAAATATATAGATTGGAACTCTGAAACTTGCAAGGGAAGGCTAATTTTCCATTTCACCTTGACCAGGTCCCTTTTGAGCACTAAAATATGCATTTTGAGGGAAGCATTTCGGCGACTTAAGAGCCTGCCCTCCACAAGAGACTGTGCTCTAGCTTACCTCACTTAAAATGTGTGCTGCTTTTTCAGGGGAAGGGGATTCTGATATGTCTCCAGCATATAGTAGCCATTTAATGCATCCCCCAAAAATATAGGACAAAAAGACTGCATAGATTTGCATGTGCTAATTTATATATACAGATGCAAATTTGGAAATAGTTGCTATAATTTAAATAAAAAATAGTGGGGAAGACTTTGGCCAAGTAATCTCAATCTACTGCTCATGGTTGATGGACAAGGTTCCTCTTAGAGTTCTTTATCTTTCAACTAGACTTGGACTTAGACTGGACAGAGGACACCTTCAAATACAGGAGCTTCATCTGTAAAGCAGAACATAGGATCACTCTGTTCCAGCAGTCATCTTCATCAGTGATTATTGTTTTGCTAAGACAGGGATGGGGAAACTGGAGTTTTCCAGATGTGCCTGGACTACAACTCCCCGCCACCCTAAACCATTCCCATGCATGTTGAGCTGATGGCTTTGGATTTCCACAAGTCCCCCATTCCTATGTTACCTTTTCTCTCCCTTATATGCTCCTATTAACCAAAAGCATTGCACTCCATGCTGGCATGGAGTTATTTGTTATTGAGCACCATTATCCTGTATGGTCACCCTTGTTTTCTGTACTTTATAGGAAATGTCTGCACCTTTTAAAGAATAATAGCCCCCTTTTGAATGCTGATGTAGAGAGTAAAGGTAAAGGGACCCCTGACCTTTAGGTCCAGTAGTGGCCAACTCTGGGGTTGTGGCGCTCATCTCACTTTATTGGCCGAGGGAGCCGGAGTACAGCTTCCGGGTCATGTGGCCAGCATGACTAAGCCACTTCTGGCAAACCAGAGCAGCACACGGAAACACCATTTACCTTCCCTCCAGAGTGGTACCTAATTATCTACTTGCACTTTGAGGTGCTTTCAAACTGCTAGGTTGGCAGGAGCAGGGACCGAGCAACGGGAGCTCACCCCGTCGTGGGGATTCGAACCTCCGACCTTCTGATCAGCAAGTCCTAGGCTCTGTGGTTTAACCCACAGTGTCACCCACGTCCCTCAGAGGGTTCCATTTAGAGAGTCGAACATAATAAAAACACCACTGGATCAGTACCAAGGTCTACCTTGCTCAGCATTCTGTTCCCACAGTGGCCAAACGATGCCTATGAGAGAACAGGCATGGATGCAGGATGAGAGCTTTACAGCTCTCTGCTGCGGCTGGAATTCTGTGACATACCTCCTCTGATACTGGAATTAATATATAGCCGCCACCACTACCAGTAGTCATTGACAGCCTTAACCTCCATCTCCTTTTAAAGCCATTCAGGTTGATTGTCCTCAATACATCTTGCAGTAGCAAATTCCACAAGAATTATGCACTGTGTCAATCAGCTCTTCCTTTTTTCTAGCCTGAATCTTGCACCATTCAGTTTCATTGAATGACTCCAGGTCTGAGTATTATGAGAGAGGAAAAAATGTCTTCCTATTCCTTGCCTAATAAGGAATGGTTGAGGGAGTTGGGTATGTTTAGCTGAAAGAAGAGAAGACTGATAGTTGATACAACAGCCATCTTCAAATAACATAAAGGGCTGTCACATGGAAGGTGGAGCAAGCTTGTTTTCTGTTGCTGCAGCAGCAGCAGCAGGTAGAACTCAAATTAATGGATTCAAATGACAAGATAGGAGAATCTGACCAAGCAGTAAAAGCTGTTCTAGTCCAATCCCCTGCAATGCAGTAATCACAGGTAAAAAAATCCCTGACAGATGTCCATCCTACATCTGGTAAAGCACCTCCAAGGAAGGAGACCTTCTAAGGTAGTCCATTCCACTGTTGAACAGTTCTTACTGTTCCTAGTTTTTAGGTATCATATCATTCCTTGTCTTTTGAATCCATTGATTGGATGGAACTGAACACACGTGATGCAGAAAACTTACACACAGGGGAGTTGGAGTGAGTGCAGATGGGGCATTGAGTGCAATACTGGTGAGTACACCCCAATGTTTCCTGCTCATATTGGCATTCCCTGGTATTGCATCTGGGCTTCCATCTCTCCACAAAATCTCTCTATCACTGTCAGCTGTTTGACTGTATGCTTCTTGCCTCACCAGAGGAACATGAAGGGCCAGCCCAAGATATCTGGCTGCTTGAGGCACCACACATCCCTTTCAATATTATTTGTTCCATGCATACCATCCAACATTCCACATGAAAATAGGGACATTCTATTTTACTCCAGCTGAATCTTACATCAGCACTGGTGATAGGACAGCATCCTCTTGCAAACTGAAGACATCAGGACTGTGGGGCACACAAAGCTCTGTTCTTCTGCACTTCACTACTGCTGCTACCCACACCCCAGTTTGTGCCACCTGAGGCAGATACCTCATTCTGCCCAATGGTAGGACTGGCTCTGGGAACATGGGCATCGTGTGACCAAAGGAAAGAGGTCCTTACATCTTTATGCCCCCTTTCAGGTAAAGATGGGGGATATTTTTTCAACCTGCTGACCAGATTGTCTTCCAATACAACTTTTCAAGGACCACATGATAGTTGTGGGTGGAGTCAAGGGCAAGAGTGGGTGAAGCAAAAAATGCACATGTCAGCTTTTCAGTAGTGGAGTCTAATTTCTACACACAAAAGCTCCTCTACTGAGGCCAACAAGAGGGCACATTCCAGCCACACAAAAACCCTCAAGCAGTGTATGAAGTGGGGCTGGTGAGAGGAGCTTCCTGGAGAAGAGTGCCTGTGGTTGAGGAGGGTGTGTGGTTTTTGGAAGATGCCAAGGACCAGATGGAGAAGCCTGGAGGGCTCCCCCAAGGCTGAGCTTCCCACATCTGCTTTTGGACCTTGAGCATCAATGAGTATCTCCTTACATGAGCTAAATATCGAGGCAAAACTGGCCTTGCATTTCTGTCTTCAACTTTGCAAAAAGAAAGAAAGAAAAAATATATGCATGCAAAGAAAGACTTTTTAAAACATCCTGCTGAGCAACTAATGGCAATAATGACAGAGTGAATATCCAGAGCAGCTTCTTTTCTTTCTGCTCGCAGCCAATTTCTCCAAGCGTCTCCGCGATTACTTTCTCACCCCTTCGAGAATGGCGGCTACAGCACATTACCATCCTCCTATGATTAGCCAGTGCAGAAAGAAAAGGAGATGAAGAAGGCCTAATTCCCTTGGAGGACAGCGTTTAGTGGCTGTCTGGTCGGAGATATCATGTAATTGCTGCATTGCGAGGAGATTAGCGGGGGGGGAAATTGATTCGAGTGAGGTGAAGTTTCACTCAGCTATCAGTCACCAGATGGGTTCCAGTTTCTTTTATTATTTTTTAAAATTTTAAATGCTAGTCACAGAAGGCAAGGGCTAGAAGAAACTCAGGCTGAGCTCCATCCACAGTCTTTTACAGTGCAACCTGGTGTTGCAACATGAACAGGAAGAACATGGAGATGTATACCAGGTCTGACTCTTCATCCATTTGGTACACTGTTATGATTGATAGACAGTCCTCCAGGGGTTGCAGAAGACGTCTTCCCCATTAAATGCTATCTGATTCTAAGATGTTCTGCATGGAAGGTATGTTCTCTGCCTTTGAGCTGTGGGTGCAAACAGACCTGGGAGCTGCTTCATATCTGGGGAGATGATCTGTCCACTTCCCCCAGGATTAAGAATATCAGGATAAGACCCATCTAGGTCAGCATCTTGTTTTCACCATGGCCAACTATGAAAAGCCCACAAGCAGAATCTGAGCCCTGCTTTTGACACCTTTATATTTTTTGCCAAGCATGTAAAACTGAATGAACACAAGTGAACTGTGCATAAATTGCAAGTTCCCTGTATAGAAAATGCATTTCTGCTCCCCAAATCAAAGAAATGCACCACCTGAGGAATGCACCACAAAGAGGAATGTGCTGATGTCTCCCTGGGGAGATCACCACAGGAGATCATCAGTAGGTCAGTGAACCTTCTGAGAAGATTTCCAAGTGACAGAAACTGAAAATATGCTGGAAGGGTTTAGAAGGTGCTCAGTAACCAAAAATAAGAACAAGGGAGAGGAAGCTGGAGAAAGGTTGGATGCCTTAAATCATTAGTAAGCTGCTATGGAAGAATTAGACTGATTGACTGATACTTTAAAAATATAATTTGACCATTTACAACTTGGGTGGAATACACAGTTCATTTAAAGCAACCATTGTATAAGGTAATAAACCTAAAATAATAAATAACCCACACTAATCTTAAAACAATAATGAGACTTGTTCACATGTTCCATTGTGTCCAGGTACAAGCTGCCTCTACACATGTGCAAGTGTTTGTGTGAAGGAGTGTGCACTTATTGATTTGTGCAGCTGTTGTGAACACAGATACTCAGACTCTAACCTGTGCTTCACCAGCACAGTGGTATCTCAGGTTACATACGCTTCAAGTTACAGACTCCGGTAACCCAGAAATAGTACCTCGGGTTAATAACTTTGCTTCTGAATGAGAACAGAAATCGTGCTCCGGTGGTGTTTCAGGTTAAGAACAGTTTCAGGTTAATAATAGACCTCCAGAACGAATTAAGTTCTTAACTCGAGGTACCACTGTATTCAGCATACCCAGTGCCGGATTGATGTATAAGCTAAACAAGCTATAGCTTAGGGCCCCACTCTCTTGGGGGCCCCCCAAAAAAAATTAAAGGGAAAAAACTGGCTGTACATTTCCAGAATATAAGATGAAATAAAATAAAACCTACATACAGCAACAGTGTTTTTTGTTGTGTGGGCTCCTATGATGTAAGTAATGGGCCCCGCCTGCTAGCCTGCTCCCTAAAATATCACTGGTTTGCCCATTTCTATATATAGGGTGCCTACATTCTGCATGGACTTGGCATTTTGCATGGACTTTTCAACAATTACTTTGATAAAATACATATTTTGTTATGTGCAAATGGCTTTAGATACTTATTAGGTCCATAAATTACCATAAAGCATATATTAAAGAACAAGGAAAAAAAAGGACAGCTGGACATATAAAGGGCCCCATTACCTTCAGTAGCTTAGGGCCTCATCAAACCTAAATCTGGCCCTGAGCATAGCACATGAAGAAGCCTACATTGCTGCTCTTTCAGATACTTTATTCTGAAGCTGTTAACAGCTATTTATGTCACCACTAACAGCTTGAACTTGGACCTGAAATGTACTAGAAAACACAGAGAAGAAGGTGGCATTTTAGGCTCATAACAGCTTTGTGAGGCAGGATAGGTTGAAATGTGGTGGTTGACAAGCAATAATTTGAACCCGAGTCAAAGTTCCTCTCATTTCCATTATACCTTGTTCTCTTTCAGCCACTATGGTTTTCCCAAAGCCTTGTCTCTCACAGAGTGAGATGTGACTGGAAAAGGTGGACATTAAGTGCAATGCAACCCTTTTAGAACCTCACCTGCCAATTTAGTGCCATAGCGACAAAATTAAGTTTTGGGCGGTTAAAATTACACAGTGTGAACTTTTAATTTAACTGATCTCAGCTGCTGCTGAGTGGCCTTGACTAAATAGGCAGTTTTGCTTGGCATATTTGAGTATTTTTAGAAACTTGAGCGGTGAAAAGTACATGGTAGCAAGACACTTCCCCTGTTGGAAAGAGAGAAAGAAGAGCACATATAGGGTTGATGGGGGATTGAACTCAAATGTACTCTGTGTCAAGGGCTGTAGCCTGAGACAGGAGTAGAAATAGTTGATCGTCTAATCTTCTGCCTATGACTGCTGTGGACGGTATATTTTGTAGTGCAGGAGCTCATAATGACAGCCCCCGGAACCACACCACAAAGGAGAGTAAAAAATGCAGGCAGCCATGGAATCTCCCCCAGAAGAAAATTATGAAATAATTTCTATTACAGAGAAAGGGACAGGGAGAGATTGAGATTTTTCAGTTTAGGGATAACAGACTTGCATGCTCAGAAACACAACACAGCAATAATGATAATGGTGATGATGATGATAACAACAACAACAACAACAACTAAAAAAAGAACAACAACGTAGACATATAAATATGAAATTATTATTTTTTTCTTTCCCTTCATTCCAGATCACATAAGAGCATGTTCTACATATAATAAACAAATACTCCAGGCCTGGAATGTTGCAATCTTCGTAATTGTTCATTGTCATGTATATGTAATAAAACTATGTAATATCATCTGGTGTGCCATCTTCTTGGATAGGTCTTATTGATGTGTTATTCTTTCCCCATTGTGACAATGTTCCACAGGGATTACTATGTCTATATTAAGGTCATGTACAGTTTCCCTCTCCCATTGATTGGCATCTGAAGAGAATTTCTTGGGAAATTCTTTTCTGAGAAATTTTGGGCCTGCTCTTCTCCTGGGTGAAATGAAAAGGGAACCACGCAGTCAATCACATCAACTCAGAATCAGTTTGTTATCTGCACCCTGTGTAAGGCTCTGCCTCCATGGTCAGAAGGAGTAATGGTTCTGAAAACCAGTTTCTGGAAACCGTAGAATCAGGGAAGACTCTTGTGCTTGAGGGTTCTGTACTGCCATCTGTGAAGGGAACAAACTTCCAAACTTGAATGCCAAACTTGAAAGTTAAAAGTATGTTTGTTATGTGCATAACCTTAATAAAAATGTATTTGGAAAAGAAAAAAAAAAAAAAAAGAAAGTTAAAAGTTCTGTTCAGCCAATGGTTTTGATCCACCTGGAAAATCAGCTCTGCTGAAGATGCCACCTTTTCTTAGGAAAACAGACAAGAAAGGCAGTTGTGGGGACTGGGAAGTAAACTTTGGTTGTTTCCAGGGCTGCAGTGCATGTAATGAGGAGGGTTCTATTGGTGTGGAATGGCTTGGCTCAGATAATGTTTTGGCAGGTGGGGGACCCACTGAAGCATGCAGGAACTGTGTCAGCTTTGATAAAGCTAGCCAATCATTATGCGCCAGCCTGAAATATCAGTGCTGTCAGAGTCATTCCGGAATCACCAGCGAGCCCCTCGTTTATGAATAGGGAGCTATATTTTATGTTGCATGCGGTAATTGCAAGATGGACTGAGCTAAAACAGGTGAGGAGAGGGGAGAGGCTACTCTGTGGTGTGATTAATGCAGTCTTTATCGCCTTGCGATGTAGAAGAATTATTTAGAGGTGCAAACAGACTGCATGGCTGCTTCCCAGCAAGAAGTGTTACATTTAGGGTTAGCAATACTTGGGGATACAATGTGGCCTATATACCAACATTGGGGAATCTCTAGCCTGAAGGTCTGAGTAGGTCCATCAAGCCTCCACAATTGGCCCATGGCATGATTTGGCTTAAGCCATGCCGACCTGCACATCACCTGATGCCATATTGGGGGGGGGGGAGAGAGTATTGTTGTTTTATGTTTCGGTTTAACTATTTACTTGTGTTTTATCTTGTATTTTATTTTGTGAACCACCCTGAGATCTTTCGATGAAGGTTGGTATAGAACTTAAATAAATAAATAATAATTGGGGGTGGGGCAGGTAATGCAGCAATGCTGGATTTGGCTATATCTGTTTCCGTACCCCTGCTGTATACTTATATTAAACTCATTCTCTGAGTCTGTATCCTTATGTAGGTGAAACAGCACCAACCATACAAAATATGGAGGTATCAGCAGGTTGGGAGGAATTGCAAGCTCTGTAGACAAATATCTGAAGGAAATACCCTGAAGGGAGCAGGGGAAGAAGGAGGTTGAAAGACACCCCTGAGGGTTGAACATTCTCAGTGGAATGGAATGGAGTATTCTCGAGGAGGACATAGCTGGCTGGTTGGCACCCTGAATAGGTTACAACTCCCCCCCCCCCCCCGAACAATGCCACACCAGTAAACAGTAGCAGACAGCTGCTCTGGTGTTTGTTGCAGGGAAGCCTGACTGTGAAAATGCTAATGCATTGTTCACGCAAGGTTGACACCATGGCCTATTTTTTAACCCTTTAAACTTGGGCACTTGCTGTACAAGTAGGAATCTGATTTCTTTCCCCACAAACTGATTTCTTCCATTTAGACAACAGCTGTCAGGTTATCCTTAGGATCTGTAGAACTCATGTCTTTCTAAATAAGGATGCTTTGATATCATATGATGAGAGCATAAAAAGAGTCTGTCTGTTGGCCCATCTAATCCAGTATTGTGTTCTCACAGTGGCCAACCAGATGCCTCTGGGACTTCTGCAAGCAGGATAAGAAAAGGAGGGGAAGGGTGGAAGGCCTTGCCAGGATGCTGATCATAAGCAGGAACAGCCAGGACAGGACACTGAAGGCCAGTCAAATTCACCAGCATGCACCCTCCACCTATGACAGTTGTGTCTGTTGCCCTAATGGTGCGGCTAGTCCTGGCCATCAGAAACTTTTTGCACAAGCCAAATCCCATTTCTGCCCGTGCTGCTTGAAATTAAAAGCAAAGCTGACTCTGTCTGCTGAGATTAAGCCGGCTGTGACAAAAGCGAGGAAGAGGCATCACTTCAGAGGTGCTGTTATTTAGCTCCTGAAACCATTCTCAGGCAGCCTGCAAAGATGGGTGACTTTGGTTACACTCCATTGCATTTTCTAATGCTTCTTATGTGTCTAACCATGTCTGATGGACTGCTGGCATTTGGAAAGGTCAGTGGGGGCAATAAACAAAGTGAGCAACAGTTTGGAGTCTGAAAGCAACTCAAGTCTCTGGAAATAACCTCCCCTCTCTACACTTTCCCCAACCAATACCCTTTGGCACTAAGGGCATGACCACCAGATCTGCAATGAGGGCTGGGGACTCCCAACTGTAAAGCAGGCCCCTTCCAATCAAAGCCAGTCTCGCCACCTTGTTGTGATAAAAACCCAGCAACTTGTTTTGTATGCAGTTGTTCTTTTCTTCTCAATACTAACGATTGGGGTGGGGTGGGGGAGAGAGAGTGTGTGTCAGATCAGTCCTGATTTTAATGCAACACTATCTAAGGCTGCAGTCCTAGCCCCACTCACCTGGAAGTTGTTATCAGTCTGTCTCAAGAGACAATAAATAGAGGGCACCTTGGGGTGTGAAGTCAAACCACTGGAGAATCACAGTGCCTCCTGTGGCTGCAGAGGCTGGTAAGATCATAACAGCCGCTTCCCGTGTTTTTGCTGCACTACCAGCACTGAAATGATCTCTCCGGGGTGCAAGCCTGGGCAGTGTGTATGGTGCTCCTTAGCTGTCCAGACATACCTCCGTCTCCGCCTCACCGATGTGGTCCAAAGGACAGCAGAGCAAGACATTTGGAACCAGCTTGGCTGCAGGAGTTGCTGGAAGGAGGCATATAATATGCCACCAAACCTCGGAGACTCCAGTTGGGATTTGTGTAGGGTTTACTCCTTGACCTTTCTTCTTCTGAAGAGGTCCTGCAAGGCAGTGGGTACAGATTTTTCCTCAGGGTTTACTCCCAAAGCTTTGATCACGAATGGGTATAGCCGCTAGGCAGCGGAGGTTTAGGATCAGAGTTTTCCCTCTCCTAATTGGCTTACCATCTCAGGTTGATGAACCCCATCGGATGCTGAGATGTGGTTAACTGAACTTGAGACTGGAAAAAAGAAAAGAAAAATGGAGATAAATTGAAATTGATAGATTTGTCGATCCTTACTCATTGCATTGCATGTATGCATTAATACCCATTAATAATTAGTTATATAATGATGGAGGAATTGTCACCTTGTGTTGGCATTTTCCTGCCACAGTTGTTTGTACAAAATTACTCTCATTGTTTTTCAGGTGCACCATTTTTAACAACCATTATGTCAATGCATACTTTTCTTTTTAAACGCAGGCACAAAATGTAACCAAGTATAAATGGCAAAACACATACACAGTGAAGACAGCTGTGAATGGTGGTTACCTGCAAGTGGTTAAATGCCTGGAGTTCCCTGAATTAAACATGGGGGCAGTGATGAGGAAAGAATTACTCTACCGCTCTGGTGTTTGTTGCAGGGAGACTTAGCTATGAAAAGGCAAATGCCTTGTTCACCCCAGGTTGACACCATGGCATATCCGTTTATACCTGGGCACTTGCTGCACAAGTTGGAATCTGATTTCTTTTTCGACAGACTGATTCCGTTTAGACAACAGGTTATCCTTAGGGTCTGTAAAACTCGAGTCTTTCTACATAAAGATGCTTTAATGTCATTTGATGAGAACATAAGAAGAGCCTGGCTGTTGGCTCATCTAGTCCAGCATGTTCTCACAGTGGCCAACCAGATGTATTTGGGAAGTCCACAAGCAGGGCCTCAATGCACACCCATACTTGTGATTCCCAGCAACCAGTATCCAAAGGCATACTGCTTCTAATTGTAGAGGTACAGCATAGCCATCATTGCTGGTAGCCACGAATTTGAACAGTCCTCTTTTAAAGCCACCCAAGTTGGGGGCCATCACTGCCGCCTGTGGGAGTGAGTTTCACTGTTTAAATAAGCTTAAAGACACCCTTGAGGTGCCCATGTCCACAGTGGCCGATGAGTGGGCTTATTCTTCTTCTTTTCATTTCATGAAAACTTGTTTTACACAAAACAACCTTGTATATGACATGAACAATTTGAGTTTGAGCATCAAAAAGCTTTTCCCCAAAGAGGACACATACAGAATCATTCTCCCTTCTTCCCAGGCAAAGACACAAGGACAAAAAAAAAACCCAAAACAAACAATAACTTTCCTTTGGTCTGTCTCCATGTCATCCATTTTCTTTCACTGGGGAGATCATTAGCGACTGCATGAGCTCAGGCAGTTGTTTCTTCTGCTGTGCAATCATTGAATGTCTACTAACCTGCATTTTGCGGGGTTATGTGTATGTCTTCTCTTATTCTGCCATCAGGGTAGGTTTGAATGGGGAGCCAACCCACATTGTATATGCAGAATGAGATGGCACATCAAGGGGAAACAATTCTGGATTCTGCCATTTCAGATTTTAGGTGGGGAATTGTAACAATGTGTCCATGGCCCAGGAATCAGCTTTGCCTGCTGAACAGCAGTCTGAGGAGGGAGAAGGTAAAGTCACACCACCTGCAGCTAATCAGCCTTCAGGGACACAGAGGAGAAGTCACTGATGAGAACCAGCTGGCTTCAGCCTTCTTCAGCATAGCTTCCAGCAGCTGTGAAGATTCTGGTAACAATGCTTGTAGTTACCAGTCCTACCTTGTTGCTTCCTGCTCTTCTTGGCCCTTCGCCCCATGATCATTGGATTCCCTGACTCCTGGACTGTCTGAGCACATAGATTGCTGTTCGCCCATCCCTAAGACTGGACCTTACTTCAGATGTTGCCTCCGCCTCCAGGCAAGTACACCTCAGAGATTCTTCTGGTTGACTGGCATCCCACTCTTTACTGAGCTCTGCATGTTGTTGCTCAGCCATGAGACTACAACACAATGTAGGGCGAGAGGCTGCACTCTTAATTTATCTCTAAAATATATTCCCTGCCCTTCAATGCCCAATTCCCAGGGCAGCTTTTATACCATGTAAAATGTAATGCATGTATTACCCCAGAGTAGCCAAACTGAGGGACTCAGAGTGGATCTCTGCAATTGGATTATAGATCCCACTGCTAATCAATCAGAAGACCTAATTTCAGCCAAATGGATTGGTTAAACTATACTAAACTTAGCTAAGCGATGGCACTTGCTCTCGCAGGTGGCAGTGATGGCCACCAATTCAGAGAGAACTAGGCCTCTTAGGCTTTGGAACATCTTATGAGGAAAGTGTCCTAAGAGTGATTGCTTTCAATTATTCCACTTAGCAAGTCCTCTATTGCCCCTCCATCCCTCACCCTGAGATTGCTATGCAGAAATAGATCTCTTATTTATAATTATAGCTACCAGCAATTACTTTGATAACTATGGATTAATTAAGGGAAAAACACAACCCTATACTATTAAGCGTTAACAGATAAAGCAGCTGCAATTCCTTCCACTTCCTTGTTTGCCTTGTCAAATTGGCCCATTAAATCTTTGTATGCTGCACCTATAATTGCGAAGCTCCAATTATCATACCTTTAGCTAAAAGAGGCGATAAGGAGTTTTTTTTGCCGAACGCAATAAGAGATAAAAGGAGAAGGTTGCCTTAGAATAACTTTTCCAAAAAGTGATCAACACCAAATGTATAATTCTGATAAGAGCCCCAAGCAGATGACTTTAAAATTTCTCTGATTATCTCCAAGCAAACAGCGCTTAAGGATGGAAAGAGGGGGAAATAGTTTCTTGGCGGAGATGTCAAAATGGGATGAGGCCCTCATCCTTTTTCCTGTGCCTCCCCCCAGCCTGCCCCAGCAAGCTCATAGGAACCTGTGTCGATAGGCCACCCATCCAAGGCCAGAGGTGAGAAGGAAATAGCCTTCCTGAACTACAATTTTCTTGAAGGTTATCTAGAAAAGTGTGATCATTTTTAGAACTACTTAAGCCTACCCATTGGCGCTGACCTTAAAAATTCTCATTTTCTATTTGGGACTGCCTTTCAGAGAGCAATTAACTAGGGGAAAGAGCCTTTCAGTATCCAACAGCTGAGGCAATTACATACATTCAAAAATACTATCATCTGTGAAATACCTAAAAGAAATTTACTTCAGACATACACACACACACACACACATGGATAGGCAACAGAGCTAAGACAAGGCTGCTCCTGCTCTGTAGGAGGGGTGAATTTGCCAAACACATCCATTTCCTGGAGGACCCTCTGGTTGGTGTCTCTCAAGGGGTGGGGGCCTGGGGGATCACAAGGGCTCAAGAACCCAATGGAAAAGGGCATCTGGCCAGCTAGCTCCCCCCCCCAAGTTGTCCTTTGTCCTTCCTTGCAGTGCCATCCATCTCTCCTTTAAAAAAGTAGACTTTTCTAGTTGCACTTTTGGGACTGAGTAGGTATTTATTTTGGAGAGCCCCTTATTGGCCTCTGGGACTACTCTTTTTGTCTTATTCCACACTGGTGGGTGACCTTTATATGGTTTTGGGGTGGGGGTTTTTTGTATAACTATCTGGTTTGTTTGGCATTTTGTGTGTGGACAGGTAAGGGGTATTTAAAGCCCTAAATGGCTTGTGTCCCAAGCATCTGAAAGACTGTCTCCTTCCGTACAGACTCTCTCTGGTGCTAAGATTGGTAGAGGGGGTCCTCTTGGTAGTTCCTCCATCCTCGGAGAATCATGTGACTGTATTTTTGGATGAGCTGAGTCATGGGGGTGGGCAGAGAGCTTGTGTGAATTCAGCAGTGCTTAGTTTGTTATTGGTTGGTAGTTTGTTAATATTGTGTGGATTATGAATGCTGTAATGGTTTGCGAAATTTATAATGACTTTTCTTGTGGTTGTGCTGTTTAATCTCTTTTTAAAAGTTGTCTTATAATAGTGTTTTATAGAAGGTGGTTGTTTTATTGATGATAATTATTTTATATCATTTATGTTGCAATTGTTATATTCTACTATGTTGCTACATATTGTATGTCAGCAGCTTTATGATTTGTGAGTGAAATTGGCAGAGAAATATAATAAATGAAATGGAATAAATTAGATAGTGATTCTGGCCTGGGAGAGGGCATTCTCAGTAGCAGCCCTTAAATTTTGGGACTCCCGCAGCACTGAGGTTCATCTTGCACCTTCATTATACAGCTTTGGGTGAATGCTGAAGCCACACTGCCTTATCCCCCAACATGTTGAGGCCAAAAACTGGGATGTGCATCTTCCCATTCACGCTCCCATCTGAGTCACCTGCCTTTGCAAGAGGTCACAATCTTACACATTTTGGGGCTCCACAATCTCACACGTTTTGTGGCCCCCCCCCCCACCGGATGCCCTGATTTAGTCGAGGCAGTTGAGTGATATGCAACTCTTTACCTTCACTTTTGACACTTGAGGTGAATGTTTTTAGGATCCACCTTACTTTTGTCATTGGAAGTTGTTTTAAAGTGTTTTTAATACTGTGTTTTAAAGTTGCAACCTGCCTTGGGATGTGAATGGATAAGCACCCTGAGGCGTTATTGGGTTAAGGACACTTCAGTTATCTTCCACCGCTTTTGGCTTTTCTTGGTTCTTGTGGGTGCCCTTTAGACCTGTCATGAGCACCTTCATGAATTCTAAACAGGTGGCCATGTTGGATTTGCATTCCCAAGGCTCAGTTTGCTAGGAGGGAAAGTGTGGGAGTCACAGAATGCAGACTGTGGAACCCCCTGCTCTAGGTGTTTTGAACTACAACTCCCATTATCTCTGACTATTGGCCATGCTGGCTGAGAGTTGATGGATGTTGGATTCCAGCACCCTCTGGGTTGAATCACTTTAGGTAGGGGAGACTATGCCTAAATTGTCCTTGGCACAGGAATCTACTCTTGTTAAGCACCATCTATATGTATGACACTACACCATTAATAGCAACACGTATATGGGAAGCCCACAACTTATGTGGGGTTTCTGGGGATTGTGTCTAAAGCAGGTTTAATGGTTGGTGGGATTGCCAAAGTCTTTTTTCCTGGATGTCTGCCCCCTGTCTGTCTATTTCTGTCTGTCTGTCTGTCTGTCTGTCTGTCTGTCTGTCTGTCTGTCTGTCTGTCTAATGCCAAGCACATAAAGCTGAATATGCAGAAGTTAAATGTGTGTAATTTGCAGGCTTACTGTATAACCCCAGCACATCATGTAACTTCATGAGGGAGATTGGACAGGAGCAGTGGAAATAATATTGTCTTTGCATTTCGCTGGTGTTGGAGGGAGGCAGTTTTGTGCTACCCTTTGATCCTGATTGGTTCACCAGCAATGGGAAGAGTGATGTAATGTGGAGCCCTTGGAATCCTCATTGAATTCCAGCTTGTGGCTTCATCAGATAGTACAACTGAATGAGCTAAAACCAAATCTAAGTTTGCTTTGCAACATATCAGGTATTTGAAATATCAAGCTTTTGATTTTTAAGAGATTCTTTATTTTTAAAATTAAAAATTCATAAATGTTGTTGTGTCTGTGTGAAACTATCCAGTTTCATATCTTTTTGAACTCTGGACAGCCTTTGTTTTTAATTAACATATGCTTGTTAATTCTCACCCCCCACCACCACTTTACAAAAATCCATATTTCAGCTGAAACATGAAGTGGCCATAATGTGATTTGGCCAAACAAGTGTGTCATATATAAAGAAAGAAGTGTTGCCACACACATAGATACCACTTCCCAAATCCTGTAGTGCAAAACACTGCCAAGGCTTTTGAAACTGTGGAATTCAATTTGTGGAGGGGTATAAAGGTGACATATTGTGTGCAGGGCCAGTAATTTTGAGAAATACATAAAAAGAGGGAAAGGGCACCGTTAAGAACAGGAGAGATAAAAGCTTGGCTGTTCTGAAGCAGAACTTGCTGCCCTTAGTGAAAGGGGCTGGGTTGGTGGGAGGGTGAATTAAAAACTGTAACAACCTGCCCTCTATTAAGCAAGGAAGCAGGAAGAAACATCAAAGCAACAATTGTTCCCTGAGAACCCAAGAGGGTTTTGTCCATCTCTGGAGCTGTTCCTGGGCAAAAGAATAAAAAGAAATAAAGGCAAGCAAGCATTTGTGGTATAATTGATACATCAACCCCTCCCCTGCCCCCTGCAAAGATCATTAGTGTTCAGATTGGAGCCTTTGTCTCTCTGTGTTCATAGCATCCCTGCGTTGCCCACGCTGCATCTGGGTTTCTAATTGCTTTTAGAGCTAGCTGGAAGGGATGCTGCATGCAAAGTGAGAGAAGACAGGCAAATGTGGCTAGTTTGGCAGATCTCAAGAAAGGATGGGACCAGTCTTAATGTACTATACATACCGCAAGTCAGTTTCACCAGAGAAAGAGGGAATAAAAAGCAGTCAAAAGAAAGTGGAGAGAGGGGTGGGGCTTCTTGGAGGGATACACGCTTCTGTTGCAGAACAGCTGACCGGTTTATTAAAGCTGAGGCAGTTTGCAATATGGGGGGAATAGAGTGTCCTGCTTTCCATACCAATTGTTCCAGGTTGATTAGGGGCAGCCATGATTTTGAGAGTCCTGGGTGGCAAGCAGGCCCACTCAGGGTAGACCCATTGAAGTTAAGGGACATGACTAACTTAGGTTCGTTAATTTGAGTGGGTCTATGCTGAGGAGGAAAACCCCAGTCTGCAGTCATTCAAGTATTTTAAAAGAAGCTCCCTTCCTGCCTTGTTTTCTTCAGAAGCTGCTGTTGGGTCATCATACAATCTAGCACAACATCTTCTGCACTGCAGCTTTCCAGGGTTTCAGGAAGGAGTCTTCCCCAGCCCTACCTGGAGATGCCTGGTCTAAAGCAGGGCACAGTTGAACTCTTGAGATGTTCCCTGGTGTCCACAAGGCATCTTAGCTCCCCCACCTTCTCACTGTCCATTGGTCATTAGAGAGTCAGGGTTGCTGGCTTTTCACCTATGGAAAGTACATAGAGCTGAAGAACAAAGTTGGAAAGTGACGATCTTACCCACTTCCTCTTCCATCTGCTTTTTGAAGACTTGGATGAATTATTTCACTTGGATCCTTTGGGGAAACAAAGGGTATGTGTGGGCACAATTATTTTCTCTTTTTTTCTTGGAGGTGGGAGAGAGAAGAGACCAGTGGTGTTATGCCCATGGCACTTTAGAAAGATGCTCATCTCTTCTACATTATAGCTGAATCTAGGGTTGACTCTATGAAACTTTAGCTGAAGGATGAAATGTTAAGGAAGACTTCTTCACACAACAACTGTTCACAGTCAGCACTTTGAGTGAACTCCTATGATCACAAAGCTTTCTAACTTTGAGCAGGATGGGAAGGGTCAGTCATAGAATACTGAAAACCAGTGCAGCTGTCCGGTATCTGATACTGAAGATCATTTGTAGCCAGAATGCCCAGAGATAGGAGGATCTGTGAATTTCCAGGGAGCTAAGGAGATAGGGAGCTTCAGAAATGGGGGTGGAAGCTTGAAGAGACAAATTGATGAAGGTGTCAGGAAAGGAACAGGGAGGTGCTTAAATATAAATACTTAGACATAAATAGAACAAATGTTCATTTTACTTGGGGCCTAGGATTTGGAGGGGGTTGTGCATTTAGAAGGAATGAGTTCATATGCACAGTTCTAAGTTCCAAATACTTACCAGTGAAACGTTTCACTGCACGTTCCTGGTAGATAACGGGGGGGGGGGGGGGAAATCCACTCCTGGTCCCATCCCCACTGCTGGAGCTGTCATTTGGCCTTCCTCATGTGAGTAGCTTGGCATATGATAATGAGGGTTAATGAGGACAAATCTTCTTTTCAGCAAGAAAGCAGTTGCATAGTCTACTTTAATAAATCAGAAAATAATAATAAAAAGAACCACACCAGTAGTCTTCCTTCTTCATGACAGCCACAGCAAAAAAAGAAAAAGAGAAAAAAAGAGCTGTCATACCAACTACCCCTTGCTCCCTTAGCATACATGAATCTGCCTACTTTAACTTTTATGTGCACATAACTTGCTGGCCATGTGTTTATAGAATTATAGAGCTGGAAGACACCCCAAGTACCATGTGCGCAAAGGTTGGTTCACTCATAGTTGCATTGCATCATGGGATTTGTGAGTACAATTCCCAGTTATGCTTCTGCATGCTACCTCATCAAGGCTGCAATCCTATGCACAGCTTCCTTGAGAGTTACTTGGAAGCAAGCTCTATGAATCTCAAATTGGGACTCGCTTCTGAGTAAACTGTATTGGATCAGATTGCATGTGCCCTATAGCCAAGGCCACATCCAATTCAATACAAGGCATGTCCATAGAGAAGTAAGCAAAGAAACTTTCTCTCAACCTTAAGAAACCTTAAGAACTTTGGGTCCACCATTAAATGGCACCCGCTTTGAACTTTAATATGGGTCACAGCTTTCCAAAACAAAGTTCCTCACCTTTGCAACTTTTTGTTAAAATGGGCAATTCCGTGACACTGACATGACCAAGATAAGGCAAAACAAACCACTGTTGTTGTTTTTTTATGAAGTTACTTTAGACTGGTATCTGAAGCGCAAATAAAAACCCACAGAAGGAATTCAGTCCTCTAACACTGAAGCATTTTAAATGCTTTTTAAAAAAAGGTATGCAAGATCCCAAGATAAAGGTATAAATACTATTAACTTGTATCTCATAACAGTTCATTGCATATTTAATCTGCTGCTCAGTGATGCATCTCACCACATTTTACAGTTCTCTGGTTTTGGAAAGGAGAAGTAGAAGTCTGCTCTTCCATACAAAGCAACTTTCCCACATTTCTTTTGAATACACAATGCCTTATTATTTGCCCACATACTCTCAGGCACCCCTAAAAATGATGAGCACTTTTTAGAACAAAAGTAAATTGTTTCCAAACTGAAATGTAACTCCTTTAGTTGGGGCTGCTGCTGGAGTGGAAAGGAGGACCATTCCAGGTCCTGAGAGTGGAGATTCATCTACCACATATGAGCAGAACTCCAAAGAACCCATCAGCCCCATGCCTGGGTCTGGACTCTGCCTAGACCCTAGACCACTCTGCAGCATTTCTTTAACAAATAGGCACTGCCATTATTTGACACATTATTTATGGTGAAAGTATTGTTGGTTTGTTCATTTAAATGTTGTATTTACAGTTGTGGATTGAATCATAAAGGTATTTTATTATTAAACACACACACACACACACACACACACACACACACACACACACGTGTGTCAGTTGGCTTACCCTTGCCAGGATGTCTGTGCTATCAGCAGGTGGTTCTTGTTGTTGAATAGCAACTGTGATTGTCACAGCTTAGACTTTCCTGCATTTCCTTTCTTTCTCACTTCAATGTTTATAACTCTCTGCCCTCCAAATTATGTCTAGATATACTTGCAATTTAGGTTAGCACTTCCTGCATCTAATGAAGTGGGTTGTAGTCCCTGAGAGCTCATTTGTTAATCTCGAAGGGGTCACAAGACTCTCTACTATATAGTGACAGATTAGCTCATCTATACTTCTGGGATACGTTTACAAAGTCATTTTAATTTTACTTGGCCTTGTTAATTCCCGCAAACCACACCATCAACTGCATGGATGGTATAAATCTATAGAGGACGGGCCATCACTCAGTGGTACAAGGTTGCAGGGTCAGTCCCTGGTATCTCCAGGTAGCGCTGGGAAGGACTCAGTTTCCCAAACCCTGGAGAACCACTGGCAGTCAATGCAGACAATACTGAGCTGATTGGACCAGTGGACTGACTTGGTATAAGGCAGCTTCCCATGTCCCTGTTCATCCCCAGTATTTTCACGCAGTTAGAAATGGTAAAGTGGATGGATGGTGGGGCTCTCTCTCTCCAGAACAACTGACTTATGACAGCTAATTTCCTGCCTTTGCAAAACTTCAACTCACCCAACATATTCCAGATAATTGTGATATGATTCTGACTCATGCATATAACTTAACATGGGAAGGGATGGCAGATCATCCTTTCAATCTCCTCCCACTGCAAATGAGGTCTAATGACAAGGGCACCTGGTAGATTCAGAATCATTTAGAGAGCCTTTTTATTTTCTTGGTAGCCCTAGTTTGGCTTCCTCTCCTCCATAGAAACAGTGCTGGCACATCCAAGGGGAAGGAGATGTAGCTGTGTGCATGTGGGAGAGGAAAGGTTTGCAGGATAAATAAATGGCTAGTCTCTGCTTGTGCAAGCTGACTGGCAGAAGGTATGCTTGTATCTTGCTCATCCTTGACAGTGACTTCATCCTTGGCTCCTGCGAAGAAGCTGCTCTCTTGATGTATTAAATTTTGATGACCCTTTAATCATTTCAAATTAATGAGAAATGGGTTCAGGAGGAAGGAAGATCCATCATGTCAGCATGGGTACCCTGCTCTCTCCTGCAACATGAATTCAGCATGACTCCCTTGTGGTGAAAGGAGGGATTTGGAATGCTTGCAGAAAGCTTTGATTTCCCTGCAGAACCCTTGCAAGTTAGGCTCTTTCATAAGGGAACAGTCACCCTTCACTACCCACAAAATATACAGGTGGGCTTTGGGTTGTTTTCCTTTTTCTAAAGGAGCAGATTTAATGCAAGGCACGATTCTGCGGATTGCAGAGGTTCAGTTCTGTTGTTGCAGAGGGAATGTGTTAAGCACACCACTGTGCTTCGCTGTTTCAACTTGGGTGTCCCTCTTTCTAAAGGAGATACAATTCCAGTGAGGGTGGGTGTGCATTGTATCACAAAGTGTGATTCTCCCAAGTGCAGAGATTAACCTTTATTTCAGGGCTGGCCCAAGACATTGTATTGCAAGAGGGAGACAAGAAGACACCTAAGCTTCTTTATTCTGTGTTCTGAAGCCAACAGGACTAACTGTTGAATCTTGTATCATCATCTACCACACCTGAGGGCCGAAGACAAGCTGAGAGTTGCAGAACAGGCTGTGTAATACACATGTCTCTTCTCTTCAATGCTTCACTGCTGTGTCTATTCACACACTCTGCTCCCTGAGGCAGCAGGGTAGGACTGGTTCTGCTTTTGGGGTTGTTATTATGGCATAGGACACATAATAATAATAATAATAATAATAATAATAATAATAATAATAATTTATTATTTATACTCCGCCCATCTGGCTGAGTTTCCCCACCCAGTCTGGGCGGCTCTCAATCAAATGTTAAAAACAGTACAGCATTAAATATTAAAAACTTCCCTAAACAGGCTATTAATGCCATAATAACTGAAGATCAAGCTGTCGGACGTGCTCCAGCTACTCCACATAGGAATGTACAGGGCCTGCCAAATACATTTTGCTGAGGTAAACCAGAAAAAAATCTCAGGAATTCTGGGAACTGTTGTTTGTTAAAGGTGTTGGGTTACAGCATGGATAGGGAATATCCAGCCACCTTGAGTCCCATCAGGGAGAATGGTGGGATATAAATAAGTAAGTAAAAATAAGGCTCAAGGACCAAATGCAGCCCTCTAGGACTCTCTGGCTGGGCTCACGCCACACCCACTCTCCAGTCCTTCTTTGTATCCTC
This sequence comes from Podarcis erhardii, assembly GCF_964252035.2. Lineage (NCBI taxonomy): Eukaryota > Metazoa > Chordata > Lepidosauria > Squamata > Lacertidae > Podarcis > Podarcis erhardii. Next base: position 37,919,062 of record NC_138511.1, read on the forward strand.
CTTTGGATGTAGAGAAGGTACTGAAGTGGCGGGAGAGTGTTTATTATGCCCCCTTCCTTGCACCCAGTGGCATAGCGTGGGTTGTCAGCACCCGGGGCAAGGCAAGTAATTTGCGCCCCTTAACCCTGAGTGAGCCAGGTAGGGGCAGAGAGCTGTGAGTGCGAGAGCCCCCCCCCGATGTTGTGCCCGGTGCGGCCGGCCCCCCTGCACCCCCACGCTACGCCACTGTTTGCACCCTCCCAAAAAACACACCACCTCTTTCCATTCCACTGACACCCCCCTCCCCATGCTTTTGCACCATGGCTAACTAGTTGGAGACTAGTTGAAGTTGCTCTCTTGCAAATCTGGGAGCGTGCCCATCAGGAGAGAGCTGCACACACACTGCAGTACTTGAGTGGGACTCTGTAGCTTAGCAGTTTCACAAAGGTACAGAAAGGAAAGGAAAGTAAGACACTGAAATGTGGTGAAGCAGCAGGGATGAAATGGAGGAGGAAAATGTCCCTGTCTCAATCCCTGGCATCTCCGGGTAGGCCTGGGGAAGATTCCCTGCCTGACACCTTGGAGAGCCACTGCCAGTCAGTGTAGACAGTACTGAGCTGGATGGAGCAATGGACTGACTCTGAATAAGGCAAGCATCTTACTTTCCTCTGCCAGCTGGCAGTTGGTCTCTCATTGCAGCTGCATCCTGCACTGGTATTGTTTCCTTTTCTTCCTCTACACTTTTCTCCTTGGCTTATTTCACATGAAAGCCAAGATCTACCTCCATCACCATGCGATCTAGAAACCTTGCTAAAAAAGGAATGCTGGTTGCCTTTGGATTTGAACATGAGGCCCAGAGATGCACTAGATTTTTTTAGGGTGTGTTTTCATTTTGGTAACTTCACCTTCCTCTGTGCTACAGCTCAGACTAAATTAGAACTACAAGAAGCAGCTAATCTTTTGCATTATTTATAGCAGCCTTCAGCACAGGAGAGCCAGGAGGTTCAGGTGTTTGCATTAAGTTGCCATTTATAGCTCTCCCAAGTTGTTCTGCTGCCATCAGATAACAAGGTAACCATTTTTCTCATATATATATATATATATATATATATATATATATATATATATATATATTTAAGTTTTTGCTCCGACTGCATAACAAGACTTCTCTGTTGATTAAGTCAGTGGCCCCGATGGTGCTCAGATCCACTGCTGGTGAATGCAGGCAAGCTTCATGCCTTTTTAGTTCAACACAGAGATCTATAGAAACAGGCAGAATAATGACACTATGAATATGCAAATCCTTGTTGCCGACTTCATTGCCACAGATGTTGTTGCTATGCATCTGGGGTCCGTCCACGATTCATTCATCTTGCACATGTTTCCACTCAAGCAGCTACTTAGAGTATTTTTTGCCTGACAGCGAATGGCTGATTGTTCAGTCTTAATCATATTTTCTGAAGTTTACTCCACAAACATCTGTGTACAGTCATTACAGAGCTGGCACCAGCTCTGAGTCACACTAATTTCCTCTCTCTCTCTCTCTCTCTCTCTCTCTCTCTCTCTCTCTCTCTCCCTCTCCCTCTCCCTCTCTAACATGGAACACTGTCTTGGCTTCCGTTGATGAGGATGCAAAAAAAGGGGGGGGGGCAGAAAAAACCAACTGTGTTGCCAAGCTCAAAGGGCTTCACATGACCAAGTTTTGACAAGGATTTTGTGGCCAAACCCATTTATAAAACACGTACAGCTGGGAGGGAAGGTAGGGGTAGGTGTTTGAATTCCATGCAAAACAAAAACAAAAACCCCACAGTTTCATAACATTGGAAGCTATACTAAGAATGCAAGACAAGCCCTGCTGGATCAGGGCAATAGCCCATCTAGTCCAGCATCCAGTGGCCAACGAGATGCACAATCAGGCTTCAAGCGCAAGAGGCCTTGCCCCTCCTGTGGTTTCCAGCAATTGGTGTTCAGAAGCATTGCTGGCTCCAACTGTGGAGGCAGAGCCTAGCCATCATAGCTAGTAGCCCTAGATAGCTTTCTCCTCTATGAATTTGTCCAATTGTCTTTTAAAGCCACCCAAGTTGGTGGCCATCCCTGCCTCCTGTGGGAGTGAGTTCCACAGTTTAACTACACACTGCATGAAGTTCTGAGTTTTCCAACGTTCAGCTTCATTCATTGTCTACAGCTTCTAGTGTTGGGAGAGAGGGAGAAAAGCTTTTCTCCATCAACTCTCTCCTTTACTCTGAACTAAAAAAATCCCAAATGCTGCATCCTTTCTTCATAGGGAACCACTCCATCTCCTTGATCATTTGGGTTGCCCTTTTCTGAACCCTTTGCAACTTGACAATATACGTTTTGAGATGAGGTGGCCAGAAATATACATAATATTTCAAATGGTGTTGCACTGTATAAAGCAGAAGTTTTATTTTCAGTTTCTTACCTATTGAGTCAAATCACTTGTCCATCTAGTACAGCACTTTCTACATTGATGGGCAGTGGTTTTCGGCAGGGGACAATCCCAGTCCTACTTGGAGATTGAGCCTGGGACCTTCTGAATGCAAATCAGATTGGAAGTTTTCTTGTTGAACATGGGAAGCTGGCTTATACCAAGTCAGAACACCATTTCATTGCACCCACCCTTGCTCTTAAGCACTGTATAAATCTGAAATATTAAGTAGCAAGAGAGGGATGGGGACAGATGAGAGTCAGACAAAGCGAGTTGGAAAGATTTACGATAAGGACTAGGGGTTTGAAGAGAGCGCAAAAGCCAGTAGGGGTGAGTGCAGAGACTTGGAGAGGTGAAATGATTTGCGGGGATGAGGGCATAAATTATTTCAGCTGTCTAATAGCTTTCCTAATAATGCCAATGCAGTTTCACTGGGATTACTTATGGGAGCAAGTGCTTGTTAGTGAAAATAATGGAGTCGCTCACAAATGACTTTGCAACCAGCCCCTGAATATTAGCTTGGATTTGATGCGGCCTGACTTTGACATTGTTTTATGGAAATGACCTTCTCCAGCAGTTCATATTCTGACTTGTTATTGTTTTAATGTGCTTGCAAATGGCATCAACAGCCTTTCAAAGAGTTTTCTGGAGTCACCTACCTGTATGATGGGAGGTGTTGAGATGTGTGCTGGTATACAGAAGATCCTACACTCAGGCACCATAGAACCAGACTGGGGTAAACAACGTGGTGAGCTGGGGAAGAGTGGCAGCTCAGCTTTGCATGCAGAAGGTTCCAGGTTCAATCCCCATCATCTCCAAGGAAGGCCCCCTCTTTGAAACCCTGCCACTCAGTGCAGACAATGGTGAGCTAGATGGACCAATGGTTTGAGTATCATGTAGCTTCTTAAGTTCAGATGCTGGACTCTAGATGTTGTTAGACTACAACTGCTGTCATATCAGAGCATTGGCTGTGCTGGCTGGGCCTGATGGGAGTTGAAGCCCAAAAGCATCTAAAAGTACACCACATAGAGTATGCATTGACACTGGCTGCCACTTGGTGATTGGACTGAGTTCCTTTGGGAGGGAAGGTAGGTTATAATCAACAATCCATTTTTGCAGAGAACTCTGGGAACTGTCACTCTGTGAGGGGAATAGGGGCATCCTAATAAATCTCAGCACCCTTAGCAAACTACAGCTCCCATAATTTTTTGGGGGGAAACTATGATTACTTGAAGCAGTATGGTGTGGATGTGGCCAAAGTGAAATAAGTGATTTACAACAAAAACAAATGGAATAATGAAATGAACATAAATTCTTGCACACCCCTGTTCACTATCTGTGCAGTGTTAGCACACAAGTCAAGAGCTACCTGGGTTACAGATCCCTATTGTGCTGTCAATACACAGGCAAGGTGGCCCAGTTTAAATGGGAAATTGGGTATTGAACACCACAAGGACAGGTTTTTGCTTGCTGGCCCAACATAATCCTCTGCAGTTCTACAGTTTTCTGCTTTGTGACAATCTGCTTTTTTATGTTCTGCTTCCTGTGTTTTTAATGTGTTGCTAACCCACAGAGGGGAAAAAGGACTTTCCTCTTATCCTGCGACTAGCATTTTGAGCGACCTCATCAAAAGCTTCTTGAAAGCCTCACAGTTGCTCTATTGACTGGTTTGTCCTTGTCCATTTTGGTACACACTGTTCTGCAAAGCCCTCAGAGTGGACAGGATTGGGTCTTTTTCTTCTTCTTTTCCTTTACAGCTATAAAATAGGTGGGATGCCATCACTCATTAAATTTGGGCTTTGTGAATGACACTTGCCATTCTCTGAAGAAGATGGAGGAAATGGCACTTTTCGGCTTCCACAAAGCTGCTCACATTTAAACTTCTGCAGTTTTGAGCTTCAGAATGAATATTCCTGCTTCCAACGTGATCTGTGCCTTTGTAAATGCCTTGGTAGGATTTGAAAAAAAGAAAGATAAAGGTTCTCTTGGAGCCTCTTCTTGAAAATCAAATCTACCCCAAATCCTGGGCTTTCAATATTTTTCTTCCTGAACTAAGGAATGTTGAGCATGCAGATAAAGAAAACTTACTTTTCTTACTGTAACCCATGTGATGTGTTCTGCATTGAAATCTTCAGTGGAATGACATGCAAATGCCTGTCTTCCTTCATCAATTGATGGAATGTAGAGGTTAGGGAAATTGCTGTAATGAGGCACTTCATGACAGGTTCCGATTGGCTGTTTCTGGACAAGCTAACAAGAATGTTGAATTCCACAGACGACTTTTTCAGAACAGATTCCAAGAGTTCATATCCATGGCCTACTGGAACATAACCTACTGGAACATGTGCTGTTTTTGCACATTGGAAGGATGGAGAAAGCATTCAACCAGGTTCAAATTCAATAAAATTTGGTAGATGAAAAATCCTAGATGGCCATCACTGCCACCAGTTATTTAAGCAAGTATCCCCCTTGTTGACATCCCAGGAAGATGATTTGGATACAAAAATACAAAATTACAAAGATTTCAGTGAAGATATATGTGAGCAATCTCAACAGTTTGACTTGGATAAAAAAAACAAAAAACTGATCATTGAACCCTACTTAGTCCCCTGACTTCTATAAAGGTGACTGTACTCAGATTATTGTTTTGTATTCTCCCCCCCCCCCCGCAAATGTTCCCCAAATTTTGGCCAAAACCCTCCCCTCCCAAGCCAATCTATTCTCCATCTTTGATTAAGCAGTCTGGCCTTTGCTCCAGTGAATTGTCACAACAGGCTTCCTTCTGCCGGAGTTCCTTTTAGATGCCATTTAATCTGATGGAATGGTGGGCTGCAAATTTAAGAAAGAAAACAAAAGGAACACATTGGGGGGGGGCAGGAGAAGCATTGCAGCAGAAGCAGGCTTCCTCACCCCTAACTTAAGTACATTCACTAGAACATGTAAAGAGTGTGTTTCCTGGTGTATGTCTGGAAAGCATTCTGTGCAAGTGAAGAACATAAAATAAGGCTGGATCAGTCCCATTTTAGTCCAGCATCCTGTTCTCACAACCAACCAGATTCTAATGGAAAGCCTACAAGTAGGACCTGAGTGCAACAGTGCTTCCTGTTCCTGCTTGTTACTCCAACAACTGGTATTCAGAGGCATTCTACCTCTGTCAGTGGAAATAGAACATCATAACCAATATGCCTGGTAAGGGCATTATGATCAGCTAATGGAACCCCGTTAGCTTTGCCATAGCATGATGATTATGGGACTGTGGAAACCCAGAGGTGGGCTTTTTAAGTGGCAGAGTCCATATTGTGGAATGCTTTTCCTGCTGTAATGTGAGAGTCCCTGACAGTGTCGACATTATCTTGGCTCCTGAAGACCAACCTCTTAAGGCAAACATTCCTCTTTAGTGGTGATTTTATTATTTTGATGGTTATGCCTTTTGTTTCTTTGCTTTATTGTATATTTTAATTAAGGATGCTTTATTGGCCTAATGGAATTGCTATTGTATATTTTAATTATGTATTGATTTCATAGTTGTAAACTGCTTGTAAGCCATGGTGGCATATAACCATTATGTAAATTAAATAAGGTTGTTCACTGGGTCAAGATAGTTTGGCATATAACACCAATCCTGACTAAACTACACCAGCTTCCAATCAGTTTCTGGGCCCAGTTCAGAGTGCTGGTTGACCTACAAAGCCTTAAATGGCTCAGGACCATAATACCTCAAGGACAGCCTCTCCCCCTTGAATCCACCTGGGCCCTGTGACCATAATCTGAGACCCTTCTTTGTGTGCCCCCTCCAGGAGAGGATCAGTGTGCATTTAAAGGTGAACCTACCTAATTTGAACCTTCTGAAACTTGTGAACCAAAACACAGCATCCCTTTAATAAAATACAACTGTGAACTGATGTGGAGATGTAGGGAACTGAATGCAAGACTGGCAAACTGAGAAACTCAGACATACCAAAGATGACAGATTTACCCATCCTTAGCTGCAACCTAGAGCCACAGAGCCTAGTGCAATTGGCTAAGGAAGCAGAGTGATGGCAGCACAGGAGAAAGGCCACTGGAAGCCTCAGTTGAGTTGAGCCCTCCCCCTCAGTGCCTGGCACACAAGGTCACTCCTTTCCATGCATGTTTGTTTTACCCATAGGAGAATCTGATGAGGGTCATGCAGATCTAAACGTTCCCCTTGATGCACTCTGCACCCTTATTTGGGGCACATGCTTTGTTTTTTCTTGTTTTCCACCATTCAAACATAAGGGATGCCTTTTTTACTGTTCTCTTTATCATTTGACTCGGCTCCAAGAGAAACAGAGCTGATTGAGATATTCTGCTCAGGGCATCTGGTCTTTATGACTAGTTTGGGATTTCTGAGTAGCATGCTGAGAGCTACTTTGCAGCTACCAAGCACTGGAACAGCATTTGGCCGTTCTGCTTTCACTCCTGTCCCACCATGGGCTTTGAATGGGACTCTGTATGTGGCAGTGGATACGGGGTGCAAAGGTGCCCTTTATGCCATGTTGCTGCTCAAATCACTGCCACCGCTGCTCTGAAGCCAGCTGTGATTCTCTGCACCAGCTGCTGAGTCCTGGAAGGCACTTTAGCATGCTCTGTCAGCCCTTACCTTCTGCAATGAAATGTCCCTTGAGCTGTAAGCATTCCTTCTAGTTACAAGAGATTCCTGAGACTTTGGTGAGTCCATCACTCAGTGTAATCCAAAGAAAAAAGACTGGCAGGAGGGTACAGACCAAAGGAATGCCTTCTTCACTAGGGTGGCCACTTAATGCATCACGAAAGAAAGAGAAAATGCACCACTGCCCCATAAAAGGACAAAAATGGACACAGATTTGCAAAACATCAAAACAAATTAGAATTGTATAAGGTGGGGGGGGGGGGTTATGCCTAGATGCAGTTGTGGAAATGGTTGTTTTAATTTAACTAGAAATATAATACAGCTTCCCATCATGGTGAATACTGTGTCCAGATGGCCTGTGTGGATAGGGCACATTTCTCTCCTTCTCTCATATTATGAAAATTCAGGGTCATCCAATGGAAGATCCAGGACAAAGAGAAGAAAGTACTTCTTCATAGAGCATAGCTCAGCTATGGAGGAGAGGAGGTTAAGGGGTGATATGATAGCCATGTTCAAATATATAAAAGGATGTCACATAGAGGAGGGAGAAAGGTTGTTTTCTGCTGCTCCAGAGAAGCGGACACGGAGCAATGGTTCCAAACTACAAGAAAAAAGATTCCACCTAAACATTAGGAAGAACTTCCTGTCAGTAAGAGCTGTTCGACAGTGGAATTTGCTGCCAAGGAGTGTGGTGGAGTCTCCTTCTTTGGAGGTCTTTAAGCAGAGGCTTGACAACCATATGTCAGGAGTGCTCTGATGGTGTTTCCTGCTTGGCAGGGGGTTGGACTCGATGGCCCTTGTGGTCTCTTCCAACTCTATGATTCTATGATTCAGCTATTGAACTTGTTCCTACAAGGTGTAATGATGAGCAATAACTTGAGTGGCTTTAAAAGAGGATTAGACAAATTCACAGAGGATAAGGCTTTCAATGGCTGCTAGCCCTGATGGCTATGTTCTAGTCTGGCTGTCGGAGGTGGTATATCTGTTTATATTTTAATGGAACATTTGTATATGTAACACCATGCATTTTTGGAACAGTTGTTGTGTAAACTGCCTCTTGTTATTGACTTAGTTTTCTACGCTATTTCACTGCTTACCTATATTATAAATTAAGCAGTACATAAATGGTCTAAATAAAGAAAGAAAATAAGAGGTCTAGCCTGGAAATTCCAATGGTGAAAACAGAAAAGACCCTGAAACATCTGGTGAGGAAAATGGGCCAGAGCCAGAAGGTGGCAAACGCTTTGTTTTCTCAGAGAGTACCTCTGCAGTGCCCTTTCAATTCTGCATGCTCTTGCAAATGCACACAAAGAGGAAACATGTTCCCCGTGGAACAGAAGAGCTTGCTGTGTGTTAATCAATCAGTCACAGATACAAAATCCACTTTGCTGGGGCTGAGAATCAGCCAGCCAATTTGGTATAATAAGAACTAATCCAAGTCTCTCCCACACCTGAGCCCTCATTGCAGTGTGGTTTGGGAATGCTGGGTTAATGGTTTTTGATGACAAGTAGGATGTTAGAAGGCCCCCATTGTCCATTGTTGGTGTTGACTTAAGTGGGCTTTAATTGGTTTTGGGAGGATGAGGGGGAGGAGTAGTAACAGAAATATGGGGTAAATACAAATGATTGTTTATCAAGGAGCTGGCTCCTGAGTTGGAGTATTCCAAAAATCGAACCTTGTTTAAGGAATTTCTAGCAGCTCTAATGACAACATTCAAAGAGCTAAAGTGCCAGGGAGATAGCCCATTTCAGTGCTGGAAGTTGGGGCTGCCAAGGAGATGTGTTTGCACGTGACTTTATTGTCAGAGAGAAGGCAGGGCAGAGTGTGAGGCGCTTTCACCTATGGGTCATGTGTGGCTCTTCCTATTGCCCTCAAAAGTTCCTCCAGATTGTATTATGTGTGGTGCTCCATAACTACTACTAATTCCAGCTACTGACCTTTGGAGCCACAATAGCTAGTGACCTACGCCAGAGGCAGTATGCCTCTGAATACCAGTTGCTAGGAATCACTAGTGGGGAGAGTACTATTGCACTCAGGTTCTGTTTGCAGATTCCCCATGTGCATCTTGTTGGCCACTGTGAGAACAGGATGTTGAACTATATGGGCCTTTGGTCTATTCCAAGAGGGCTCCTTTTAGTGTCAGATATCAACATACCTTCTAAATTGAGTTGTACTCACTATTTCTCCAGACTCAATGTATTCATTGTATCATGCATTCATTGGGCATAATAGAAGGTGCATGAACTTATACATGATGTAGATAAAGTGGACAGAGAGAAGTCTTTCTCCCTCTCTCAAAATACTGAAACCCAATGGGGTCATTCAGTAAAGTTGGAAGTTTCAGGACCTCCAGATGTTGCTGCACAACAGCTGCCATTGGCCATCAGACTGGGGCTGATGGGAGATGAAGTCAAGCAACATTTGTAAGGGATATTGGTTATCCCTGGGCTACAATAACTGACAGTGGCTCTCCAGAATCTAAGACAGGGAGCCTTTCCTAGCCATAGCTGGAGACGTGAGGAATTGAACATAGGACCATCTCCATCCAAGGAGATGATCTGTCACTGAGCAATCGTCATTTCACTTGAGCTGTGGCCATTACATATTCCCACCCATGCCCACTGTAATACAGCCCATACTTCTCTGCTGCTTATGCCAGCAGCTCTTGTCTAGCCTCTTGGATAACCGATCCTAATTTTAACTGCCCATTAGTATTCTGCTAATAAAATTGACTTTCCCTTCAAAGGCAGGATGATGTTAATTTGCTAATGGTGGTGTTGCCAATCTTCTCCAATTTGCATTCATGGGCTGCCATTCAAAATCTGGGCTGTTTGCAAAGTTCGGCTCACTTTTAAAGAAAATCCTTTAAAACCGGACTGATCAGTCCTGAAATATGTTAATTCTGTGCTTTTAAGGAGGAAGGAAAGTGCAGTGAATGTGAGTGGTATTTATTTTATTTTCATCGAATAATAAAGAATGATGTTTCAGACATTATTATTCTGGAAGCCCTGTCGTTTGCCACATCAAGTGAAACATCAGTTTCCAGGGCTCCAGCTGAGTTTCTGAGTAGCTCTGCCAGCTCCTTTCCCCAACCCAGTCCTTCACAGGGCTAACAGATGTGTTGCCTGCAGGGCTGAGCCATTGGGTCCAAAGGTTGGATCTGCTTCCAGGAAATTAACATTACTTAGCCTTTCTCAGTGAAATCCCATCACTTATGTTCTTGCAGTAATATGTCTTGTGGGCTCCGTTCTCTCTGACCACGTTCCCTGGTGTCGCATCTTGCATATGACGTTGGTTGCAGGATCTGTTGCACGAGATTACAAAAAAGGGGGGGGGGTAGGAAATAGGAACATTATGAGCTCAGTTAATACTGCAAAGGAGCCCAATCCTCTTACTCTGTTGGTCAATGTCACATGGATAAGAAGGCGAAATCAGAATGTGATGCAGAAGCGGCTGATATCGAGTCCATTCAAATCACATCTCAAAACAGCTGAAGGTTCTGCTGGGTCCAGATAAGCTTCAGAAAGCATCCTAGCTTTGAGGCATTTGTTTGAACAACCTGGCTGAGCTAGATTCCATGAATGTCTTGGGAGAGGGATTTCCTTGCAAGATCCCCAGTTTGACTCAATCCAGTCTCAAAACACCAAAGGTAGAGCCTTTTAAAAAGTAACTGGGGAAAAAATCTTCTCTTTGTTCATTAATTTTCCTTTTTAATAAAAATAATAATAATTGTATTTTCAAATATTTTTTCCACATAAAATATTTTAGAGTAAATGTACATAGCATAACAGATGTGGTCAGTTGGAAAAAATGAATGGAATAAAATAAATAGGGAACAAAATCTACAACACAGATCATAAAATCAGTCTCATACACCTTCACTGCTTAGTTTAGTGACGAATATAGTAAGTAGCTGTATCATATAAAACCTAAAATGGAGTTGGATTACAGGATTCAGAAGATCAGAGGTGTGGCAACGCTGCTTCCACTGTCAATGGTTAATGCTGATGTCTTTTCCATCCCTATCTGGAGATGTTGAAGACCAAACCTAGGACCTTCTACATGCGAAGCAGGTGCTCTACCAATGATATATAGATTCTCCCATTTTATCATGCAAGTTCCCTGGGGCAGGATCATGGCTACATAGGAAGCTGCTGTACTGATTCTTGAACCATCTAGAACACTTGGACTATCTAGAACAATCAGCTCTGTCCAACTGCAGGTAGAGGGAGCCAGATTTCCCAAGGCCGGCTACCCTGTTACCCTTTAAATGAAAATGTCAGGCACAAAGTTTGGATATTTGACATGCAAAGCAGGTGCATTATGATGGGCCCTCCACATGCATTGAGAAGAAATGCCTGCCTCTTTGGTGCCACCTGCACATGAAATATACATGACATTTCCATTCATTCATAATTTCATTTGCAAAGCATTTCTCTCCTTAGCAGGTGCTCTTAGAAGTAAATGCTTCCATTAGTTGCGGAGAAATATCAGCCAGTATGTGTACCCTCCATGAATTGACAATGTCATGATAATGGAATGAAAAAGGAAAGGGTTATTGATGAAGCCTGTATTTTCTTTAATAATAAGCAATAATTTATTAGCATCCCCAACCCTCCTTTAAATACACAAAGGGTGGCGGCTAGGGATGGATGAATTTATCAATTTCATTGTCTGATCTGCCCCCTCCCCCCGCCCCAGTCCTGAATTCATTTCTCCACATTTGCACTTTGGTTTGTGATTCATTTTTAAAGTCCTCATGAAAATTCATCAGCATTTTTGTGTGAATTGCTCCTAATATACATGATTTTGTATGCCATGTTGCCTAATAAGCAGATGTTTTCAAAGCGTTGTTTCCCCTAATATTTATATTCTCCCTAATAGAATGCCTTTCTGTTTGTTAATTTTAACAAATATATTCACTTTTGTGCACACTTCACATTAGTGCATTCCTTTTTTGTACACATCACTTTGCAACTGCATTGCCAGATTTGGAGAAGTACCACATTTGAATGATGGCTATGCTTTGGTTTACATAATGTTTTTGAGAGTGCAAATTTGTTACATTCGCCTTTCTCTCTCTCCTCTCTCTCTCTCTCTCTCTCTCTCTCTCTCTCTCTCTCTCTCTCTCATGGATTTAAGTGCTCAAATTCAAAAGCAGATAGAGACATTCATGTTTAAGGAATGGACACTCAAGATGTATCTGGCACATGCCACTGTGGTTGCTGTTTTGCTAGTTTTCACCAAATGGCTACTAAAACCATCTTGCAAAACTGTTGCTCATCCTCCTTTACCTTTTCCATATTTTGCTCATTTTCTTCCATTCCCCTAAGCTGTGAACACACTGCTTTTCAAGCAAAGTTCCTCTGATGCTTTAGAAGTGACTCGTTAATTAATTGATTGATTAATTAAATAAAATAAACTCAGTAGTACAGAATCAATATGCCCAGAGGGGAGCTCCTCACATAGATTATACACTCCAGGAATTTACTTCTGTAGGAAAGGGCCATAGCTCAGTGGAGGAGCATCTGCTTTGCATGTAGAAGGTCTGAGATTCCATCCACAGCATCTCCAGTTAGCACTGAATCTCTGGAAAGCCTCTGCCAATGAGTGTAAACAACACTGAGCTAGATCAACCAACGGTCTGACTCCACTTCCTACGGTCACCCCATCCTACTATGAGAATATGCTACCACAGTCACAGGACAGAAACCCCATAGCAGAGATGGGGGGACCTGTGGCTCTCCAGATGTTGTTGTACATCTATTGGCCCCAATCAGCACAGCCAATGATAAGGTATGATGGAAGATAACATCCAATGACATCTGAAGGGACCCATTCCTTCCTTATATCTTGGGTAGAGTGGTGGTGTTGTTATTTCTGTTTTATTGCTTTCCCTTCACCATACGGTTCCAGGGTAGGTTACAGCAATGCAAAAACACACTATTAAAACCTGTTATAACTATTTATAACCTGAATGAAAGGGTGGATTAGAGGGTTAGCCAAATGCATGGAAAATAAAGCTATCAAAAGCTGCTAACCACAATGACTGCGTTCTTTCATCCACCATGGGAAGCAACTTTTGTCCTCAGGTCCTGCTTGCGTGTTTCCTGCAGGCATCTGGTTGGCCACTGAGAGCAGGATGCTAGACAAGATGGACTTTGGGCCTGATCCAACAGGACCTTTCTTATATTTTTATGCTTTTGATATGCTGCAACAAGAGCTGTATGCAGTGCTCTAACTGGGGCTGCACAACAGATCTGTATAAAATAAATTACCATATTGGCAGTTTTATTTTTGATCCCTTTCCTACCACGGCTTGCAACAAATTGGCAACAAGGTCTCCAGTTCAGTATGGATGAATATTCAACAGGGGAAAGTTAAGGGCATCATCAATATGCAAAGTCAAATCTCTGTAGGCTTTGGTACGGACACTCTTGGGCTTTATAGAAATTCACTGGAACCATTAACCTTTAGGGAATCTATGCCAAAGCGAAAACATTTTGATTAAAAATAAATTAATCAGCTATTAACTGAATTACATTTCTGGTGGTAAAAGTCCAAGGGAGATCATGTGTCAAGCGAAGAGTTTAATTGTATTCAGATGCTCTTGACGGTGTATTGCCGATGAGCACATCCTGGGACTTCTCCGTTGAGAAGTGACTACACTGATGCCAGAGTTGGTGGCCTTTTGCCTTTTTCTGTGTGCCACAAATTTGACAGTATTTATTAATGACTGCAAGGTTTTCTTTGCACCCTTCAGCCAACAAGTCTCGCAGGGTAACTTATGGATAGTCAATAAAAGCAATAGCAAATCATTCAAAGGGTAATGAGTGAAGGTGATCTTTATACAGGCTGTTTAAAGATATGGCAAGGATGACATTTCACCCCAGTCATGTCTTCTCCTTCTCACAAATTACTGATTTTTTTTTGGGGGGGGGGGCTCAGTGAGGGGTGGGGAGACTAAGTTGCAGCTGGCAAAATAGCATCAGGAAGAGGAGGTGGTGATTAGTGCTGGCTGGTGCTCATTAGGACTCAGAGGGCAGAAGACAGGGAGCCCAAAGAATAAGTGGAGCCAGAGCCAATGGCAGGCAGAGCTAATTCTTGCTCTTAACCTCCTCCTTGCTGAGTTCTACAAGGGCAGCACTGAGATGGAGGAAGGAGGAAGAAGCTGACAGTCAGTGCAACTGCTGGACTGGTTGAAAGGAACAAGGCAGACAAGTGGGGGCTGTATGAAGGCTGGCAGAGGAGCAGTGCCCCATTCACCCTAGTGGACTAGCTTTTGGTAGCTATGGTCCTTTAACTTTCATCCTCCTCATCCTTTGGCTATGCTGGGGCTGATGAAGCATCTGGAGGACCACAGGCTAACTCTCCCTACGCTAGACTATAGAAGGTTGAGGAAGCACATCAGATTATATCTGGCATGCCAAGATTGTAGCCTCAGTGCCACCGTTCTTCCAACCACTTCCTCACTTTTAGGGAAGGGGCTGTATCTCAGTGGTAGATCATCTGCTTTGCATGCAGAATAATCCATGTTCAATCTCCAACAATTCCAGGTAGGGCTGGGAGAGAATGTGGTTCCCAAATATTTTGGGGCCACTTCCTGCTTGATTCCATAAACTCATCCCCTGTGCCCCCTACCCTACTTACCCTACCCTAGAGAAAGCATTATTCAGAATAGTAATTTTCATGACCCACCAGGGAAGATAATAGCACAACAAAATTCAAAATGGTAGCAATTAATTGCACATTTATTCAAAATCCAGTTAGAACTTGTTAGTTTAATTAATTCAACAAAACTGATGAACTTGATCCAGTGGTATCAGCTTTGCAAAGTCTGATTATCATTTACATGTCTAATGCCCCCTGCCACCCTCTTGCCACTTAGTACCCCCCACGTAACCCCACTGCCCCCCAGGGGGTGGTACCACCCACTTTGGGAAACACTAGAGGAGGTCATACTAAGCTAGATAGACCAATGGTCTGACTTGGTGTAAGGCAGTGTCGTACATTTCTATGCCATAAAAAACAGCAGGTGGATGAATAGCATGCATGCAAGTCATATTATAGGGATATCCGGCCACTGTGCTATTTTAAAACTGGATATGTTGTAGTGAAAGTAGATGGAGGTGAGCAGGAAAGCATCAGGTTCCTCCCAACCAATCATGTTAAAATTACTTAGTTTAAACTTTCCTTGAGTGTGTGCACTTTGTCAAAGATCATACCCATGGCATGTTCTCTGTCATTTTGAAGCGGAATAGACTGCCAGGTATAAAATTCTAATTTAGACTCTTAATTATCTGCCCTCAGGTAGGCTCACAGTTCATCGCAGGCCAAGAAACATCTGCAAGGATTGCATGATTCCCTCCCCCATTTCCACACTGATATTTCATTAAACAAATTTATTCAATTGGAGAGTTTAAACTGCAGACACTGCTTTGTGAGCAAATCCAGCCCTGGGTTTCTGGCCTGTTTTCATAAAGATGGTCGCTGTAGCAAACCAGCTGGAGCAGGAAGTAGGTGCTTCTTGCTATCAAGGAAACTAGAGTCTCCATTGTTGGATCCAAGAGGATCCCTAAGTTAAAGACCTGCTCCTTCCAGGTGAGTGCAACGCCACGCAGAACAGGCCGTCTTCCAACCTCTTGGGTCTGTGAGTTTCAAACACATAATATTTGGATTGGCTAAGACATGGCCTAAGCTCAGGTGAAGGCTTCTGCCTGGCTGGAATCTCACACCCTAGTCACCTTGTGTGACTCTGGATGCTTGGTTTGCACCACAACAGGGTTCAACACTGGGTGCCTCCCACAGAGAAGGCTTGGGTGCTTCCAAACCCTGTCAGAGCAACATTCCATCGGCAAGGGCCGAGTGGATTCAACAACTGATCTTTGCCCTACTGTCATGCCAACCCTGCTTATTTGCTGAAGTCAAAAGAAATTTGACCTGATTTTCACCCAACTCTGGTATTCTGTTCAGTCGTTTCACCTCTTTCATGGGCCATATAATGTGCCTGCCTAGGCAATAAGCATCCAGTGAGACAATAAGCAAAACATTAAAACAACCTGTGGGTTGTTACAGTGCTTCAAAGAAAAGACATAGTGGCCCATGCTGAAACCCTAAACTGTGGTTAATCTTAACTATTTGTTGAAACATGTCAGCTTCACAACTCATGATTTGAATCAGTAACGTTGGATATGGTCTCATGCACTAGATAGGGTCTGATGATAGGGTCTTCAATTTCAACCACCCATTTAACAAAAACAGTTTTAAGGTTTGCTTCTCTCTCTCTCTCTCTCTCTCTCTCTCTCTCTCTCTCTGTGTGTGTGTAAACACACACACACACACACACACACACACACACACACCCTCCTGGCAACATTTGTCATGGTCTGACTCCATTTATGAAATTTCTATTTTGCAGGCTTCAGTTCATTACATTTTGCGAATAACTATTGTTCACCTCAGCCATCCAGAAAAAAACAATTAAAGCAGCAGGTTGTCAGGCTCCACAATTGCAAACTAGCCAGCTATTGCACATCTTTGAGTGGGGCAGGGGTTTGTATCTCAGGCTTTGTCACTGCAATTACAGTTTGAGTTATGGAGGCAGCAGCTGGCCAAACATTTTATTTCTTCTTCATCTTTCTGAAACCCATCATATTTTCCCCCAGATTCCAATCAGAGTAGAGATGACAATAGATTTTTTAAAGGGGGTGTGGTGGTGGGGGGTTGTAATATGTCTTGCCAGTGTCAGTCAAAAAACTTTTTTTCAATCAAGATTCGCTGGGGAAAAATTTGGCTCACAATGAGGTGGGCTCCTATTCTGAGACATGCCTTTGTAGATCAGCAGTTGGAATTGATTGTGTGAATATAGATATATGATATAGATATAGATATACCGGTAGATGATATAGATATAGATATACCGGTAGATGATATAGATATAGATATAGATAGAGATAGAGATATATGATATGATATACGAGAGAGAGGTTTATGAAGCTAAAGCATATTATGCAGAAGAAGTAATTGAAGGAATGTGGTGAGAGATTTTCTATTTTGAGCTAAGTGATAGTGGTGGACCATGTTAGATTATTTATGTTTTAATACTTGGCCTGGATCTCCTCAGACAATCCTTGGATGCCAGCTTGGAAAACAGACCTAGAACCAGAATTTTGTGGAGAAGGGGCTTGTCCAAGCAGGTAGCCAAACCAAGAACTACTGCCCAGTCACCCTGAAACCCTTCCTTTATAGGGTGCAAGTGAGAGGCTGGAGATAATGAAAACTGGAAAACTCTGAGTGAACTCCAAGGTAGAACTGGGAAAGAGTGATTCCTGATAAAGCTGGATGACTGCAAGTTCCCAAACTTCCCTTGTGGTTAGCACTGTGTGGAGACAGAGGTTCATGTTTGGACATCAAGGTAAACCAGGGACACCCCCCAGGTGTTGCTGGACTGCACCTGCCATCATCCCTGACAATGCCGGCTAGGGATATTGGGAAGTGGAGTCCAGCAACATCTGTAGGGCCACAGGTTCCTATCGCTGTGCTAAAGCATATTTTAGTGTGTTGAGAGCAAACTACAGAGAGCCTTCAGCTCACAAATTTCCCACCACCCCTCTATTGGTGTGGTCTCAATGAGATCAGAAGATTTCACTACTTAGCTCAACCCTGAACTGTGGCTAATATTTAGGGACCATCTGCACTGTACAGTTAAAGCAGTATCATACCACTTCAAACAATAATGGGTTACCCCAAAGAATCCTGGGAAATGTTGTTTGTTAAGTGTGCTGAGAGTAGTTAGGAGACCCCCCTTTTCTCATCACAGAGCTACAGTATCCAGAACAGCTTGTCAGAGAATCTTTGTGAAGTATAACTTTTCCTTAGATTTTGGCATGAGACCTTCTTTTCAGACCACCCCTTATAGACATTCCCTTGTAGATCTTAAGGCGATGCTGAGAATCTCCAAACAACTTCTCTTGAATTTTTGTTATTTATTGGAACATACTATATTTTCTACAGCATTAATGCTTTCCCACCTGCTTCATCAAAATGTCACTGCTGATTAAGCTCCCCTCCACAAATCAGAAATTGATGTGAATTACATGTTCTGTGCCTGTCCTTACAATAACAAGCAAGTTCATCCCTTACTGGGAAGTAGATCTTGCAGCATCAAGGAATGCATAGATGTCTCTCCTTTTTAATTCTGTTATTACTAGGAGAGGAAATGCTTTTCATGCTGAATTTAGCAATCAAAGCATTATCAAGCCGGAATCATTTATTGCGATTTTTGTGTGTGTCAACCTTAATGCCCAGACATGCCAATTTTGCATGGGATTATCCTTGACAGTTTGACCTAAAATGTATTACAGAGGTCTGTTGTTGCTCTCGTTCTTTTGAAAGCCAATTCTGTAGCCTGTGGAGGCAGGGTGGGGAGGGGAGGATAGTATCTGCTCTCTGATTTTGTAAACAGAAGAGAATGTGACCCTCAGACTGAAGAAAGTCTTCCCCACTCTAGGCCTATGTGAAAATTCTGGATATGTAGTTGCCCCAGTGAACCAGTGCCCCCCCCCCCAGCCATAGCGAACACCTCACTGATGTGGTAGTAACAATTCTAAGCATCCACTCAAACACACCAACCTGCCAGTAATCATACAGCAAAGCACCAATTAATTACCATCCCTTTGCTAAGTGATTTGTCAGTGGAGCTTTAATAAAGTGTGATCTCATAGTAGCTGTTGTCTCCTTGAAGACACTGGTGTTGATTGAAACTTCAAGGCTCTCTCACTGAACAAAGTTGTTCCATAAAGTAATTTTAGTCTGGGTTGGTTTTACGTTAGTCAAAAAGCAGGCCAGCAGCTGGCTTTGATCTTTCTCAAGTGGTGACAAACTGTGGCGGCTTAAGGTAGAAAACCAAGATGCTTTATGGTATTAAATTACGGATTTAGAAGAGTTGGGGCAAGAATCTGTGTTTAGCTTGTGGGAAATAATGGGACCTTTTTGTGTGTGCGGAAGTGCTTCTGCAGCTGTTGAACTGACAAAACATTTTCTGCCCTGATCCAGCAAGGCAGATTGATGTGTGGAAAAGTCTTCTTTGTGGTACTAAGAGCCCACTGAATGGCTGCGCAGGGAGAACCTATGGACATTTAGACCACATTCACACCATACATTCGAAGCACTGTAAAACCACTTTAAACAGTCACAGTTTCCTTCAAAGAATTCTCTGTGCTGTAGTTTGTTAAGGGTGAAAAGAGTCCCCTGGGAAGAGGGCTTGACTGTTAAACTACTCTGGAATTGTGAGGAAAAGATGGGTCTCTTAACAACTCCCTTTTGTTGTGCAAGTCCTCCCAATCAAGTGTAATAGTGAAACTTGAATTTGCTGGTATGGGATTGAATACCACTCAAAAATAGTAAATAGGAACAATCTGGAAGCTCTCTTACCAACATGGGTGGGGGGGCGGAGAGAGAGGTGGTGCTGTGATTAAAGGGTTGGACCAGGAAACTGATGACTAAGGTTCAAATCCCCACTCAGCTATTATGCTCACCTTGGACCAGTCACCATCTCTCTCCCTAGCCGACTCAAAGGATGTGAGGCTAAATAGGTGGTTGGTTTGTTTGTTTGGGCCTTTAAACCTCAGTTAAACATATGCCCTGAAGGGGGAAAGCAGGAGACATATTCAGACTGCCTGAGCAGCTGCTTCTCCTTGCTAGCAGACCTTTCCCCACAGCCTTTGGGAGCCCTGGGTCACCTCAATCCATGCCAGGGTAATCCAGGACTGCCTCAACCCAAAGTGTCCAAATTCCAGCTCAACCCAAATCAGCTTGTTTTGGTGCAGGATGTGGGATTTGGCCAGATCTGGTGGACAGTATTATCACACACAAACACATTGCGCGAGGGAGAGAGGAATGCATCATATATATAGCAAACCTCATTGGAAGTCTTTGTAAAAATGGACTGAACTAAGGATGCTACCAGTCTCTAGACTGAATAGCTCGTCCAGAAGTCAAGGGTTTGGCACAAAGCACCTAGAGTTCTTTTCCCCACCCACCTCTTCTTTTGTTCCAGGACACACATATGGAAGGTTTGTGAAAACAAGTGGCTTGAAGACAAAGCATCACCTTAGTGATGAACAGCTTATTTAGGAACCGAGACATTATCTGGATCCACATTCATGTTGTTCGTGTTGGGCTTTGCCGTTTCTAACGCGCTGGAATTGCACACCATTACCCATTCTGTTGGTTAATTTATGAAGTGTGAGGAATAAAAGCTGGTTAAAAAATAAATTTACTTTGGAGATACTTAATCTTCTCCCTCCACCACCACACGCACACACAATGCGTGCTGTAATTAACATATTAATCTGCAACAAACGCTGAAAGTTTCCTCCTAATCATCCTTCCATATATTATGTTTGACATATCTGTTATATTTCACTGCCTCGTCCCTCTGCTCGTGGAAGGATGAAAACATGCAATGAAATCTGACACATTAATAATACAAAGTGTACGACTTTTTAAAAAAGAGAGAGCTGGCAGCTTTATTAAAAGGTTCCCTCTCTCTTTGGGAAGAATGTGATTTGCATGTACTAAAAGACCCTTTTGCGAAATGCTTGGGGAAACACAAGGAAACCAAATTAAAAATGGGAAATTATGACTTCCGGAGGCGGCGCAAAACGGCAACTGTTTTGCAGCAATCTCAGTGACTGGAATGCAACTGAGCCAATTTACTTGGAAGCTGAATTCTGGACAAACTGGACTTTACCATGATGAATATTATTGTTAAGAGCACATGCCTGTTTAGCTGAAGCAAACTTAGATTCGAAAGCTTATTTTGGTGGGAAGCGGGTTCTGTTTAACACCTGGACATCTGAAAATACCTCTTTCCTGCCTGCATCCTGGATGGAGAGAAGTCTTTGTGTGGGTGTTGGGACCTGTGCCTGGAATCTCATCTCTCTCTCCACCCCTGTTTGCTTCTGGCTCCACCCCCTTTTTTCTTTTGCCCAGCCCACAACTTGCGTGGAGCCTCTGCTGCGTGGAGCCTCTGCTGCTGCCAACCTTGCATACATTTCATGAATTTGTGAGGGATGTGTGTGTGTGTGTGTGTTTCAAAACCCATCTGTATTGTTTGATCAAGGTCAAAGCTGCTGTATTCTAGCAGTGGGTTCAGCATTCTTCTGTGAGCACTGGAGCCTGTGAAGAACAAATAACTCTCCCCCTCTCCCCTACCCAGACTCATTTCCACAGTTAGTATTCAAGTAGTGAGTTGGCTAGGGCGAGCAGATGATGTCCAGGCTCAGAGGGATTATAATTAAAAGAGAACAAAGGGAGAGAGAACAAAGGTGGAGTAAGACCTGATGTGTCAAGGAGCTGGAGGAAGTTGGATCAGTTGTCTTAAATCATCAGCGATGGTGTTAGATCATGCCAGGCTTGAACTGCCTCACTTTTTCCTCTTTCGTTTTGAAGAAAAGTTTGCCAGAGGGATTTTTCCTTTCTCTGTCTCTCGCTGCTAAAGGCAAATGCTTATAAAGATGGTATCCTCTGTTCTCCCACTCCTTCCATTTGGAGCCCATCTGACTCATGGACAGAGTAACATGAGGGGAGAGAGTCTGTAGTGGTGGAGCCACCAGTTCAAAAGCCCTGCTGAGCTGGCCAGGGTGGAGATTTTTGTGAATTTTTCTAGAAGCAATCAGGAGTGTTGGAGTCAACAAGCCACATCCATTGTGGCTTGTGAGTTGCTGGTCAAAACACACAGAGAGCGAATGTACAGTTAAACTTGTAGTCTGAGAAGCATAGAGACTTGTGCTTTCATATGCGACATGCCCTCTCAACAGCTACCAGTCTCAGAGTTCCTTGTGCACAGGGAAGAAAGATGGTGAGAGGACCAAAGCCTCATTAACATCAGAATCATTGATCCCAGGAATAGTGGGAGGCAGTGCTACTACTAGGAATTATAGATCCAAAATAAATGAGAGCAAATGTCTAACACACACACAGGTTTGGGTGCATAATTTCAGCAAATCTTAGTAGTGAGGGGGGAAATGATAGCAGCTCAAGTACCATGGACAGCACCTTTGTTGGCGAATGGAGGACACGTTTATGGATGCAACCGACAAACATTTTGTTGGCTAACCTAACTGTGCTTTCAGATGGTCAGGCAGATGTACCTTAAACTATTATTGCCTGCCTCCCCAAACCGACAGTTCAGAAGTTAGACTTCAAAGCAAGCCACTGAGAACTTGGGACCGTTAAGCATACTCTTTCCACTTCAGCAAGATTGTTTAATTTAGAGGTATGGTTTATTTTTAAACAAGTGGAATGGGGTAGAAAGAAGCGTGTTCCCCCAACTGTGTTGTATTTCAATTTATTCCCTGGAAGCTTTCTCTTTGAAGGTTTATTCTAGCTATTTTCAAAAGGATTGCATCAAACCTGTTTGCTTACAGATCCCGGTACGTTTACACCAACATTTCTTCCTCACCCCCTAGAACACCCTCATTTATTTTGTTCTCCCTTTCTTACCCGAGGAGCGCCAACTAATTAGGTTGTGTTTTTTTAGGCAAATTAATCTTGAAGTAACACTAGGAGGTGAGAAGTTAATTTTCTCTCATTCCCTGTTTCTTTATGACTATCGAATTATTCATGAGCATTTTATGAGGGCCTTTTTTCCAGCACTTCATCTCAGCAGTTTGGAAGGAGGGGTGGTTCTGGAAGGGGGGAGTAAAAGAGGTCAAAGGGTTTGCAAACTTGATAGATTCTGGGCTGAATTATGATACTCACACTTTTATTTGAAGTGATAAGTTGTGAGAAGGTGGCCACATTTGCCTGGATAATATTTTCCCTGAATGCCTTCAGAGAAAGAGGTTTCTGAAATGTGGTAAATCTTACAATATGTTAAGTATCAGAACTGGGTAAGTTTTAATGGGCTTAGCTTTAGTCTTCATTCAGATCCAGCCACAAGCCACCAGTCACCAATGCTGGCATATTGTGATGATTATGTAGCACTTATTTCTACAGTTCCCTCAGAGTTCTTAGAACTTTGCAGTTCCTAGGGTAAGGGTGTGAAATTGGATTAGGCCACTGTGCTCGATGCCAGATATAGGATGGGAGGGCATGGCTTTGCCAAAACAGTGTCATGGGCCAAATGGGGAGGCCTAATGAGTTAGATTAGCTTCAACCAGAGCCAGGGCCTTTTCAACACTGGCTCCGACCTGGTGGAATGCTCTGCCTCATGAGACCAGGGCCCTGCAGGATCTGATTTCTTTCTGCAGGGCCTGTAAGGCAGAGTTGTTCCACCTGGCCTTTGGCTTGGAGCCAATTTGATTCCATCCCCCTCTTTCTTTTTTCTTTTTCCTTTCTCCTCCTGGGATGAGGCTGCATTTTAATATTTTAATGTTTAATGTTTCAGTATTTTAATGTTGTATTTTAATCTTGTTTTATGTTGTATTCATTCAACTTGTTTTTATTATTGCTTGTTAGCCACCCTGCTAACCCAGCCTTGGCTGCGGAGGGCAGGATATAAATAAAAATTATTATTATTATTATTAAGGGTCAAAGATTCCCCACCTCTGTCTTATAGTATTCCCCTCTTCTTTTGCAATTGCAATCACATTTGCAATTGCAGAAAAATAGATTCATCAACTCCTTGTCAAATCTTACCTTGACTTCCAAGCTTATAAAAGTTACTGCTGAGTCTGTGGCTCAGGACAAAATTGTTATTTTGTCGTGCCGTAAGTTTTTGTTGCTTACAGCACATTTGGATCTTGTTTAATTTTCTTCATTCACATGCCCCTATAATAAGGCATAATCTCATGTCCTCATGTCCAGAGCCCCATATCTGTGCAGAACCTCGTACGAAGCACTCCTAATGATACAGCAGAGAGGAGCAGGGCAGGTGCAAATCTACAGGGAGGCAGTTCTATGAGTAGAGTGCCACCATGTCACCACGAAACAGGTCACATCAACTGGTGAGACTGTGGATTGGGCCTCCCCCAGCAGATCTTATAGCAAAAGTCAGCAGGTATTGGAAGGAAGCTTCTTTAAGAGATTGGGCCTCAAACCAAAATGAAACCACCTGATTCTCATCTTCCCAACTACTGTGCAGATTGGAACTTAATTATTCCACTGGCAGTACCCAAACATCATGCAGTTCTTGGCTCCAAAAAAGTAACATGGTGTGCTTAAGATATGTATTTGGAAAGAAAATACAGTTTTAAATGTGCTTTGAAATGTATTTTTTTCCTGTGGATTTTCTTTTAATTGCAGATCAATGCAATGGGAATTATGGGGAAATGACACAAACCAGAAATACACTGAATGTGTCCATTTCAGCTTTTAAGTCCCTTCTGGAAACTTTGTAATTGGGGGTGATAATTTCATCTCTGTGAAGACTAGCTTTCTTTCTTGTTACTCATCCTGGAGCTGATTCAGTGATTTCTCCCTTTCCCCATTTCATTTCTGAATTGAAGCTACATGGAGAATACCTAAGAGGAGTTATGCGCATCTAATTAGCCGTTTGTCAAAGTTCTAGAAGCCGGTTTGTTTGAACGCACCTCATGGAAATGAAATAGACATGAATACATCCTTCTTAAGTGATGTTTCATGCTTCTTCAGAGGAGTTTGCAGGGAAAGGAGCACTGGAAGCCATCCCAATCTAGGATGTTCTAAACCAAGTGTTTAGAAATGCTAAATCAAACTTGACAGTTGGGAGGCCGCCTGTCACAGCTTCAAAGAAATATGTGTCTATCAAACTGACTGAGGGAGGCCTAAATGCATCCATTTCCCCTCCAATGACTGACAGGATCGCATCCAAGACCTGTGAAGTTAGCAGGTCATCATGATGAATATACTTGTTAAGAGCACATGTCTGTTTAGCTAAAGCAAGCTGAGAAGGCTTATTTAGGAAGGAAGTGGGTTCTCTTTAATATCTGAACATCTTAGCATTCTCTCTGTTGTCTGATCTTTACAGGCTGCATTTTCATCTCACTTGTTGTTTGCTTGCTGTCTGGCTAGACCTTAGTTTTGTATCACATCCCACTGATTTCTTAGGGACAAACTCCGCATGCTGTTAAATGTGTCTCTTAAACTCAGGGGCCCTATAGGCTTTCCAGTTTGGCCCTTGAAACCACATCCAGTCACAGGATCCCTTCTAAAGGCTTCACCTGCATACCAAAGAATCCTACAAAAACATTCTCTTAGGCTGTATACTCTTGGCTTCATCAGCCTTTTTTCCTATCAGGGTGGAGCTCTGATCCCAGCCCCTAAGTGGCAACTCTTACACAGGAAATTCCCAAAGGTTAACATGGTTCAGAATTCTGGCGGGGCTCCAAAACAACAACAAAGGGATTGAGAAATGGGCAGATTCTTTTAACTCAGAGCAACATGACTTACCATAGAGACTTTTGCATGGAAGTCAATTGAAAAGATAGACTAAAAAGCAAGTTTAAAAAGTCTGTCAGAAGGAAAGAATGGCCATCACAGAGGGAGAGTGACATGTCCACTTTGCAGACTTGGCTTGGCCTCTTTCCATTTACAGGGAACCTTCTGATAAACAGGCGATTAGATCCTTAATCAGAATAGCTGATCAATTGGGCTAGAAGTGTTTGTGGGAAAAGAAAACATCAGGGAAAAGACAGTAAGAGCTGTGCCATTGCAACAAGGCTTATCTGCTCTGGATTCCCCCCACCAAATGATGTGCATTCAACCAATTTTATTACCACTGCCGCCTTGTGTCAAAATCAAAGCTACATCACTTTTTTTCTCTTCTTTTTTTCAGAAAAAAGGGACAGCAGTTGTTGTGGTGAAGTGTAATTTCCTGATGGTTTCTTAAGAGATTTTGCCTTGAATTTATAGGTATTTTAGAAGAGAGAATTGGTGTATCTTCTCTCTTTGCGTGTTCTTGAAACCACAAGCTGTGCACAGCATGCTATCAATTAATTTAAACTAACTTTCCATCTGCTCTGACAAGTGCAAGGTTTTGACTGAAAGACAGTATGATGGAGTGACATGAAATACGCTAATAGCAAACACTAATGTAATGCGCAAGGCACTCTTCTGTGGAAAATGGAATAATCACAGTGCGGATTCTTCTCTCTCCACCCCCCCCTCCCAGTTTTTACTCCATGTTAAAGGCTCACTTTGGTGAAAAATGCTTAATGTTCTCAAATATTTTCCCCATCAACCCAGGAGTCTTCAAGGCTTCTGCAACAGAGATAAAGATTTAAATTTTACATAGTCTTGTAATTTTAAGAATCGGATGCGTCAGATCAATTCCTTTTTAATTACCGCTTTAATCAAGCTTTATGTTATGGAATTATTCCATTAGTTTTCTGCCATTAAAGTAAAACCAAGTGAGCGCTGGCTGTGCTTAGAAACTTGAAAGCTTGCATTTTCATTGTCGGTTTGATAGCGGTGCAAGTTGGGTTTCTTTCTTTCTTTTTTTCTTTCCCCGATCGTGTGACAAAAGTAGCAACAGCCATAGTGAAATTAAAACAAGCAAGGCTTCTGTGGAACATGCACTGGAAATGACAGCAGCTATATGATAGCTGCATTCATTTTAGAAAGGCTTTGTCACTGAAGGTGTATTCCACCATCAAGACATTATTTTGGTTCTTTCTCTCTTTCTCTCTCTCTCTCTCTCTCTCACACACACACACACACACACACACACCACTGAAGAAGTGTGCATGCACATGAAAGCTCATACCAATAACAAATTTAGTTGGTCTCTAAGGTGCTACTGGAATGATTTTTTTTATTTTGTTTCAACTATGGCAGACCAACACGGCTACCTACCTGTAACCTGCCACTGTATTAGTCTGCACTCATATGCACTTAAGAGTAAGCCCCATTGAACTCTGTTTGATTTAGAATGATAGAATTATAGAGTTGGGAGGGACCTCGAGGGTCATCTAGTCCAACCTCCTGCAATGAGGTATCTTTTTGCCCAACATGGGGCTCAAACCCATGACCTTGAGATTAAAAGTCTCATACTCAAGGTAAGCATGCATAGCATTGAGCTGTACATCACTGCAGCTATTATATTTCACTATTCATTTATAAAACAATCAGAGTGGTTTACAATGGTGGTAGATAAACCATACAATAAAAAAAACAAAATTTTAAAATCAGAGATCAGCTATTATAGAAAGTATTGTCACAATTTCTAATTTGTCTAAGGAAACAAAGGAAGTGGGTTGGTACCGTAACTTGCTGATAGAAAGTCAAAGGCCAAAGTTGAGAGTTGGATATATGTTAGCTAGAAGCTAGAAGCTGGGAACAACAGAGAGTCAGAGTGATGTTTTATTTCTGTTTGAATCCAAGGCTGGGGCTATTGGGGGCGGGGAGTGGGGAGCAAGGCCCCCTTGAGGTGTTAATGCTGTGGGCCCCTCCATCATGGGCTCAGCTTGTATATATGTGTAAGTAAACCATATGTCCTAAAGACACTACAGTCTCCACTGTGCCCCATCCCAAAGGAAACATGAATGCTGGGTAAGCACCCAGAACCCCTGGAATCTCTCACTGCTTTGAGATTGGGGTGGGGTACAAAGGTGGTTAAATTCCTTTGTAGCTATTATCTTTTATATGCCTTTAGCTTTCTGCATTTTAACTATGTTTGTTTTACTTTTTGTGAGGCATTTTGAGCCTCTCTTTCAGGGAAAAGATGAGATATAATTAAACAAAATAATAGTAGTAGCAGCAGCAGGAGCAGCAACAGTAACAGTGGCCCTCCATCCCTGGAGATTTTTTATTTCCCCAGTATTAGAATTCTTGTTCTTTCTGCTTCGTTTTCGTGACTTTTCAGTTTATGACTTCTGGTTTATTATCCTGTATGTATTTGGTCCTTTTTATTGCAAGCAACTTTGGAGGTTTTTCTCAGCCGCATAGCGGGGCATAAATTTTAAAGAGTCATAATAATAATGAGGATGATCATTCTTACTATTGTAGCAGCTTGTCAGTTGCCTCTGCCACATTTATGGCGCACCTATTTATCCACTTTGGCAGACAGCAAGAAATTACACCCACCCACGACCACCAGCATTGCTGCACAGGATACGTTATTAAATGCTGAGCTTTGATTCATCAGGGTGCTTGTTCTCTCTGATATTTTTTTTAAAAATATAATCTTTCTTTTATGGCCCAAAGGAAAGCAAGAGAATCTCTTCTAGTCTCTGAGATGCCAGGATAGATTGGGTGTGCTCCCTACTGCAATTCAAAATTCATGCCCTGAAAAGCAAACCTTCCTACTGTGATAACAGGCGCATTACAAAAGCCTGCAGCAGCTGTGATAGTCTTGCAAACTGCTAAATAATAAAACACAGCTTTAGTGTAATGTGAAGTCCTTTGGGCCATGGAGACTCCTTCCTTGCTATAATTAGAGGGCCCCTCTGTAAGTTACAGAACAGAGGCAACAAGCTGGAGGAGAGATTTTGAGTTTTCATCCAGCTCCCAGCAGTGAAGGAAAGCACATCATCTTACCACAGCAGTAAGAGCAATGGCCCTTGTCTCCTGTCCCTAGAAGAGGCGTCTTTAGAAAAACCAAGAGCTCTGAACTGTCTTGGCAGAGGATAGGTACCCCCCCAAATATGAGGGACTGTATAGCCTAATCCCATCCCATTTCACCATCATTTTCCTGCAGATTGTCTTTTTTAAGAGTACAGTCATACCTTGGTTTTCAAACAGCCTCATTCTGGAATGTTTTGGCTCCCGAATGATCGAAACCCGGAAGTGACTGTTCTGGTTTTTAAACATTCTTTTGGAAGCCAAACATCTGATGGGGCTTCTG
Organism: Podarcis erhardii; assembly: GCF_964252035.2. Taxonomy (NCBI): domain Eukaryota; kingdom Metazoa; phylum Chordata; class Lepidosauria; order Squamata; family Lacertidae; genus Podarcis; species Podarcis erhardii. The sequence continues at coordinate 37,947,887 of NC_138511.1, forward strand.
CTGCTTCCAATTAGAAGCCACACTTTGGTTTTTGAATGCTTTGGAAGTTGAATGGACTTCCGGAATGGATTCCCTTCGACTTCCAAGGTATGACTATACATGAAAAGGCTGCACTCCAATTGCATACCTTTCAGTGCATTCATTTGCAAAATATGAAAATGCATCCCCCCCCCCCAAAAAAAAATCCACTGAAGTACATAATACAAATGGGAGTTGTGTTCTAAGTCATAAGTAAGTCCAGGAGTGTTGAATCAGGCAAGTCTTCTGTGAGAAATATAACAAATTGCTTCCTCATCTCTGTGAAGAAGGCACATTGGTGAATTTACACAGGAATATCAAAAGATCCCTTGTATTAAGTGAGCGCTTTGTTCACAGTGGCTGACAGTGGCTCTCCGGTCCTCCAGCCCTAACCTGGAGATGTTGGGGATAGAAAATGAGACCTTCTGCATGCAAAGATGATGTTCTATCACTGAGCTACTGTCCTTCTCCGAAACATCTTTCCACCCAACAAACACACACCCTTTCCAAGAAAGGATACTTATAGGAACATAGGGAGCCACCTTATACAAAGTCAGACTATTGGTCCATCTTGCTCAGTTTTGTCTACATAGATTGGTAGTGGCTCCTCAAGTTTTCAGGCAGGGGGATTCCCCTTCCTACTGGGGAATATGGGGATTGCAGCAGGGGCCTCCTGCTTTATCATTGAGCCCTTCCCCAAGGTGGGAAGCCATAACCCTGATTCTATTGTTTATTAAGAGACCTTTCCTGAAGTATGTTCCCTCTGGGTTGCAAATCCACGCTTGCTTTCTGAGCTAATCTGTTGCTTGTTTTTTGACCCTGCTTTAAAAGGTTGAGACTGGTGGGAAAGCAACTATCACGTACAGGGAACCTTCTTGCTACAATATCCCACTGCTGGGTATTGGCTTTTGGTCTTTATGGTCATTTTTTTTTTCTGGGTGCGACTTCTGTAAGCAACTTTTGTGTACAGAAATGCAACCTTCTGATCTATGATTGCATGCTGCTCTTGGCCCAATGTCATGTGATCCTTGGCTCAATGCATTGGTTCAACACAGCTGCCTGCATTTTTGTACTCTCCATCGCAATGAACTTTGGGAGTGAAAAGGCAGTGACTCAGTAGAACAGGCATAGGCAAACTCGGCTCTCCATATGTTTTGGGACTACAATTCTCACCATCCCAGGGTCCTGCTAGCTAGGGATCATGGGAGTTGTAGGCCAAAAACATCTGGAGGGCTGAATTTGCCTATGTGTGCAGTAGAACATCTGCAAAAAGTTTCAATCCCTGGATCTCCGAGGTAGGTCTGAGAAAGATTCCCTGCCCTATTCCATTGTCTATGCCTGCAGTAAGATTGAGGGCACAGAGCATGCTGTCACATTGGACACAATGGGAATGCCATTCCTGCCTTTGATGGGGGTAGGTTTGCCTCACTCCCCTCTGAAAGGAGATGTGAAGTTGCCTCCTCCTCTGGGAGTGGCCTTGAGGCCATGTGTCTCTTAGAGTCAACCAGAGGGTTGGACCAGCCTACTATTTAATGACTCCACCCCCTCTGTTTCACTTTGCAACAGTCAGTCTCTCTCCCTCTATAGTGTGAGTTTCAGCTAAGCACCTTTTTTTGGGGGGGGCTATTGGGACTCCCCATATTCTCCTACTTTACACTGTAGAACACCTCTTCCCACTTTGGCTTCATTTGGCTGTTTGACCTACAGTGCTGGCAGCTAAGAAAAGATCTCAAACTATTGCCACTTTGTGGCATTGTGGGAGTGAAAGGTGAAAGGTGCTCTTTCCAGATTTTGATACCAGAAATTGATATTTGAGAGGGTTCCCTTTGGGCCTGGCATGCACATCATGGTGAATGCTGGTCAATGGGGCCAGAATGCCCAGTTTGGACTTCCATTAACCAAGTTTTACTTAGCAAGGAGGGAGACTTTCTTCCCCATCCTTGGCTGTGGAACATATAATCTGCTAGTCTGCACGCCCCGGGGAGAGGAAGCATTCCGTTACACATAAGTAATAATTTCCCCTGTTTGCACCTAGTTCTTTAGTTAGTCTGGTAGTCTTCTTTTTGGATGTGAGTGTAACATGTCCTATCACTTAAGCATTGTAGCTTCTAGAGACTTTGGGTCATAACTTTGCTGTTCAGCTCAGAAGATTCATGGAAGAGAGAGAGAGAGAGAGAGAGAGAGAGAGAGAGAGAGAGAGATGCATACAAATGGTGTAGGTGAATATTGGGTTGAATAACAAAAGAAAGAATGGCATAGAAATGACAAGCCAAAATGTCTTCCATTGAGCATCAGTCTAAATCTATAAGAAAAACAGTCATTTGAATTACTCCTCATTGTCAAGTGGGAATCTGGCTGGGTAGCTATGTGCTTTATCCAATCTAGAATTTTGCTGTGGCACCCAGAAGAAGTTCCGTTGGCATTGTTTTGCTTTGATCTTTCAGCTTTGTAAATGCCGAACAAAAATGTACATTAATATATGCACATGAGCAAGATATGAACAGGCTCCCAAGGCACTCTGGCAATTTCTCCATTTGTGACTGCTATTGAAAATGGCATTTGCCCGGCTAATCAGCACAATTTTTTGATTAGCTTAATAACGGTTATATTAAAGTTGTGCTTTTAACAAAAATTCTGTTTAAAGAACAAAATTATTTAATGCCAGGGCTGTTTTTACATGTGCCTTTCTCTCAATGCAGATGATTTTGCACATGATGTGCCTTAACACTTAATAAATATTGCATTTAATTAAGGCAAAAAAAATTAAATGTTGTCTTTTTCATGCAACAGCAAAGTTTTTATAGGTTCTCGATATCTGGGTGAAATGAAAACAACAGTGAGCTAAATAAAATATTTGCATGCTTTTGCTGTTCCATTGGCTTCAGAGAATCCCATTTTTTATATGCTCAATCTAGCAAATTAAGGGCTAAATGCGATTTGCTGAGTGGTGGGTCAACATGTTGTTGCAATCAGATTCATTAGTGCCAAGAAAAACAGTTTCCTCTTCCAACCTTATCCTATAGGCTTACAATTGAATCTTCATTCAACTTCATTTACCTGAGCTTGCATCTGTTTAAGGTCAACGTCTGTACCACATTGAAAAATGACACTGTTTGATTAGAAGCTTCATGGATTTGTGTGGGCTAGCTTGCTTTAACAAGCCTTCTTACATTCCTGAATGAATACCTAATCACAACCTTTTTCAAAAACTAAGAAATGGCATAAATGGGATTGGTGCCTGTTTTTGTAAAATTTAGTTGCCAATGAGGCAAAAAAAGACACAGATTCATCCATAATCCATGTTTCATTCCACATTCCCTATGGTTTCAAAACATTTTGATCACATACAACATTTGGGGAATAAGGGCCTTCCACCTTCTGAGTGATGCAACACTGACCAGAGATGGACCATGTTGATAGGTTTACATCTGCTACAGACAGAACTGTATTTACCCTTATGCTAAATATGCAGCAACAGAGACACAAAAAGAAAAAATTCTCAGATTGCTGCACTATAATAGGATCTCCAACTCCCTGTTTTCTGGCACCTTTCAATCCCCCGTCTCTCAGAAGTTGGGATACTCAGGTTTGCATCTAAATACTACTTAGAGTAGATCTATATCCAATATTTTCGGTGCGCCAGCTTTGAGTATGACTGACACTGAATACATGCTTTTGTAGACAATGTGCAATGACTTTTTCAGGATTGTGGTCTGTCCCTTATGTGTTGTCAAAGCATTTTCCCCAAACAATGTATAAAACCCAACTTATGCTGACCTGCATTGGTCCAAGTCATGGTTTTTTAATGCACTCTGGCGCACGACTGGAGGTCCTATGAACATGGCTCAGGTGTCTTAATAGAGAGGCCAGCTTCCCAACTCAAAGGGCTAAGAAGGCTGAACTGTACCCCCTCCCCACTGGACTGAACAGGGAAATCATTGCAGATGGTGTAGCAACATCTGTGTATCGTTTGGCCATTGAAAATATTTGGAGTGGGGGAGCGTTTTTTTTTTTAAAGGGCCAACATCTGGTCATGGTTGGTATAACAAAGAAGCTTGAGAGAATGGTTTCCTTTCAAAGCACACTTGCTAGTTGGTGTAAGAGTATGAAAAACTAAATGTGCGGTTGGATTTCTTTAATGATTCATAAAAAGCTACTGTAGGAACAGAGGTATGACATAGAAGGTAACGCTTAAACATACAGCATGGTGTGTAAGTTTTTGTTCAAATCCAACCCAAAATATACAGCTGCGACATTCTCTTGCATAAGAAAGCTCTGCAATTCAAACTTTAAATAAGCAACTTTATTAAAAGAGTCTAAGACACTTACCTTACCCCTAGTTACTGTCAAATTCTATTAAAAGCCACAGTCTGTCAATTTAATATACTTCTTTCTCTTTTTTTGCTGATATTTCCTTTGTTATAAAAAAAATTTGGTGTGAGCTTTGTGGATCATTTACAATTTATTAACAAGATGGACGTCTTGGTACAATTAGAACTTTGCCATTTCCTTACATGCTCACCAAATAATACTTCCCCCCTTAAAAAAAGGATTCATATTCATACATAATGAACACCCTTTATTCCTACAGTTTGCAAACAAGTGTGGTTATTTTGCACGGACCAAAAGAAAGAGGGAGTTTTCATTGTTAGTTTTCATTTAAACTGTGTGTGTACCTGTGTATGTATGTATATATACTATATTCAAAACAAATTTTATATATATGTATATATTTATATAACAACTTTCCCCCCACCCCACTAGGTGTGCTCAAGTGTCACTTTAATGAGAGCTAGCTTCCAAAGGCATTGAGAGAACTGGTTATTAATAGGCTGTTGAGGAACTTTTTTAAAAAAGGGGCCACCAATGGGAGATCTTGATAGGTGTTCTCATATGCATGAGTTTGAATGACACTACAGACTCCCCCACCCCTAAAGCTCATGACTGCCTGGTGCCCAACCACTGAATTCTCAAGTGTTTTCATTGTAAATTATCTGAAGGAGAAAATGCTAGATGATGGCATCAGTTTTTTGCCTATAGCAAAGTCAAAGGGCACACCTTCCGATCTCTTATTTATAATTGACAAACAGGCTGTGTTCAGTTGTAATGATAAACCAGCATCGAGATTGAACATTCCTGAATTGCTGAGAGGAAGAAGCAAATCCATAAGCCTTGGCATCCCATTACTTCTGAACCTGGGATTGTGGATCCGCCCCCCCCCCAACAGCCATGATCACTAGCTAACATTTAAGCCATGGTTTGCTGTTGGTTGATGGATTGTAGATTGTTAGGGAGCAACAAACTATAATCCCTTGTTTGGATGGTGTGAGAAATCAAGCCTTCCTGATTTGTTCATCCTGCTTGCTCCAGGGGCAATTGGGCAATGTGTGCCAGTATGTTGCTTGTTCCAGATAAGCAGGGTGTGGGTGTGTGGCCTCTTGTCATGTACAAACATGGAGGCTTCATTCTCATTGAGATGGAGAACCTGTGTGTGGGCAATACTACTTCACACTGGTTGGTGTGTTGTTGTTGGTTTTTTTTTTTGGGGGGGGGGTTCACATGATGGAATGGTACTCAATGCAGGGAATATTCTCACATCCAAAAACAATCCATGTCAAGGAGGAAAGGCTGGGCTAGAACTCTTTCTCCCTGTTGTGTTATTATTCTATATGGAAGTATCCTTTTTCTACATTGGAATTTTCCATCATGTGAACCTACTGTCTGAAATGGGACAGTTACAAGAGCTTGACTACCTCACTAAAGGAGTTCTCAGTGTTGGCACTCTGCCTGTGAAACTCCCTTCCAAATGAAATTGGGTCGTCCCCACTCTACCTATGTTCAGGCACATATTTAAAACTCATCTGTTTGCTCAGGCCTTTGAGGAGGTGTTAAGGAGATATCATTTGATTCTCTATCAAAATGTCATTGATGTTTTATTATTTGTTTTTTAAACAGGTGTTTTCTTTTAATAATTTTCTGCCCCGTGCTCTCTTTGGGAAGGAGAAGGATATAAAATAGATTTTTATAAAACCAGAAATATCTAAATAGATGATCCATCAGCAAGAGCTACTTTCTTTTCCCTAGAACACGGTTAAGTGTTACTTTTCCCTCACCTTCCACAGCAAGCTGAAAGAGTAAAATATTCTTGGATGTGAACAGGAAGGATGAATTAACAAAAGGTATCTTACCTTTTGGAGAATGGTACCAGACTTCTTTTCTTAAGGAAGTGCCACCAAATTGGTTATTTCTCATGGTACCACCACAATTTGTTCTCTTTTGGTCATGCTTCAGAGTAGACCCACTGTGACCAGTGGAACTCAAGTAACTCAGGTGCATTGATTCAACATGTCTACTCTGAGTATGACTAATATTGGATCTCCCCTTTTATATGCAGCTTGCACAGCGAGTTGAGCTATTATTGGTATGTTGATCTGTTACCGAGCCTTTGTGCTGCTCTGCTCCATTGACCGTGAGCCTAAGGCGAATGCCATACAAAAGCTAACCCTATTGTATATCTCTTCTCTCTATATAAATATATATACATATACATACACTCATACATATACAAATACTAACCCACAGACAATTTTTTTTAAAACAGTTGAATAGCAACAAGTCAACAGAGAGAGAGGGGAGGTGGAGTCCTTCTGTAATTCTGCTCCCAGAAGATCAGATTTATGTGGTGTTTTTATTTTTATTTTGTAACCGTTCGGCGAGCAACTACATCAACCGTCCGTCTTCATGGGCGAGGAACCCATTGGTAAAGTCAGACCGAGGCAGGAGGTTTTTTTGTCAGAAACTTATCGTGCAGCTGGGAGGACAGACAGAGTGAAGTTGCAAAGTGCCACATTTGGCACGACTGAGGCTTAGGAGTGAAGGAATCGTAAGAGTCAAAGGTGATCTTCTGACTGGGATGGCATATCCTTTGCTTGCTTGTCACCATGGCAACTCAATAATGTCAGCTTCAGGTGTCAGCCAGGAGTTCTTACAGACCTAAGCGATGGGCAAATAATGTGTGGTTATTAGCAAGCAGGTGACAATTTATATATATATATATATATATCCCTTTTAATCTGAAGGTTTTGCTGGCTTGATTGCTTGCACATGATTAAGCAAGGCACATTAAATTACCCATGTTCAGAAGCAATTATTTATGACAATTTACAGCTGGAGGATAAAAGTTCAAAATGTTACATTGGTCAATTGCAGCCCTTGAGTAATATATCTTTAGAAATCAGTCTAGGAAGCTGAGATGCAAAATGAGAAACAAAGCGGAGGGAGGGGAGACATTCAGGAAATTGCAAGAGGATCCATAATCCATCAATGGATTTCTGTGTGCTATTAATGTTTACAAGGCATCAAGAACAGAAAGGGAAGGTGCTATTAATGGCCTTTGAGAGAGTGTTCTTGAGCCCAGGTGCTACCACCTAGAAGAGCCTACCCCTACCAGCTTTAATTAAAACAGTGGTGGGACATGGAGAAATGTTTTCCAAAATGTTTAACTTCCATTCAGAATAATATAGGACCAAGTGTTCCTTTAATACAGTCATTTAATACTATCATAATACAGTGGTACCTCGGGTTACATACGCTTCAGGTTACATACGCTTCAGGTTACAGACTCCGCTAAGCCAGAAATAGTGCTTCAGGTTAAGAACTTTGCTTCAGGATGAGAACAGAAATGGTGCTCTGGTGGTGTGGCAGCAGCAGGAGGCCCCATTAGCTAAAGTGGTGCTTCAGGTTAAGAACAGTTTCATGTTAAGAACGGACCTCTGGAACGAATTAAGTACTTAACCTGAGGTACCACTGTACCAGAACTTGGGAACATCCATTGAAACAGAATGTTGGAAGATTCAGGATAGATAAAGGAAAGTATCTCTCCACATATCACATGCTAAAACTATGAAATTCACTCCTGCAGGAGGTCACCAGCTTTAAAAATGGATTAGATGAATTCCTGGAAGAGGAGGCTGCCAGTGGTTCTAGCCACAATGGAGATGTTCTACCATGAACACCAACGTCTGGGCTTCACACATGAGGAGAGTTCCTGTTGCACTTGGGTCCTGCTTGCAGGCTTCCCACAGAGGCATCTGTTTTGGTCAGATCCAGCGGGGCTTTTCTTCTTTTATTAAGAATGGTAAGTTCCTTATGTTCTTATATAAACTCACCCTTGAGTACATATTCAAGATCATTTAATATAGAGTTAACACAGCTTTAACTATCTGGGCATACTCATAATCACAGTAATGACTGCATGGATTTGTTTCATATGCTTAATGCATTTTTATGAGTGAAATGGAGATTTTAATCTGTGCTAGTTACTCCAAGAGTGAGCGGTTGAGCCCTCCCGCCCTTTTGGAGGCAAACGTGCAGACATTTGGTGGCTGTGGCGAAATAGGGGTCGTCTTATACATGGGGGTGTGTTATACATGGAAAAATATGGTAAGCAGTGTCTATCTTTTAAAAAATACCAGTAACGTTCTATTTACTTTTCTGAAATGTTTTATCATCATTAATTCAAAGATGTTGAAGCCAACCAATGATTTCTGCTCATGTAACGAACTTTCCCCTCTCTCACTTCTACCCCCATGTGCCCCACACAACCCTCCACATCTTTTCTGGAGGGCTAGAGAAGCCTCCAGAACAGATTTTGGAGAAGTGTTTGTGGGGAGAAAGGAGAAGTTCTGTTGCACAAGTGGAAGTCATTCTATTTCTGCGATGACTTGGTTGGCTATAACACAATGTCTTTGTTTAGCTGCCTTCCTCATCAGCTTGCAATGAACCTCTATGCTTAAAGCACAAAGAAACAAAGATGCTTGAAGATTTTTTTAAAAATCCAAATATTGTTAAAACTGTTCTTTTCAGCCATACAGAAATGACAGTCCCAAAGAGAAGGGGACTTATTAGCATGCAAATAAATTCACAGTTCTGGCCTCCATTTCCACTGCGCATTCCACTGATTGCTAAACATATACTGACTAAGCAAGACCCCAATGGTTGTTACTTGTTTGCTAGATAGTTATTGCTGTTTGTTTTGAATAATTTGTTTCTGTATCTCTGATACAGGTACACTGGGCTTTGTGTGGAATACTAGAATACTACTAAACGATTTGTTTGTTACACAAATCAAATTTTATGCTGAGTTTCTCTAGCTCGGGAATTATATGATTAGGGTTCCATCATTTTTGACCATGAAACTATGCTATGTTTAACATAACATTTCTTCAAGAGGAAGATCCAAAATGGAGATCATCTAAGTCAAAGGTCATCTAAGTCCTCCTGGTAACCACCATAACTTCTGCTTCAAGAAAAGCAATACAGTGGTACCTCGGGTTACAAAGGCTTCAGGTTACAGACTCTGCTAACCCAGAAATAGTACCTTGGGTTAAGAACTTTGCTTCAAAATGAGAACAGAAATCGTGCTCTGGCAGTGCGGCGACAGCAGGAGGCCCCATTAGCTAAAGTGGTGCTTCAGGTTAAGAACAGTTTCAGGTTAAGAACGGACCTCTGGAAGGAATTAAGTACTTAACTCAAGGTACCACTGTAGATCTTGTACTAACCCAAAGCTAGGTACCCTGCACCTTTGGGGTGAATGCGATCTCATCCAGAAGAGATTGAACTACCCTACCTAGTTCTCCAGCATTCTTCATTAATAGTACCTCCACCTTGTAAGTCAGTGGTGGGGAACACATGTTCCTCTGTAAATTGCTAGATCATTGGCCATTCTGGCTGGGGTCTGGGGGGATGGAACAACAGCCGGAGAACAACAGATTCCTCATCCCTGTAGTAAAGATTAAGTTTTTACTTTGTTAAACTCCATCAATTCCTGAAATAGCTCCAGACATTGGGGTATCAATTCTAGTGCCTCCCTGAACTTGAAATACTGGAACAAAATAAATAGCTTTGTATGTCAGCTGCACACTGGGGCTATCTCAGCCAAAACCTCTGGATGACTTCACCCATTTTAATGTACAGTGGTACCTCAGGTTAAGTACTTAATTTGTGCCGGAGGTCCGTTAACCTGAAACTGTTCTTAACCTGAAGCACCACTTTAGCTAATGGGGCCTCCCGCTGCCGCCGCGCCACCGGAACATGATTTCTGTTCTCATCCTGAAGCAAAGTTCTTAACCTGAGGTACTATTTTTGGTTTAGCGGAGTCTGTAACCTGAAGCGTATGTAACCTGAAGCATATGTAACCCGAGGTACCACTGTATTTGTTAACAAGCATAGAAAACAAAACAGAACTTTGTGGTGACCAAAGCTAATGGACTAGAAGAGAAATCTCCTAGCACCACCACCTGGATCCAGCCTTCCAGATGGGAACGGAGCCACTAAAGAGTGACAGCTTGTATGGCCTATCCAGCCAGATGGCCCAGAAGGATACCATGGCTGATGCTATCAAGTGCTGTTGGGTGATGATGAAAATGAATCAACGTGATAGCACTTCCGCTGTTCTTTTCACAGCGCAGGTCACGTCATCCTCCAGAGTAACTGAGACAATTTCTATTGCAAAACCAGGTCTTAAGACTGGAATGGCCTTAAATGATCAATTTCATTCAGAAAATGTTAAGAACTGAATGAGGCCAATGGTCGTCTAGTTCAGCAATATGTTCTCACAGTGGCCAACCAGATGCCTTAATGTGAAGTCTAAAGGCAGAACCCGAGCAGAAGAGCACTCTCCTCACCTGTGGCTTCCAGCAGCTGGCATTCATAAGCAATACTGCCAATGACTGTGGAGGCAGAGCACAGCCATGAAATCAGCCATCCATGAATTTGTTTAATTCTCTTTTAAAGCCATTCAGGTTGGCTCTAGTAATATACAATCATTGGGTTGATAAGGATAGATGTTCAAGTTTGCTAGCTGATCACTCAGTTTCTTCAGGGGGGAGAAGCACAATTACCCTCTCTCCAGATATTTATTGAATTAATCTTCGGATGATTAAAAACATGCACTTTCAGCATAAGGTTCAATAAAACCTGACTGCTACTGAACAAGGAGATGGGAAGCTGATCAGAATCAAAGCACTAACAAGACGGTCAACAGTGTTCAGGTTGCTGATTTACCCACATCCCCTCCCTAAAGGAGGATGGGAGGAGGAAATTCATGACTGCTTTTTTAAATGCCAGAGTGCTTTCTTCTATACCAGCGATGGAGAACCTCAGGCCAATCTGGCCCTTGGGACTCTCCTTAGGACACGCCCCCTCCCAAACCCTGCTTTACACCCTCTTTGTGTGTCTTTTGGCTAATTGGAATGTGCCCTTGAACTGTAATAATTTTTCTTTGCCTGGGAAAGGGGTGTTTGAATATGTGTAGCAACAAGCCTCCTATGCAAATATAATCCAGAATTCCAGTTGCTGGAAACTGCAGGAGCAGAGAAGGCTCTTGTGCTCATGTCCTGCTTCCAAGTTTCCCACAGGTCTCTGGTTGGCCACTGTGAGAAGAGGATGCTGGACTTGATGGGCCACTTGTCTGATGCAGCAGGCTCTTACTATGTTCTTGTGAAGGAAAAGGCAGTGATTTGGGGCTAGCCACCCCAGTGGTGAGTCAAGGAGGGAAAGGGTTAGCTGAAGAAAAGGAGAGGCAACACACTTGGTGATATAGTGATTAGTGGGGGAAGGAAGACTGCTTAAACAAGTAGATCTCAGAAGGACTCTGAGGATATGAAAGGCACTAAACTCCTCTGAGTGAAGAGCTCACTAGGTATTTTCTGACAGCAAGAGAACCCTTAGGACTTTGAAGATCCTTGAGATCCATAGTGGGAACTCTCACATATATCTAGAGTTGGCAATGTCACCAGTGGCTAATCATGAAAATGCTACTCTGTAGAAACTATATTGCACAATCAGGGAATGCAACTGAAGGTGGGAAGTTGAAAGAAAAGAAAGCACCACGTGGCCTTGGCAGCAAATAAAAAAAATCAGCTGGTGTAGCTTTAATTTGGAATGCTGAAAGTCCTCCAACACTGCTGCAGTTTGGAATATCACACACTGAATACTGAATCCCATGGAAGACAAGGAGATAAATTGGGTTAGATAAAAAATTGATAAACTTGAGCAGACTGAAATTGTGATTTTCTGTGGCCTCCCTGCCAGCAGAGCAGCAGCCAAAATTTGTCAAGTAAATTATCTTCTGTGAATTATTGGCTGGTTTTAGCTATAGACTGTTTTAAAACAATTCAGAAAATGACTCGGCAGTCATACGCCTGACATTAATAAACCGCCCAGAAAAGAAACACAGTCTATTACAAACCAGTAATTTAGCTCTGTCAAAACCAGGGAATATTAAACATTCCCCCCCCCCTCTCCTCCTCAAGATACACCACATAAGGCATCAAGGTTTAATCTTCTCAAGTGCTGCTTTCACTTCTGAGGAAAAGCTGATAAAAAAACAACAACTGGATCACATAGTAGGAATATTTCCGAATGATCAAGTATTTATGCCTTATGGATACACTTATCTTTCACATTTATTCATCGTCTCTTTTCCTCTTTATGTGGATGTGTATGCATAGAATACATATTTCCTATATGTATTTATTTCTTGTGTGAAATCATCCACAAGTTCCTGGCTTCATCCATTCATTTCAATGGAGTGTAAATATAAAGGATCAGCAAGCTTCACGTGGCTGCTAAGAAACTTCTTGTGCAGGGGTAGCCAACGCAGTGCCCTCCAGAAGCTATTAGGCTCCAAGTCCCATCAGCCCTAGTCAGTGTGTGACCCATGTGATGATGTCATTTGCAATCTGACATCTGGAGACTGTCAGGTTGGGGGAGGCTGCTTTGCTCCATTAACTGTTCCCCCAAATTCTGCTCACTTGAGACTCAAATAGATTTAAATCATCCAATTAATGAAATGTTTAATGGTTTATGTCTTCTGGATTTGTAGACTGGAGGGGGAAATGAGACTATATTGCATCTTAGGTCTTCTGGTTCATTGCTGAAATGGGAAAGAGTGGCATCATCATAAGTAGGGGGCGGGTAGATGCAGAGGACTCACCAGGGGTGAAGTCTTACCAGGAATTGTCACTTCAACTGGAAGGCTTGAGGAAATTAATAGATAGTTAAATACAAGGATATCTTTGAGGTTTATTTGCAATCAGAGTCCTGGCATCTGTGTGATGCGCCATTCCCCAGCACACCTGAGGCCTTTCACACTTAGTTTGACAAATTAATTTCAATGCAGACTCCACAAAACTCATTTAGTCTCTTCACATCGAGTTCAGTCTTTGCCTCCTCACTTTCCGGCAGGGTAATGGAGTGTTTAACTTATCGCTGCCAAAGTCAAACTTTGCACTTTGCAGACCTGGCTAGATCCCAAGGCAACTCAGAAAAGGGAGAGCACTAAAGGTTGCTTAGACTGACTTCAAAATGACTGAACAATTCTTTGCTCCTATAGCTCATTTCAAAGTAGCATCGTAGTGCTCATATCTATTCTAAAATGGACAGGAAATGTGGGGCACCAACTTTTGCGTATGGTAGAACTATATGCAAATGGGCTCTTGAAATCCTCTACTCTATTTCTAGAATCTGGAAGGAACATTTCACCCAATTTCTCTAGGGGGCAAGATAGATTTCTAAAGGTATTCACTATTATCTGTGGCTTATTTTTTCCCCCATGCTGGCTGGGGCTTGCAGGAGTTGTGTTTCCAAAAATCTGAATGGCACCAGGTTGAGGAAGACTCCTGTTCCAAGAGTAGCTAACATGTGACCCATAAGCTGCTGCTGGACCCCATCATCCCTGACTGTTGGCTATGCCAGCAGAAGCTGATGGGTGTTGGTGTTCAACAGGGCTGACATTTTGCCACTTGAGGCAAAATGCCACCTCGCTGTGACCTGTCACCACCACCAGTGGAGAAGTGGCACCGTTACTGGCATTGATTTCCAGTGAGATCTCACCAAAGTCTCATGAAATCTGGCACACTCCATGAGATCTCATGGAAGTCCAGTGAAATCTCCTGAGATGTCACCAGAAAGCAGCACTGACCCCAGCAGCTCTTCTCCATCAGAGGTGGTGGGGCAGGCAGGGTGCCCATGAGGTGGTTGCTTCACCCTGCCCCAGTGGGCGGACTGGGCCTGATGGTCAATGAGATATGGGGGGGCACCGCTTAACTGTCCCATGCACCTGTAATGGCTGTGTGAACTCTGGATACATCCTTTCTGTGGGTGTCCTGATTGCATATAATCCCAGCATGTGAGCTGAAGTTCACAAACTGGGAACTCTTTACAGTCAATGATGAACGACATCCTTCATACAGGAAGTGAGTGGCTCTTTTTAGGGTGTGGCGGAAAGCATGTCTCTGCTCCTAAATCAGCTTGTAATTAATTGCTGTACCCATGAGTAATGTGCAGCATACTGAGTAGAGGAACCACCAATGCAGTTTGAAGCTACTCTTGTACAGCAACTGGTCTATGTTAAAAGTCCAGCGAAGCTCACCATACAAATCTTCTTCCTAGAAAAGTCCTCCAAGCACCAACATAACATTGTCATTGTTTTAATGCCAGTAAAAGATTTTGTTTTTGTTTCTCTGGGAATTTGAAAGTGTTAATAACGTGATATTCCACTGCTAAAATAAGTTGTTTTAAATAATGTTTATGTATTTTTTAACATTTACTTTGGTCATTAATTGCTTTTGGGCTTTTTTTTTATAGGAACTGATAAACACACTGAACAAGCCTAGATGACCTGCAGAGATCTAGGTTTACCTACCCAGAAATTCCAGAGCACATTTTGATCCTGAGGGCCAGTGTGGTGTAGTGGTGAGTGTTTTACTTGGACCTGGGAGACCAGGGTTCAAATCCCCACTTGGCCATGAAGCTCACTGGGTGGCCTTGGGCCAGTCACTATCTCTTAGCCCAAGTTACTTCACAGGGTTGTTATGAGAATAAAATGGGGAGGAGGAGGACTATGCCTTAAGCTCTTTGGGGGGGGGTAGGATATAAATGCAATAAAACAAACAAAAATAGGGTCTGTATCCAATGTTAGATCTACTCAGGGTAGACCCACTGAAATTAATGGACATGACTAAGGGCAGATTCACAACATACATTTAAAGCACACCCAACTCACATTTAAAGCACACGACTTCCCCCTAAGAATACTGGGAACGAGAGTTTCTTCCTCACAGAACTTCAGTTCCCAGAATCCTTAGCATTTACATCTCCCAGGATTCTTTGGGGAAAAGTTAGCTTGAAATCTGTGTTTACCTACAAGAGAGCCTTACCCCATATATGCCCATTCAACCATTGCAATCGGCAGAACCAGCACTGCTACAGGTGGCATACAAAACTGTACCTGTTCCGCATTTGTACACACTCTTTTAATATGGCAGCAGCTATACTTTGGAACTTCCTGCCTATTGAGATCAGCCAGGCACCTTCACTGTACTCTTTTTTTTTGGTGCCTGCTAAAGCTCTTCTTTTTTTTAGACAAGCCTACCCAGGTGTTTAGAAAGTTGATGTGAGTTTCCATCTGTTTCTAGTCTATTGTTATTTAACTCTTCAAAAGACTTCAATTATTACTGTCAATTCTTTTCATTGATAATTTATTTATGAAATAAATATGCAGTGGATGTGCTTTAAATGTATGGTGCAGCTCTGGCTTAACTTAAGTCCATTAAGTTTGATGGATCTATTCTGGGTAGAACTCAGTTGTAGAATACTAGCTTTCTCCCTTCACATGGTTGATGCAGCTGGAATCCATCCCATCTACTGCTAGGGGCAGTCATTGCATATGCTGTTTCGAGATTATTTGCCATCCTGCAGTTTTTCAGAGCAGTTAAACTCATTCAATGCCCCCCCAACCCAAATAAAATAAAAACCTCAACCACATATCATTCCACTGACTTCCTGAACATATCCCAAGCTTAGATAATAATTGCTTCATTTAAATGATAATACCAAGATGTTTTGTTCTGGCAAGAGAATCACAGAGGGCTCATAGTCGTACTGAATGGCTCACACATTGTGCTATCTATCCTCCATTCCAGATTGTCAAACGTATGCACGCAGGCACAAAATTTGGCGTGGGAAGCAAAATCCTCACTTGACAGAGGGATTTACCTCCCAGGCAGAAGTGGCTCATAAAGTATAAGCACCAAGAGCGAAGCCAAGCAAGTAAGCAGGTTTTTTTCCTCTCCCTCTTTCTGGATGTGCGAGCAAAAATTAAGCCCATAATTTTGCTATCAGTGATGGGGCTATTTCATCTGCTCAATACACATTAAGGGTCTCTCATGTTTTCTTTTTTACAGCACCGTAATCTTTGATTATTCTGATAAATATTTGGACTGTGGGAGAATTTAATATTAAAAAAATAAATAAATTGTGGCAGTTCTAAAATGAGCCACCTCCGTGTGTGGAATCAGGGAGAAAGAAATGTTTGGCGTTGTAGCAAAGTGGTGAAAGGTAGGTAAGAAATCCGAAAGCATAACATAAAATAAATCCTTGGGCTGCAATTCTAATGTCACCTACCTGAGAGTAAGCACCATTCAATTCAATGGGACTTATTTCTGAGTAGATGTGGTTAGATGGCTCTTTGACCTGATTTCTCTGTTACTTTCTGCAGAGGCTAACAGTGGCATCCAATGACTAACTTAAGTCCATTAAATTCAAAGGGTCTATTCTGAGTAGAATTTAGTTGGATATACAGTGGTACCTCGGGTTAAGTACTTAATTTGTTCTGGAGGTCCGTACTTAACCTGAAACTGTTCTTAACCTGAAGCACCACTTTAGCTAATGGGGCCTCCTGCTGCCGCCGCACCGCCAGAGAATTATTTCTGTTCTCATCCTGAAGCAAAGTTCTTAACCCGAGGTACTATTTCTGGGTTAGCGGAGTCTGTAACCTGAAGCGTATGTAACCTGAGGTACCACTGTGATCCTAAGTTGTTAAACCTGTGGAAATACTGCAGAAAGCTGCTTTCATCTTCGGCCATTATTGTTGTATCAGGTTGACCAGAGATTAACTGACATCAAACTGTGTTCATGTGAACACACAACATTTCAAGGAAGGGGTGGGTCAGGGGTGCACACACAAGACCTGCCCCCAGTTCCTGTACACCCATGCCCCTATGCATGCAGCCCTTATCCTATGTTGTTAACTGAGGGGCTGCAGTAGTTGTACTTATGTTCAATTGTACAAAAGTAGAAATCTCCGTATGACCAGCAGAGTCCCCCACTGAGCAGAGAGTTCTGGTCACATTCAAGCAGATCAAATTCAGTAGGTCAGGGGTGAGAAGGCATGGCTTTTCAACTTCAATGGATTTTTATGGGGACTGATTTGCAAATCCAGGGACTGTCCCCGGGAAATGGGGACCTCTGTAACCTTAGTCTAGATCTGTGGTTCCCAAAGTGGGTGGTTCTGCCTCTTGGGGTGCAGTGGGGGCACTAAGAAGCAAGAGGAGAGCACTGAAGGTGTAAAGACTATCAGACTCATATCACTGGATCAAGTTCATCAATTTTGTTGATTTAATTGCTTTACTTGGATTTTGAATAATTGTGAAATAAATTGTTACTATTTTGACTTTGTCAGTGTTTTTATCTTCCCTAGTGGGTTGTGCAAACTGCTATTCTGACTGATACTTTTTAAAGGGTAGGGTGAGAGGTGGGCACTTGGAACAGAGAGGGTCGTAGCCTGAAAAAAAATTATGTAAGTCTAGGAATGGGGGTGGGGAGAGAAATCTGATGCCTTCTGGTTGTTGTGGGACTCAATAACTCTCATTATTCTCAAGACTTGCTCATGCTGGTTAGGGCTGATAGGAGTTCAGGGCCACAGGCTCCCCACCGCTGCTTTATATACACTGTAGTCTAAAACTGTTATTTTTCTGTTGACAATCTGCTTTATGCCTTCTATGAATGAGCATCATTTGTTTCCCTGTTGCTTGACTTAGAGCTGAGTCGGCATCTCTGAAATTAAGAGCTGTCATCCATCAGAGGCAGGCCTAGAGTCAACACACAGCACCCTTTGAAGCCACTGCATCCTAGCAAGGCTCCTCAGCACTGTTGCCTCTGCTGAGCAGAAGGCAGCTAGAAGCTAACTTCCCACACAGATCGAGAGTGACACTGTGGCAGATGTAGGATGTGAAACACATAGCAGTCAAGTACAACATGCTTTGTGCCAGCCAGGAGAAAACTTCCTGTTTCCTCCTCAGCTGGGACAAACTTCATTTGCATGTGACTAGATGTGGGCATGGCCTAATCTGGGCAAGAGGAGCATACCTCCTTCTTTTGCTCCTCTTCTCCATTTTGTTTTTCTACGTGTGAGCAAAAGTGACTACTTGTTCACAGTCACTTGGGACTAACTCCCTTATGGGATAGTTCCACGTGTGTGTGTGTGTGTGTAGTAACCTAAGTCTGCCTTTAGGGATCCAGTTGTGAACTGATGCTACTGCGAAGAAACTACTTTTATAGTGACTTTAATAAGATTGTCATGTCTACTCTTTCTAAGAGGGATAAGAAGGGATCTTAACAGGAATATAGTGAGGCTCAGATGAGCCTGCAACAAGCTAACTGCTGTACAAATTTAAAAAGGGGGAATGTTTGGAACTCTGCTAAGATATAGAACTTGCTAACACAAGTTAGGAAGAATATCATCAAATAACATATCCTCTCCTGCCTTTCTAAACATCCCCACAGCAGGTGCCCTGCAGTATTCTGGGGAAATGGCAGCCCATGGCTGGCTGCTACTTCAGCTAGATAGGATCATGACTGGATGACGAAGGTGGGGCGGGGTGGGATACTGATGAAAGAGGTCCTACCCTGAATGAACTTCCACCTGCTTCTTCATCCCCATCAGTGGCATGAACACATCATTCAACAGAACCAGGTTGAGTGTGAACTAACTCTGGTGTTAGACATTTTCGGGAAACTTACAATATAAACTGAAGAGTGAAATGAAGAAGAGGACCATGCTGAGGTGAAGGGTCGAAGATGCGCTGCAGTCCATTTTGTATTTTGTGCAGGAACACACTTGGATTTTCAGTTCTGTATTGTTAATTAGAGGCGGTTTCCCCGAGTCGGTCACCAAGATGGGGATGTTGTAGTTCGCCTTCTTCAAGTTTTGTGGCAGAATGAGCTGGGCGTGGGTGTCTGAAATGAAAGAGGAAACAACAATTAGGGGACATTTAAAAAAGCTTCGACGTCTTGTAAAGATATCTTTCTCTGCCCAGGTTCTTCCTGATTTAAAAGATTATTGAATTCCTACCACAATCTGCATTTATAGCATTGTTTTACTGCTTTTTATAAATGTTGTAACTGTTTTATACTGCCTTATTGTTTCTATAAATGTTGCATATACCGTTTTGATCTTTTAAAGCCTTAAGAAGTTTAGAAATTCTTTCAAATAGATAGACAAATTCCTAAGAGAAATCCACAAATATCAAATTCCTGAAGCATTACCTCCATCACCCATTCTTATGTAAAGAAAGGAGGAAAAATAAGTTGTAGCAAAGGCAGTTCCTGAACTGCTGCAAAGAATGTAACTCAAAACATAAATAAAATTCTGAACATAATTTAAATTGCGAATAAAACTCAGTTCCAGAGACTAATCGGCACAGCAAAAATCACGCAAGAATTACTCTCTATGAAACACAGTAGAAAGATAACAAATGCTGCTATTATTATTAATGTTACTACAGCAAATATAAACAGCTAGGATTCCACCAAGCAGCGTAAAGAGATGG
The DNA here is from genome assembly GCF_964252035.2 of Podarcis erhardii. NCBI lineage: Eukaryota > Metazoa > Chordata > Lepidosauria > Squamata > Lacertidae > Podarcis > Podarcis erhardii. The sequence goes on from NC_138511.1 coordinate 37,967,578, forward strand.
CAGAATTACATCATTAATTTTCTTATTCACACGCATTGCAAAAGCAAACCATTCTGATCCAAAATTATTCCTCTTTTGACTCCACTTAGCCAGTGTGATTTTATGTGTCAACATTTCAACTAAAGCCATATCCCAACCCTTTTTGTATTAATGTTTTTTCATAGCTCCTTCCAAAAATGGGTAACCATTAATTCTGCTTCCATGATGACCTAACGTATCAACACTTCTCAAGTTTGTATTGCTATCTGAGAAAATGTTTAACAAAGCTAAACAACATTCTGGCTCTGTATGCTGATAGATCTCAAACCATTACTAAAGCTCAGCGAAGGCCAGAATGTGTCTATTTGCAATCATAATTGAGCAGGTAGAAAGGCATCTGCTGAGGAATGGCTTCAGCAGGAGAAAACATAAGACAGCGAAACACTTTTCCCCACACCTGCAATTTCATGAGAATAGAAACCCACCAGGTGTGCTAGTCATTGCATTGCATTGCATGGGATGGCTGTAATGCACTGAGCTGGTTCAGACTCCCTGAGTGTTCATTTTCTACTAAGGAAGTGGCAAAATTTCCCACACACTGTAACAGAAGATAATTCAACGCACTTCAGAGGCGCAGCAAAACTTAAGGGCTCCCTCAGCGGAAATCTGTCAGCCTCTTGACTTCCTTTATGTCACTGAATTTTTGGACAGCTTTTATAACAGTCTGAGTCAACCTCAGAGCCTATCAGGGAGACTTTGGCCAGGATTTGTGTATTGTGGCCAAAGGCGGTGCTTTCAACAATAGCATCAGAAAATTCTTAGTGCTTGGCCATTTCCCACAACCAAGATTTAGTTGGACTGTCTTCAGGTTGTATTTCAGCACACTGGTCCCACTTTCAAATGAGCTTCAGGTGCTTTGTTGCTTTTCAAACAAAACAGAGGCACTTGAATGAAGTGGGAAGCTGCACATCTGCCACACCATACAAATAACACAAACTGCTCCCCACAAAATCCTGGGAAATGTAGATTTAATGGTGCTGAGAAATGTAGCTCTGGGGGAAATGGTATGTTTCAACCATGCAAAAATTGTGCTTTACATATATGGTGTGTATGTGTGATCAAAGTTTTTTTGTGAGGCAGAGGCAGACTTGGAAGCAAAACACAAATCTCAGAAGGAAGAAGAGGAAAATATGAAGAAAATGCTTAGTAACAAAGTTTAATGCTATTTGGTACTACTGGTATTGCTAGCTAGGGATGATGGGGGAGGTAGTCCAAAAACAGCTGGAGACCCAAGTTTGGGAAACTTGGTATAATATATTGAATTGGAATCTCAAACATAAGTACTGAGAAATTTTTAAGGATGACCAGTTTTATATATAACAGTTGATTACAGATAAGAAAGTAGCCTTAGATATAATGGAAATATCAGACAGAATGGTTGAGAAATTTAACAAGGATCCATTTTGTGGATAACAGTTGGGGATGGATAAAAGGTGTGGGGAGGAGAGAGAACTTAAAAGATTGAATAATGGAAGGGGGTACTATTTCTAATATACTTACTGTTGATTCTTGTGATTTTCCATACTTTATCTTGTCCAGACTGCTTGCTCAACTCAAATTTAAATGGTTCAGCATTAGGATGAATATCCTTGTCTAAGGCTCCAAAGATGACCTTCACATCTTTCGCATCTTCACAGACAGATGAAACCGCTTGATAAAGAGAGGGGGCGTTGTCATTAACATCTTCCAAAGTAATCTGCAGTGTCCCTGTCCCTGTTGCAGGAGGGCTACCTATGGAAAAAGTAGCAGAGTTTTGTGAATTGGACATTTATGTACACTGTACAGTGGCACCTTGGTTTACAAACATAATCCGTTCCGGAAGTCCGTTCTTAAACCAAAGTGCGCTTAAATGAAAGCGTGCTTTCCCATAGCAGCGGGGGACTCAATTTACAAATGGAACATACTCAACAGGAAGCGGAACATGTTCTTATTCAAAGGCAAAGTTCACAAACCAAAACACCTACTTCCAGGTTTGCAGCGTTCTTAATCCAAGTTATTCATAAACTCAGCTGTTCTTAAACCAAGCCACCACTGTATTGCATGATCAAGACATCCATCAGCCAATGCTATACATTTTAAATGCTGTGTTTCCTTCTGGTGAGCATTGGCCTGTCTATATGCAGGCACTATTTTTATCCCCACTGCATTGTACCATTGGCAACTATAATCATCATCATCATCATCATCATCCATCAATAAATCAGTAAATATAAGAGAAATTAAAAAAGCCATATTGTGGGTAAGCATTACACAGAGCACTAATAGTGCAATCTTACGCATGTTTGCTCAAATGGGGTTTAATCACAGGTAAGCATGCAGTTAAGGGCCATTTCAAACTAAAAGTAATTGCATAAATCCTGGAACTGACCTTAGATTAGTCTTACTGGGAGGCTCCAATGACTGGGTTTATGGTTAGGTACCTTGCCAACAGCTTTTTGAAAACCAAAGTACACTGTGTCACCTGGATCATCTCTAACTATATGCTTGTTGACATTCTCAAAGAATGCTGATAGCTTAGTGAGGCAGGACTTGCCCTTGCAGAAGCCATGCTGACTCAGCTTCAACAAGGCTTATTCTTCTATACGCTTGGTTACTTTATCGTTAACAATATTTCCCACCAGTTTTCCAGGGACAGACATTTCTGGGACAGAAATGCCCTTGCTGCTGACATCTTGCTCTCTCCCAGTCTTTTTCTTCACTCTCCCTCCCAGGGAACCTGCATCAGACACACCAACATGTGCCTTAAAAAATTGCTGGTGATAATACATTCCTGTTTTTTCCAGTGTGAGCCTATCCACCCCACCCAGCTCTTTACTGGAGTGGAACTTGAAGCTTTCAGAGGGCCTGGGATGCGACTGTCTTGGTAGCTGTTAACATCCACCTACACCCACAGCAGGATTGTTTCTTCTCAGTTTTGTTTAGAGAGATAAGAACAGCAGCAAAACAGTGGAGAATGAGCTCCTTCTATTGAAGTGTGTGTGTGTGTGTGTGTGTGTGTGTGTGTGTAGAGAGAGAGAGAGAGAGAGAGAGAGAAAGAGAGAGAGAGAGAGAGAGAGAGAGAGAGAGAGAGAGAGAGAGAGAGAGAACAGGTTCCATGCAACTGACAGCCAATGCACTTTACACCTATGCTGGAAGTAACCAGACACAGAGGTTGGGAGGGTAGTTTATACACCATACGGTCAGTGCAATCTGTCACTCAGTGTCTGAAACAGATCCCCTGGAGGTACTGTGAGAACCATATAGACACTTGTCTTCTGGGAGCAGAAGTAAGACCAGCACCTCATTCTACTTAGGCCAACAAAGGGCTGACAGGTGTTAATAACTTTCCATCAGTTTCCAAAGTTGATCCAAGGGCCTTATATAAAGGTGAAAAGTGTGATTTCTCATTACTACTCACTTTTGCCACATGCACGCTCTTTCGAAACAACTGCTTTCAAAAGTAAACACATGCACTTGCATGTATCTTCTATGTGCTCTTGGAATATTTTCTCCACTTCTATAAAAATAATACAAATTGCAAAGCATTCACACAGTATTGGGGGTGGGGAGCAAGTGCAACGGGCTGTGGATTCCTTTGTACAACAGACTGGATATGTGGGTGGGGAGGGCAAGCACAGGCAGTCCTTTCAGTTTCATCTTATAACTGCCTCCATGCAGTCCATGTTTCACATAATCCGTTTTCCATGTGATACATAGGTACATATGTGAATGGAGAATGAAATGACTTCTCTGTGCCGCCACCAAGACAAAACATTCTCAAACAGTAAGGGACCCTCACATCTCTCAGCTACAAATGATCATATAAATCCAGAAGGCACAGACACAGTTCTGGGGTACTATTAGTGCACTGTCAGTGCATTGAATCCATCAAACATGCTGCTGGCTTGTTCTGGTGTGGTGTAGTGGTTAACAGCGATAGACTCGTAATCTGGGGAACCAGGTTCACGTCTCCGCTCCTCCACATGCAGCTGCTGGGTGACCTTGGGCTAGTCACACTTCTCTGAAGTCTCTCAGCCCCACTCACCTCACAGAGTGTTTGTTGTGGGGGAGGAAGGGAAAGGAGATTGTTAGCCGCTTTGAGACTCCTTTGGGTAATGATAAAGCGGGATATCAGATTCAAATTCTTCTTCTCTGAAACAGTGGTTACTGTTGTCCTTTGGGATTGGGAGGGTTAAAGTACAGAGACCAACAGTAGTTTGATCCAGAGCTAATAGTGGACAGAGCTACCTGCTGATTGGTTGTAAGTATGAAGGCAGGCAGGTGGGGGCTGGATGAGGGGGTTGGATGAGGAGAACAACACAATGTCTGCCACATCTGAATGCCCCCTAAGTCACAAAGTCCCAAGAACCCTGCTGGAGAAACAGGCATGCCTACGAAATGGCTCCTGACAAGTTTGGCAGGAAAGGGGAAAATAATGCTTTCTTTCTTTAGATCTCAAGAAATCACTAACTGTAATAAAATATTAGTTGTTAGGATGATAAATTATCCCAAGGATGACACCTCATCTGTTACAGATACATACATGCATAACAAAGGCAGAATTGTCAGAATTCAAGACTCTCTCTTTCTCTCTCATCACAAGGAGTAAAGGGTTGAATTCCTTTTAATGAAAAAGAAATTATTTCTCCCCCTTAGTGATGGACTAATTGAATTTTCAAAAAGGCTCCTATACACCCCCTTTTTGTTCTTGATATATTATTAAGCCATGTCAGAGGAGAATGGATGAAAAAACAGGCATTTGAATATTTGAAATATGATCATAAAAGACAGTCTTTCATGCACTTAATTAAAACACTATCTTTAATTCAGTGTATATTATTTCCACTGGGCTGATACTATTTTTTGCTATGCCCTCTTTTTTATCTTATATTAACTAATGTTGTATTCTTTTTTAAAATTTAGAACCCAATAGCATTACAAATCTGGCCCTGTTTCTCCATCTGCAGATACCATTTTCATTTGCTCTAACTTGTTTACATGTCATCTTCACCCCCTAAATGTTTTAAGGATCCCTCAGCTAATATGTACAATACAAGGAGCAGAAAATTGCCTCTTGTGTGCTCTGGTGACTTATCATCCATGTGTATTATTTATAACCACTTACATGAAATACACCAGAATTCCAAAAGGAAAGCAAGCAAATGTCAAGGTCATAAACTGTAACTGGTTAGCAACTTTGCAGCAAGAAATACATCAAAAGACAAGCTAGAGATAAATAGGCACATCCAGGGCTAAGTTAACTATACTATAGTCTCATTATTCGTTCTATTGCAGTTATAAAAGTGTATTTAGGAATTACCTAAATAGCTTTTCTATAGCTATTCCGCCTGGCCTTCAATTTGAATTAGCCTGATCTTCTATTCCCTTTCCCTTTTCTTTTCTATGAAGAAACCCTTCTGGGACCCCACATTTAAACCCTTCCCTGGTCTCCTTGCTGCCCCTAGTAGGAACAACTTGGCCAGTTAGCCCTGGTGATCATTTGATGTTTATGGATTGGGGTTTCCTCCCCAAAAAATGACCCCTGAATTTTTGAATTTTATTGACATTGATGCTGCATTTATGTTGTATTTTATGCTGTTTTTAAATCACATTTTAATCAATGTTTTATATTTGATGTTAGCTGCCCTGAGCCCAGTTTTTAAACTGGGAAGGGTGGGGTATAAATAAAAAAATATTTATTATTATTATTATTATTATTATTATTATTATTATTATTATTATTTTAAATATATACAGTATATGAGACAGTTGGATCAAGTCAACAAAGAGAAGGAATTATCAAGAGCAAGTTTGACATCTTCGTAAGGATGACAGAACGCTTTTGTAATAACAGCACTTAGGACTATCAGTCAATTTAAAAAAAGTCTTAATCATCTAACCAATTAAATCTGCATAAATTGGCATCTTTAAAGAAAAGTTGCTTGAAATGTGTGGTGCATGCTTACTCCACTGTGGCTGGATTAACAGTGCAAACCTATACATAACTGCTCAGAAGTAAGGATGCAGATGCATTTGCCATCTAACTTGCAGTTCCTAAAACAGGATGTGAAATGAAATGCAGATATCCTTTGAAATGAAGACTTCTTGGAATTTTTCACTGCAGTTTGCCAACCAAAAGAGGCTGCATTAAAGTCGATGTGTTTGAAACAGAGATGGTGCGAGGTTTGAAAATACGTGTGTTTGTTTGGCGGGGCGGGAAGTGTGCAGAATTTTTTTTATATGAGCAATATATTTGGAGAAATGGCTTGCAAAAATGCATATATTAGGGAATGTGCGTACAAAATTGTGCATATGAGGACACATGTGCATTTTCATGCATATGAATTTTCAAGATCTTTTTAATGCAAACTGATACAGAAATGCACTTTAGATTGCAAAATTACCCAGAAGTAAGTCATACTAAGTTCAATGACACTTGCTTCCAACTAAGTGTGTACAGGATTGCAGCCTAAGCTGTTTGCATTTAGGTCCTCTGAAATCAATATTTACACTGATTAACTTAAGTCCCATTGATTTCAGTGGCACTTGGAGTGCAGTTAAGTTAGTCCGACTCCAGCCCATTTTATTTTTATATGGTGACAGAATCTTAAAAAAAAAAAGCTTCCTTCCTGCTTTTCCCATGTGAAAGAGAACACCTCTTTTAAGATGTCATCTGCAGTATTTTAAGTACTCAAATTAAAAAACTAAATTGTTATTTAATCAGCTCCTTGAATTATTGGGGTCACCTTTTTAATTAATCAAAAAGTTTCTTAGCACTTAAATGCTGCACCCCCCCCACCAATATGTGTGTGTGTTTTGTACAATGCTACAATGTTGTTGGATGCTATAAATGCTCCATGTAAATAATAAACAAATTTCCAGTCATTTATACCCCACTTTCAATCGGGGGGGGGGGGATCTAGCAAAAGTTAGCAGGATGTAAAGTAAATTTTTGACACCAACAACCAGAAAATATAACACTGCAATAAAATAGCAGCCTCCCTGAGTGTTTTTGCCTGCCTGGAATGTGCCCCTGAACTCTTAACAATGCCTCTTGCTTGCTTGGATACAGGATAGAAAGGGGTGTGAGAGGGTATGTAGAAACTAGCCTACCATACAAAGCTAAAGTGTCACATCCGTTCCTTTGCCCACTTTTGCCTCTTGCTCCACCCACCACTGGTCTCTGGCCCTCAGAAAGTCAAATGTGGCTCACCAACTTGGAGAATGACCAGAGATGCTTCTACAGATGATCTCGGGGTCCTTATCCTAGACAGCTATTTTGAGCAATTCCGCTCAACACAGTAGCAAACTAGCTTAACAATAGGTCTATTTACATGTTAAACTGAACACAGGTACAAGTTGTCTTGACACAGGTACAAGTGTTCGTGTGAAAGGATGCGCACTTGCCGATTTGTACGGTTCACCTGCTGTGCGCTGGTACAGTTGCTTTACGTTCATTGGAAGTCATATGAATAAGTGTACAAGCGTACAGCTCACAGACCGTATACTCATTGAATGGAATGTGTGACACACACATGTACCCCCAGTGTGAAATGGTGTGTAGTGATTGATTTCTCCAGCTTATCTACTGTACACACTGAATGTTGCATTTGAATTACTGTATGAGCGTACAGCTCCACTATTTAGGCTCATTCACATGTTATGTTAATCACAGGTATAAGCTGTCTCTAAAGTGGTACAGGTGTTTGCGTGCAACTATTGTGTACATGGGTACACAGACTACACTTGTTGAATAATACATTTGACTGACTTTACAAGTGTACAGCTCAACTGTTCGTGCTCATGGATACACAGGCTGAACACTCATTGAATGCAATGTAAAGACACCCCTTTTGTGTACACAGATTGTACATGTGTAGAATGTAATCTGTGGTCATAGGACGACCAAGAAACAAAATGCTAAAATGACAGTAAAAATGTGTGCAATTAATGAGAACACAGTAGAGTCAAAAGCAGCCATTTGTGAATACAGAGAGACAGTATTATTAATGAGATTGAATATTTTTGATTAGATCAGGGGGTAGCTTCAAACCGCTAGTTCTTTGTGTCTGGCAATACCATAGAACATTTATCTAAATCCCTTTTCTATGAGAATTTCTTATCGGTGGCAATTAGGAGAAAGGAACTTTAAAGGAACTTTAATCAGAATTTCTAAATTATTCTGGAAGCCCTTCTTAGAGACAAAGTTATTGTCATCTCACAGAAGGGGGAAAAGAAAGAAAGAACCATGCTAATGAATTGTATTAACAGAACACTTCTTAAAGCTGTGGTATAGCTGGAAGTGAACATAATCTTAAGAAGTATAAGCGGCTGATCTCACTCTCGCAAAATTGCTAGTAATGGGGGGGGGGAAGGGAACAGTAAGCAAGTCTAAGGTGACAATTATCTTCTCTGGAAAGCTTGCAGACGTTTTGCAAAGTACAGGGTAGATGGAGTGCACAGATGGGGGGTTATTTTTTTCTGGAAACCATCCGGGGTCCATATGCCAGTGATGGTTGGGGCCAGTGGCTAAAGTGGGTAGACATCAGAGGTGGATTTGGGGCAGTGAGAATGGTTTCCCCGCACTGGGCACTGAGCTGAGGAGGGCGGCATGCCACAGGGCATCACAGTTATGGCATTGTGCACATGCAGAACAGAAGGTGAGAAGTGGGGAGCCACTGAATTCTGGGCTCACACAGGGCGCTGCTGAAATTCGAAAGACCAAAGTCTATGCTTGCTGACATTTAGACAAACAAAAAGCATTTTCAGAGTTCAAGGACTTTGCAGGCCAGGCAGGAACACTTAAGAATGATCTGAAACAAGGGTGGTGATGAGTGCAGCTCCAGTGGGTGTGTGGCCTGGATAGAGCCCAGAGGGCCAGATAGACACATGGGGGTCCATGTTTGGCCTTCAGGTCTGAGGTTCCCAGACCTTTTCAGTACTAGTGCTAAGCTTTTCAGTACTAGTGGCAAGCTATTTTGCACCCTAGGCAAGGCTAACTATTTGCATCCCCAATGTTTTTCTAACTTCAGTTTTCAAAAACAGATGTCTCATGGAAATAATAAAGTTCTTCAAAAGTAACACATTATCAGGAATTTATAATATGTAACAAAAATTAATCCATATAAGGCTGTGCCCCTCAAAGGTCAGTACTGCACCCCTCTGAGGTTTCCGCCCAAGGCGGCTGCCTAGCCAGCCTAATGAGAGCAACGTCCCTGTGTAAGGTCACAGGGTATGGCCTGAAGGTACACAAGGCCACCACATTGTTAAAGCTAAGCATGTCTTTTTATGGCCTGGATAGGTGACTTCCTGGAGACCACATCTATGCCACTTTCAGTTCCAAGATGGAACAAAGGCATGCTATAATTATAAGATAATGAAGAAATATATTAACATCACTCACAACTTTATTTGGGGGTGGTTTTGTTTCAACCCAATGAAGGAGGAAGTCTCATGTTGCTTTCCTCCAAGAGTGGGAAGGTATTTGCTCTTCACCATGTGGCTTGTTTTGGCTAACTGGCATGGGGTAGAAGGTTAGCCCCTCTTCTGACTCGTCCTCCTTCTTTGTAATGGCATCTTGCCCTACCCTTGTGTAGTGGGGGCTTATCCAGATGCCATTCACAGTTAAGTAGGAATTTGGGGGGAGAAGCCTGATTGGCTTTTGATAAATTCTATTTTCATCCCACCCATATTCAAAAATTGTTGTGCTTCAGTGAAGTTCCAGATTACTTTCACATTGTGAGCTGCTCTGCCCCCATTCCGAAACCTCACACTATCCCTGATTCAAACCCATCAGCTTTAATGAAGCCCCAGAAGTTGCTATTGGCTTGACAAGTCATTCCATCCTCCTCCATCTGAAAAAAAAGCTGCACTGGGAAAACCACATGCAACACCCATTGTACAGAACTCCAATTAAAATTCTCAGATTCAGGAAGCACTTTTGTGTATATTGGTTGGGGGGGGGGGAGTTGCCCAAAATCTAAACACTTTTCTTCTTTCTTTCCAGTGCTTTCAATGCTTTATATTTCAACCCAGTTCACGTAGGCAGCTCTTTCATAGGAGACAGTGGAATTTATTCCGAATTCACTGCTATGTATCAAAGAGCACAATTTAGGCCTGTGATGACCTCAGTGACCTTGAGCTTAGACTTGGATTTTCCTACCCCAGTGCTCTCATTTCAGCCTTTTCCTTGCCTTTGCTTTTAAGGGATGTGGTGGCTGCTACACTCTGTGGGCTGCTTTGTGTATGTATTTAATATCGTTGTGAAAAGAAAGAGAAAGAAGTGCTTCAGAAAATACCCAAAGATGGTTCCGAACTTGACATGTGGCCATCCAACCAAATCCCTAGGTGGATCGAAAAGATGGCATTCCTCTTTTTAAAAAAACACTTTTATTAAAAACAACATGCTGCATAGTTGGTGACGGGGAGGAATCTAAATGCTTGCATAAAAGGACTAGAAAGTTGAAATGGTGGGGAAGGGAGTTGCAAACTATCTAAATGCAGAAATGTGTCCCTTTGCAAGGTCACACTCGTTTATCAGGTTTATTAACCTAGAATAAAGAAAAGTGATGACAAACTTAAACAGCATCTTAAAAAGCAGAGACATCACCTTGCCAACAAAGGTCCATATAGTTAAAGCTATGGTTTTCCCAGTAGTGATGTACGGAAGTGAAAGCTGGACCATAAAGAAGGCTGATCACCGAAGAATTGATGCTTTTGAATTATGGTGCTGGAAGAGACTCTTGAGAGTCCCATGGACTGCAAGAAGATCAAACCTATCCATTCTTAAGGAAATCAGCCCTGAGTGCTCACTGGAAGGACAGATCCTGAAGCTGAGGCTCCAATACTTTGGCTACCTCATGAGAAGAGAAGACTCCCTGGAAAAGACCCTGATGTTGGAAAAGATTGAGGGCATAAGAAGAAGGGGACGACAGAAAACGAGATGGCTGGATAGTGTTCTCGAAGCTACCAGCATTAGTCTGACCAAACTGCGGGAGGCAGTGGAAGACAGGAGTGCCTGGATTGCTCTGGTCCATGGGTCACGAAGAGTTGGACAAGACTAAACGACTAAACAACAACAAAACCTAGAATAAACATATGGCAGTGCCCACAATTCTGGATTAAAAGAATAGAGTTGCGTGCAAAATGTTAGATCTTTACCATCTTCTGCATTGTATGTCAGCTGTCTATTCTTGGTGAACATTTCTAGAGATCAACATTTCTGGTGAATCTGATGTGGCAAACCTGTGGCCCTCCAGATGTTGTTGGATTAAAAGTCCTTTCATCCCTGATCCTTGACTGCAGCTGATGAAAGTTGGAGTTCACCAACATCTGCAGGGCCACAGTTCTCTACCTCTGCTATAGACACTTGAGGGTATTTCCTGGTTCAAATCCAGGGGTGGTTCACCTGTGGATTTGTTGGATCTAGTTGTTGTTGGACTCTGGCTCTCTTCATCTCTGACCACTGGCCATGCTGGCTGCGGCCTATAGGAGTTGGAGTCTACTAACATATGGAGGGCTACAGCTTCCTAGCACCTGAACCGGGCATTGAAGCCATCCAAAGCATGGGTAGGCAAACTAAGGCCTGGGGGCCGGATCTGGCCCAATTGCCTTCTGAATCCGGCCCACGGACAGTCTGGGAATCAGCATGTTTTTACATGAGTAGAATGTGTCCTTTTATTTAAAATGCATCTCTGGGTTATTTGTGGGGCATAGGAATTCATTCTTTTTCTCTCTCCAAAATATAGTCCGGCCTCCCACAAGGTCTGAGGGACAGTGGACCGGCCCCCTGCTGAAAAAGTTTGCTGACCCTTGATCCAAAGGAACTGATCGGCTATGAGTACAAGACAAACAAATAGGGAGCTCTGTTGTTCAGCACAGAAGAATGAACTCATGTGACTCATGGCCACAGCATGTTGTGAAATAATTAGACCAATCATGGATGACAGGTCTGCCAATAGTTATTATGCACACACTAGCTAAGAGTGGCCTTGCAGACACTGCTGGGCTACAACTTCCCTAATACCAGATGACTGATCATGCTAACTAAGGCTGAGGGGAGATGGAGTTCAGCAACATCAAGAGCACACCAGGTTATACACCCCTGATTTAATTAGAGGTCTTATTGTATTGTTATGCAGTGTTCGCCTATATTTTTTAAGTAAAATGAAGAGGGAAAAGGAGAGGGAAGAAATTGGTGGGATTGCTGCTGTGGAAGATCTTAAAACCACAGGCATGAACATCACCACAAGACAATGAGCCAACGTTTAACAGGCACGCAAGTGTTAATCAGCCCTCGGTCTTCCAATCTTCTTGACTTGTCCGCCTTACTAGTTGATTTCACTTCATGTGATCCTGTTAATATCTCTGCACTTGACTTAAAATCAATCATTTCTGTGCATCTTCAGCTGATACAAAATGCTCCAATTTAAATGCATTCCTCTCACTTTTGGAAAGAAGCAGATCCATAATGCAGAGCTGAATCTCAGTGTCTCCCCAGCCCACTCCATCCTCCCTAACATATATTTCACTCAACAATTCATAAAAAAACAAACTGCCCTTTAAAACTACAATCACTCATATATTTCAATAATGTGTTCAGTTTCTACATTTGAGTAATTATACTTCAAAAAGCAAAGCTCTTATCAAATAGCTACTAACGTGCGCCATCCATCTTAAAACCAGTTTGCTGCAAATTAATTTTTCTCTTTCCCCAAACCTGCAGTTCATAGTGACTAATTTCAATGATATTTTCTCTGCAATTCATATTTTGCTAAAACTTAAAATGACAAGTAAAGGCTGAGCCTTCCATTTATTTTCCCTCTTCAATTAATAGAGCAATTAAAATAAAGGGTGTAAATGCAGCTTAATTGGGTTGCCATGGCCACTAATTGCCTGATTTCTTTCCAAATAGTGTGTTTTAGGTGGAATCAATCTGCAGTAATTTAATTTCAGGCATCATGATGTATATAAACAGGTTACGGCAGATGGAAAGACAACTCCTAACTGAATTATTAGGCAGCACTTTTTAGTTATTTTCCTTGCATCTTCCTCATATCACCTGTCATTTTCTCTGCATCAAACATGGAGACTGGAAATGAAGATTCACAGAGCTCCAGGAGGGTAATTAAGCTCACCCCTATTTGTTTATATGCAGCATAGATAGATAGATAGATAGATGATAGATAGATTAGATAGCTTTATCTTCTTAGCTGATCTCTGACCATCCAGAAGGTAAGGTGAAGAAGCCAATTCATGTTCTCCTTTGTAGGCATGAGAGAATGGGCTTCCATGTCAGTTTAAATAGCCCCCCCCCACAAGTCCATGGCATACACCAATGTGATGAACCTTTTTCAGTCTGAGGGCCACATTCTCTTTTGAACAACATTCTGGGGGCCACATGCCACTAGTGGGTGGGCCAGAGGTAGAAGTGACAGAGCAAAATTGTACAGTAGGCTGATTTCTACGCACACTCACACAGCCCTCTATGCACCTCCATCCTGACAAGCAAGGGGCAGTATCAGAGTTCAAGAGAACATTCCAGCCAGGCAAATGCACGTGAGAAAGGTGTAGGGTGGAGCTGGTGAGAGGTGTGGCCTAGGGAGAGTACTGAGGGCCAGATGTGGAGTCCTGAATGGCCACATTTGGCCCCCAGGCCTGAGGCTCTCTAACCCTGTCATAAACCAAATAGCCTCCAATGCTGTGGTCAATGGGAAAGTGTGTGCCTGTGTATTCTGCAAATGGAGATTTAGACAAACCCACAAATGTAATTAGCCTGCGGGCAGGGCAGGGACAGGAAGCTCTGCCCTTCCAACAGTAGCCCTTTGTACTTTTCTAATGCATGTTTTCTTCACACCCACCTGCACAGAATTCCTAGTTGCCTATGAATACCATAGGCACTTAAATGCAAACCTGCTTTAGTTTGCAGCCACACTCTGCACAGATGTAATCTTAAAAGAGAAGTGTTGCAGCTCAGTGGTAGAGCATGTGCTTTGCATGCAGAAGGTCCCTGGTCTCAGGCATCCCCAGGTAGGACTGGGAGAGTCCCTTGAGTCTGAGCCCCTGGAGAGCTGCTGCTGTGAATGATACAGAGCTGGATAGACCAGTAGACCAACACTCGGTACAAGGCAGATTCCTATGTTCCTATTCCCCCAGCCCACGTTGGTAAATTGGGAAATTTGAGCAACTTTTCTCTTCTTTAAACAAGCCTTCAGTTGATTTATCATATGAGTTCTAGTCAATTCGTCTTATCAGTGACATTTGCATATATTTGCAAACGGGTAAGCATACTTCTGGAGTAAGATGCATAGCATCTTTGTTTGCGGATGATGCATGCGTGTGTCACAGCAAGCATCATCTTGGAAGAGGCATTCCATCCTGTGTGACAGAAAGTGGGGGTGGATGGGGAGAGAATACCTGCAGTGTGACAAATAACTTGCAAAAAAGAAATAAATATAAATCTGCTGCCTGGTAACTTCAAACACATTTTAAGTAAATTAAAAGCCTTTAACTGACAAACTGCTCCAGCAGTGTCAAATTTGAAATTTTATTTAAGTTCAAAGAAGTATCTTAAAAAAAAAAATACAAAAAAGTAGGAAGGGTCATAGCTCAGTGGTAGAACATTTGCTTTGCATGCATAAGGTCCTTAGAACCCCCAGGAAGGGCTGGAAAACTAACCCCTACCTGAAATTCTGGAGGGCTGTTCCCAGTCAGTGTGCAGACAACACTCACCTAGATGAACCAATGACTTAACTCAATATAAGGCAGAATCCTATATTCCTCTGATATTTTGCTTATCTATCTCTATCATCTATCTATCTATCTATCTATCTATCTATCTATCTATCATCTATCTATCATCTATCTATCACTTGCAGTTGTGCTCAGGCTGCAATCCTATGGTTCTCAGGAGGACATGCCTGGGATCTTGTCCTTCATAGATGGAGTAATTTGTCCCCCTTGCATCTGTGGTGTCCCTGCTCCGCTTTCAGTGCACTGATGATGGAGAGGACAAAATGAGGCATGTCTGGGGCACAAAAGGGCAGATCAGTGGAGGTTTTTGATTTGCTAGTTCCAAACATGCCACCAGAATGGAGGGGGGGGGGAGAGAGAAGTATGGCGATTTTGGAGGGAGGGGAAAATCATAAAATCATCTTGGGGACTGAAAAAAGAAAGAAATGCCACCACTGCCTTCACCTTGGTGATGGCCACTAACCTGGATGACTTTAACAGAAGATTAGACAAATTCATGAGGGATAAGGCTATCAGTGGCTATGAGCCACGATGACTAGGGACTCAGCTACACTTGTTGATTATATCATTATAAGTGTGTTATAAACATGTGACACCAGATGGCACTATAGAGAAGTGATCAGTCATGAATAGAATTTTTCATTAAGAGCTTTTATAGCTTTTTTCTATAGCATTTTTTAAAATCCAGCTTAGGTTCTACTTCCTTTGTTGGCAGCTGTATGCCTCTGAACACCAATTGCTGGAAAACGCAGGAGGGGTGAGTGCTCAGGTCCTGCTTGCAGGTTTCCCACAGGAATCTGGTTGGACACTATGAAAACAGGATGCAGGGCTAGATGGGCCAATGGCGCCATCCAACTGGGCTCTTCTTTTGTTCCAACACCTCCCCATCTTTGTATTTCTCTGCCTGTCTAAACCATATTTGCCTGAATATAACCACACTTTCCCTCCAAATTCCGACCATGAAAAGTTAAAGTGTGGCTTAAATTTGCGACCTTACAAAAATTGGCTTTTACGATATCGCAGCTGAAACAGACATATGGTAAAACGGAATGGGTGTGAGTGCCTGCAGAATTTTAAGGGAGCGGCTTATATTTGGGTATTGCCTTTTTCTCTCTCCCCTCCTTGAATTTTAAAGGTGTGGCTTATATTCGGGCCAATACGGTAATCTCCAAAGCAGAATATATGTAAGTATATCTAAGGCTGTCCATAGCAACCGTGGATTTCCTTTGATGTTTTCTGCTGCTACTGCTCCCACCAACAAGGAAGCAAATCACTTTTAAGCACACGTGAATATGTATTGAAATTTGTTTTCTCTCAGTAGCCTGAAACGTCTAATGCTTTCTGAGTGTTGCCTTTGGCCGTTCCATTTTCAATCCACTCCCAGATTAAACATGGTTTGATCCACTTTAATGTGCTAACTCTGCTTCGTGGAAGTTCCTTCAGAATTTAATTTCTCCCTTAATAGATTAGAGCTTCTGTGTCCACATAAGCCTTTAATAAAAAAAGGGGGAGATAAGAGTACATACACTACAGATAGTGCCTTGACCTTTACAGAAAGCAAGAGACTACAAAGCAAATTAGGACATTCATTGAGGAGAGGGTTATAAAAGGGAGATCCCATCCACAGAAAAGGTCACATTTTATTATCTATGAAATTAAATACTGTGCTCTATCAACTATTCAATAGCAAAGATTTTTCCAATAAGAGTTTAAGGAAGCAAGTCTGTGCACACTTACCCAGGAGTAAGTCCCATTAGACTCAGCGGAGCTCAGTTCTGGCAACATAAGAAGAGCCCGCCTCACAAGGACCAACCAGATGCTTCTGGGAAGCCCCCAAGCAGGACATAAAGATAACAGCCCTCTTCCACTCACATTCCCCAACAACTAGCTTAGTGTACACTTAGTGCACACTTGCTTACATTACATTGTGTTTGCCCCTTTACCTTACTTAGTTTGAAGCAATCTTTTTGGAGCACCACATAATCTGTCTTCGTTTTCATCACCCAGAACTGATTGGTGTCCCCAGCAAACTTAGCCATCTCCCTGATCGCCTCTTGATTCCAAATGTTCTATGAGTGAGCTGAAAATTCCTCCCAGTTGACTTATTTCCAGGATTTTTTTGCATTTCATGATTAGTAAGGTTGCATTTCAGCTGACTGAAGAGATTTAGTTAATACAAATAATAATGCACTCTCTCTCTCTCTCGTCACTATCCAAGTAGATAGTTCCACCTGCACAAGACATTTTACCTGCACAATGGAACTTCACTACCCTCTCTCCTCGTGCTCCATAAATCTTCTTTGGAGGGTTGGAGGAACCACTGGGACAGGTTGACATGTCACACGGTCAGAGGTTAGAGTGGGAAAGTTCCATTGTGCAGCTAAAACTTTTTGCACGAGGGAAATTATTTACCGTATTTTTCGCTCCATAAGGCACACCTGATCATAAGGCACACCTAGTTTCTAGAGGGGGAATTTAAGGGGAAAATATTATTTAAAGGGAGCACTGAGCAGAGCCTGTATGCATCCCAGGCTCTGCTCAGCGCTCCCTTTACAAAGCCGAGTGGAGTGTGTGTGTGGCTCTTGGGGGCTTTTCCCTGAGGAGGCAGAAGTGACTGGCTGGCTGCGTCAGTCCCTGCTCCCTCCTCATAGAAAAGCCCGCAGGAGCTGCACGCTCTTTAAAGGGTGCGTGGCTCCTGTGGGCTTTTCTAGGAGGTGGAAGAAAGGACTGATGCGGCCAGTCAGTCCCTTCTCCCTCCTGGGGAAAAGCCCACAAGAGCCACACGGAGCTTGTGTGCAGCTCTTGGGGGCTTTTCCTGCCTGCCTCCCCCCTGCATTCGCTCCATGAGACACACACACATTTTCCCTTGCTTTTTAGGAAGGAAATAGTGTGTCTTATGGAGCAAAAAATACAGTAGTTGGATACAGCCTGATAATAATAATAATGATGACGACAAAATAAAAAAATTCCTTCCAGTAGCACCTTAAAGACCAACTGAGTTAGTTCTAGGTATGAGCTTTCGTGTGCATGCACACTTCTTCAGATAGTGTGCATGCACACTTCTTCAGATAGTGTGCATGCACACTTCTTTCGTGTGCATGCACACTTCTTCAGATCTGAAGAAGTGTGCATGCACACGAAAGCTCATACATAGAACTAACTCAGTTGGTCTTTAAGGTGCTACTGGAAGGAATTTTTTTATTTTGTTTTGACCATGGCAGACCAACACGGCTACCTATCTGTAAATGATGACGACGACGATTATGATGATCAACACAACTAACTGCAATTTTAGAATCTCCTTGAGGCGACACTTATGGGACTGATTTTGGGAGAGTGGCTGTGGAGGTTGTCATTATGACCTCTTGCCCTTCAAATTTTACCACTATACCACTGCCTAGCAGGACTCACAGTCAGGGAGTTTTCTTAGTCCCACTATCTGAAACTCTGTCTTTTCTGAATTTGAACTCAGGGCATTCCGCATGCTGAAAACGGGCTCTGCCATTAAGTCAGGGGTCCTCCCCAGAGGGGATGGGTCTATCTATTAGTTTAGTTTCTCTCAGTTTCTCACTGTTCTTAGCTTAAGTTCAGTTCTCGAAATTTCCACATTGATTTAGAAAAAGAAAGCTCTTCTTGAAAATTCAGCAGCTTCCTGCTAAATACACAAGTTTGTATGTCATGTTGACTAACACAATGCATTTCTATGCACACATTACCCTAGTATGTGCATTTTTGCACACAATACTTTGCTGGAGAACTGCATTGAAAAAATTGGAGAAGCAAGGATTTCAAAGGGTGGCTGTATTTTAGTTTGCATGTTGTTTCAGAAAGTCTGAATTAGGTAGGTTCATGTTTGAATGTGACCTGGATCTAATCTCCCTCCCATCCCAACTTCCTAGTAATATTAAAAGGACAAAAAACAAAACAAAAAAACAACAACACCGGTATGTTAGCACTGACATTTATAGATGCCACTGCTCTCCCAGAGAGAGCAAAGTATTTCCATTTGATACTCTTTCAGTTAATTTAACCTTCTCTGAAAGATCTAGGAATCATTTCATACTTGCTTTGGATTATTCAAGCGCCAGCCTACATGCATTATGTAGCTCATTGGGAACATAATAATCTTGAGAAAATTAAGCATTAGTGTTGGTTGGCTAGGGAAATTATAGAGGAATAATTTCATTGCATTTGTGCCTTAAGTTTGGTCACAGAATGACAGAGATCAACAATATTCCTTCAAGGAACCAAACCAGTGGAGGGAATTGACCTAAGCTGATGCTAAAGCGCACCATCACAAATCTTGAGCTAGTCACTTAGTGAACCCTGAACATAACCATCAGCTTGCAGCTGGTTTCCATGAACTGTAGGTTAAGCTACCCTGCTATTAATAGTCAATATGGCACTAGCTGCAGCTTGAGCTCAAGCAGCTGAACATTGGATCATCCATTCATCACAGTGTTTAAGTTACTGACTTGCACACAGTCAGTAAAACTGTGGAAATGTGTGGTCCTTCAAGTTCTCTGTGAAGGAGAACAGTGAAGGCACTGATGTGCAATTCTCAGAAGCCAAAAGGGCTCTGGATGGAATTGTGGATTTAATTGTACTTTGGTTTGGCTCCCCCTCCCCAAAAAAAGAAAAAACCCACATGGCACTACATGTACTTACTTAGATGTATCAAAGTGAGGCATTATTAAAGCAGATTAATAGTATACACTCAGCGGCAAGGAAAGAGTCAGATGTAGCCCAGGAGCCCTTACAAGGTGAAGGATGGGTAGCTATAACGCTGGTCCAGGGGCAAGGTCCACAAGCCCCAGATTAGTAACCTGAGTTTCAGGGCTGCACAGAATCTCTGCAGTTGTTCCAGCAAGTTCCCCAGCCTACCTGATGAGCTTTTAAGCAGTGGCAGAGAATGTCCACCTACTCATGAGAATTCATTGGAACTCCTGGACTAAAGTTGAGCGCTATGTCTAGAGAGATGCATCTCCTTTGAAGGCTGCCTTTCTGCTGTAGTTGAGAGGTGGGGAACATTAGACCAACTCACCACATCTGTCCAGCTCCCAGAACGCAACCCAGGACTCCAGCACTGCTCTACATACTCCTTGAGTGTCTTTGCCCAGCTATGATTGAGTCCTTGAACTCTGATAATGCCTCTTGCTAGTCAGCAAGGAGGACAGAGACAGGTGTGTGGGCTAGAGCATGGGCAGAAACTAGTAAAGGTAAAGGTACCCCTGCCCGTACGGGCCAGTCGTGTCTGACTCTAGGGTTGTGCGCCCATCTCACTTAAGAGACCGGGGGCCAGCGCTGTCTGGAGACACTTCCGTGTCACATGGCCAGCGTGACGAAGTTACTCTGGCGAGCCAGCACCAGTACAGCACACGGAAATGCCATTTACCTTCCCGCTATAAAGTGGTACCTATTTATCTACTTGCACTTAGGGGTGCTTTCGAACTGCTAGGTGGGCAGGAGCTGGGACCGGAAGACGGGAGCTCACCCTGCCACGGGGATTCGAACCGCCGACCATGCGATCGGCAAGTCCTAGGCACTGAGGTTTTACCCACAGTGCCACCCACGTCCCTTCCAAACTAGCCCACTCTAAAAGGTTAACACTGGCATTTCCAACACCATCCACTTTTGCTCCGTGCCCTACCCACAGGTGGCATGTGGCTGCTGGCAGGTCATCCAGAAGTGAAAGCAGCCTTGGGTCTGAACAGGGTTCCCCCTCCCTGCTGCAGCCATTGCTCCAAGTGTATGAACATTCATCTCCTCTAATACCAGCTTCCTACACATTGCTTTGCAAACAGCAACTTATAGTTCTAATCACATTACAGCTAACACAAACACTCGACAAAAGATGCATTATCCAAAACCAACAAACGCGGAATGCGGAATAATTTCAATAGCATTTTTTTTTTAAAAAAAAAAGTCTCCCACAGAAATGGCTCTGCGAGAGACGTACATTTATGAATATCCGAGTAAATCACCATGGCAAAGGGGACCTTCTTCCTGCTCTCCGTTTTGCATTTTAAAGCCATATTCTTGTCAAAACCTTGCAAATGTTCCCTTGTACTGACTCGTGCAATATGAAAAAGATGGTAAAATTACCCTCTTAAAAAGAGCATTTCACAATTCATCGCTGCAGCTAAAAACCAGCTGCATCCCCGAGAAGTGTTAAGCATATTAGCTTTTCTAACATTACACACAAAGCCCTTATTTATTTTGTGCCTTTCAGCTGTGCAGGAAAAGGCAGCATCTCTCCCTCCCATCTCAGGCTTTAATGTGCGACAAAAGTAACTTGCAATGAGTTTTCATAAAATCCTTCCAATTTAGATTATGTGCGACAGAAGGAACCTTAATCCACAAAATATGTTTAAAATATTGCATTTTAACAAGGGGTTTTTAATTGTCTTTTCAATGTAATTGCTATTACACGTTAAATGGGATAGTCTCTGGTGTGTCAAGCTAGTTATTGGAACTGTGGTGCTAGGGGCTTGATATCATTTCTTTTTTTTGGGGGGGGGGCAAAATTAAATCTGTTAATGCTAATATATCCAACCTCCTGAGGACTGGACTGTAGACCTTTATTTTCTTCAAGAAATACATCCTCACAATGGGGATGGTCCTTTCTAACAGAGTCAAAGCTGAAAAGCAATCTCTCAAATGACAATCTTTTTGAGAACATTTCTGAGATTTTTCTTTTGCTGGATCCACTGGAAAAAGAAGACGGCCACTTTGCAAATGTATAATAGATGGATAAATGAAGGCGAGAGGCATTGGTTGCTTGTATGTGAATGGATGTGCATGAATGGATATGTAAACATGGGAAACTATCTCATACCAAATCAGACCGTTAGTCCATCTAGCTCAGTATTGTTTACAGCAGGGGTGGGGGGCCTTGGACCTCCGAGATGTTGCTGAACTACAACTCCCATCAGCCCCAGCAAGAATGGTCAATGACCACCAATGATGCTTTTGTTGAGCTGCTGCAGTCATCTAGTTTGAAAGCTTCCCAATGGGGCACCTAGTTGGCCACTGTGAGAACAGGATGCTAGACTAGATGGGCCACTGGCCTGGTTCAACAGAGCTCTTCTTAATGATTCTTCAGGAAAATGTGACATACAATGAATGGGATGAAAAGCATGTCAACCAACCACTTCCTTCTTTCATCAATTGCCATTACTCACCATTATCTATTGCCAGTAAGTGTGCAGTGTACACATTGTTGATAACAAATGGTGATTCACGATCAAGGACACCCCTGGTGCGAATTGTACCATTCGTAGGGTCAATTTCCAACCATTCAGCTGGATCTTTGTTAATGGAGTACCTAGGGGGAAGGAAAAAGCCCAATAATCAGCTGTGAATTGAGTTCAATTAATACAGAACTTACCTTGAGCACAGGCACCATGGAGCTTAATTTAGAGGCTTCATACTTTGAATTGCAGTTCCCAGTTTCACAAAGCAAGGAGAAAAAAATGCATACCATTCCAGCTGTTTATCAGATACCTTTCTCAAATGTGCAATCACCACTGGCCATATAAGAATTTGAGTTTACAAGAAAATGACACAGGCAATCCCCATTACCTAGCCATTAAGCAAGGCAGAAATTAAAGATCAGTCAATGGGCACTTAATGAGGGATGTGATGTGGCAAACAAGTCACAAGAATGAAGTCAAGTGAGGGTCAGTCCAAACACAAATTGTGATCTTGTATGACATGTGGACAATCCATCTATCCATCAAACAGACATCTATTGTCTAGAATGGGGAAGTTATACATATCAAGGGCTGGGAGCATTAATGATGGACGTGTGCCACATGACACTTGTACTGTTTGCATTAAAGGGCATCTATGCCCCTTGTTACCTGCCATTTTTGACATTGTTTTGTATAATTTCACACACTTGTCTGTCTCTCATTGTCATCATAACTTGCTGATTTCCATAATGTGGAAGACTAACTGCTGAGAGGTCTGTGTTGATTTGGTAACTGGTTGGGATGGAAAGATGGTCTGTAGCAAGAAAATAGTTCTTTTAGGCTCTGCTTGAGTACGATGGGGTCACTGGAAGCTGCATTACACTGTGTCAGACCACTGGTCCATCTACACCAGGGTTTCCCAAACTTGGGTCTCCAGCTGTTTTTGGACTACAACTCCCATTGTCTCTAGCTAGCAGGACCAGTGATCAAGGATGATGGGAACTGTAATCCAAAGACAGCTGGAGACCCAAGTTTGGGAAACCCTGATCTACACTGAATGGCAGCAGCTCTCCTGGGTTCTAGGCTAGGGTTTCTCTACTTGAAGATGCTGGGAAGTGATGTGGGACTTTCTGGATGCAAAGTAGATGCTCTCCCACTGAGCTATGGCCATTCCTGGAGCCTTTGGTCCACGAAGAAAATTCCAACCAGTTACCAAATTGATGCAAACGTGAAGCACCTATTGACTGAATGAAAGTTAGCTGGGTGGTTTGTAATATGCATGTAGTCAACAGGTGGAATTGTTAATCCTTTCCTCAGAGATTCCTCCTCCACTACACAACCACAGCCATACACTTTGCATTCACTGTGTTCCTGACACCAGCCTTAAATGTCCAAATTTTGATCTTTGTGTATTAAACAAAAGGAAACCAAACCACTGGCTCAATATGATAGATACAATCTGGAGTCCCCACTTGTCATCCCAGGAGAAAGTTTATCTTTCTGGAATAAGTTGGCATCTTCCAGATATATTTTTTTATATACATATATAAAAAGTAATACCAAAATGATTATGTGTGTGTTAGTGTGTGCACATAGACACATAAACACAAGACATAAAAATACCATGTTAAGTTGCATACGCACCATGAATTAGGGGTAGGGGGCTGGATCCTGATGCCTGCCTCACCCCATGGGACACACTGACAGGTTGCCAGGGCCATCCAAGTGTTAGTCGCATGACATCAATCAGGTGAAGCATTTCCTTTTGCAGAGCAGCTGGATTTCAAACCTTATGGGCAAAGGCAGCCAGGCTCTGTAGGAAAGAAGTCCCTTTGCCTACATAATTTGATTTCTTCAAGCTATGCAGGCAAAGGAAGCTTTGTCCTTCACAGCTGTTTCCCTTTGCAGGGAAATCAAGCTGAATTCAAGGGGAAATGTTCCTCTGCAGACCAGCTTGAACTCAAGCTGAAAGAGCCCTGCAGCTAATCTACGGCTAAAATAAATGCATTGCAATTTATTTATTTACAAACATTCACAAACTGTATATACATTCACAAACTGTACTCTCATTTTTAAAAACAAAATAAAACAAAAACAATGTGGTGTATAAGACACCCACTCTGGGAACTGTGGCTTTGTGGAGGAATAGGGACCACCTAACAAGAGCAGTGTGGTGTAGTAGTTAGAGTGCCTGAAAGTGAACTGGGAGACTTGGGTTTGTATCCTCATACACTTATGAAACTCATTGGGGCAGTCATTGCCCCTCAGCCTAACCTACTTTGCAGGGCTGTTATGGGAATGAACTGAGATGGGGACAACCATGGATGCCACCTTGAGCTCTTTGGAAGAAAGGCAGGATATATTCATTTATTTTGTAAAATTCATACACCGCTTGATTTTTTTAAAAAAAACACACAAAATGGTGAACCTTACTTACAGATGACATAAGCAAATAAATACACTTTCAGCACCCATATTTCAAGTAATCTTTGGAAGAAACCATGATTGTTCAAAGCAGAGTAACAGCGCTTTTAATGTAGGGTGCAAACCGGGTCTAACCTGGGCCTCAACATCAATGCAACTGGAACATTATAGGCACAAAATTTATGGTTGGTGAACAAAGGCACAGTAGTTCTGATGCCATCAAGACTGTGTCATCTATAGCAACCCTACCCAGTCCGTTAACATCTCATTGCTACAAATGAGGCTGTCATTATTGGCATCCCAGGAACAAGTTGGCCCCATTGGGAAAGGGCAAAGAACACGACAGATGCAGCCGCTAATGAATAGTGAATGATGCAGTCCATCAACTCTGCCTATACTTCTGGGTTAATAACCATTTAAAGAGTTTATCTCCCATGAAAATGAGTTATTAGAATAATAACAATGTTCTTAATTAATGCATACTATTCCATTGTTCCTTAAAAAAATAAAACAAGAGATAGCGCTGAAATGAGAAAGAAAGGAATCAAAACAGAAAAAGGCTAGGTGAATCAAGTCCCAGGCAGAAAATGCTCAATTAACCCTAAAACAATTTGATTAAAAAAAAATAAAAATCAGCACCTCAAGTTTATGACATCTGAGGAACAAGAGGTTCTAACAGATCACAATACATTTCCCAGCTGTTCCGCAAAGGATTGCACTTCAAAGCTGGAGCACGTAAGGCACAATTTGGCAGAGCATACTGTTGTTATTATATTTAAAAAATAAATAAATACCAGAAATATTACCTATTGTAAGTGAATAATGCTGCTTAACTAAGACAATTGTTCTTTGTTGGTTTATTTTTTATAAATGTAAAGGAGAGTTCTGCTAGAGAAACAATGCAGAGAGAAGGGCTCATGGTAGAGAAAATCACATAAAATAATGAAACTGTGACTAAAACAACAATTCCCCCCTCCCACAGACATGCAGATGCCCCACTTCACATTCCTGTGTTTCATAATGTACATACAGTGGTACCTCAGGTTACATATGCTTCAGGTTACATACGCTTCAGGTTACAGACTCCGCTAACCCAGAAATAGTGCTTCAGGTTAAGAACTTTGCTTCAGGATGAGAACAGAAATCGTGCTCCGGTGGCGCGCTGGTAGCAGAAGGCCCCATTAGCTAAAGTGGTGCTTCAGATTAAGAACAGTTTCAGGTTAAGTATGGAGCTGCGGAAAGAATTAAGTACTTAACCTGAGGTACCACTGTATTCAGCTTCCACTGACAGCAACAGAATACCCTGCAGGGCTTACATGTAATAGGCAGCAACTTTGGAGGCAAGAACTAGCATAACTCGTTTAGCAGGAGACAAACAACACAAGGCCACTTTTTTGGGGTGGGGGAGGGGAATCAGGATGCCCTTTGGGGGGTTTCCAGGAGGGGGTCCTCAAATAGGGGTGGTTGGGTGGTTAAACCTGTAAACTTCTTAGTTTCTTTCTGAGTTTCTCATTACCAACCATAGGTTCAGTTCCTGACATTTCCACAAGTTTGGGACTCCCTTTTTAAACAACAAAAAAGGCCTCATGAGAATTCATCAGTGTGATTTCCCCCCTACTTAGCACATTCTGCGTGCAATTTTGCCCAATAAACTCATTTTTTGCAAAGCGCTTCCCCTAATCCAATCCATTTTTACATGTTGCTTTCATTAATATATGCATCTTTATGTAAGCTTTGTGCTAGTCTACAAATCTTTTTTTACACATATTTTGTCTGGAGAATGGCATTGCAAAATTCAGGGAAGTATGAATTTTAAAGGGTGACTGTATTCTGGTTCTCATAAAATTCAAGCTGAGCTGAATTGCCCCTTCCTCTGAGCAAGTTATGCTGCTTTCAGGACCACTTCTTGTGACTTATTTTGTACAGAGATCCAGATGCCTGCCTACAAAATTCACACTTAATATGTGAAGTGGAAAAAATGCACATGCATGTACAATGTGGCTTTCCACTCACTAAGTATAGCTTTAAAAAGAGCCCTGCTGGATCAGACCAATGTCTCACTTGATCCAGCATCCTGTAATTACAGGATGCCTCTTGGAAGCAGAAAAGCAGGGCCTGGGTGCATTCACACTCTCCCC
This sequence comes from Podarcis erhardii, assembly GCF_964252035.2. Classification (NCBI taxonomy): domain Eukaryota; kingdom Metazoa; phylum Chordata; class Lepidosauria; order Squamata; family Lacertidae; genus Podarcis; species Podarcis erhardii. The sequence continues at coordinate 37,994,105 of NC_138511.1, forward strand.
ACTTGTGATTCCCAGCACTGGTACTCAGAGGCATATTGCCTCTGACAGTGGATGTAGAACACAAGACAAGCTTCGGATCAGGCCAATGACCTATCTAGTCCAGCATCTTGTTTGCACAGTGGTCAGCTAGATTCCTGTGGGAAGCCTGCAAACTGGGCAAGAGCACAACAGCACTCTGCCCAACTGTGATTCCCAACAACTGATATCTGAGTCACAATGCATCTAACAGTGAAGGTAGAACCTATAGCCATCGTAGCTAGTAGCTCCTACTCTGGCTGGTACCTTTGCACCTCACTGACCTCCCTTTCCTCCTCACCTGTACAGCTACCTGCCTGCCAGGAAACTAGGGTAGTGGCCTTGCCCCATCAAGCAAGCTGCTTCTGATGTATACTTTGCAATGTGCTTTCCGCTCTCAGATATAGAACGTATAATGAGAAACAGCCCTTGACCTCAGTTCCCTGTCCATAAAACAGCAATAACATGTTTCCACCCGAGGGGGTTTCTGCAAATGCTAGCAAAAAGCCCTGTGAACAGTAAACATGTTGCATTAATGCTGCATAATAATTTCAGTACCCCAGGAAAAGGGGGAGAGCAGTGTACATATCCCCCTCTTCCTTGCTGTTGATGGAAAGGTACCTCTTTTATTGTAATATAGTTGCTCACACTATCACCACCGACTTCTGTACCACCTGTCACTGCTATCTTGTTTAATCTTCTTTGTGTGATTGAACAGGGGCTCTGTCAATCTCTTGTGGTTTCTTATTAAAGTTTAAGGCACCTTTATGCAACAACAAAGAATAAAAGTTCTTAATCAAGAGTAGGCAGGATGCATTTCAGATGGTTATTTACAACCGGTGTCTCAGAGTAGAATTATTGCTTTTTGAAGAAAATAGCCTTAAAAATATGAACAGTTTTTATTTAAATTCTATTGACAGGAATATTTATAGACTTCCAACTCATATCTAGATCTAGAAAGGTGGTGTACAATGAAATAATTAAAATATCATAAAGTTAGGGAGGAAAACATAAAGTGCACAACGAATGACTGGCATTGAATAAAAAAATAATTCTCTAAAAATGCTAGGCTAAAGAGATAAATTTTCTGCAGGTGATGAACTACCAGGATGGTCGGTACCTGCTTAATATTAATAGGAACAGTCATCCAAATGAGTGGTGCCACCATGCTATAAGCCCTGGTTTATGTATGAACCAAATGAGCATGAAATGATTGTGGGGCAATAAAGAGGGCTTCTCCAGATGATCACAGTGATCTACTTATTAGGTTTGTTAAGTTTATAGATTCCTTGCACTGCAAAAAAAAAACCTGTTAAAATAATTTGCAACCAGAGTGAAAGTACAATAATAATAAAAAATCACAGAAAAATGTTAAAAACGTAAGCCAGAATACAGTATCTTAAAAGGGACCATCCTCATCAGAACCACTAGTGCCAGCCTAGGATGAACATAAATACAGGGCAAACAGCCAATCATTGGTGCTGCCCAGATGGATGGACGTAATATATATTATCATCCAAATGAAGTCCTGGCTCAAAAATTCATAGCTGCACTATTCTTGGTATTAGCATGTTTGTGAAGGTTTAAGATACAGTTCTGGGTATGTCTTGTGTTTCATCAGATGCTGCTTGCACCCCAATAATAACTAGTTTTGCTCACTACAAGTCAGAAATAAATCATCATGGCAACCAAAGCCATTTCTGCTTGCTGGCAGAGGATGCAAACAGTTTAAAAGGCCATATCCACAAGGCTGTTTGCCATCTACACCTCATGGCAGTTGCTGAGACCTCGGTCATATGGGCAGATGATGCTTTGCTCCAAGCAGGAACAATAAGAACACCGAAATCTAATCATCACCACCACATGTGCCAGCGACATAGATTAGGAATGTTCAGAGCCAGCAGCAGTGTAGTCATAAAGAGGTTTGTGGGAAGGAGGATAGGTGTCTTGGCTCATGCCCCTATGACATGCTGGCCGAAGAAGGCAGATCTGGGAAGCTGCCAATCAATGGTCTTAGCACTTGGAGTCAACGGAAAACGATAGCAAAAATGAAGCATAAATGAGTTCCACCAGCAACACAACAGGGCAGGTGCCAAATCAGTGCTGATAAACCATGGGGCATGGCCACGTCTTTCTGCTGAGAACATTATTTGATTCCTACAATCAGTCAGTCAGGAAAACCTTCCAGTAATATATTTGAAAGTGTTTGCTTACAGAATGTGACAATTTTCAAAAAATCAGCAATAACTTTGCTGGATCAAAGGTTCATTAGTGGCCAGTCATATTTTCCTAGCCTTTCTCCATATGCCTCCATCAGAACATAAGAGTCCTGCTGGATTAAGCAATGACCAGCAACCTGTTCTCACAGTGGCCAAACTGTGGGAAACCAAGAAGCAGGACTTGAGCATAAGAGCATGCTCCCCTCCTGTGGTTTCCAGAGACTGGTATCTGGAAACTTTACTGCTTCTGACTGTGGAGACAGAGCACTGCCATCATGGCTAGTCACCATCAATAGCTTTCAAAGCTATCCAAGTTGGTGGCCCTCATTGCCTTTTGTGGGAGCAAGTTCCATAGTTAAACTATGCAGTGCATGATTTTTTAAAAAAGCACATGATCCATGGAGTAATCGTGTCTCCCAATATTTTGAAATCACTTAGAAGCTGCTTCTTCACAGTTCCTTCTGAGTTTTTCCACTTCATTTACTGATATAATTCAGCATCAACAGTAGTAGCAGTAACATTAGCTTCTTGAGCAGGGTGTGTAGATTATTGACTGCAAGATAGCAACACTCAAATCTATAAAGACAGCGTTTAATCCAATTCTGCCTTGCAGTTTCTTGAACAGATCCAATGACTTACATGTGATCTTCTACCATGTGTTCCTTATTCATTATGTTTACTGCTAGACAGAGGATGTGTTGAGTCAATAAAGGTGACACAATACAAATTTTTTAGTTTCGGTAGACAAAACATGGGAGCTGCTGATAAGGCATGATTATAACTTTGTTATCTTGAAGCCCACTGCTACTAAACAACTCCATGTAAAAGCAGTAAAATATAAGGAGGGGCCTTTGCAAACGTTGCCTTTCAGAAGTGTTGCCTGCAATGTCATCCTGTTGCTATTTTTAGAAAGACACATCAAATCAAGGAAATAAAGGGACTACACAGCTACTTTCCCTTGCACCCCTCCCCTTCCTGCTTTATATCAAAGCTAGATATTTGCAGTCTTTTCTTTTTGTGTGTATCCAATTCAACAAGCTCAGCATAACAGGCCATCATTCAAATGTGAGTGTTTGGACAGACATCAGTAGCTGACCACTGTACTGCCTTTAGAGTCTGCCATGCACCTGTTTAGATGATCAGTGAAGACCCCATGGGCAGATAAAAGAATTAAAGGTGGTGGCCACAGAATATGCTGAGGTTTAGTGCAACTTGTTTGGTCCTGCACAAATGCTCCACATTTCCTTTGTCCCATTCTGTGAATGAACACACAGAGAAAGAGCTGTGGTGTTGTCAGACCTATCCAATTGCACATTATGCACTCTGGCCGCGTACTGCAAACATATTGGGGGGTGGTCAGGGAAGGATAATTTATACTCATCTGCTGCTTGAAAAAATTCACTAAACACTTAACCTCCACCCTCCCAATTGTTGTAAAGGAAAGGGGGCACTGCTACTGATTTTGCCCTGGGGGGCTTGGATCAGGCAGTGATGACAGTTGGGCGCCGAGAGCAGGCTTCTTGTCCCTCGGTCCCCCTCCCTCCTACTCTTTCCCTCTCTCCTTCTCCTACACTTTCACTCTCACATGCACACAAACTCACAGGCTGGCATGCACAGGGCACCCCGTTGGCTGGATCCCTCATGTCCAGGGGATCCGCTTGGCTGGGAACTGAGGGTCACAGGGAGAATTCACAAAGTTTCCAGCCAGACCAAAGCTCCCTCTCACACATACCCTCCTGCCTTGTGCCTTGGCTTTCAATACAGCTTGGCTTAGCATTGCTTCCAGGTTAGGGAGAGAGGGAGATAAATCAACCAACGTTTCTCTGGGAAAAGGCCACCAAGATGAAGGCACGCTGGCTGCTTTCTTTCAAAACCAACCAAACAAACAAAATTAGCAAAAAAAAAAAAAATACCCACTTTCAACAGGGGTTACCATATGTTTGGGTTTCCCCGGACATTTAGAACAGGAATTGAAAATTCCACCCAGACCCCATTTCGGATGACAAATCCCAGTGATGTCCAGGATTTTCCAGACATATGGCAGCTCTAGCTTACAACATATCTAAAAACATAAAAGCATCAATCCTTAAAAACCTCCCTAAACAGGGCCAACTTCAGATGTCTTCTAAAGATCAAATAGTTATTTCCTTGACAACTGGAGGGAGGGTGTTCTATCAAGAAGGCCCTCTGCCTGGTTCCCTGCAACCTCACTTCTTGCAGGGAGGGAACCAGAAGGCCCTCAGAGCTAGACCTCAGTGTCTGGGCAGAACCATGGGGGTGGAGACGCCCATTTAGGTATACTGGGCCAAGGCCGTTTAGGGCTTTAAATGTCAGCACCAACACTTTGAATTGTGCTCGGAAATGTACTGGGAGCCAACAAAGATCCTTTAGGACCGGTGTTATATGGTCTCGGTGGCCGCTCCCAGTCACCAGTCTAGCTGCCACATTCTGGATGAGTTGTAGTTTCTGAGCCACCTTCAAAGGCGAGATAGTCTGCGGTAGGGTCTCAGCCTGCGTACCAGATGGAGCTGATAAACACCTGCCCTGGACACAGAATTGACCTGTGCCTCCATGGACAGCTGTGAATCCAAAATGACTTCCAGCCTGCGCACCTGGTCCTTCAGGGGCACAGTTAGCCCATTCAGGACGAAGCAGTTCCCCCACACCCTGTCCCCAAAGAACAGTACTTCTGTCTTGTCAAGCTTCAACCTCAATCTGTTAGTCACCATTCAGTATGAGTAGATGAATGAATATCTTAATATTTTGTGGGGCAGCTTCAGCCACAGTCTGATCACCTTCTTCCTCACCATTTGATTTCCAACCACCCTTAATGTCTGATTTATCATCTTTAGATTTTGCCACATTGGGAATATCCCTTTGATTTATATACCCCAAACAGGTGGACAGCAAAGTTCAGAATCCAAAGTGCCAGTGACCTCCAAAACCTTTTGCTTATTTTCTTTTTCTTTTAATGAGAAGATAATAAATAATGAAAACCAGTTCTTTGAATCAGGGCCAAGTGCACCAATAAATGAAACTACACATTCATGCTTCAGAAAGAAAAATGAAGGGTCCGCGAATTCTTAGCTTTGCTCTGTTTGCCCTCCACCTAATCTTCTGCCCGCATTTGGCTGTTCAAATGGGAAACCATAACCAGCTGGCTAGTTTTTTCCATTAAATATTTGATGATACAAAATGCAGAAGTCTGCATGTGTTAGCAAAGCCATGATAATATGCGAAATGTGCAGCGGGCCATAAAAACACTTCCTGGAGTGCAGAGAGATTTCAAAAGATACCAAATGAGGTTTTTTTCCCTTCCATCTCTCTCTCTCCCTCTGGATTTTGTGCTAAGACCTGGTATATAATAAAGAAGAATAAAGAATAGGATTTAAATTCCCCTTTCGGGCAACAATTTGGGCTGCTAACCTTTGAACCAGACACTGTAGCTCTGCCTGCAACACAAGTGTTCTGTGAACATTCAACTGGAGGTGCTCAGTTAGGCCAAGTGCACAATTTAAGAACATAATAAGAGCAAATAAGGGCAAAAGTTCAATCTAGTCTATCATCCTGTTCCCACAGTGGCCAACCAGATGCTTATGGGAAGTTCACAAACAGGACCTGAATACAATAGCACTCTCCCCAGTTGCAGTTCCCAGAATCTGGCCTTGAGAAATGTACTACCTCTGATAGTGAAACATAGTCATCATGGCTTGTGGCCATTGATAGCTTTATCTTCTATGAAATTGTCTAATCCAAAGTTGATGGCCATTATGACAGTGAATCAGCACCGTATGAAGAAGTACTGTCCTTAGCCTGACCTGAATCTTCCAATATTGGGTGGCCCCATAAAACATATTATTTATGTTTTCTCCTCACCATGCATAATATTACATATCTCGGAATTTTAAAGTTGAAATCCAGTTGAATTGTGCATAACGCCCTCCCTCATAAAAATCCAACTGGCTCATCCTTACTCACACATTTACTCTTTTCTGATCAGCTATAGTGAACAGCATGTCATTTTGTCCAATGAATATTTCTTCCATTTCCCCAAATTTTTGGCTTTTGAATAAAAGGATAATAGGCAATTGAAGAGTAAACCGATACAGCAGGTGGTGTGGAACTGTCTGTAATGTGTAATAGGGAGTGTGGGATATGTGTATGGCAGTGATACTTGGTATTAAAACTGGAGTGGTGTCCCCATTTTAATCAGCAAAATACTGGAGGGCCAGGAATATATTATTCTGATTCCTCCTCCTCCTCAAGTTTTCACTTGCTCCCTGTCTCGACTTTCTTCTGCCACTCTCCATCCCTCCCAGCTCTGCCCTGTTGCACTTTGGATGTTGTGTGAATTCAAACAAAGAATGAGCAATCATCAGCCAACTTTCATAGAATCACAGAATCCTCTGGAGCAGGGGGAAACAAGCTTGCTCCATCCTCCATGTGACAGCCAATTAGATGTTTGAAGATGGCTATCATAGCTCCTCTCAGTCTCCTCTTTACCAGGCAAAACATAACCAATTCCCTCAACTGTTGCATATAAGGCTTGGTTTCCAGACCCTTTATCGTCTTGATCACTCTCATCCATAGCAGACTCCTAACCTGCAAGCACACACAAAAACAGCCTGTTTCACCTCTGCTAACTGCAACCCCTTCCTGCTGGACCAAGCCCATTAAATAGTTAATGATAACTGATTAAGTAAGTTGCAGACTTCTCTGTGGCACAATGGATCAGTGCCTCTGGCTGTTTACCATAAGCTTGCAGGTTCAAGCCCACACAGAGACAAGTGTGAACAGGACTGCAGAGGGTTGGACTAGGTGACCCTCAGGATCCTTTCCAATTCTACAGTTCTATGACTCCTCTGCACACATTCCAGCTTGCCAATACCCTTCTTAAATTGTGGTGCCCAGAACCAGACGCAGGACTCCAAGTGTGGACTGACCTAGGCAGAACATAGTGCTACTATTACTTCCCTTGAGTGGGACACTAGAGTTCTTTGGATACAGCCTACAATAGCACTAGCTTTTTTTTGCTCCACATCACACTGTTGACTCATGTTAAGCTTGTGGTCTACTAAGATCCTCAGACCCTTTTCACATGTACTACTGACAATCCAGGTGACCCTTATTTATACTTGTGCAGTTTGTTTTCCCTGCCCAAGTGTAGAACCTGACATTTGTCCATGTTGAAATTCATTTTGTATTTCAATTACAGAATCAGATTTTGTGTTGAAAACTCACAGGATTTTGCTCTCCACCCCCTCTCCTTTTTCTTACTCCATTTTTATCATAATCACAATCATCACAACCGCCATCCATAGGAGCTAATGACTAGGAGCCGAGGTCCTTTCATCCCCCAATAAAATACTTGGGGAGAGGGAATTGCCATTCAAATGTGTGTGTCACATCTTGTGATTGATTATGTAGGGTGGGGCTTGCCTGACACCCCCCATTTTTTTATTCAAGTTGGCACCCTTGTCATCATCACCATCATAAAGTCTCAACCAAGGTGGGCTATATTTAAAAAAGATAAAAAATATAGTAGCATGACCCCACCCTAATATATCATACTGTGTAAGATCTACATATCAACAAGTCAGATGGTATATAGCAGGACACTCAACAATAGCAGCTCAACACTCAAAGGAGAAGTGGTGCATCTTCGGTGACCAACTAAAACTGCAAAGAAAAAGGGCTTGCTATATCTCTAGAGCAGGGGTAGGCAACCTAGGGCCTGTGGGCTGGATGCGGCCCAATCACCTTCTAAATCCGGCCCGTGGACAGTTCAAGAATCAGCGTGTTTTTACATGAGTAGAATGTGTCCTTTTATTTAAAATGCATCTCTGGGTTATTTGTGGGGCATAGGAATTCGTTCATTTATTTTTTCCCAAAATATAGTCTGGCCCACCACATGGTCTGAGGGACGGTGGACCTGCCTTTGGCTGAAAAAGGTTGCTGACCCCTGCTCTAGAGAGTCCCATTGGTGTGGTGTCCATTACAGCCAGGGTCCCATCACCAGAAGCCTGCCTTCACCCTGTCTGCATGCATTATATAAATGAGGAATATGCTCCAAGAGGCCACTCGTATTTTTATTGTAGGAAGGAGTGTTATCATTAGGGCAGCTAGACAAACCTCAGACAGACACAGTTTTGACCTTTGAGGGCTACAGTTTTATTTGTGCTATGAACTTATAGCAATAGAATGATGACTTCCAAAGTCCATGCTGCCACAAGGAGAACCTCTCTTCATACTACAACAAAAACTCCTGGATAACGTGTCCAATGTTTCTGTTGCCATAAGGATCCTTCTCACACTTCCAGTGTCAGTGGCGAGTGGTGAGCACAGTTTCTCGAAGCTGAAACTTATAAAGACTTGCATATGCTCAACAATGTTGCAAAAGAGACTAGTTGGCTTGGCAACTACATCAGTGGAACGTGTCAAAGCATCAGCTCTTGAGCTGAAGGAGCCGGTGACAGAATTTGCAAAGGAAAAGGCATGCAAAGTGAGATTTTGATGAGCCTGAAACTGAAACTTTTGAGAAATGTCAACAACACAATTCACAAGGTTATTCAAAATGATTTGTGTGCTAAAACATTTTCTTTTGTATTTGAGAAAGGGAATCAAAGATGGATGTATTACTTGTTCTTTCAATTTGAAATAAATTTGGTAGTTTCAAGTTTTGTGCTTTTCATTTTTTCCACAAGACATTTGTTTTTTAAAATTTAAGTTAGCTTTTTTGGGGGGAGGTGCAAGTAGTTATCCTGGCAACAACAATGATTTTAGGTCTCTGAGTTTCAGAGTGGGGCACTCCTTCACGAGTTTGAAAAGCTTGCATGTTTTTAAAATTCAGAAATACTACTTCATTCCAGTCTGAACAACTCAAGCACCAGGTTGAAAACGTAGTAGAGGAAAATTTTATTCTCTCCAAATTTATGTTGAACCTCTGTACGAGTTCAGTGCAGAATATGCAATGTACAAGAAAACTACAGCATGGTTAATAGATGGGTTCCTAGACTCTGCTCAAGCACTTCCCGTGAAGGGGAATACACCACCTGCAGAAGCAATCTGTTCTACTGCTCAGCAGCTTGTACCGTTAGAAAGTTTATCCTAAAGTTTAGATGTAATCTGCTTACCTACATTTTCCACCCATCTGTTCTAGGCATCTTGAGCAACAGAGGGTAAATCTGATCCATCTTCTACATTACAGCCTTTGAAGACAGCTTATTGCAACTCCTAAAGCCTTCTCAACAGGAATGTCGGTTCCGTGAAGCTTAGCTTCTTTAACAATAATTCCAGTTATTAACTAACTTTTACTAACTGCTTATAAGAAACTAAACTCTGATTTTGCACACTATGAAGAAAAGGAAGAATGAGCAGGAAAACCTAGTTATTTTACTTTTTCATAATACTCAGTGGGAGTTACAGAAAAATATATCCCCTTATCTTAGGCCTCTCGCTGTGTCACTCCCAAACAATTCCTCTAAATTAGTGGTTCCCAATTAGCTAAGTAATGCAGACCCCCTGTTTTTCAAAAGCCGAGCCGTGGACCTCCTACTTTTAAAATTTTGGATATTTCTATGGTAGTTTTTGTTTTGTGAATGGTGCCCCTGGGTGGATAATCAGACCCCCTGAGGTCTGTGGACCACTAATTGGGAACCACTGCCCTAAAAAGAACCAAACATAGTTTCGACACAGCTACCACATGTCCTCTTAATGTTGTCTTCTCCAGGCTAAACACTGAGCTCTTTCTGCTGTTCCTCACTAGTTGCATATAAAGATATTAGAGTAGGCCACATAGCTTTTTGCAGTCAATTGGCAATCCGGGGTTAGGTCGAGGATTATTTCTGCAAATACATCCTATTATTTCTGACACCACTCCTCATCACTGGAAAGCCATACCTGAAATTCACTTCTGATTTATCATATATGTCAGCCTGGAGATTTAGCAAACTAACCTTAATAATCATTTTCTGGAATGATTTTAAACAGAGGGAATTTAAAAAAAGATCAGGCAATTGGCAAGTTCTTTGCCACTGGATGATAGAATCTGGAAAAATGTCCAAGTAATTAATTACATTTGGAAAAAATTGAAAGGGATGAGGGGGAAAAATGAATCTAAAACCTGCAGAATTGTTGCAACGAGAGCTTTAAAATGGAATGTAAATATTCCCTCATCAAATTAAAGCCATAAAGTGGTGATCATAGGGCTGTTAAATACAATTTGAAATTAAATGAAAAGATTTTCTTCATCTGTCTACTCCTGAAACCCCTTCCAAATACTTCTAGCTATCATGTTGTATTATTATTATTATTATTATTATTATTATTATTATTATTATCCCTATGGATAGAAATGTGTGGCTGTGAAGAATCATAAAGAATCATAGAAGTTAGAATATTTTGAAAGAAATATCTATATACAGTGATCACACTTGGGAATGTACTTCAGAAAAATGAGGGGCTGTTTTACGAAGCAGTCTGTGCCCACGTGCATTAAAATATATGCTTATTCCATCCTAGAAACGAAGAATCCCATTATCCCACAATTCATGGAGAAGAGGGAACATACAGAATCATATCCCTCACTCATCTACTCCAACATTATATGTGTCTACCAGGGGTAAGTCCCAAGATCCCTTGAACTGCAGATCAAACCTATGACCTTCTGCATGCAAATAGTGCCTCCATTATTAGGCCAAAAGAGGATATGAAATTGCCTTGGACTGTCAGATCATTTGTCTATGTAGCCTGCTTGTGATGCAGCATCTTTGCCCTCCACCCACAATAGCCTATTTCATGCAAATAAAATCTTCTCCCATTGAATGATGGTCCCACCACAAAATAATACTAGTTCCTAGCCTGGGTTCCCGTGGTGGGCAAAGAGGACTCCTCTGGGAGATTTTAAAGCTCTACCTGGATTGTATTGCTGATTTTAATTTTTTTCATGCCTGTCCAAGTTACCAAAATCTACTTCTGGTATTGCTGAAAACTGCAAATGGGGAGAGCACTCTTGTTTGTGGGCTTCCCATAAGCATCTGGTTGGTCACTTGGACTGCATTCAAACAGCCACTTATTCCATTCCCCTAACATTCCCTTACTATTAATGTCCACATTACATTTGAGCTTTCACATGTCATGAAGGTCACTTCTGGGAATGTTATCACAATAGGAAAAAAATGTTTGCAACCCACTTAACCTGAAAATCATGAGAGATAAAATGATGAAAACTGGGGCAGTGTACCAACAGTATTTCTTGCTGTTTCATGGGGGAATGGGGGGGGGGGACAGAGATGCAGCCCAGTGGTGTTCGTTGTTGTGTCACACCATGCCCACTGTGGTGAATTAAATTTAGCCGGAACATGTTGGAATATCAGTCAAAAAGCCACAGTTTCAAAACACCACAGGCACCGCAGTGTGAAAGCAACATTAGAAAATGAGATATAAGTGCTAGATTATAATTCCCCACATCTGAATGCACCCTTAAAGAACAGCACTACATTCACACACCACTTTTAAATAGTATCACACCATGATACTATTTCCAACAGTCATGGCTTCCCCGAAAGAATTCAGGGGACTGTAGTTTTGGATGTTGAGAGTTCTTTGGGGGTAGTGCTGAATTAAACCATGTGGAAACCCCTAGGCAGTTGAAATCTCAGGAAAGCCCCAGTGTGTGGACTCTAGTGAGATAACATTGATCTGAGAAAGCTTGATTGATTCAAGATCAATATTATTTTGATCCATTGTGGTGGGGCCCCCAAAGGCATGGGGCCCATAGGCTGGTGCCTACTCTGCCTATTTGATAATCTGGCACTGCTGGGAGGGGGTTATTCCCCTCCCAGATCTACAATTCCCATAGTTCCCTGTGAAGAGAGATTGATTATTAAATCACTCTGAGAACTTTAACTTGGTGGGGGAAAACAGGAGTCTCCCAATGAGTGTCCCCACCCTTAACTAACCACAGCTCCCATAATTTTGAAGTGGCACCATAGTACTTTAATTGCATGGGGTGAATGTGGTGCAGGATGCTGTTCAGGCCCTTGGCCTGACCCAGCAAGGCTCCTCTCATGTTTTTAAATGTACTCCCACCATGGAGATTTTGCTTGCTAACAGGCAAGGGGGACTTTTAGCCCACTATTCTTACACATGCTTAGCTTGTTCCTGTTCCCAGTATAATCAGCGTTACTAGTGCTACAGTAATCCACAGCATCTCCCTGCCTTGTTAGTTGCCACACAGTCTTCAAAGACGGAGAGGCCGGCAGATGAAACGTCTGAAGTGCCTGGACAAAATAAGCCTATTAACTGGCACAGTTCTCAGAGAGAGTGGCTTTTTTCCACCCCAGGAGGCAGCACGGGGGCGGGTAAGGGGAAGGCATCAAAAAGTAGCTCACTCCTGTGAAGCATTATTCCCATTTAGATCAACAATGTTGCAAGAGGTCAGCAGTTCTGGCTGCCAGAAATTAGGTTAGGACCAGTGTGAAAATACTTTCATAGCCATTGAGCTCTCTGGCTGAAATTCAGTTTAAAACTCAGGAACAGCCTTCTACTGAATTGGACCGTCGCTCTATCTTTCTCAGTGTTGTCTACACTGATGCTCCACAGGGTTTCACACAGGAAACATTCCCAGCCCTACCTGGAGATGCTAGGAGCTGAAGCTGGGACCTTCTGCATGCAAAGCAAATGCTCTACCAGTGAGCTGTGGCCCTTCTCCATAAAGATAAAAAACTGAGTGAGGGAGTTGAAGAGCCCATGAACTGGACAGAAGGCTGAGCAACAGAAAGATGCAGAGTATCATTATTTAAATTACAGTAGTATGTATGCGTGGAAACACAATAAACATACATCAGCACATGCAATTTTTATGCAAAACTAGTCGCTCTGCCACCCTTTTTTGGAGATACATCTCTGGCTTTAGGTGATAAGTTACACTAAAGGGATTTGCAATCTAGAAAACAACATAAGGGAGGCAACAGAAAAGGGAAAAAAAATATGGAGGTAAGGGTAAATGAAGAGAATGTGTGATTATTGGAGCTACATCTTCTTTGGATTCATTGCAGTACAATGTAAGGATCACAGGTCCATAGCTGTCAACTTTTCCCTTTTCTTGCAAGGAATCCTATTCGGAATAAGGGAATTTCCCTTAAAAAAAGGGAAACGTTGACAGCTATGCACAGGACTGTGCCAAAGGCTTTGCAGAAAGCCATCCAATATCCTGCCTCCCCTCTTCCATCAAATAAAAACACATGCAAGAAAAGGAGAAGGGAGGTGGTGGTTCCACTTGCCAAGGACGGCCCCAGAAGGGAGAGTTTTCATGTTCACTTTGACAAGTTGCAGTTTCATGCGGAAGAGCAATGGGTAGCTGAGAGCTAAACATGATTAACTTGGATAAGGCAGAAAGCACATCTACTGTTTGAAGATAAAGGATGCCTGAAGTATCAGCAGTGATTGGTGCTTGATTACAAACAGGTGCAAGGGGGGCCTGGTATTTTAGTAGACTGAAGTGGGCAGAACAACCATCAAAGCCCCAGATACTATAAGCTGATTGCTGGATGAGTTAAGTGAGGTGTAGCTAACTGGAGTGTTTGAGTGTTCTAACTAACAGGTGCCTTCGCAGATGTGTCCCCTACTGCCGTGGGGTTTGGGCTCGCCATGCAGTCATTCAGTGTTAAATTAACACTGGAAGATCCAGCAGTAAGAGATTCCCCCTACTGCACATGCATGGGCATTTACATTTGTGGAGAGTGCTAACCCATGTTTCTTCCATTTAACAGATACGGTGAAAATAAGACAATTTGTGCATTCAATGACAAAGGTTGGGGGAAAAATTAATTGACTTCACATTTTCATGCAATCCTAATTTGCAAACTGAAACACAACTGTGCTTCAGAACGTGGACCTTACTGAATTTTGTGATGCAGTTCTTTGACTGAAAAGCAGGCTCAGAAAACACATATATGAGTAAATAGAATGTACAAAACAACATTATATTAGAAGAAAGTGCTTTGGGAAATGTGTACATTAGGATAAATTTGCATGCAAATGAATCTTAGATATTTTCTGCAGACTTTTTTAAAAGTAAAGAAAAACAACAACCACAAATCGATGTGGAAATGTGAGGCAAACTGAACTTAAGGTGGTGGTGGGAAGATGAAGGGAGAAAAACTAAGTTTGACAGAGTCATTCATCCCTAAGCCTTGCATACAGTGTTAAAAGCATTATATCGAAAGCAGGGCTTACTCACAATGAGGCAAACAGGAGCGTTATGTTACACACTAGCAATAAGAGAAAGCTGGGTTTGGTTTTGTGTATGCTTATATTTAAAAGGCCCTTTAAAAAAAACAAAAACCCTCTTTCCAAATTTGCTGAAGGCAGTGTCAGGCTCTTAACAGCCTGCAAAGACATGCTTGAGAGAGTACCTTGTCTCTCTAATTTGCTCTTCTTAAAAGAAGCAGCAATGGAGGGGGGAGGGGTGGTGATGGGGAAACATTGCCATGATTCATCTGGCCTGGAGGAATGAATTAAAACCTCATACGTGACAAAGAACTGAGAAGGAACAGATAACTGAGTTATCCCACAGGATGTGTGACAATCCAAGGATGCGATGAGACTGAGAAACTGAACAGCATGCTTTATTGTGAGTTATCTATACATATAAGCTGGTTCCCTGCATTCTAACACACTCTAGAGCAGCTTGGGGGGTGCTTTCCCTTCTGGGGAGGGGGGCACATGGCAGTGGTGGGTGGGGCAATGGATGCTACTTGTATCCTTGTACTGTAGGTGACAATCCCAGCCCAGTGAAAGACAGAGGTTGCTACACCCACTTACCATCCATGGAAGCAAACAGTGGAGGTTGGTACAGCAGGGCAAATGGGGGACTGCTCCACCAATCTCATTCTGAGACAGCCCTCCCTATTCCTCTCCCAGAGCTACAATTCTGAGTGGCTTATCAATCAATCCCTCTTCCTAGGAAACTGTGGGTAGTATAGCTCTCTGGGGAAAATAGAGGCCTCCTAACAACTCTCAGCACCCTTAACCTATTACATCTCCCAGAACTCTTTTTTGTGGGGAAGCCAAGTGGTATAGTAGCACTTTAAATGTACACTACAATTGTAGCCAAAGGCTTGCAGGAAAAATGCAGTGTCATTTGGTTGTCTGAATTCCACGGAGAGATCTGCTTGCATCTTGCCTTAGCGGGGAGAGGAGGAGACTTGCTTATTTTCATTTTCATTTCATTTCGTTTTATTCTTTTGCTCTCAAGAGAATGCCGGATTATGTTTTAGGCATTTCATGTTTCACACATCAAGTTGAGTTTCTTACACTTGTTATTACACACTGTGCGAAAACACTTTGGGTACTTTATTTATTTATTTATTTATTCTCTCTGGCTGCCTCTCGAAGCCGAGGAAAGATGAAATGCTGCTGCTGCTGCTGCTGCTGCTGCTGTTTGGGAGTTAAGCTGAAGAAAAAGAAGGCAACCGGAAAGGAAAAACAACAATGAAGATGTACAATGCCACTGACAGTTCTGCTGGTGGAAATTATGCCCTCTCCCTTCTGCCTGCTGTGCTGAAGTCCCACTGCGACTTTGACTAGCAAGCTACCTGGAAGGAAATGTGGCTGAGCGGTGGAGAATCTGCTTCACTTGCCAAAGGTGCCAGGATGCTGAATTAGAAGCATCATTCCCATCATGGCTTTCTGTGGTCCAGGGGTAGGGAAACTGTTGTCCTCCAGATGTTGCTGAACTCCAAACCCCATTGGCTCCAGCCAGGATGCATCTGCATAATCGGCGTCTGTTGCAGTGTGATTCCCTCTGGATCTATTTGTAGGACAGCACTGCAGTGCCACCAGCCTCCTGCCTGCAGATCTGACTGAAGAAGTGGCAAAGCTTTTCAGCTAAATGCAAGCAAATGGAGCCCCCCCCTTCTTCCATAGTAATGATTATTCACTTGTCTCCCCAAATTGACAGATTTCGTCTTACCCCAGAAAATAACACAGTTATTCCATAGGCCATATACAGGGCTATTTCTTTTTTGCCAGTCTGTTATGTGTCATTTTAAGGGACGCGGGTGGCGCTGTGGGTAAAACCTCAGCGCCTAGGACTTGCCGATCGCATGGTCGGCGGTTCGAATCCCCGCGGCGGGGTGCACTCCCGTCGTTCGGTCCCAGCGCCTGCCAACCTAGCAGTTCGAAGCACCTCTGGGTGCAAGTAGATAAATAGGGACTGCTTACCAGCGGGAAGGTAAATGGCGTTCCATGTGCTGCTCTGGCTCGCCAGATGCAGCTTGTCACGCTGGCCACATGACCCGGAAGTGTCTGCGGACAGCGCTGGCTCCCGGCCTATAGAGTGAGATGAGCGCACAACCCTAGAGTCTGGCAAGACTGGCCCGTACGGGCAGGGATACCTTTACCTTTACCTTTTATGTGTCATTTTAATTGCCACCCAAGACACGCATGTGCCATATTACAGGGTGGTGTAGTGGTTAGAGTGCTGGGATGTGACTCAGCCGTCAGTCTTACCTGGAGCCATTCACTGTCACTGAGTATAACCTACGTAACATTTGGGTGGGGATGAGAACAGGAGGTTTACCCATTGAAATAACTGAACCAAGTTACTCATGTTCATTAACTCTGAGTATGACTAGCATTGGCTACTAACCAATGTCTGCTTCTTTAAAATCATTGGAGGAAATGAAATAAATATTATGCCTATGTTATATTTTAAATTCTCTTAAACACCAACTTATTTGATGGGTGAATTGTTTCATTGATTGTTCTGTAAAACTGATTTGTGACCTTCTGTGGTGAAAAGTGGTCTGTAAATATTGGAAATATTAAATAAATACATAAATGGTCTCTGCTGGCAAACAATTAGCTTGGCTACATGATTAAGATTGGGTTTATCATTTCTCCAAAGTTATGGCTTCTCTCAAGAGATGAAACCTGCGTTCTGCTCCTTACACTGGATTTCTATATGTAATGATCAAGCTTTACATTATGGGCACACAACCTATTGCTGGTTATAAGCTCTGAAGAACTTCAGTTCATGGGTGACTTATGGTCTCTCTGCTGCCTAACAAAGTGCATAATTTCACTTACACTCAGAAGCTATTTTACAGAAATTGGACCTCTTATTACAAAGTTAATAGAAAAAACACTAGTTGAACTCCATGAGGTATTTTTCCTATTACTATAATATTACAGAAAGCTATTGGGTGAAAAATGAGTGCTCATATGTTCCAACCATTTCCTAAATGAACCTAAGTGCAATTCTAATAGCAAATGCTGCATGAGGTTATTGAAAGAAAAATGGTAGGGAGGAGGGTGGGTGTTTTGTGGTTTTTTGAAAGGGTGTCTCATTTTACTGGAGGCAGTCTTGTCATAAAATGCCATCTCATTGGGCAATTATAGAGGCAGGACTCTGGGAAAAGTTGCTAGTGCTACTGAAAGGCTCTGGGCTTTCTTAAGGATTTTTCGTGTATTTGCCTGAACCATAAGAGCAGCAGGGACAAAGGTGTTCTGAGAGTGGATGAACAGAGGGAGGTTGTTTTGTAGGACACTCATGGACAACAGCCACTTCAACTTGTGGCAAGAGCTGCACAGTGTTAGCTAATATATGTTTAGTCCACTCTTTTAACTTCCTTTTGCATAATTTTGTAGAATCTGCGGCAACAGGAGCCCTCACACAGGACCCAAGCACAACAGCATTCTCCCCTCCTGTAGTTTCTACCAACAGGTATTCAGAAGCAATTACTGCCTCTGACTATGGAGACACAACATAGCCATTGTGGCCAGAAGTCGTTGATTGCCTTCTCCTCCATGAATTTGTCTGATTCTCTTGTAAAGCCATCCAAGTTGGTGGCCATCACTGCCTCCTGTGACTGAGGGCAGACTCTGGTCTTTCAGATTTCAGTGGTGCCCTGCTCAGTTCAAGACGTCATAGTTGTGATGTCCTGAAGCGCCCCCTGGGCTAAGTGCCCAGCTCAGCGGAACCAGTTGCACTGCCCTAAATCCAACTCCACTGTGAGAGCAAGTTCATTAAGGTAACTATGTGCTGTGTGAATAAGTACTTCCTTTTATCTGTTCCGAGTCTTCCAACATTCAGCTAAAAAGATGAAAATTCTCAGACTACTGAGGAGGTGGAAGCGAGGCTATTAATTTAGGCCTATAGATTTATTATATTTTCTGTCTACACAAGGAAAGAAATTGTCTGACTTAAGAGCCTGGAGGCAAGCTTTTCAAACTCTGGAAGGCATTTTTAGCAGTGAATGAGTGCCTAGCTGCATACATGCAGACACTTTTGGCTCAAGACTCTCTAGGCGTGTGTGTGTGTGTGTGTGTGTGTGTGTGTGTGTGTGGTATTTTTTGAAACGAGATTGTTGAGTAATCCAACAGCAAGCTTATTGGTCCATGCCTACAATAAAGAGAGTGAAAAATTAATCCCCACGCCATTACGGCAAGGAATGATAGTTCTCAGCTCCCATCACGTTTTGACAGAGAGTGCTCAGCTCTGCTTGATGAAGCCAGCAGCAGAGTATGAAATACATTTCTAGAATTAGTTTCATGACTCATAGCTTATGCTTTCATTGCTCACAGAGGGCTGGTGATTGGCAGCATAAGTAGGGACAACAGAAGTAAGTTACTTCTTGCTCTGCTTAGTTTCTGCAATGCTTGGGAGTTGGGTTGAAGAGCCACTTCGCAAACAGAACTTCAGCAGATCAGTGTCCCCTGTAAATGGTTTTAGGCAGACTCCATCTCTTTACATACATAAATTAAATATCCAGATCTGATTTGTTTTCATTTTTCCAAGAAGCTTCCCCTTGGCATTTCCCGCATCTTGCAGCTGATAATTGCTGGCTGTGCTACATCAAATCATAGATGTGAAATGATCAAGTTATGCTGAGTTATTGTTAGTGCTGGTTTTAGTAGGGTTTTCCTCTCTCCCCACCCACACTCTAAATGAAAATGGTTTTAAAATGATGGTATAAATGTTGTTCCTATTTTGGTGTATATTTTGAAAACTGAATCAGTAAAAAATTTCTCTGGAACATTGATCCAAGAATTCTTTCAATGAACGTAGAATAAATTTGGAAGGGTTCCTCAATGTGAGCATCTCCTCACACAACTATTCCAAAGAGACCACCTCAAGCAGCTTCATGGCTTTTCTCCAGATCACCAGCCATGAAATAGCATTACTTTTCTCCAGTACATGCACTGGATGAAGTAGACTTTTGCCAAATAAAACTCAAGTCATGGAAGGATTTTTAGTTTTCACATAACTTTCTCCTTTTTGCTACCATGGATAAATGTAGCTCATTTCTCACCTGGAATCTCTTTAAGAAGTTACCTAGAATCATATCTAGGTGGGGAACCTCAGGCATGGGACCAAATCTAGCCCTCAGAATACTACCCAGGCCATATCCTGCAATGCTCCTGCTTTACATCCTGTATGTTTTTGCTGAGTCCCTGAACTACGGCAACGCCTTTTGCTTGTCTGGATGAAGAAAAGAGAGGTGTGTGTAGAAACCATCTAGAAATTGGCTCAGGGCCAGGGATGTGGGGGTTCAGGAGAATGCCAAGAACAGTGAATGGGAGAGGGGGGGCTGATCTGTCTGGCAAGCTGATATGTTTGTGCAGATGGAACATTTGTAACAGTATGATGTTGAATATATATATATATATATATATATATATATATATATAATCACATACCCATATTTTCAGATATGTGTGCCAATTAAATATAGCTATTTAATCAATTAGACATGCTGCAAAACCATAATCAACCATGCTCCCGCCTTTGCAAGAGAAAGATCAACTCAAATCATTTCCCGAGAATGAAAGTTGCAGTAATATATTTACATAAATAATTAAAACTCCAGAAGCACAGTAGGTAATAAAAATATATTGCCACAATAAAATATGAAAGCAGAGAGCATTGCTTTAATTAAAAATTACCACTACAGTGTAGTAAACAACTTATTTATACTTAGTGTGAAGCCTTAACTCTTGGAAGGCTCTGGACTTGTTGAGCCCATGGCGGAAAGAAATACCTTGAAGGATCTTTCCATAAAGACATATTTCTGAAGCTGGTAAATATGTTTAATTAAGATCTACTGTTAATAATGGATTTCTGAGAATGAGGTTCTTCTTTTAATTTCCCATGGTACGGAACATTATTAAATTTGGCCTTTAACATCTCTTTGACACACACACACACACACACACACACACACACACACACACACAAATGTTCTGATTAACAATTCTGAGATGGGGAAGAGGCACTCAAAATTAAACTCTTAAATCTGTTATAAAACTGACAGGAATCCCTGATTAAGAAATCAAAGTTCGTAATTGTGATTTGGAATCTATTAATCATTGGCTTGTCTTAACTGTTGCATAATAAATGGTTTGGGGTCCTACTTCCCCCAACTTCCAAGAAAAATGACACAATAAATAGAAAACTTAACTTGAAGTTAACTTAACAGTAGAGATGGCGCTGCGTCTAATGACCAATATTCAGGTGTACCATATAAAGATTTGTCATCAATGCTACCAGCTGCAGCTAAGACAGGCAACAGCAAGAAAATAGAAAACTTAGGAAGAACATTCAAGGAATGGGAAATTTTAATATGGCAATATCCTTTAACTGAAAGATGGAGAAAGCAAGCAAAATTAAAAACGTAAAAAGAAATCCAGTAGGGATGGTGATGTGCTCTGCCCAGTGACATTTCTTCTTCCAAACCAGGGAGAGTTTAATTTTAGTCTCACCCAAGCCAATGTTCCTGAGTGTTTGAGTATATTATTTTTCTTGCATTCTGAACATTGCACATATCAGGCTAGCTTATGTTGCTCATTACCAGAAGTCTGGAGAATCTCCTAGTTATTCACCAAGCAACCTGAAGATGCTCCCTTTGCATTAAATAGCTGTGCAGCTCATAAATAATGCTTTCCAGGAACATTTCCACCCACAACAGCTAAATAAGTATACAAGCACATGTTTCCATTAGGCCTCTGTTAATAACAGGGAACATTATACAGACAACTGCTGGTTTTCAGATTTCAGCAGTCAGTTGTGAAAAGCTAATCCAGTGATAGCAGTCAGAAGACTGGACCAAATCAGCCCATGTGATCCACACACCCCGGGTGTCTCATTTTCCAAGTGTTCAATTTGTACCATTTTCCAAGTTTGCACAATTAGGATGTGTGTGTGTGTGTGACTCTATCAACTTAAGTTTCCCCCAGTGACTCATTGTTCTTGCTTTATGTTCAGTTTGCACCATTTTTCATATCAGTTCACAAATTCATCCCCTCAAGAAAGAAAAAAAATTCACATTTACCAGTGTGATGTGATGCTTTGAATGCTGGATTTTGACTTGAGAGAACAAAGTTTGAATCCCCACTCAGCCATGATGCTTCATGAGGTTGTTGTGAGGATAAAACGGGGAGGGGAAAACCATGTACACCTACTTGAGCTCCTTGGAGGAAAAGGTAGTATTAAAATGTAATAAATAAATAGTACTTTTAATATTCAATTTACATAATGCATTTCCATGTATTATTTCCACCAACATGTGCATTCTTGTGCACATTTCCCCCTAATGCATGCTGTTTCGGACACAGTTTTGGTGGTGGGTTGAGTTTGGAGAAGTGCATTGCAAAATTTTAAATACAGTGGTGCCCCGCAAGACGAACGCCTCGCAAGACGAAAAACCCGCTAGACGAAAGGGTTTTCCGTTTTGGAGGCGCTTCGCAAAACAAATTTCCCTATGGGCTTCCTTCGCAAGACGAAAGCCCATAGGGAAATCTCCGGGACAGCGGGGAAGCGCAGCGCGTCTTCCCCACTGTCCTCAGACCTCCTCCGAAGGCTGGTGGTGGGGCGGAGAGACCTCCTCCTGCCGCCAGCCTTCGGAAGGCTGCTCCGAAGGCTGGCGGTGGGGCGGAGAGACCTCCTCCCGCCGCCAGCCTTCGGAAGGCTGCTCCGAAGGCTGGCGGTGGGGCGGAGGGACCTCCTCCCACCACCAGCCTTGGGATGGCTGCTCCGAAGGCTGGCGGTGGGGCGGAGAGACCTCCTCCCGCCGCCAGCCTTCGGAAGGCTGCTCCGAAGGCTGGCGGTGGGGCGGAGAGACCTTCTCCCTGCGCCAGCCTTCGGATGGCTGTCCTGAAGACTTGCGGTGGGAGGAGGGTTTTCCTTCCCACTGCCAACTTTCAGAATGCTGTTCTGAATGTTCAGTCCTTCCCACTGCCAACTTTCAGAATGCTGTTCTGAATGTTGGCGGTGGGGAGGAAAAACCCTCCTCCCACCGCAAGGCCCGGGAACAGAGGAGAAGCGCTGTGCGCCTTCCCCTCTGTTCCCGTACCTGTCCTGAAGGCTTGCAGTGGGGAGAAAAGCCCTTCTCCGCACCGCCAGCCTGGCAAGTGGTCTCCATAGGAAAGCATTAATTGATTTTCAATGCATTCCTATGGGAAACCGTGCTTCGCAAGACGAAAAACTCGCTAGATGAAAAAACTCGCGGAACGAATTAATTTCGTCTTGCGAGGCACCACTGTAATGCAAATTTAGAAGGGCAGCTATGTTTGGCTTCACATATTGGTCTGGGAACTGAATTAGTTAGATTTTCATTTTCATTTGCTTAACAAAAATTATATACCACTTCATTGTAAGAAAATCTCTAAGTGGCTTACACGATTATATAATAAAACATTTTTAAAATTCCCAATAAAAACAGATATTTAAAAACATTCAAAAGGTGATTAAAATCAACATTAGCTGAAATATCCCTCAGTACAACGGTATGATCTTGTGAAGCCACTCAGTTTTCTCAGCCTCTTCCATATTTCCACTGGTTCCCCCACCTTCCAAACCCTACTCTGTTAACATCCTTGTTCATGTGGAATCTTTGCCTTGCCCCCAACCTCATGGCTTTGCTTTTCATGTTGTTGTTGCTGCTCTTTTTGAGATGTTCAGCCTGAGAAAAGCAAAGCTTTCCTAGGGGGAACAGAGAGAAAGATCCTGTGGCTTGGCAGTGCAAGCAACGGTCTAAGCGATGTCATGAGCTCTGGGAGCCTCTTCCGTTTAGGTTCTGTGCCATTGTTATTCAAGATTGCTAACTCCTCGGCAGGAGATTGTGACTGGCGGTACATGGCCAAGGGGATTTCTGCCCTTCTGTCTGGCTAGGTTATGCTATTTGAAAAGCAAACGAGCGCCCCGACGAGCTATTAATACCAGCTGTGATTTGCATTTGCAACATAATCATTATAGGAATTGCCAAAATTCGCTGGGCCTGGTTGAGGGGGGAGGGGAGGGGAGCAGTGGAGGGATCTGGTATTCAAGGCAGATTGAAGATAATAGCAGCCCACAGTGTGTCTCACACCTTTGGTCTCTGGAGACAGCATCCCTTCCACTGTGAAAGATCAAACACTACAAATAATTAATGAGCCTGTTCTTGTCAAAATAGCTCCCTTGGAAATAGTTACACCTGTCAATAACTTGAGCACCATATTTGTAATCAAAAAGGCCAACCCCCATCAGGGAATACAGGACTTCTTCAATACAAGCTAGGTTTTAAGTGATGCACCTGGGAGGTAGCTGGCAGTGGTGATGATAGTCATATATTGATGCTCTGACACTTAATAGAAATTCCTCAGCACTTGTCCAACCATCAGCAGCCACCCCTGAGAACAGCAAATGACACCAGGAATCCCTGGAGCAAAGACTAAAACAAAATGAAGTGGGTAAACCTGAATTTAATAAATAAATTTCTCCCAAATAATAAACAGGGGAGATGACACCTGTTAAGGGCAGAGCTCATAGTTATTTCTGACACAGGTGCATGAAATATTCATACTCTGCTTTAACTAGGTGTTTTAACGACATGGGGAATTGAACCCTCTAATTATCTACCCTAACTTTTCTCACCTAACATTGCAATTTGCAATGCTCATATCTGCTTAAATTCTCCTTTGCATTGTTTCCACTTCTGCTTCACTCAAGCCACATGCACCCAAATGACTCCACTGCTTGTTTGTATACACCACGAGTGCAATGATCAGCAGAAATGTTTTCTTAGCAGAATGAGTTATGTGCTTCTGGGCTGAGCCAACACTCTGCTATCTGAGCCGGCTCCTTTCAGAGCTTGACTGCTGTTTGGGTAACAGGCCATCTAAGACTCAAATGCCTACAAGATGAGAATGCAGAACTCCATCTTCCATCCTGTGCCCTCTGGAGTGAACCTACCTAATATGCACTTCATGAAGTGATACATGAAGTGAAGTTCAGCCATCCTTCAAAATTTGCAGTTCTCAGGATTTTGGAATGCAGTTCGCCAACCAAAACATGTATACAAAAATATGTATATCAGGAGAAAGTGTGCATAACGTTACACATATCTGTGAATATAGCATACAAAATTGCATTAGGAACAATAGCTCAGTGAAGAATGTTGCTAGATTTGTGTACAGAATGTGTGCATTAAGAGAAATGAGCACAATGTGCAATAATCAGAAACAGAAAGAAACCAAAGTGGGCAGCTTTATCCATCCATCCCTAGCTTGAGATATTGCTAAACACAGGAGTTAGCACTGATTTCTCCAGAACGGAAATAGACGGGCAGAAAGAATGTAGCAGCTGTGCATGCTGCCAACTGGAGCCACCCTCATCACATGCACCAATGCTGAAGGAATGCAACAGCTATGGCCTCCTGTTACAAATATAAACTATGGAAAATGTGAGAGAGTAAGTCCCCACTTCACATATGACTGCTCCTATATCACTCCCAGGGACATGTAAGAGGTTCCATCCAGGATTGGTCTTCTTGTCCTGTATGTGTATCAAAGAAGTACTGTTGACCCTGTTAAGGAGTTCTGTGGCTTCTGTGTCATGCAAACAATCAAGGAATACCAGGCATGCAGAAGGACATCTCTGGTCCATTTTCAAGAATAATAGAGAGGTGGGTGGAAAGAGATATGTGGAAGGGGAATGCCCAAGGCTGAGAGAAGGTAGGGATTTTGCAGTGTCAAAGCTAAAGTTCTGCAGGATTGCTCTAAAGTGGGTCCAGAAATGTTGAGGCAGAGACTGGATTTCAGAGGTGGAAGAATGCTCAAAGAAAAGGAAGCACCAGGAAGAAAGAAGAGCCCCCAAACAGGTAAGTTAGGAGACATCATGGCAAAAGTCCTGAGTCACCTCCAAGCTCCTTGCTTCTGGGGCTTCTGGGAAGCATAAGCCACCCCAATTTGCACTTGCTGCAAAAGATAATTCTAGCTGATATCAGTGAAAGACACAACCCCTTTGAGGAAATTTTGTGGGCTGCTTCCTCATGCATTAAAAGTAATGGTGAAGGCCACACCTGTGCAAGCAGAGACTCCAAATGTACACTGGCAAATGCATGGGGCTGTGGATTGGAGTGGCAATCATCTTCAAAGGTCCACACATCCATCCATGCATTACATGTCATTAACAATGATGCCAGTTGCAGACAGTTTGGATGTCAGCTGGCTATCACAGGATTTGCTGTTTCTATATTCCCAAGCCATCCCTACTCCAAACAGCCAGTCAATTTTAGAGTGAAAAACCTATAGTTTCTCTCTCCACAGGGATGTGCAAAAGTGCCGGTAGATGAGAATAATCTGATATATTTGCACATACTGTGGCCGCAGGAGGTTCAGAACAGGAAACCACATTCATATGTCACAAAATAGTATTGTAATTGATTCTCTATCCTTTAAACATGAGACAATGGCAGCATTTAATAGTCCACACACTTCCTTGGAGACAGGGACTACGTGTGTGATATTACCAGAGACATCATTCTGTAGAATTGATCCTGGGTGGTCTTTCCCCCTTCTAAAAGTAGGTGCTTTGTTTAATGTCAATGCTTCAACTGAAGGACATTTATTTCCCAGTAGCACTGGAAAATTGGGGCAAATAGCTATCATTTCACCAGTGAGTGTGAGAACTAAATATGAATATCATTCGGCCTATTAAACAAAGGAGGCTTTCCCCCACCCTACCCTGTTACCTGCCTTAACTATTTTGCCCAACATTATTTTGCAGAATAAATTACACGTTCACATATTTTAAAGCAAGAGAACTTGAACAGATGTTCCCAACTTTTATATGTTTCTTTGTGCACCTGAAGCATAGGAGCATCAAGCTCCCAATACAGTTTCTGAAAAATCAAAATCCAGATTTTCAAATTGGTCTTTTCAACGTGAACTTTATCCAATTTTCAGTCTTTGTTTCT
Source organism: Podarcis erhardii (assembly GCF_964252035.2). Lineage (NCBI taxonomy): Eukaryota > Metazoa > Chordata > Lepidosauria > Squamata > Lacertidae > Podarcis > Podarcis erhardii. The sequence continues at coordinate 38,020,578 of NC_138511.1, forward strand.
AAATTATTTGACAGTGCTCAAATCAGGACATGTGTTAGGACAGGCACCCCAGCAATCAATCAATCAATCAATCAATCAAATATAAAAGCCATATGGTTGTTAATTTGAAATATTTGCAAACCTCAATATTAGCATTTCATTTTTTTAAAAAAATCAAGTTCATGAGAAATTACTAATAATAGTAAGCTGGGATTCAGGAATATTCTACTCACCTTATAGTCTGATGTTGCAAAGTGTCTGGATCTGTGGCATTGACTGTTAACACAACACTGCCAATGGGGATGTTTTCTTGTTTGGTGATAGTCATTGGGTCTGGGTGGAAAACAGGGGCTTCATTGACATCCAGAACCGTGATCTGAACAGTTGCGGTGGAACTGGTGTCATATGCTATGTCTGGAACTAATGGATCTTCATTTTCTACTTTGATCAGGAGTGTGTGGAAAGCTGAAATCTCACAGTCCAAAGGCTGAAAAGCAAAAACATAAAAAGAGCCCTGATGGATCAGGCCAAATGCCATCCTAGTCCAACACCATGTTCTCACAGTGGCCAGCCAAATAGAATGTATCAACCAGGTTTAATAGCCACTGATAGCTTTATTGTCCATAAATTTGCCTAATCTTATCCAAATTGGTGGCCTTTGCTACCTCTTGTGGGAGCGAATTCCATACCTTTACTACGCACTGTCGAATATTGGGTTAAACCATTGCTAGTCTCTCACCAGTGGTAAACAGGAAATGTTGCCTCTTTCTCAAACAGATTTCTCCCTCTCTGTGCAACCATGAAGTCTAGAAACTTGCAGGAACTTCTTTCAATGTTTCCTATTCTGGATTGATCCTATGTATGAATGCAGAAAGAGCCCTGCTGGGACTATCTAGTGGACTATCTAGTTTGGCATCCTAGTCTCACAGTGGCCAGCTAGATGCTTATGGGAAGCACACAAGCAGTACCTGAGCACAACAGCACTCTACCCTCCTGCAGTCCCCAACAAGTGGTATTCAGAAGCACACTGATTCTAACAGTGAGGGTGCAATATAGCCACCAGCATTGGTAGCCATGATGCACTTACCACAGCCTGTGTGGACTTATGTTGATGCTCACAACACAAGGTCCTTCAGACCAATAAGTTACTTGTGGCTCCTGAATCCTCCTCTGGTAAGTCAAAGAAGGCCCAAAAGAAATCCAGTCATGACTGACTCTGGGGTTGCAGCGCTCATCTTGCTTTATTGGCCAAGGGAGCCGGCGTACAGCTTCGGGGTCATGTGGCCAGCATGACCAAGCCGCTTCTGGTGAACCGGAGCAGCGCATGGAAACGCCATTTACCTTCCCGCCGGATCGGTACCCATTTATCTCCTTGCACTTTTGACGTGCTTTTGAACTGCTAGGTTGGCAGGAGCAGGGACCGAGCAACAGGAGCTCACCCCATCGCAGGGATTTGAACCGCCGACCTTCTGATCGGAAAGTCCTAGGTTCTGTGGTTTAAACCACAGCACCACCCAGGTCCCTTTTGCTTCTCATAGTTAAAGATAAATTTAAAGAAGTGGTAGGCAGCTTGCAGACTATGAGTCAATTGTGGCCCGTAGCCAATCACTAGTTCTGTCTTCCTTCTATGTGATTCTGTACTTTTGTTTTTTAAAAAAATTCCAGCCAAATTGCTCAAATCCCTCTTCAAGAGGGAGACACAACTGCCTGAAACCCGCAGTCTAAACTTCCCACACAGTCTAAACTTCCCACATTTCTCACAGCAATCAATCACTCCCCTCAGAAAATTCCTGCTGGGTACTTCATGGCTAGCTTAGCAAGCAGGATTGTATCATTAGAAATGAACAATGGCAGAGGTGGTGAACCTTTTTCAGCCCCAGGGTCACATTTCCTTCTGGGCAACTTTCTGAACAGCAGACTAGTTTCTACACTCACCCTCTATCCTTCGAACAAGGGTCAGGGGCAAATTCCAGCCAAGCAAAAACACTCAGGGTGTGAAACATGACCACTGAGGGTTGTGGCCTGCAGAGATTTCTGAGGGCCTGATAGTGAGCTCTGGAGGGCCACGGCTGATTCACAGGCCTAAGCTTCCCCACTTCTGACAACAGAAACCTCTGAAAATTTAAAGCATTTCCAAAAAGGGGCAACATAAGACATTATGGCCATTCTTTAGATGTCTAAGAGGCACAGCTAATCCTTCTTCTCACCTTGACAACTGACAGCATCCCTTCATTGTTCTTGGGGTTCGTATGGATTTCAAAGCTCTGTCCTGGGTTGCCATTGATGATGGTATAAACTGCTCTCCATGCTCCTGTTGCCGGGTCATCCCGATCCTCCACAGTCAGATTGACAATCACGCCCGTGCTGCCTTCCTTCACCGTAGCTTGGAACTCAAAATTAATAAAGAAAGCCATAAATGTTACTACCATCAAACAAATGACCACAGTCGGCACAACAAATTTGTTTAAGGTGTTATTAATTATTCACCACAACCAAAGGGAAAATGTAATCCTTGAGTGAAACTGAAATTTTACAGGCCATAAATAATGCAGACAGAGAGCGTAAAGTATAAGAAACGGTATTACAATTTCTCTGCTCTGATTCTTGAAAGATTAAAGATAAAGAACCACATGATTGTTGAGACAGGCTTTGAAAACTCTCCAGAATAATAAAAAAGATGAAATCTTTTGTTAACTCCTCTTAATATAGAGAGATTCAATATACAATACATAAAGGTGCTTTGGAATACAATGCTTAGAGGAGGAAATGCATTAAGAATGCTTTTAAGAGTAGAGTGCTTTAAAGGTGATTTTTACTCATCTTGATTATTTTCCCTCTCTACTTGAACCATAATATTTCATTGTCCTTTCCAGTCTGTATGGACGACGGTGTTCTTTGTAATAAAATAACTGGAGGATCTCCCAAAGCTTATTCCCCAAGCTATCCAGTTCCCCTTTAAGTGTTCTTTCCATTTAAAATTTTCCACAGAGCTGGAGGAAACCTTGATGGTGACAGCATTGTAACCATTTACAGCCTAGGTGGAAAGACTTTTACATGGTCCAAGTCAACTTTGAAGTAGCCCAGCATGGAGTCAACTTGACCTGGTTTTGTTCTATGCCTGTTGCTTATGGACAAAGAGCAAAGGTGCAAAGAGAATCCAAAGTGGTGATGAGCAGGTGGCAACATCCTAATTTTAATGAAGCTTCCTCGACTAATACCCAGGATGGCTAGGGTCCACCTGCACTGTTGGAGCCAGTGCGCCTCTAAGTACCAGTTGCTGGGAATCACAAGAGAAGAGAGTGTGGTTGCACTCGGGACCTGCTTGCTGGCTTTCCATAGCTGTCTGTCTGGCCACTGAGAAAGCAGGAAAGCAGGATAGTGAACTAGATGGGCCTATGGGCTGAACCAGCAGGGTGGTTCTTATGTTCTTCTACCTGTTGCTAGGATCCACAAGTCGGAAGAGTGCTGTTCCACTCAGATCCTGCTTGTGGGCTTCCCATAGGTTGGCTGCTGTGAGAACAGGATACTGAGCTAGAAGGGTGCTTGGTCTGATCCAGCTGGGCACTTCTTATGTTCTAATTAGCCAGTGCCAACTACCCAAACATTTTGCTGCATTCCTTTTTGGGTAGGTAACAACACTGCTCAAAGAAGCCATGCTATTTTCTCTCTTATCCATCTCTTTGCGCTCATGCATGTGTCTCTGGAGCTCAAACCCATAGAGAGCAGCCCTTCAAATTATTGCCAAAGGGATCTCAGCCCTTAGAAAATGGCTCCTATGGGTGGCAGTATTGCTTCTGAATACCAGTTCTTGGAAACTGCAGAAAGAGAGTGTGCTCTTGTTCTCAGGTCCCTACTTGCAGGTTTCCCACAAGCATCTGGTTGGCCACTGTGAGAACAGGAGGCCAGACAAGGTGGGCCATTGATCCAATTGATCAAGCTCACCTTATATTTTTATAGTGCAGTGCCAAAAAATTATGTTGCATTTTCCCATCAATTAATGGGAAAAGAAACAGCACCTAAATTTATCAAAGTGTGTAGAGGGAACTCACTGAAATTCCCATGAATAGGGTGCAGGGGTTTTTTTATGTGCTTAGCTTTTAAGAAGGCCAAGTGGTGTTTGTGAGTGTCCTTTCGTCAAATCATCTCACCAGTGGTTTGTACTTTGCAGCTTCCACAGATTTCTGCACTTTAGTTTAAGCCCAGGGTAGCTCAGGAGGTAGCTCCTCCTATCAGGTTTTTTTTTTAAGATCAGGAATAGCAGATAAACAAGGGAAATTTCAGGGTGTTGGGGAAATGTTTACTGGGCAGGAAAATACATACACAACCCTTGGACACCTCCCAAAAATAACGGAAGCTCAAAACGCTGCATCCCCATAATAAAGGAATTCTCAAATACCCTGAGAATGAGCCCCCCCAAAATGCAAGCTGATTTTATAGAGGAGGGGGGGGGACCCAAAGTTTTGAAAAACTAGAGGACAGATTTCAGCACACAGCGTAACAGAAATACCCACATAGGAGCATTAGATCATACATCACTAACACTGAAAATAACATGAACATAGCAACCCCCTTTAAAGTTGGAAAAAATAGTTAGACTGGGAGAAGTTGTGCTGGTAGCCAAACCTCCAGTGACTGTTAAGATATGATTAGATTATGCATTAATTGATTTTCTTCGTCTTTAATATCTACACATCCCTGAAGCACCACAGTCAATTGAGAACAAAATAGATGAGTCCAGATGTGTATTTAAGCTGTTGCCATCAGCATCCATCTAAAAACCATCACTTAGTAATGGCATACCTTGGGCCAAATCCCCAATTGGTTTAAACTGGGTCAGCAGATTTATACTTGTTCACATGCCAGCTGAGACATTCTCCCTGGCAAGTTTCACCTCCTAAAAAGATTTATTCATCTCATTGCAAGCAACTGGCCGCAAGCAGAAACTTCAAATCCTCAAGTGCAACTTAGCATTGATTTACATGTCCAGATCTGCACCTTGAGAACATGGATGAAAAAGACCTCTACTGGGATAGACATGTGCTGAAATTGCCACATGGCTTATCTGTTTACCGCCATTTGCATCCCACCTTTCTCCACGTAATGGGAGCCAAGGAATATTGTGTCACACAAATGACACACCTCAGCCTGCATGGGTCAGAGCCCTGTTGGATCAGGCCAAAGCCCATGTAAGTTTAGTATCCTGCTCTCACAGTGGCTAACCAGGTGTCTGAAAAGGAAGCCCACAAGCTCAACCTGAACTCAGCAGCATTCTCCCCACTTGTGATCCTCAGCAACTGGTATATGGAGGCTTACTGCCTTTGACACTGCAGGTAGAACATAGCCAGCATGGCTAGTAGTCTTGTCCTCCAATAATTTGTCTAACTCTCCCTTTTGAAGGCATTCAACTTGGAGGCCATCACTACAGTATGTGGTAGCAAACTCTATAGTATGACCCCACTCACTCTCAATTTATAGTTTTTGTGTGTGTTTATAAAGGGAGATCTGATCACAGATCTCCTACCATCACAGCTTATTTGCTCCTAAATTTAATATGCCACTGCTCATTTCAATCACTGCAGAATGCAGCAGGAAATATGCAGGTGAGGTTGTTCCACACAGCTCTAGGTGGGACCTCTCAGTCAGCTGAAAAGCCAAACTGTTTGAAAATGACCTACTCAATCACCCATGCACATAAAGCCTTCTTGTAATGGGATAGTCGCTTTGTATCCCATACAAATATTGGGCAAAGTGCTCAGTAGGAGAATCAGTAACTAGACTCTGTGGCTTTGCCAAAGGTACAGATTTCTGTCACAGACTGTGGTGCCAACGCGGTTTGAATTAAAGAGCCTCGGAGAGCAGCAAATGTAACGAAAGAGAAAACATGGTCTGGATTGATGAGCATCAAACCCAATGAGTCATTAGGATTCCACCCGCTGGGAGCACCAGTTGAGAATAACCAAATTAAAAGTGCAAGTCGCTTTGCATTAATCTGGGAATCATTCCTTGGCTGAAGGTGCTTGGTGCATCCTATCTCTGTGTTTGTTTTCCCTTGTAGAGCTCACAAATGATGAAAAATGACAGGAGATGCATCAGCTCCAGAAGAGAATGGCTAGAGAGCCAAGAAATGTCATTCCTTCCTTTGAGATTTGCCTCCAAGAAAAGAAACATTTGTTTGAAACTGGATCAGAGGATGTACTCTGGGAACACAGGAAGTTGCCTTTTACAGAGTCAGGCCATTGGTTCATCTAGCTCAGTACTGCCTACACTGACTGACAGCAGCTCTACAGGGTTTCAGGCAGGAGTCTCTCCCAGCCGTCGCTGGAAGTACTGGGGACTGAAACTGGGATGTTCTTGCATGCAGAGCAGATGCTCTGCCACTGAGCTACTGTATAATGCAGTGTCAACCAGCTTCAAGCATGTTTTACTGTTACTATGTGCTACAGCTTATTGCTTGTTTTGCTCAGTTTAATGTGGTCCCAACATGTCAACAATATATATATTATTAAAGCAAAGTGGACACAGCTTGGACTGTGCTTCAGGCATCACAGAAGAAATGTACAGATCTGCCCCCCTCACTGCCACCCAAATATCATGGGTTCACTTAAGCCACATTCACACCATTGTGATAGCACTTTAAACAGTCATGCCTTCCCTCAGATAAGTCTGGAAGCTGTAGTTTGTTAAGGGTACTGAGAGTTGTTAGATTACTCCTATTCCCCTCACAGAACTACAATTCCCAGAGTTCTCTGTGAAGAAGGATTGACTGTTAAACCACTCTGAGAACAGTAACTCTATGAGGGGAATAGGGGCATTTAAGAGACTCTCAGCATCCTTAACAAACTACAGCTCACAGGATCCCTTAGAACAAGCCTTGACAGTGGTTTCATAGTGCTTTAATTGGATGGTGTGAATGTGGCCTTCGTCTCTTAAATGGTGTAAATGTTTCAGAGAAACCACATAGGTCAAGGGCAGCTGATGCATCAAGAACAGTAAATAAAGAGCTTTCTGATGTATGCTGCCATTTTGTTCCTTCACAATGACTCAGAGCAACATTACAGGTCTTAGGGAGAAGTTAAAATGGCTGCTGGTCCCAACCAGTGCCAGAGACAGGGGGACCACTCATCAACCTATGACAGCTCCAGCCTCTATGCAAGCAGCAAAATGAGATGGCAGGTGGGGCCAGCCTAAAGCATTTTGCTCCCTGAGGCAAAGGACAAAGTAGAGCTCTCCTATTCCTCCTGTAGAAATGAACTGGAATGCCAGTTGTATTGTACTGAAACACTGGAAATGGAACAGGACATAATGGGAGCTGTAGTTCCAAAAATACATCCTGAGGGCACCAGGTTAGCTAAGGCTGCTGTAGAGATAGACCCTCAAGTCTCCTTCCCCTTTCCATTCTGCCCCGTGAAGATTCCTGTGAAACTTGAAGATGACCTGGTTGACCCAGACCCATGACAGGGTCTTTTCAGTGGTAGTTCCCCAGTTGCAGAATACCCTCCTTAGTGAGTTGGGCCTGTATTCATCATTTTTAACTACCAGCAGGAATTAAAAAAAACACATTTCTGTTTGCCCAGACATTTATTGGCTGAAGAATACTGTTCCTGAAAGCACCAAGATCACTGGATAGAAGAATATTTTAATTGCAAGTGCTTTTAGAATGTTTTTAAACTGAAACTGCATTTAGATGTTTTTTATTTCTCTCTCTCTCTCTCTCTCTCTCTCTCTCTCTCTCTCTCTCTCTCTCTTGTGTGTGTGTGTGTGTGTGTGTACACTTTTGGTCTGCTTTGTATTCCTCAGGGCAGATTTATACTGCTCAAAATGTACTGCTGTCTTTCACAGCTCAAGAACACCTGAGCCTTCCTTTGCTCTCCTTGGGCTTTGGAGAACCTGAGTGCTTTCCTTCAAATGAGGGGGTGGGTGCCACTAAAGTGGAGGCTTCAATTTTGTTGCTATTTTCAACAATATTTATTATTCCATGCTCCCAGGCACAAGCAAGCACAGCTCTTTGACATTAATGGAAGCTGCTCTTATGCAAGGGAAAGCAAATGCCCCTCCCCTCCAGCTTTTAAATGTTTGCAGTTCTTTCTAGTGCTCGGCATTTATGGACAGAGTGTTTCTTTAATCTTTTGAGCTGTTGCAAAGTTGACATACTTGGCTGAGCTATTGATGCTTACTTGCTAATATAAATAAGGGCATGGAAAAACATGTGGCTTTCCATTAGGGGGGATTTAAGGTGAGTCACAGTATGTATAACCAGGCTCCCTCTCCAGCACCTGCTTGTTGCGAATTCCTCGTGGCGCTTTTTAGCGAAACGCTCAGAGTCCCAGGTTTCTTTTCAGTGCAGTCTTTTTAATGTGAGCTATATACAAGTATTTACAAAAACAGTCCATACAGAGTACCTGCTCCTTAAGGCAAACAAATACTCTCCACCACAGCACCACCACACTACAGCACAACCACCAATTACTGTTGAGCAGGCTTTCCTTTTTAAAACAGGTGATAGCCAATCACATTAATCACACTCCTGCTGAGTCACTCTGACCCAGCACTTCACAGAGTATTGCATCAGCCTGTTGAAGCCTGCAGACTTACTCAGTATCCTGTGAATCCCAACACTGCTTTGGTCTCAGTCTGCTTTGGGGATGCAGAGGAAAGTCCCAAACCAGCTTGAATGCCTCTGCATCACCAACCAAATGTCAAGGCTCATGAGCAACAGAGGCTCAGAATCATACAGAATATTGCTGTTGCACATATGCAGAAGTTTAGTCATGAATCCAGAAGTGCAAGGTCCTTCCAAGATAGTCACAGCCCTTTAGGATTATGCAACCTTCTAAAATTATACAATAATCTTATATTTATCCAGTAAAAATAATTAGGAATGCCTTGCAATGATCAAGGCAGGTGTCCATGTGCTGCCTTCTAACTAAATCTCTTCCACCCCCCTTCCTGTGCACGTACACGGGCAAATGTTTGGGAGTGCTTTGATATCTTTTTTGAGAATGACTTAAGTTGTGTTTTTTCTTAAAGTTCCATTGTACATAATAGAACCTGGACTCCATTCTCTTGAAACTCAAGCACTGAAGTGTTTTCAGTCTTCCTGAATGCTTAGTTTGGGATTATACAGCGCAACTCCTGCTTAGTGTTCTTCCCACACACTGTCTCCAGAGTGACCCAAGGATCCAATCCTTAGTGGTTGGCTCACCTCATTTCACTTATCTCAGAGACTATAAATTTCAAGCATATTGGGTGGTTCTACTAGGAACACTGGATTCTGGGACTTTGCTGCAGAAATAGTAATGGGTCTTTGATACTCCACCAAGCCCAGACCACTACACCTCTGCACATATGAGGGCACAACTAACTAGCAGAAGCATTGATGCAGTATAGAGAAGGGGGAGGCATTCAGTACATTTCACATTTAAAGGTGAACCTAGCTAGTATGCACCTTCAAAAAAAGGGAGAGATGAAGTAGGAGTTATTGGTGTCTGAATGGTACTGAATGGCTTTTTATAGAATTGTCTCTTGCGGGGGGGGGGCATTTGGGCTCCAGTTCCTGTAACAAAATGACTTGGGCCAGCACAGTCCTAAACCCCAAAATATAATTCCCCAGCCCAAAGATCTAAGGAATGGCTAGGGCCATACTATTGAGAGCTCTAATTGTGGGGTTTGGCTGGATCTAGACACATCAAAGTAGTGTTTCAGTTTAAAGCGTTGTAAATTTGTACAGGGAAAACAGGTAGAGAAAAACAGGACTCTACTTCGCCATCTGGTGGTACAATTTTATATCGCACACACAATGCTCCCAAACTATTTGAATTCCTTAACTTCCTCAGCTCATAGATATGCCTTTGTAAAGGCAAGATTCAACACCTTCCCATCGAACGTGCTGAGAAATAGATTCTCCAATGGACAGATATCGCTCTTATGTGATTGTAATTGTGGGGCACCAGAATCGTTGCATCACATAATTTTTGACTGTGCTTTTCACTTACCGGCCAGGAGCAAGTTTCTTGCTCAATATCTTAAGGGAATTGCCGATGATACGATTGAAGCCAAACTGAGAGATCTACTAATTGATGATGACCCCCTAAGATCACTCATGGTTGCCAGATCCTTGATCAGTGTCCTATCCCTAAAGAAGAGAAATGGTCTCCTGTGTGGCTCGGATAACCCCTTTAAACCATGATCTATGTTTTAGGCGATATCACCATTGATATCCTTGACTAATTTATGAGCAGAGGGAGATGTACAGGTTACAAATTTATTGTAATGTATGATGGTGGTCACAAGACATATATTGTAATGTATATATTACATATATTGTAATGTATGATGGTTATTGTAATGGTGATCACAAGACAGAGAAACCAGTAGGAGAACACTTCAATCTCCCAGGACATTCTATACAAGATCTCAAAGTAGCTGTTCTATTACAAAGGAATTTCAGAAATAGACTGGAAAGAGAAGCTGCTGAATTGCAACTTATTACCAAACTCAAAACCATGGAGAGACCTGGTCTGAGCAAAGACATTGGATTCTTATCTCATTATACATGACAAAGCCATTTTTCACCTTCTCACCCCTTGCTTTTTCCTGCAAGACCTATTGCAGTCGTTAAGAGTCATCAACAGGCTCATCACAGCTATCTGCCAATCACCCAATCCTACCACCCTTCTGAGTAATACCCCTCCCCACCTTCTCACTATATAGAAGGGTCTGGTGACTTCTGTTTCAGTGTATCTGAAGAAGTGTGCATGCACACGAAAGCTTATACCAAGAACTAACTTAGTTGGTCTTTAAGGTGCTACTGGAAGGAATTTTTTTATTTTGTTTTGACTATGGCAGACCAACACGGCTACCTATCTGTAACTGGTATGATGGTGGTCTTTGTTTTTGTTTTGCTTTGGTTCCTGTTTGTCTTTTGTAAGTTTTGGCGATTTTAAATTTGGAGGTTTAAGTATAATATGTTGGTATGGGAAACTGTCGTGTAAAGGGCCAATGGCCGTAATAAAGATCTATCCAATCCAATCCATGTACAGTGGTACCTCGCAAGACGAATGCCTCGAAAGACGAAAAACTCGCAAAACGAAAGAGTTTTTCATTTTTTGAGTTGCTTTGCAAGACAGATTTCCCTATGGGCTGGCTTCGCAAGACGAAAACGTCTTGCAAGTTTGCTTCCTTTGTCTTGCAAGTTTGTTTCCTTTTTCTTAAAACCATGCATTCAATTCGAGGAGCAACTCATAGCACGCGGTGTGGTAGCCTTTTTTGAGGTTTTTGAAGACTTTGGTGATTTTTGAAGCTTTTCCAAAGTCCGTGCTTTGCAAGATGAAAAAATCGCAAGACGAAAAAACTCGCGGAACGAATTAATTTCGTCTTGCGAGGCACCACTGTAAGTCACTTTTTCTTTACCAATCTAGCTGAGTCCTTTGTTTCTAGGCCAGCACAAGGCACCTCCAGCAATGGGTGGGGCTTGTGTAAAAAGTCTCCAAGTGATTTGGGTAATGTGTTGTCTAGGTTTTAGATGGTTCATGGCCACCACAGAGAACCATAAGTTCTTTGGAGCTTTGAAATAGCTACCTGTGGCTGTCTAGTTGTTGCTAGACTACAACTCCCATCATCCTTGACCACTGGCCATGCTGGCTGGGGCTGATGGGAGTTGGAGTCCAACAAAATCTGGAAAGCCACACATTAGCAACTTAGAGTAGCTGTCTAAGAATATCCATCTTGCACACTGAATTCACATGAACTGGGGGAAGGAGAATGGATGCATATTGTCTCCACTATGTATGTATGCAAATGCAGTTGTCAAGCTTTCCCCTTCCCCTTCCCTTGTGAGGTAGCACCGCTGAGAAGTGGCCATCTTGAGATGACTTTTTCCATCTCAGATTGACAACAGACTTAGAGAAGAACTTCTAGCCACAGCTATTAACCATGATGGCTATATGCTCTGTCTCCACAGTCAGAAGCAGTAATGATTCTGAATACTAGTGGCTGGAAACCATGGGAAGGGAGAGTGCTGTTTTGCTTAGGTCCTGCTGGCAGGTTTCCCACAGGCTCCTGGTTTGCCACGGTGAGATCAGGATGCTGAACTAGATGGGCCATTGGCCTGATCCAGCAAGATCTTATGTTTTTATGTTTTCGGACAATAAGGATTGGATCATATTTGAAGGGAGCATATTGAACCACTGAGTTTCATATTTTCAGGCAACATCACTTGTGATGGGGAAAGGTCACCAGTTGGATTTATGCCTGTCACGCAGCCGCTAAACATGTTGTAAAGGTAAGGGAACCCCTGACCATTAGGTCCAGTCGTGACTGACTCTGGAGTTGCGGCGCTCATCTTGCTTTATTGGCCGAGGGAGCCGGCGTACAGCTTCCGGGTCATGTGGCCAGCATTACTAAGCCACTTCTAGCGAACCAGAGCAGCGCATGGAAACGCCATTTACCTTCCCGCCAGAGCGGTACCTGGTATCTACTTGCACTTTGACGTGCTTTTGAACTGCTAGGTTGGCAGGAGCAGGGACCGAGCAATGGGAGCTCACCCTGTCGCAGGGATTTGAACCACCAACCTTCTGATCGGCAAGTCCTAGGTTCTGTAGTTTAACCCACAGCGCCACCCATGTTGTACCACTGCTTTAAAAACAGTGACAGCCCGACCTGTTTTGCATGCTGGAAGGTGTATAACACTGTTCCCGCTGTTGAACAAAAACATTCCCACCTCTTTCTGTGAAAATGGATAACCCACAATTAAACAGATCACTGTCTTCATGCAAACAAGCCTCGTCTACCTCCCCATTGGAATCACAGTCACAACATCTCACAAACAAAACTCCACCATGATGGTCCTGCGACACTTTGGGTTTCTCAGCGAACCTCAGTCATGACATCCTGATTAATACTAGTGTAGGTTCTCTGAACTCAGCCGTGCCCCTGATTCTTCAAAGCTCAGCTCCTGCCAGGATAATTAGCCTTCTGATTATTCTGAGTAACTGGAGGGGTCAAAGGTTAGCGAGCATCACGAAGCATGTTTAATTCAATCAATTTAGCTAGCAATGCAGTTCAAGAAATATATGCAGGCACCGCTGCCATCAAATTTAAGGCGATCTGCTCAAAATTCCCGAGCTGCGGTGGATGAGCATTTTAGCTTAATTTCTAATTTAATATTCAACCGGGGTATTCTGCTTAATTACTTGTGATGCTTTCACTCAGGAGCTCAAGGACTTGGGCGGGTGGGGGTGGGGGAGAGAAGGAGGAGAGTTGTTTCATGCTGGGAGACAGAAATAAAAATAAAATAAAAATTAATCTGCTTAATGGCAAAGTTGTATTCCATGCCCCTTAGCGATACGTCCTGGAAAGATCTCTTTTGAGCAATGAAACCACACACACACACACACACACACCACCTAATGCCTCCCTTCTTCCACAGGTTTGAAAAAGACTCTACATCAGTGGAGTCAGAGGACCTACCCACTCCTTTTATCCCTGGTGGCCTCCCTGCCTGGCCTCTTGACACAGAGTGGGTTGAAGATGAAAGGGAGCGCAGAGACCTGGCATTCTATTTTCAACACAGCCTCCAACCTTAACACACACACACCCCAGGCACAGGCACACAATCCTTTCTAAGCCTGCAGTCACATGGCAGCTTATTCCATTTCCCTTACATTTCCATAACTTTTAATTTCCACATTATATTTGAGGTTTCTCACAATGAAACAAACCACATCTGGAAAACTAATAGAACCACTCCTTTTGTGTTACTTGATTCAAAATAAATAAAACAATTTGCAGCCCCCTTAATCCGGAAAATTGTGGGAGTAAAGTGAAGAAATTTGGGGTTGGACATCGGCACACACTTATTTCCTGCAATCTCCAGGAAAGGGGGGGGGTCACGAGGGAACAGAAGCATCCACATGCAGAGCGGGTAGGGGAGCAGTAACATTGTCTAATGATATTCATTGTTGTGCCACACGACACTCACTGGTGTGAATGAAATCAAGTATGATTGATGCCACAGTTCCATAACACAACGGGTACTGCAGTGTGAAAAAAATGTTAGCAAATGGGACAGAAGTGTTAGCATTATAGTCAGAAAAGCTAAATAATATATTCCCCACGTCTGAATACACCATTGGGGGTGTATGTTTCAATCGCAAGCTTATTTATTCGAAACATTTCTATCACACCTTTCTGTCCTTAAATGTGTACTCCAAGATGGCTGACAACTTTCTCTTATAAAAGAAGTGATGAGGAAACACACACAGGAAGCTGTCTTATAGTAACTCAGTATTGTCTACACTCTTAAGGGTGCTGAGAGTTGTTAGGAGACCCCTATTCCCCTCACAAAACTACAGTTCCCAAAGTTCCCTGGGGAGAGGCATTGATAGTTAATCCACTCTGGGAACTGTAGCTCTGGGAGGGGAATGGGGATATCCTAACAACTCTCAGCACCCTTTACAAACTACAGCTCCTGGGGTTCTTTGTGGGAAGCCATGGCTGTTTAAAATGGTATCATCATGCTTTCAATGTGTGGTGCGGATTTGGCCTGAATGTCTGAAAGTAAGTGCCCTTAGTTTGCATTCTGCATTTCCATCTCTTGTATAGGCTGCTATCACACACAAACAAACAATGATTTCATGTTGCCTTGCTCTGTAGGCCACCTTTTTGTGTATCCTGTTTAGTTAAAACAAATGTTGTAAATTGTTCCTCCTCAGTTTTGCTAACATTTTGTCCCCCCACCCCAAGTAGCCAAGAATATCCATGGGTCCCCACCCCCCGGATGCAGCTTCTGACGATAGCAGTAATGTGCAATTATCTCTACTCAAAGGCTAGGCTCTAGTCAGCAAAAAATAATCCTGGCAGCCGCATTCCACACACCTGCAGAGATGAAAATACTACTGGGACCATTTTGTTAGTGGGGAAATGCTTTGGGGGATCTTGCTGTTGTGTCCTGGCTAACTTCATTGTAAAACTATGTACTGTATTTTTCAGTGTATAAGACAATATTAATGGACTTGGTGATGCGTGTGATTTGCAGTTGCAGGTAGGCTGTTGAGCGAATGATGGTGGTGACCTCCCCGCCCAAAAAAGAAAGCTCAGCAACTCTGGTCAATCTCTCCCCCCCAAAAGCTCAACAATTTTCCCCTCAATTTTTTTAGTTGCGGTTGTCTTATACATGGGGGGGGGGAGGTGTTATACACGAAAAAATGCGGTAATAGATCAGGGATAGAAACTGTTTTCATCCTGAGGCCTACATTCCTTTGTAGTCAGCCTTCTGGGGGCCATATGCACAGAGCAAAGGATACAACTTCTGTCTTGCTACAAGAGACTATATTCTAGTCATGCAAAAGTCAGGGTTTTCTATATGAATGGAGAAAACGGTTGGATAATTTTTTTTCTCCCTCTCCCATAGCACTAGAAATTATGGAAACAGAAGTTTGGAAGTTCCAAGGAAAATAGAAGAAAGTACTGTAGAAATTCATGTAGTGTGGAGTTAAACTCTGGAATTCTCTCTGGTGCATGACGGGCAGGAGTCAGACATAGTCGGGTCAATTCCCATGCCTAAGCCAATACCACTCATATTCTGTAACCAGTAAAGTTGTGGCCTAAATTTGGCCAATAACCATTAACCTAATATCCATGTCCTTGTGTCTTATCCATCAATGTGTCAGGTGGCTATGGGGTCTTGACATGCAATTCTCTCTGGGTGACTTTAAAAGTGGGTTGGACAAATTCATGGAGCAAAAGGGTATCAATGACTACTAACCAAGATTGGTGCAAGTCTTTTTTGTGGGAAATTGCAGTTATACATAAATGTGCTTGAGTGCTAGTTAGTGCATAAAGCTGTTAAGACCAGAGAGTTCTGATCCTAGACTCAGCTACATCATGCTCCCTCAACTCCATGAGGGACCACACCATACTTTTAAAGTGCTAAGATACCACTTTAGACTATCACATTGCTATTCAAATGGTGTGCGTGCACCGTGTCTTGCGATTGATTATGGGAGGCGGGGCTTACCTACCCCACCAATATTTTATTCAAGTTGACACCCCTGGTCCGTATTCCCTTCACAGAATTCCAATTTGCAGAGTGGGTTAACAATCAATCCCTCTTCATGGGAAAGGATTAGAACCGTAGTTCTGTGGTGTCTTCTAACAACTCTCAGCACCCTTAACAAACTATAGTTCCCAAAATTCTTTGGGAGAAGCCATGATTGTTTAAAGTGGAATTATAGTGCTTTAAATGTATGGTGTGAATGTGGCCTTGTTATCATGATTGATTGCTGATGTGGGGCCAGTTTCAAGTGTCTATACAACTTGCAGCAGACAGTCCCTTGTATGATGCCCACACCACCTCGTTGTGGAAGCATGAGCTGGCTCTTAGGTATTATAGAATTCTGTTTGTTGAATAATATTGCATAGTTCCAGCACTGGTGCACACTAAGACCAACAGATTGATTTGACAGAAGGTATCACTCTATCTTCTAATCTAATTCTCTTGCTCAGCACAGCAACAACTGTCTCCATTAAAAGGCCGATGTTACGGGATGAGATTGATTGATTCTGTACATTTTCATAGTATGAGCTGCATTACAGGTGCTAATGATGCTATTATATAATCATTTTTTAAACACACACACACACACAAAACCCCACTGTGTTCTCTAAAAGCTGGCACTACATACCATTTTTCTTTGCTATATTAAAATGAATGAGCCAATGTACAATTTTTTTCCGTGTCAAAGCATAACCTAAATTCATAAGCTATTTCTCATGTATCTTAAATCCATGCGTCTATCCCAATTTCTTTCTTCCTCTTGCATCTTTTTTTATTTATTTAAAGAAACTAATGGGGGAAATACTGTCTTCCATTTATCATTTTTCAGATATAACCAAGAAGGATGCAGTAGTTCATTCACTTTAAATTAATAACCTCAGCACCATTTACACTCCCATCACTTCAATCCTGTTCAGCAAAAACAAAGCACTGGAATAGGTTCCCTACCCCCCTGTTGCTGTTGATCCAACCGGAAAACCCTCCTCCCATCTCAAGATTGACAAGGTGAACAGAACCCCTTGGAATTCCAGTTTATACATTTTCATTCAGATCTCTTTCAGACAAGCACTGTTGATGCTTGGGATACACTGTTGAATCTTGAGATGCTTT
The DNA here is from genome assembly GCF_964252035.2 of Podarcis erhardii. Classification (NCBI taxonomy): domain Eukaryota; kingdom Metazoa; phylum Chordata; class Lepidosauria; order Squamata; family Lacertidae; genus Podarcis; species Podarcis erhardii. The sequence goes on from NC_138511.1 coordinate 38,037,721, forward strand.
GCACATTGCTCTTTTCCATTAGGAACATTTTAGCGTATTTTTCGCCCTATAAGACACACTTTTTCCCCTCCAAAAATGAAGGGGAAATGTGTGTGCGTCCTATGGGGCGAATGCAGGCTTTCCCTGAAGCCTGGAGAGCGAGGGGGGTCGGTGCGTACCAACCCCTCTCGCTCTCCAGGCTTCAGGAAGCTATCCACTAGCCATGGGAGACCCAGCTCTCCCAAGGCTAGCGGAGACCTTGCCGGCACCCAGAAGCTTGGGGCGCACTGAGCTCAGCTCGCCCCAGGCTTCGGGATTAGCGCAGCGCTCCGCTAGCCGTGGGAGAGCCGCGTGGCTCTCCCACAGCTAGCGGAGACCTTGCCAGCACCCAGAAGCTTGGGGCGCGCTGAGCTCAGCACGCCCCAAGCTTCGGGCTTAGCGAAGCGCACCTGAGGGGGGAATAATTTTTTTCCCCTTTATTTCCCCCTAAAAAAACTAGGTGCGCCCTATGGGCCAGTGTGTCCTATGGGACGAAAAATACGGTATGTGTTTTTTAAATAATTGTAATGTTTTATCTGTTTCATAATTTTATTTTCTATTGTTGCTATAGGTTCTGGCACCTTACGGTGAAGGACGGATAAGAAGCAAACACATAAGCTTTTGTTTCACAGCCTGTTGGCCAGGCTGCTACCAATGCTGTGTCCCCCCTTTTTTTTAAAAAAGAGGCTGTGTCTGTCATAATGCTTGGCTTAATCATTGCAGATGTGTCACAGTAAACAAGCACTGCATACAAGAAGGTGGGTAGGAACAAAGCAATGCATTGGCTCCATGCTGCCCCTGCAGGCAGGGTGGAGTAGTGCCCCCCAGATCTTGAAAGTCCATTGGGAGCTACCCTTGTGGATCTTACATTTTCACTGAACATTTTTCTCCTTTATTTATTTGCAGAAGGGGTGTATGTGGATATGAAATGCTGGAATCTGCTTAGGGCAAAATTAGACTTGACCTGTTCTTTTGCCTCTCCCTCTTGCTCAGTGGCTAAGACTTTCACCCTGGGTGGCCTGAACAATTTCTTTTCCTTCTGCCAGACAACCCTGCTGCAAGATGCACCAGTTGGCAGCACTGAGGAAAAGGCCACCCTGATAATGAATAACTTAAAATGTGCACATGGGAGGCTGACCTCCAATTACATGGGTCAGATGACCCTGCCTGTTTTTTTATGTTTGATTTTTGTGCTTTTCTGTTGGATGTGAACAGGCATTGTTGAAGAAGAGAACATAAAAGGCTATTATCAACACAGGCTAGATGGATACACTTGAAGGAGGCATGTTGACATGTCTTCCATGCAGCGCTGCTAATGCACTGAATGTCTAGTCTTCAATTAGCCACTTAATCCTGTGCTGAACAGGAGAAAGGGAATGAAACACTCACTTAATAGCACAAGGATAAACACATGCTGAACTCTTGGCCAACTCCTTGTTTGACAGATGTTTTTGTGCTTTTTAATGGTCAGCTGGAGGAGAGAGGTTTTGCCCATGCTGCTTTTCCTGGGATGGTTCTCCAACGATAGGAAAAGTGGAATTTCTCCTGCATGTCAAGGGCACGGGAGTTTCTTCCCAAAAGAGTATTGAGAGGTGCATTTTGAATAAGAATTTTCATGCTGTGCTAATAAGGCGTCCATAGTTGTTCAAAGACAGTATCAGGTACTTGGTACTTTCTGGAATGTAGCACTGGAATCTATGTATTTAATATCTATTCAAAGCATCCACACAAATCATATTCCAGCTATCCCACTTCATGTGGTGTATGTCTGTTGCCTGGGTCCATACTTAGGCCCCACATCTGCACTAGACATTTAAAGCAATATTATGCCATTTTCAATAGCCAAGGCTTCCTGCAAAGAATCACAGGAACTGTTGTTTGCTAAGGATGCTGAGAGATGTCAGGAGATCCCCTATTCCTTTTACAGAGCTACAGTTCTCAGAGTGGTTTAATGGTCAATCTTTCTTCACTGGGAACTCTGAGAATTGTAGCTCTGTGAGGGGAGAACGTGCTCTCATTTGGCCTGAGTCTGTCACTAAATGTTTCATCTCCACAACAGAGTACAATTCCAGCTGGTATTCTGAGAAATGTTGGCAGGCAGCCTGTGTAAACAAGACATAAAGGAATTTGTTTCCCAAGTGGATATAAGGTGGGAAAAAATATCTTCCAGGGCAAAGAAGCCCCCGAGGTGAATGTTTACCGTTGATAGGAACTCTATGGATGCACTGGCCACATCTATGGTTTTAATCATAAGACTAAAAGAGGATATAGTCCCTAGGGGCTGTCATATATTACACTAGAGGAGGTGACGGAGCTCTGTGACAGCATATCTTGTTTCTTTCACTGTTTGCAAAAATGGAAAGGAAGAATTGTGTATGTGGCAAAGAGAGAGAATGGAATTTGGAGCACATAAAGGGAAGTTAACTCACCCTTTTCTTTTCTCCTTCCCAAAGCAGTGGTGGGGGAATGAAGGTGAAAAAGAATTCTTTCTCCCTTTTATTCGGGGGGCGGGGGGGGGCGGGGACTCACAGCAGCAGCAGGGTGAGCATGGGAAAGCTTGCAAAGCCCACACCATGCTGATCCATGTGGGGTAGCTTCAAAGAGCAGTACTGGGAGGGAGAAGCAGTTTCCATTGAATGGAAATCATGTCCACCTCCTTGAGGAAGGCATTAAGTACCGTATTTTTCGCTCTATAACACGCACCTGACCATAACACGCACATCGTTTTTAGAGGAGGAAAACAAGGGAAAAAACATTCTGAATGAAACAGTGGATGTATCATTTTTGGGCTTCATGCTGTGGCCACAGACATGTGATCTGATGGTGAATTTGGGGTGACCCAATGCAAAAATCCTGAGAATTCCTGTGGATCCATGCTTTGTAACCACGTTTTTGCACCATTGCAGCCCCAGGCAACAGTGGGTGCGTGATTTTTTTTGGTGCAGGCTGTAGCCATGGACATGCTATGTGATCTGATGGTGAATTTGGGGTGACCCAATGCAAAGATCCTGAGAATCCCTGTGGATCCATGCTTTGTAACCACATTTTTGCACCATTGCAGCCCCAGGCAACAGTGGGTGCGTGATTTTTTTGGTGCAGGCTGTAGCCATGGACATGCTATGTGATCTGATGGTGAATTTGGGGTGACCCAATGCAAAGATCCTGAGAATCCCTGTGGATCCATGCTTTGTAACCACATTTTTGCACCATTGCAGCCCCAGGCAACAGTGGGTGCGTGATTTTTTTGGTGCAGGCTGTAGCCATGGACATGCTATGTGATCTGATGGTGAATTTGGGGTGACCCAGTGCAAAGATCCTGAGGATCCATGTGGATCTATGCTTTGTAACCACATTTTAAGTGGGGAGCGAAGGAAAAACAAAGAAGGGACATGAGAGGGGTGTGCAGAGAAGCAGCTGGCTAAGAATGCAGGAGAGGGATTTAACGGGAGGGAGGAAAGAAAGGCAAAAGTTTTCCCCCACCCAAGCCAGCCATATCTCTCTCTCTCTCTCTCTCTCTCTCCCCCTCCCTCCCTCCCTTCCTCCCTCCCTCCCCCTCTCTCTCTCCCTCCCCCTCTCTCTCCCTCCCCCCTCTCTCTCCCTTCCCCCCTCTCTCTCCCTCTCCCCCAGCAGCACAGAGAGGAATTCCCCTCTGCTTGCCTGGAGGGGAGGGGCTTTCCCTGCTCTTTGTTCCGTTTCAGCAAACACAGCAACGAAACAGAGGAGGGTGGGCAGTAAGACCCTGAGGCAGAATGCAGGAAAGCAGCCACTTCCTCTTTTCAGGTTTCGCTTCTCCGTGCAGCGCCGCGATTTGATTTTTGCCTGATTTTTCGGCTCCAGGGACCACACATTCGCTCTATAACACGCACAAACATTTCCCCTTCCTTTTTAGGAGAAAAAAATCTGCGTGTTATAGAGGGAAAAATACGGTAAGTAAGTAAGTAATTAAGTAAGTAAGTAAGTAAGTAAGTAAGTAAATTCATACACTGCCCTTTAGCCAAAGATTACAGGGCAGTTCACAACACAAAAATACAAAATGAGATGCTAAATACACAAAATACATTCGAAAACAAAAATAAAGCAATAGTCTCCCTCCCACAAACAGATTTAAAAGGCCATAGAATATTTACTCAGCCAAAGGTCTGGTTATGGAGAAACAATTTCACCTGGCACCTAAAGTTATGTAACTGCTGGGTAGATCATTCCATAAATGGGGAGAAAAGACACATCCTCATGTCTCCGTCCTCTGGGCCTCTCATGGAGAAGCACACAAAGGGAATCAGATGATGATTGCTGCGTCTGGGTTGGTTCATATGGGGAGAGTTGGTCCTTAGGACATAGTAGGATTATGCCTACTATGTATTAGCTGATGGTAGGATTTCCAGAACCTGAGTATTCAGGGCCCAAACCTAAGATCTAGGGGTAGTCCCCAGTAATTCTGCCAGGGCATATCCCCCTATGGCACCATCACAGTTCTTCCTCTGTGTTCCCTTCCACCACTAAGCCCCAGATCATAGGTTCCAGATCAACAATGATTGAGCATCAATCCTTAGCACCTGCTTGACTTGCAGAAGTAGCAAAGCAGGTTCTTTCTGTGCTTTACAGGTAAAGAGGCCCCAAGATCCTTTTTAATTGGAGGTTAAACTGTGTGTTGCATCCCAGATATTTCTAAGCAGTCCTGGTGGTAGTCTGGTAGAGGGGCTTATAGGAGGCAGAGAGGCCATTAAACAAGAAGGCAATGAGAGTTCAAGGTGCCCAAAGGATCCTGAGCCTTACTTACTTACAACTTCAGTTATTATTTAAGGCAGGGACCTTGAGAAGGTCAAAACTGCTAAGTGAGGAAAATATGTCCTTTCCTATGTCTTCTAATACATATTTTCCCCTCCAGCTGTGAGCTATAATATTGAATCAATTAGTCAGATGCTTCAAGGTTTGTGGCTACATAGAAACCAGCAAGAAAAACCCAGCAGAAAGCAACATAATTCAACTGGCACATTAATGGTTGTATGTATCCAACCAACTCCTACTTGGTGTAGACCCATTGGAATTAATAGAATTAAGTTAGCCATGTCCTTTAATTTCAGGGGTTCTCCTTATGGGTATTACTAACTTTAGACACAATTCATTGGGCTGTACCCAAAGCTCTCTGTCACCTGGCACAAGGGCTCTTAGTGGATGGGTAAGTTTCGAAGTTGTGCAGTGAAGGAACCCAATGCAATAGCTGTACAAGCAGTAACTCATTGTGCAACAGACTGAGCAAGCTATTGGACAACAAAGATACCAGCAACCTGCTTATGCTTTCTCTTGAGCAACAATGTCCTACTGGTGCAAAACACTTCAGACAAGTCTGCTGCTAAGTTACTTGGTCCTACATTGAATATGACCCTAAGGTTGCATTCCTATACTCTTTACTTGGGAGTAGTGATAAACACATCCAACAATTCTAGCTCCTTTCAGTTTTTCATTTTTCCAGCCACTTCACCCCACTTCCAAATAGCCTGAAAATCACAGACATTTTCATTTTGCATAATACATGCATTCTTGTACACAATTTTGCCTAATATACGAACTTTTGCAAGCAATTTCCTCCTGAAAGTGTGTGTTTTAGATGTTACAAGCAGCCTTGTGCCCACCTCAGAAATTCTAAGCAACAAACAAACAAACAAATCAGTAGCTCAGTCGGCAGAGTTGTTGTTGTTTAGTCGTTTAGTCGTGTCTGACTCTTCATGACCCCATGGACCAGAGCATGCCAGGCACTCCTGTCTTCCACTGCCTCCCGCAGTTTGGTCAAACTCATGCTGGTAGCTTCGAGAACACTGTCCAACCATCTCATCCTCTGTCATCCCCTTCTCCTTGTGCCCTCCATCTTTCCCAACATCAGGGTCTTTTCCAGGGAGTCTTCTATTCTCATGAGGTGGCCAAAGTATTGGAGCCTCAGCTTCAGGATCTGTCCTTCCAGTGAGCACCCAGGTCTGATTTCCTTAAGAATGGAGAGGTTTGATCTTCTTGCAGTCCATGGGACTCTCAAGAGTCTCCTGAATAACTCAGAGAAGCTATGAGCTATGCCGTGCAGGGCCACCCAAGATGGACAGGTCATAGTGGAGAGTTTTGACCAAACGTGATCCACCTGGAGCAGGAACCGGCAAGCCACTCCAGTATCCCTGCCAAGAAAACCCCATGGACAAAGACAACAGGCATATAAAAGTCGGCAGAGTACAATACTCTTAATATCAGGGTTATAGGTTTGAGACCCTTTATTGGGTAGTTTCCCCGCACTGCAGGGGGTTGGACTAGATGACTCTCGTGGTCCCTTCCAGCTCTACAATTCTATGAAAATCAGTGAAGTTTTGAAAGGTTCATTATGTCATCTTCCCTCAAAAGGGTGTCCACTTGTAACCAAACAAACAGGAAAATCTATTCTGTGATCTCAGGAACCATCATGCAAAAATATGGTTATAATCATTGCAGCTTTAAAAGGTTCAGTCCATCATCTTTATTCAAAATGGCATCCAATTGTATCCCAACAGAAACAAAAACCTGCTCCTTGATCTGAGAAACCACCATGCAAAATACTGGCTATGATCTCTTAAAAGGTGTTCAAACACATAGCACAAAGACAATTTCCAGAATATATCGTAGATTTTCTCCAATACACACATTTTTCAATGCCTGACCTTTAGTGCCCTCAGGAAGGCCCGCCCCTGAAGCCATCCCATTGGCTAGTGATGCTGCCGCTGCATAATAATGAGATATAGTTCCCGCGGGGCTTGTGTTAGCTCCGTGAGATTGTGGGCGGGGTCGTGAGCCCGCACCCCCCCTCCTAAGATCGGGAGTGGCTTTGCGAAACCAGAGAAGTGCAAATTTCAAAGGAGAGAGGTATTTTGGCTGGCATATTGGTTGAGGAGGTGCAGTAGGTTTCTGTTAAAATGAGAGCTGAATGTCTTTCTCCCTCACCTATAGTTACCTCATGGAAATTTACTTACTAGATCACTTTGGAGATTTCTTATGGGCATTGTCAAGCTTCCCCAATTACCTATTTATAACAGAGGAGGTGGTGGCAAAGTTTTTTGGGGGGGAGTTTCAAACATCTCATAATGCTCACAGTGACTTAAGACTCACATACCAGAGAGGCATACGAATTTTCATAACAAACTCAGTATTTTTCTAACGTATCTCATGCTTTTATTTTTGGGAGTTTGTTACCAACTGTGAAAAGCAGAGGGGCTCTGAGGAAGCACAGATGGATTCATTGATCGATGAAGCTAGTCTGCAGATTGATGATGTGTGAGTTTTGGGCTTCAAACAGGAGTATCCAACATGCACCTAGCAAAAGGAGGAGAGGTGGCTTGTGAACAAATCCATCTTGTTTGATCACATCCATGGCTACGCTGAAAGAAGCGGCACCTTCTGTGGAAAGGCAAGTGTTGATGTGAAAGGGAAGAGCGCAGCAGTGAAATTTAAGTTGGTGAAAGCAATCAAGTTGTTCCTGGGAGCAAATTTAAGGTGATAACACCGGACAGCAATAGAAGAAGAGAAAGATCAAAGGTATCTCTGGGCCAGCAAGGCAGCAGGTTGTAATTTATTTTGGGGGGTGAGGCCAGTTGCAAGTAACGGAGAGAAAGAAGTAGGAGTGAGACAAAAGTAAGCTGCAGGCAGCTTAGGTAATAGGACTAAATTGCACATTTCAGAGGCGTTCTGAAAAATTAGAGACTTACAACATATGGAAAGATTCAGGGAGCTATCAGGAGCTCAGAGAATTTTACAATTTTCCCAGGGACACTAGTTTATGGAATGGCAAGTGAAAGAAAACTTTAATCCTAGGAAGATCTGATTGCATCCAGATGGATTCATGATAATACCAGTTTGCTCCCCTCACTACAAAAAGCAAGCTATATTTTTAACGGTTGTAGAAGGTGAAAACACTCAGCACAAAAGTGGTTTTTAGGCTAGAGAGGATCTACATGGCCTTTCTAGTGGATAAGGAAGAATCTTGTTATTCTTCAAACTGCACCTCGAAGCACAGAGTTCAGTTTGCTGTCAAAACAGAGCACTGGTGGAGAGGAAGTGAAGATTGCCAGAGGCTGACAGCAAGAAGCCCTTGTTGGAGATATCTCTCATATGTAACATCCAAATTATCTTCCACTGGCAGTAGGGATGGACAGTTCAGCCTACTACCAGTCTGTAACCATTTCAGATGTGTTCACTTATCAGCACAGATTCACCATGTTTCCACATTTATCTGCGCGTATATATATATATATATATATATATATATAGAATATATGCATAGAATAGATATATATATCTGCATAGAAATCTGTATTTAATATGTATCTGCATACAATTAATTATAACGAAACAGTAGCTACCGAAAGGCTTAGATTAAAACAAAAGAAGGAAAAAAGGATGGGTAGGGAAGAGTAAACCAAACCAAAGCAGCACCTCTGAATGTTAAATAGTACTTCTTCTCATCACAAAATGTGTATTTAAATATACATTTTATATCTCAATGTGCACATTTCAAAACCTATTTTATCCTAAAATAGGCAAATTTTGCCACCCCTCCTCAAAATTTGACGATGTGTGAAATTTAGGAATGGAGGAACCTGTAATTCCCCCCCCCCTCATTTTGTTCTGTTCTTAAGTTCCATTCTTCATGTTTCTGCATTTGTTTATGTTATGTTATTTATCTTTTTATCCACATGAAAATTTATCAACATTTTATTGTGCATATGTCCTATGCATCTTATTTTATTTCCCCTAATATATGCATTTTATGCCCACTTTCTCACACATTTTTTCAAATGCATTGTTTGCTTGGAGAACTGCATCACCACGTTTGAAAATGTGTGAATTTCAAAGGTTAGCTGCACTTCAGTTTGCACATTGTTTTGAAAAAATGTGAATTACTTAGGTTGGCATTGGAAGGTGAATTGAATTTCTTCCCTCTCCCCAGCAAAAATCTAAATAAGAATTGTGCTCCAGCTCACAAATTAGGCTGGAAGATGCTGTTCAAGCCAGTTCAGAGAAATCAAATTACTCAACAATCGTGGTTATCAGGTTGTGCAGACCTTCCCTTGAGAACTGGTGTAAGCTGGGAACAGAAATCCCAGCCATGGCCTCGTTAGATGGTCAACCCCTCCTCCCCAAATATGTGGGGTGATAATACTAGCCTACCCTACAGGACTGTTCTTAATTGACTGTGGTTATGTATGCAAGGTGCTTTAAGCATGATGTCCCTAGGTAAAGGTAAAGGGACACCTGACCGTTAGGTCCAGTCATGACCGACTCTGGGGTTGCGGCGCTCATCTCGCTTTAATAGCTGAGGGAGCCGATGTACAGCTTCCAAGTCATGTGGCCAGCATGACTAAGCCATTTCTAGCGAACCAGAGCAGCTTATGGAAATGCTGTTTACCTTCCCACCAGAGCGGTACCTATTCATCTACTTGCACTTTGATGTGCTTTCGAACTGCTAGGTTGCCAGGAGCAGAGAATGAGCAATGGGAGCTCACCCCATCGCGGGATTCGAACCACCGACCTTCTGATCAGTAAGTCCTAGGCTCTGTGGTTTAACCCACAGCGCCACCCTCATCCCTAAACACATGCAAAAGCCTGTTGCTGTTAATATATAAACCATCACTTCATGATATATTTAGTGCTATGCACTGTACAAAGCTGTTCCTCCTTGCCTCCCAGTAGCATATGGCTGGGAACTGTGGAAAAAGCATTTGTGCCAACAAATAAATATTAAGTGACTGTCAGACAGTGAGCTTGAGATACAGCTACCCTTTAAGCAAGTGAGCCAGTGAGCATCTGGGCTGGAAAGCAAAACAAGGCAGGGAAGCAAGCCAAAAGTGGAACAGATGAGACTCCAGATAAGTCACTTGGCCTGGACTATTTTGCTCGAAAGGAACGTCGGTTGCCAAGAACATTGCATGATGCAAACCTAGACATCTGCTTCCCTGCACTAGGTTGGGGAGAAGGCAAGCTCTCAAGATTTCCCCTTGTGCTCTAAGTCGGTAGAGCTACACGTATGAAGCTGCCCTCAACTGAGTCAGACCATGAGTTCATCTAGCCAGAAATCATCTACTCCAATTGACAGCAGCTCTCCAAGATCTTGACGAGCAGAAGTCTGTCCTAGTAACTAAGATCCCTTAAGAAGGGTCGGGGTGGCATCTGAGACCTTCTGCATGAAAAGCATGTGCTTTACCCATAAGCAGCAGACTCTCCTAGTTTTTATGGAAATATTCCTGGAATGGATACATGGCTGCTAACTGGGCTTTTTGGAAAAGAGCAACCAAAATGATCAAGGGGATGGAACAACTAAGTAAGAGATGACATGGTAGAAGGGCATAAAACTATGAATGACATGGAAAACATGGGTAGAAAAGTTTCTCTTCTTCTTTCATAATACTACAAGTTCATGCAATAAAACAGAATTTTGGAAGATTGAGGACAAACAAGATCATCTCATCTAGTTACGACCTGAAAGGAAGTAGTTCTTCGCACAGTGCATAGTTAAACTATTGAACTCATTCCCACAAGAAGCAGTGATGGCCACCAGCTTGGATAGCTTTAAAAGAGGATTAAACATATTCATGGGGCACAGGGAAACATCCCAAGGGCCAGATGCCAATGGGAATGGCCAGAGGAGTAAGTGGGTGAAGTAGGTTAGTCTACACAAATCCTTTCTTCCATCCAGGCAAGCAAGATACATAATCAGACTTCAAGTATACATTGCAGCCATGCAAAAACACTCAAGGGGGAGTTAGGCAGCACTGATGAAGCTTGTGGTCTGGGGAGAGTCCCGAGGGTTGTATAAAGAGAACTAAAGGGTGACCTTCAACTCCGAGGCTTGTTCCCTATTCACAAGGGAGGGGAAAGGATATATTATTCAAGTAATTATGGCACGGTGAAATGTTCACCAAACCAGTTGAACTGATTAAATCAGCTCTGAACCCCACTGAAGGAAGCCCTTCTAAATGCTACATTAGATGATAGATAGATGATTGATAGATAGATAGATGATAGATATAGACACTGTGTGTGTGTATTTCAGAAGCATAGTGGTGTGTCCTGGGTGTATAGGGAATAGTTAATCCCGGCCCCTCCCTCAATTCCCATGCACTCATCCAGAGGTCTGACCAGAGCCTGCACATGTAGAACTTGTACCCATTTGTTGATCTCCAGAAAAAAGTGGGCCCAAGGGATGGAATTGTGTTTCTCCACTATGAACTCATCCTCTGTACATAATTTCCCCACCTGCCTCTTTTGAGATCAGAAATGTTGGGAGGCAAATGCTATTTGGGAGTTGTATTCTGTGTTTTAGATGTTGCACAGATTAGAGTGGGGGGGGGGAGAGCTTTCTGAGAGTAGTTGGGATTGCAACAGGCTTAGAGGGAAGGATGCTTTTATCGCCATGGCTTAGATGCTGACCTGAGCACAGCCAAAGGTCTTGGAAAAGTCACAGGCTCAGGTGGAGGTTCATATCAGGGCTGCATTATTTTTTTAAAAAAGAATCTGCTTTTGCTCACCAGCCTTGATCAAAGGGGAGCGAGGCAGGTGGTGAGTCAGAATCAAGTATCTGAATCATGCTGAGCTGATTATTTGAGATGCTTAAACAAGGGGAATAAATTTTAAGGTTATGAAAACAAACCTTTTGAAGGAATGTATGGAAATAGTTGGAGGTAATTGTGCGCAAATTGAGAAAACACAATTCACAAAGAAGAATCAGTTTTCTTGTGTGGGCGGTGGAGAGGGCCAGAGAACTCCAAAGGACCTTTTGAGTGTCGTGGCCAATTTTGCACTCTTTGAATGCTCCTTCCTGATCGTTGCAACTTCTTCATGTTTTTACAAGGGTTTGCTGCTTTCTATTGTAAAAGGCAGGTGCCCTGTCACTTTGCAGCCCACTGAAATGTGTTTATCGGGAGATTACAGAGACAACGGCATGCATTTGGTGACCTTGGCAGAGAGTGGAACAAAAGCATTGCAGCCAACCCTTGCCAGGGAAAGAGATAAACGCAAAACACTGTTATGCTGCATATCCAGGTCTAATTATGTGATAAGTGGAAGGATGTGGTGGCAAACGGACGCTGCTCCCCCTTTTTGCAATAAGGTGTTCTTGAGAAAGGCATAAGAGGATATCTGAGGAAATCAAATTAATATGCAGGCAGTGTATATCTGAAGATGTTAAAGTGGGCTAGGAGAGCCCTTTTCATATCCTATTGTTAACATTCATTTTCTTTCTTTCTTCTGAAGAGAATGTATTGGCACTCTATTTTGTTATTTTAAAATGAGTAGTAATCTTGTTTCTCTCCTTTGAGGACAAGTTTCTCCTCCTCTAAAGGTGACTGTCAATCATTCAACTGGATAGTTTAGATGCTAAGGATTCCCCCCCCCCCGCCATACATATTCAGGATTGAGTTCATAGGTGGAGCCAGAGGTGGGATGATTGGGGGGGGGGGAGCGCTCACCAGACAAGTAGCTTGCCGCCCCCCCCCCTTCTGGATTCCTGTGGCTGCTTGAAAGGCACTTTTCTTTCCGTGTAAACATTAAGTGAATCATAAGGTGGAAATGAAAGCAAGTTTGCATTGCTAACATGAAATCAATAGGAAGTGTCAGCTCTGGTTTTGAGAGGACTCTGGGCAAGGGGCCATGGGCAAGGGGCCCACTGATGATCCCCTCTCCTCCACCAGTAAATCTGGGCAGCATTCCATGGCAGTAGCAGTGCCAGCAGTGGCAGGGTTCTTAGTATCACCACATGGACGAGTGGCCATCGTTTAAACCTCCCGCCGCATCCTGGAGTGATACTAAATTGGGGGCATTGTGAAGAAATTAAATTTGTGCGTGGCAGAAGGAAATTGCTTGAAGGAGGCCCCAGAAAATACATCAACGGTGAGGCCCTGGGCTCCTGGAAGCTTCCCAAGGATGTAAGGTGCTGGCTGCAGACTTCTCAATAGGAATTGGCTTGAATAAATGTGTAGGAGGGGTTAATGGGAAATCATAGAATAGGAGAGTTGGAAGGTAATCCAGTCGAGCCCCTGCAATGCACGAATCACAGCTAAAGATCTCTGACAGATGGCAATCCAACTTCTGCATTAAAAAAACCCCTCCATTGAGGTTCATCGCCTTTTGAGGTAGTCCGTTCCAATGTCAAACAGCTCTTACCATCAGAAAGTCAGTTTAGTTGGAATCTCCTTTCTTGTTATTTGAATCCATGGGTTCAGGACCAAGTTTGCTCTATCTTCCATGCAACAGGCCATTAGAAATCTGAATATCATAAGTCCTCTTTCAGCTATCTAGAGATGGTGGAGGAATTTGTTTTGTCCTCTTTTCTCAGCAGACCAACCCACTCTGACATTTCAGAACTTGCTTGTGGATTGGAAAGCAGCCTTCAATCAGACCTTCAATTCTGCAGGGTTTTCAATGCAGTTTTGGAGTACAGAAAATGTGCACAAACTGCAGGTTGTACAGGGCATGCATGGAAAAATATGGATTTTTAAATTTTGGTTTAGAATGTGAAGCACATTTATACAAAATGTGTACAATTTAAATGCAGACAATTTGTTACACCCCTTCAAAAAAATCCACACAAAACAGGATAGGAGAGATCTATGACTGAGCACCAGTGAGACGTTTTGTTCATTCTGGGCACCATTGCCCTTCTCCCTGCTGCCACAACTATGGTATGTGCAAATAATCCTCAACTTCCATAATGCCTCTTGTCCCCACAAGAACTACACAGGTGAAAACAGCAGTAAGAATCTCAGTCATTTCTCATTCTTCCCACATTTATTTGCACAACAACAACCTACATACAGCACTATTTCACAAGCAGCTTCTTTGACTTTAATTCTGCTCATTCAAAAGATGGCCTGGCAATCTGCTCATATTTTGTGCAGTTTTTCTACCACAGTTTGCTAACTGCAAAGGTTAGGACTCATTCACAATTCTGCTTGTTCCACACCTAGACAGCATAGGTCTGAACAGTTTTGCCATTGCCTCACTGCTTCCCCCCTGAAAACCCACTCTTTAGTGCTAAATTGGAACTAAAGGCAATTCATGGAAAACCTGATTGCTCTTTGTTCTCATTCATCTCTAAAGTTCTGGTTTCCTTTGGGGAAAGTGGGGAAAGCAAACAGAGGTCTGGATAAGCCCTAAATGTCCTCTTCTCATGTGTGAAGAAGAGAAGGAAGTGCCAAGGCCAGGTTTTATCATGGTTTGCACATAATGGCAAACCATCATTTGGACCAAGCCTGTGAGTACAACAAAATATAGCATGAGCAAGAGTGAAATATTTTGCCCCTCCCCTCAGAAAATAAATCAATTTTACTAAACATCACATTATTAAATGAACAGAATGTGACTATTGATCATTGCCTTTTCAATTGCAATTCAAGCTATTATGCAAATGAGCAGGTCCACTAAATATTTAGGCATTCATATTTAACCAAATAGATGTGGATGATAATTAAGCCTGAGGGGATGGTGGTGGAAGCTTCTGTTTCAAATAATATACATTAAGTCAGTTTGTTTGTTTGTTTTTAAAACATCCCGTCCTCTGAGAAATGCATGCATACTTATGGAGGGGGGCATTGTTAATTCCACTTTGGATGTGAACTTCCTTATGGCATCCTGTCATTAATAGCTGTCAATGTGAGTAATAGACATTTTGTATGTGCAGCTAATTAGGCACTTTGTAAATGGATTCTGGCTACAGCACATGTGCCTCTGCAGTTATGACCCAGGCTTCCGGGTGAAAGGAAACCAATTAATTACGGGGCCGTATGTGTGTGCATTTGTCATATGAGGCAGCGTGAACAATTTTGAAGTGCATATCAAACTAGCAGAAAGGTTGCAGTCCAGTGCAGAAGTAGTTCTGCTTGTCCTGTGAAGTTGGAGGTGATGGCCACCAATTTGAATCGCTTTAAAAGAGGACAAAACCGTGAAAGATAAGGCTTCCAGTGGCCACTAACCCTCATGGCCATGCTTTGCCTCTACAATTGGAGGCAGCAATGCTGAACTGGCAAGTCCCTTGTGTAGTGTTTCAATATGTGCTATAAAGACAGGAAAAACACAGTAATCTGCCTCATACTGAGTGAGACCATTGGCCCATGTAACTCATACACTGATTGGCAGCGGCTCTTCTGTGTTTCAGATAGGAGTCTCTCCAATCCCAACCTTGAGATTTGGGGAATTGAACCTGGAACCTTTTGCATACATACCACTCTTCCCCAGAGATCATTCTCTGTGCTGGAGATAACAATTAAAACTTCAAGACCCGGGCAAAACTGAACAGTGTCTGAGTCATGTATATGAGCTATAGGTATAGATCAGTATGGCAACTGGAGAATTTGCTGGAAATCCTCTTTCATGTTACATTTGTCTTCACATATAGACTGACAGTCTTCTTTCAGTGTTGATAAAGGGCACAGAAGGTGCTGACATAAGGAACAGGGGAAATCAGAAGAAGCTCTGCAGGTTTTACAAATACCTTTGGACAAAAGACACAGGGAAGTTCTCCTATTCATGCTTCATTTAGATGGATGAGAGTGCACAAATCAGTGCTGCCACGAGAGACTTGAGAGTACTTCAAAATTCCTTTGCTCACATTCAGAAGAAAGTGCAAGCCTGGAAT
This sequence comes from Podarcis erhardii, assembly GCF_964252035.2. Taxonomy (NCBI): domain Eukaryota; kingdom Metazoa; phylum Chordata; class Lepidosauria; order Squamata; family Lacertidae; genus Podarcis; species Podarcis erhardii. The sequence goes on from NC_138511.1 coordinate 38,053,373, forward strand.
AATGTATTGCCCAGAGTTTTCTGAGCTAGCTGCATCCCTGGTGTACCTTAATTGACTTTCATTGGGACAATCTTGGTCTCCATTCATTCAGAATTGACAAATGGACCTTGAGAACAGATATACTCTAAGCTACCCAAAGCAACTCCCAGAATGAATGATAAATAGAAGCCAAAGCTACTTTCAGCCAAAAATTATTCTGTCAGTCGATAACATAGGCCATTTAAAAAAGAAAGAAAGAACCGTTGAAATATATATTGGGGGGAAAGTAAAGAAAGGTATTTGTGTGTGTGTGTATGCCTGCATTCACATGACAGTTTATTCCATGTGTAAGCAAACTAAGGCCCAGGGGCCGGATCTGGGCCAATCACCTTCTAAATCCAGCCCATGGACGGTCCAGGAATCAATGTGTTTTTACATGAGTAGAATGTGTGCTTTTATTTAAAATGCATCTCTGGGTTATTTGTGGGGCATAGGAATTTGTTCATTCCCACCCCCAAATATAGTCTCCCCCCCCTCAAGGTCTGAGGGACAGCGGACTGGCTCACGGCTGAAAAAGTTTGCTGACCCCTGGTTTATTCAATTTCCCTGATATTTCCCTGTTAATTCCCACATTATAATTGAGCCTTCTCATGATGCAAATGCCACCTTTGGAAAATGAATAGACTATAACACATGTTTAGCGCACATTTCTGTGCTATTTGGTTCCAGGAAAAAAATCCACAGTAAAGTGTCAAAACTCGGAGCATCACATCAGCATGCAGGCATTTCCTTTTGTTTTCATGGAGGAACAGAAAGATGCATGTGCATAAAGTTTGGGAAGTAGCCATGTTGTCTAGTGGCTACGCACACTGGTGTGAAGGAAACTTTGTGTGACATGCCAGTAGATCGGTGAAAAAGCCAAAGTTCCATAACTGTTCCACTGATACACATAAGTACAACTGTCATACACTTCAGGGGACTTCCACCTGATCAGGAACTCAGAAGTTGTTTTACTGGGAAATATTTCCGCATTTAATGATCCCCCAACCACTTAAACCCTCCTGCATTTCCCCATGTTGTCCAGGAACACTGTTTGCAAACAGTTGTTATAGTTTAATGGGAATTTTATCCAGTTGGTGCTTTTGTGGGAAGGTCATTCTAGGTGTAGCCACACTGCTTAAATTCTTGGTTTTGAATCAACATTTGGGGGGTGCATCCAGCTAAATTTGACTCTGAGTAGAGCCACTGAAATTAATGGATTTAAGTTTATGGGCCCATTAATTTCAATGGGTCTGCTCTGAGTAGGACTTAGTTGGCTGCAATTTTAAGATCACTAATAAATGAGGGGGTTGGAAAATATGCATGCTGCATCCCAGTGCATATTGCAAAGAAAATGTAACGAGAGGAAGAAGCCCCACATGTAGCTGTAAAATGTGCTAAAATTCAAGGGTCTTATTTCATAGCAGCTGTAATTACAATCTAAAAGGTTATGCCTCTGTTTCTTTAGTTAATGAGTCTAATTTTCTTTTAAAGGCTATTTTGAGTCTTTCATTCTTTTCTCACTCCTCCTACTCCAGCTGAAGAGAGTAGCCACACCTGCAGGCGGATTCAATTAATAGTCGACACTGCATATACTTTACCAGTATAATTTACATTTCTTTTTGCTAATTAATTCATTGACTAACGCTAAATGTAGTGCCACACTAATCGGCACTGTGTGTTAAGTACTACCTGGTTATAATAGTCAACGTAGCTGGAGGCGACATAGGCTTATTCATGTGTATATTGAGGTCTGGATCCAAAGAGTCTCACAAGTGGTTCTGTGCATCAAAAGTGGTTTGGGACTTCTGTTTCTGGGACAACAGGTCCATTTGCCTTCTATCCAACTGTTTTTGAAATGGAGAGGAATTTTGGTAGGGCAATAAAGGTGCCTGCTGTGGATGACCCTGGGCTCTGAAATTTCAGCGGCACCCTGTACGATGCCAAAATTCAGCACCACCTGCCTTTCACGCTCTATTCTAAATCATTGTGATGTCCCCTGTAGTGCCCACGAGGCTCCACACAGTTTGAATGGAACCAGTGCTGGTCTCCTAAATCTGCTTGAGGTGTCTGCTTTTCTAATGAAGCTCAAAAATCCCTTTGGACACTAGAAATTGTAAGATCATAAGAACATAAGAAAAGCCGCACAACTGGATCAGACAAAAGACAATGATTCACATAAAAGTTCCATGTCACAGCTTTTGGTTCAAATGGTAGTAAACTCCAGGTGAAAAGGGATATACTCATGTGAAATAATCCCAGTCAGCCCCAGGAAGATGGGAAACTGGAGACAGAATCTGGCATTGATTTGCATCATTGCCAATTAATGGGATGGTTTTTCTTTTCTTTTTTGGAGAGTATTATTTAAAATGACCATACATCAGCACAAACCTTTTGCTTCCTACTATTTCAATCCTTTCTCTACACCACACACAATTCAACACAAACAATGTACCATGTTTGGATTTCAGTAGGGTGAAACGGCAAATATACTTTATTTGAGGAAGACTCTCTGCAAAGTTTTAAAGGCCTGTTCTTGGAAATACTCAACGTTGAACTGACATACTCTTAAACAAACACAACCTCCCCAAGCATATTTTAAAAGCATTTGCTGTGTGCCACGCTGAAACCATCCACAACCTCCCTGCAGAAACCTCCACACAGGCCTGAAGCACAGAGGGTGCACATCAACTTCTATTAGATCCAATCAGGTTCAGAAGAGCCCTGCTGGATCAGGCCAATGGCCCATCCACTCCAACATCCTGTTCTCACAGTGGCCAGCCAGATGCCTGTAGGAAACCCACAAGCAGGATGCAAGCGCAAGAACACTCTCTTCTCCTGATTTTCCAGGAACTGGCGTGATTGAACAAGCAATGCTCAACTGTTTTGCATCTTAAAATAAATGTTTACCTCTTTCCTGGTGAATTCCGGTGCATGGTCATTTTTGTCATCAACGACAATGGTTGCTGTGGCAGTGCCAGTTAACCCAACATCCATGCCCCCCATGTCTTTTGCTTCTATGATGAGCTCATATTTCGGATTCTCCATTGTCTGCAGAGATGAAAAAAGAATAATACATTACCCAGTGTGCAATGCATTGATCTCATTTTAGAAATATCCATTAAGGCATCAGAGGCACCCTTAGGTAAAACTGATCTGCAGGATGTTTTTCTATTAATAGAAAGAAGGCAACTGGCTTATTACAAAAGCCAGGAAACCCTGACAAATAGATATGCTGAGAATTTTACCTAACTATCTATGCCAGTCTTCACCAACCTAGTAACTTTCAGATATGTTGAAGTGCCCCAACCTGGTGCTTGCCATCCTTGACTATTGGTCACCCTAGCTGGGGCTGATGGGAGCCATAGCCCAAAACATCTCTTCCAGCCTTCTCCAACCTTGTGCCCTCCAGATGTTTGGGGCTACAACTCTGACAGACTCTGATCAGCTGTAATCCAAAGCATTTGGAGGGCATCAGTACTTAGACTAGCAAGCATGTCAACTCTTATTTTTGTCTGAAAAGCATGTAAAATGGTGGAAAATAAGAACAGTATGTTCCTAGCAGCTCTGTTTTAATTCCGGAGTTGTTCTGCCTCCTGCCATAACTGTTCCAGTTCACTCATTCTCTTTAATTGTGTCTTTTGAAGAGAAGTCTCTTGTTCCTTTGCTTCCTCTTATTTCAATCCTACCTCCACACAAGGAGAGGGGCATAGCCACGCCCAGTGTATTTCAAGTGACCTACTCTATTTCAGGCTCTACCAGGAATGGAGATTAACTGTGGAAATGGTTAACTATGGAAATGGTATTAAAACTTATTAAAGGTGACATTTCCTTGATTTGTGTGGCTGTCTTGCATGGGCCCATCTGCTGGGAAACCTCAAGGGCCACATCACTGATGGGGAATGCAGATGGGAAGGAGCAGGTGGTGGTCATCTTCTTTTAAAGTCATGAGCTACTTCACTCATGCATTCTCAAAAGCTATTATTCTGCAGTTCACAACAGTGATATAGGAAAAAGACTTTAAAAGGACAGGAAGACATTTAGCCTTTGAAAAAGAGAGACAAATGACTCCACTTTAGAACAAATTTCCAACTGAACACATTTGGGAAAAGGCTGGGAAAGAGTGCTTTAACAATCAATCCTTCTTCACAGGGAACTCTGGGAATTGTAGCTCTGGGAGAGGAATAAGGGTTTCCTAACAACTCTCAGCACCCTTGACCAACTACAGCTCCCAGAATTCTTTGGGAGAAGCTACAGCTGTTGCTTTAAATCTATGGAGTGAGTGTGGCCACAGAAAGAATCATTATAAAGTTAATTTACTTCTTTCCCTCTGCTTTTCGGAGACACAGAGCACTGCGCTATATCCACTGAGCATATGTATGTGAACCACTGGGAACTGTGTGTGCTTCCTGTTTAGGAGCTGAGTCTGGTATTTAACTAAGCTTCCCTGACAGCAGACCTATTGAAATGAACAAACATGAGTAAGCTAGATTTTTTTTATTTCAATGGGTTTATTCTGAGTAGAATTTAGTTAAGTACCAGTCTGAGTTCTGAAACTGTCTCCAGCTTCATCCAAATGCCATTTTAATTGCACCCACAGCAACTAATTATCAGCTGTGTAGATGCTCTACTCCATTCACTCAAACAACAACCTGAGCTTTCATCATTTGCTTGTTTGCCTATTATTCTTATATAGCTTTGTAGTGGGTGAAAATCTTATGGGATGGGATAACGAAACTCTTCCCTTTATTATTCCAAAAGGTAATGTAGATCCATCACAGCTTTATCCATATTTGCCAACAATGTGCTTTTTCAGCATCAGTAAGGCATGAGGGGACCAGTCAGCTAAGAATGGTGATAGTTGACTGCTCTTCAAAAGCAACAGAGATGGAGTTGGACGGGAGAGGGGACCACATGATGGTAAGAGGAATGCAAGAGGGAAATACAGAGAGAATTCTGATGAAAAGTTGCATATGACACACACAGGGTGGGGAAGAGGAGAGAGAGACTGAGCAACTTGTTCTTTGGAGAGAAGCTGGTGACAATTATTGAGTGGCAATGATGAGCTCCTGTAGAGTCCCACCACGTCCAATAATCAAAAGACGAGCTGACATGATGTAGCATCCTCAGAGATGAGTGACTATCAAATTCTAGGACCCAATTATACATTCTTTCTGCAGTCCAAACTCCTATAGCCATCGCACACACCACAAAGCAAGAAAGTGTTCAGAAAACGCTGAATATTCCAATGGTTTTTATCTCCTCCAACAGATCCGTTACAAATCTAACAAGGCTTATAGTGCAATCTTACTCATGCTTACTCAGAAGTAAATAGCACTTTGTCATTGCTTCCTAGTAAGTGTGCATAGGACTGGAGACTTTGATTGCATTGCTAGACGCTCCCCATTTCCCTGAAAAGTGAAAAGTCCAGGGGCAGCCATATAAGTCTTAAGCTGCGTACACAATAAACACTGAAAGCACAGTGAAAACACAGGACTTTCCCCGAAGGATCCTGGTTGCTGGGCAAGTGTTTATGTCTTTTCATTGTCATTCTTTTAATTACCCCTGGTTTTAAACAGAATTGCTTTTGTCATCACTTTGAGGCTTGATTATTGTAAAAAGCAGCTGATGATATGTCATCTGATAATGTTTTATGTTTAATGCCATCACCGGGGTCTGCCCTTTATGTCATCACTGGGGGCTGCCCCAGGTCTCAGGTTTGGGCCCTGAAATCTCAGGGTCTGGGATGCTCCAGACCTTGCAGCCCTAGTGATATACAAACAACACATGTTTATTAGAAGTTGTAGAAGCAGCCCTACATTGGTTGCCATTGGCAGTTC